>NC_057804.1:51844054-52555653 GCF_018294505.1 Triticum aestivum
GCACATAGAGTAATTCCTTGACGAGGAATTTGGTTCGTGGGGCCTGCCTTGGCTTCAAAGGCTTCATCAGCACTTGCATATAGTGATTTGAAAGTTCTGGTTCGTTGTAGATACAACGAGCACCATCAAGTGGAGGACTGAGTGGTAGAGCATGAAGCAATTCAGTTGCTGGTGCCTTGTAGTGAGTATTTTCAGACATCCAGTCTAATACCCATGAGTTCACGTCTTCAGCGTCTCCGGTGATGTGCAGAGTTGCATAGAATTGAAGAATGAGTTCTTCATTCCAGTCATAGATATCAGTGCAGAAATTCAGAAGTCCTGCATCATGAAGAACACTGAGGACTGGCTCAAAGCCGGGCAGAGACTCCATGTTCACATGAGGAATATGTGCATGATCGAAGACTTTGTCTTTGTTGAAGAGCACTGAGGAATAGAAATTGGCTTGGCTGGCAGTCCAGAAATGCCTCTTCCTTATGCGAGCAGAATCATATGGATTATAATCAGTGAAGAATACATGCTCGGCAAAGAAATCTTCAGCCTTGAACTTCTGTTTGCTTGAGAACGGATTCTTTGGCTTTGGCAGAGGGGTGTCAGTGAGTTGCATCACCACCTCAGGAATCGCGAGCTCAGGTTCTTCAGGCTGAGGAATTTCTTGTTCCTCAACAGGTGCAGTCTGAGGATCAGCAGCAGCAGGTTCATCAGCACTAGTGGCTGGAATTTCTTCATGGACAGATGAAGTGGGATGAGTTTCTTCAGAGCCCATTTGAACAGTTGGAGCAGGGGACTGAGGTATCTGTTGGATTGGGGTGAAGAGTGGAGAATTTGGATGCTGACTTTCCCAAAAGTCATCGTTCATCACTGGCGTTGTGCTTCCAATATCCACATCTTCTTCAAGTTCCTCAACACCGGCCTCTTCAGCTGTGAACTGAGGCATAGGCAAGGAAATGATTGGGGTTGAAGGGATTGCTTCCACTTCAATTTCTTCATCAATCTGCTCTGACGAAGCAGCAGAATGATTTTCTTCATCAGATCCGCTTGGGATCTCATAGTCTTCTCCAAAAGGAACAAGGTCCTTTGATGGCATGGAGGAAATCGGAACAGCATCAATTGGATTTTCGAGTGAGCTGGTCATTGGCTTCATTTTCTTCGCAGCCGAAGAGTTTGACGCAGCTGATGCCTTCCTTTTCTTTACTGTAGCTCGCTCTGCAGCCTTGGTCTTCTTCACATCAGAAGCAGATGGAAGAATTGGAGTTAGTGTGGGCGCGGGAGGAGCTAAGGAATCTGTTTCATTTTCTTCAGGCGCAACTGATACAGTTGCTCCGATCTCTTCAGTTTCTTCAGGCGCACCACTAGTGGATGCCCTGGCAATTTCTTCAGCGGCTGGAATTTCTTCACCAGCCCTGGAACGAGCATGTTCTTCAGCAGGATGAAAGTCATCAGCGGTGCTGGCATGTTCTTCAGCAGGCTGAGCAGAGTCTGCAGCCTGAAGATTTTCTTGTTGCGATGGGGCTGCAACATTTGTGAATTTCTTCGTCAGATTGACGAATCTTACTTTAGCTCCTTGCCAATCAGCATAGTAGGCATCAAAGTCATTGCTGAGGGCTTGAATTTCAGACTGAGCCTGGAGAAGTTCCTCAAGTGTCATTCTGACAACGTTTTTCTTCAGGAGCTTCCCCTTTCTGTATTGAGCTTTCTTGATCTCTCTTGCCTTTTCAAACTTCCATTTCTCTTCAGTGATGAAATGGGTCAACATATGACTTTGTCCAGGGGTCAGATGAAAATCAGGCATTGGGGTGTTTGGATCCTTGTGCCAGAGATCAATATAATCGAGGATTTTTCTCGGATCCAACAGCAGTGGCACAGATGTGCCTTTGGCTCTAGCGGCCTTCACGTGTCTGTCTCTGATGATTTCTGCGAGTTCATCATCAGAAGCTTCATCATCAGAAGGCACATGGAATGCGACATGTTTCTTCTTTGGACTTGGCCGAGGACCTCGTCCAGCTGTTGCTTTGGTCTTCAACAGTGTGGGGCCTGATGAGGAAATTGGTGCAGCTGAGGAACTTGCTGAAACACTAGAGGCAATTGAGAAACTAGCAGTCCTTTGACATGTAGCCAGATGCACAGGAGCTGAGGACTTTGAAGGAGCTGTTGAGGACTTTGGTGGAGCTGTTGAGGACTTTGGTGGAGCTGTAGCAGTGTGAGGAATTTGCCGTGAGGGCATTGTTGGTGAAGCACTTGGCTTACGAGCAGGCTTCTTTGGCATGGATTTCCTCGGTTTGACCGAGGCCTCAGTAGCAGTAGCAGTGGCAGAATCCTCATTGAATTTCTTCACTACCTCCTTGGCTTGTCTTGCCAATTTAGCTTGGCGCTTAGCCCATTCTTCAGGAAAGTCCTCACTACGTTTGATGCTTGTGGGGTCAGCTACTTGGCCAGGTGCCAATGGAGCTCTTGGGCATGGAGGATTGAGGGCGAATTTCCTCATGTACTTTGGAGTCACATATCTGTATTCCCTCAATTCCCTTGCCCATCTCCGTTCAATCCTCTGAATGCGCACCTTGCGCTGATTTTTGTTTTCTTTGCCAAATTTTGCTTCATCAGGTGTGCAATAGTCAGCATAAATTTCCTCAGGGATTTCAAACACAGTCATAACCTCAGGTTTCTTTCCTCCTTTCTGCGGCTTCTTACCGCCTGCCATATTCTTCAGTTGAGGAATTTGAACAATCGAGTTCTTTGAAGAAGTATGCAGTTTTTCTTCGAGGAACGCTGCAAATGAGTTAAGTTGATGAGAACCTAGTGATTCAGCAGCAGACATGAGTACCTGTAAACAGAGTACAGGTGCGAGGAATTCGGAGAGGTCATATGCGTTCTGAGGAGATTAACAAGTTTTGAGGAATTTGACCAGATGAACCTTGAGGAATTTCACTAAGCGTTCTTGTCTTAGGTTCCAGAGTTGTACAGATCGAAGATCCACACAATTAGGGAATCTTGAAGAAAATGATTGCTTAGAGAAACAGTTCAAGATCATATGATGTGTGGTGTTCATACGTGTGAAGATTTGAAGAATAAACACCTTTGAAGATTTTCAGGAAAGTTTGAGAATCAAAGTGAGTAATAAAAGTAACTTTTAATTACCCGAAGTGAAGAACATGACAAACTGAGAAGAACAGATGTGAAGTTCATCAGGTTAGATCTCCCACGCCCTAACTTGGCAGAGGAAGACAGCTACGGCGGCGGCGGAGTGAAGATTTCCGCGGTCGGCGTGAGTACGACGGCGACGAGGTCGAGGCAGCGAAGCTCTTCCTCACCGGCGATGATGGAGTAGCGGCGGCGCTAGGGTTTGAGGAGCTCGAGTGAGAGAGTAGCGATCGAGCGGAGTAAATGAAGTGAGGAAGGGGAGAGGGGTATTTATAGACATGGTGAAAAACTGTTCGCCTGAAGATTTGGGATGAACGTGCCCCTGCCCTTTCTCCTTCACGCGACATGTGTCACCCACGTACTGTGTAGTTGAGATCGTGTACGGTCGTGGGTGAATAGAATAATGCATTGTGGGATGCGGAACGGTTTGAGCGGCAAAACCAAAAATTTGGATAAGATTTGTTTTAAAGTTTCGTTCGCAATTCCTTCAGCTGACAAGGACACATTGAAGATTTTGAACGAGTTTCAAATAGAACGCATATGAAGAATTTGTGAATAGATTGGGTTGAGTATAACATAGAGGGGGAAGGGTCCGATCACATTCACTTAGCAGAAAAAACAACTTGAAGAAATAGCTATAAGTGAATGCTGTAGAGGACATAAACGCATATATATATATAGGACAAATGTTTCCTACAAGCAGTGGTAGTTACCACCACTTGCGTTTTGTATGTTGTATGTAGTATCTGTCGGAACCGAGAGTATGTATGTGTAGTATGTAGTATATAATAATGATTAGGTAGTATATATACTAATTTTTAGGTAATATGTATCATTTTTTGAGTATGCTCATTTTTACGTACAATATGTACGTATTTTACAAATATAACAAAAACTATGGGTTCATATGCAATTTTTTCATGTAACTTGCTTTGAAATATCTTAGATATAGTATATGAACATATTTAAAATAATAAAATAGTATACATAGTACCACATGGTAGTATATGAGACATGTGGGGTAACTACCACCGGGTGGTAGGATGGATTTTTCATATATATATATATATATATATATATATATATATATATATATATATATATATATATATATATATATATATATATATATATATATATATATATATTAGCCAGTGAAGAAAAATGAAGGAAACAATGAAGATTTTAAAAAGTTGAAGAATTTGAAAAACTGAAGAATTTCAAAACTGAGGAAAAACTCAAATTGAAGATTTTCAACTTTTTGTGGTGGCGTGACCCACCGTATAAGAATGATGATTTCAGACACCGCGTACAATTGTCGTAGGGTTCTGAGAATCAAATTCTTCATTAATTTCTTCACACTTAGAGTGTTATTCTTCATTGATTGAAAAAAGACGTTTCTTCATGTGTTGCACATCTAAGTCATCAATTTTGCATAAGTGTTAGGATGTGTGTCCTTTTCAAAGAACATTCGAAGATTCTAAGATATTTAGCTCACACTGCAACTTGCTAAATCTCTTCTCATCAAGGGCTTAGTGAAGATATCAGCTAGCTGTTCTTCAGTCTTTACGTGCTCGATGGAGATGTCGCCCTTCAACACATGATCACGAAGAAAATGATGACGAATCTGAATGTGCTTTGTCTTCGAGTGCTGAACTGGGTTGTGAGCAATCTTGATGGCACTCTCATTGTCGCAGAGGAGAGGCACATTCTTCACGTTGACGCCATAGTCCTTGAGTGTTTGCTTCATCCAAAACAGTTGACGATCACTAATTTTATAGAAGTCCAAGCATTTGGAAAAAATGATGAATTCAAAAATAGTCGACGAATTAAAAAATGTTCCCGGATATGGAAAAAGTTCATGGATTTGAAAAATCACAAAATTTTAAAAATAAAATTTAAAAGAAAAAAATCCAAGCTAGGAAGCTTCTAGAAGCTTCTCAAAATCAAAACGAAATCCAGAAAATCCATTACGATCCCTTATATATATGGGTTGGCCGAATTGCTAGCAAGCGGGAAAGGGTGGGCCGCTAGTTAATAGAATAGCTTGACGCCTTAAACGCCGAATAGGAAAGGGCACAGCTACGTGCCGCCCGTCAAACCCTATTTCACGCCTTCAGTGCCCGTTAAGGCGTTTTTGCCATCCGGTGCATACCCACCATCCGAGTTGGACAGGAACATTAACCATTTTTTTCATGGAAGGCTTCAAAAAAAGTGCGGGCGAAGGGCTTGAACTTGAGCACTCGCGATTTACTGAGGATGGTAGCAACCACTACACATCTTCACGCTTGTGCTTACTCTTTCTTAATTTTATTCTTTCTTGAGTTCGAGGTGAATCTAGTGATCTCATTTCATTTTTTTTCCTTGTTCCCTTTTCTATCTTTTTCTTTTTTCAAGTGTTTTTTTTTCTTTAACGTTTTCTTAGATGCGTGAACAACTTTACAATTTTTGAATTTTTTCCTCAAAATCAATGAAACTTAAATACATGAACTTTTCTTCAAAATAGATGAACCTTTTCCTTCAAAATCGATGAATTTGTTCCAAAATCCATGTTTTTTTCATAATCATGAATTTTTCATTCAAAGTTGATGATTTTTTTCAAATTTGTAAACTTTTTCAAAATCTATGGACTTTTACAAATTTGTGAACTACTCCCTCCGTCCCAAAATATAAGAACGTTTTTGACACTATGCTAGCGTCTTATATTTTGGGACGGAGGGTGTATTTTTTATATTGATGAAGTTTTTGCAAAATTGATTAACTTTTTTGAATTTGGTGAAATTTTTCTTCAAAATAGATGAACTTTTTTTGAATTCACGATTTTTTTTCAAAATCATTTTTTATTGAAATTCATGATATTTTTTGAAATCGATGATTTAAAAAAAATTGTGATGTTTTCCAAAATATAATTTTTTATAAATTTGTCAACTATTTTTTAAAAAATGGATGAACTTTTTCAAAAATGATGATTTTTTAAAATTTGTGAACTTTTTCTAGTTTGTGAACTTTCCTTCAAATTTCGTGAACTTTAAACTCATTATTTTTTCCAATGTAAAAAGTTATGATTTTTTCTAAGTCAATAATTAATCGGTCAACTAGTCAACCGTGATCGTGGGAAGGAAATCAGCGATCCTCAGCCTTGTTTGACAATGTTACTAGTGACCCTCATTTATTTAACAAAGCTACCATACTGGCCGGCCCAGAATGCCTGCGCGTGGGCGCCATTTCTTAAGGAGTATTTTTCTCAAAGATCACTCCCATCTTGCTAGGTTGCAACAAGTGCCACAGCATGTGTGCCATTTGTCATAACATGTGTGCCATTTGTCATAACCAGACGAGACTTGCCTGCTCTCCGCGTGTGTCCATTCATGCTCCCGCGTACGTGACTTGATTTGATTGGAACAAAATAACGCCTGACCCCACCCCCTTAAAATCAGGGGGTTGATGATTAAATTAGAAAAAGAAAAGAAAAAAAGACAGCCATAGGATGAAGTGGGAGTACGGATGGGAGCATGGAGAGGGAGCAGGCAAGCCGGATCCCACAACATGTGTGCCATTTGTCATAACATGTGAGTTTCCTCTTTTTTAGATTCATTTATTTCGAAAACTTTTATCCGTAAAACCATGCGTCCAAATCTCGAACCGTTTTCACCTTTGAATTTCTTGCATAAAGATCTTCAAAACTAGACCCCATGTTGATAGGTGTCAACGAACTTTTGTTCATAAAAAACGGACAAAAAAATCCGAACCGGGAGCACATTTTTTTCTCTTTCCGAAGAGGCACGCGTTTTTCCACTTTCCGAGAGGCACGGCCATGCCTCTCGCGGAAGCAAATCCATGCCTCCTCGAGAAGTAAATCCGTGTCTCTCGCGAAAAAAAAAAGAAAACACATTTTTTTTCCTTTTTAGACAGGCACGACCGTGCCTCTTTCGGAAGCAAATCCGTGCCTCCATAAGAAGTAAATTCGTGCTATTGGCGAACAAAAAAACACGTTTTTTGCTTTTTTCTAGAGGCACATTGCGGAACAAAAAAAAATTTGTTTTTCCCTGTTCGAGAGATACGACCGTGACGCTCACGGAAACATATGCATGCCTCCGCGAGAAGTAAATATCTGGCTCTCATCTAAGGAAAAAAATATAACACATTTTTTGCATAGAAAATCAAAAACATTTTGGGGTCCAAATCCTTAGAAAAGGCGGGGGAAACCGAAAAGCCAAATAAAACGAAGAAAAAATTTCATGTAAAAGCCGAAAACACATACAGAAAATAAAAAACAAAATCCAAATGAAGCGAGAGCACGACATGTGGCAGCCACCACAAGTTACCCTTGCTGGGGATCCCTAAGGAGTACTCCTTATTTAGTTGCTCTCCATCCGTGCCACCCGTAGCGACACCTACCACTGCTCGCCTACAGGGCAACATTTATTGGGCTGGCTAAGTAGCTGCGGCTCGCCTGCTAATGTCATGTTACTTTTTTGTTTTGCTTTTCTTTCATTTTTATTCACATTTTTGTTTTTGATTTATTTCATTATTTTTCTATTCAGAAATAATACACAAACACACACGCACACACACACACACACACACAACAGAAAAGATTATATATATTTTTAAAAAATGTTAATCTTACTTTTAAAAAGTTAAACATGTACAAAATAAGTTTTTTATGTATAAGAAAATGTAAAATGTCATTAAAAACATTGAAAAAGCTTAATCTTGTTTATGAAAAGAAATATACACTGTAAAATATTTGCATAATTTTAAAAAAGTTTGTTGCATTAACAAAAATTTCAAAGTATTTTTGTAAAAATGTGAAACATTTAAGAAACATATTTATATGTATATGAAAAATGTACAAAATATATGAAAATTTAGACATTAAAAAATATATTCACAAATGTTAAGGCTCCGTTCGGTGTGGAGGCGTCAAAAACAAAGAAAAAGTAAACTGTGCAGGAATTGGGTTGAATGAACAGTAGAAAGCTGTGAAATGGGAAAACAAGGGAAAGGAGTTGGAACTTGCGTTCGGATGGCTCAATACGACTAGAATGATGAACAGTGAGTAACACAATATTTTATTAGGGTACTACTTCATCATGGTGTTTTTTATTCGCACCGTACTTGCTGTTCTCTTCTTCCATCTGATGGACAGCCACATGCTTGAATATTTTGTTCAGCCACACAGTGCAACTCCTCGGTTCTGCCTCGGGACTCCGCCCAAACATGAGCTCCGAGTGGATTCGTTTAATCCTGTGAAATCTGCACGTCTAGCAATCCTTTCCTCTGGAATGTTTCCTATCTTTCCTTTGAACCGAACAGCTAAAAGGAAAGAAAACCTGTACTAGCTAAATTTCCTTTGGAATGACCGCAAATCCCGTGAACCGAACGGAGCCTAACCATGTGTAAGAAAATGTTCCTAATGAATAAGAAAAGAATGTACAACTGTATAAAAATTATAGACGTGTGTTGGAAAAATAAAATAAAAACCGCCAATAAAAACATAAAAAAGGGAAAGAAACAACAGAAAAGAAAAAAAACAAAGAAAAAAAATAAAAACATGAAAGAAACAAAAGAAAAGCAAAAAAAATGAAGAAACAAAGAAAACAAGAAAGAAACAAAAGAAAAACAGAGTATAACAAACAAAGAAAGAAAAAGCAACAAAACATGAGAATACGAAGAAAATCAAAGCAAAATATAAAAAAGGAAAACCGATCAAAAATCTTATAAAGCGAAAAAAAGGAAAGGAAAGGAAACGAAAGTTAAAATCTCAGGCTAAAACGGACCTATAGCGACTGCTCGAGCCGAGCGAACCTACGACGCAAAAATGACCATGCCCTCCACAGGGTGCATTGACTGTCTAAGATATCCGTTAGTAAGCTAAAAGAATAGCGGAAATCATATGAGAAGCTTTGTGTTCAAAAGGTTGTTAGGAGTTGTCTTCATGTGGTTCATCCATATTTTCATGGGGACTCGATCGATCGGCGCCCACCTGACTTGGGGGGTTGATAAATTAATCAAGTACCAAACTTATCTTCAAGCTTTACCTTATTTTGACCATTTAGAAGACAATCATGGGGTCATTGAATGAACTCATCCCTCCCTTTTTTCGGAGGTGTTGACCCGCTGCAAGGCAGATATGACTAACTGCCAATGATATGATCACTGATATAGACGCTAATGCATTTACTTTAGCATGGGTTGATGAATGCACCCCTTTAGCCAATATAATTTGCTAGAGAGATAAGTGAGTGGGTCTTTCCATTATGCAAGCAAAATTAGTTGGCTTATCTCACTTTTCAGTAGGTTATGTATTCACCCATGCAACTTTCTTGATTTCCTAAAGATAAAATAAAGAAAACATGAATCTACTATTTGTAAATAGTTGATCCCCACAAAATGTAATTCTCTCAAACATACGGCCTTCTACCTCACCAAGCATGCCATGTCAGCATCCACTAACATTATTTTGCAGGCACATGCAAACTATGTGCATACTCAATGTTCACACATAGAGCAAGTATGAAACATTCTATGTTAAAAAATAGTAGCTTTTAATTTAGACCATTTTCTTCATACATAATTTATTTGAAATTAATCTTTAAATTCCCGTCGTAAGGCGTGGGAAAATCACCTAGTACAGATAAAAAATAAACAAAGAACAAAATGTTCGTTGCATATTAAAGATAGTAGTCATCATGCATTAAAAATGTGTGTCACATATTAAAAAGTTCAAAGTATAACTATTTCTTATCGAGTGTTTCAGAAATGTCCATGTAAATAAAAAGATGTGTTCAAGCACTTGAAACAAGATTCGTCAAGGGCTCTCGGACAATATAGGAGATGTAGTATGTAGGTCCAACTGTGTAAGACAATAAAGTTGTAGATACTCGTAAAGTAGCCTAAAGAAGGAAATGAAACACCGTGTTTATGACTGGTCATATGATGATGAGGAAAGTAATGGTGAAGGAGTGACGTTAGCAGAAAAAGGCAGTGGCCTAGATATGACAATATAGTTGAAAAATGAAAGATTCTGATGGGAACGGTATTCAAAGGCAAGGAGTGAATGAAGAAGTTCATAATAAATTATGGAATTAAAGGGTGTGTTCCTTTGGCATTTACAAAGGATGAGCACGCAATGGTTAGAGCTGATTGCACAATTCAAGTTGTCCATAGATGATCTGTGCATAACAAACAACAAAGAACAAGTGGCTTCAAGTTTATACTCCCTAGGAGAGACAACAAGATAGTGACTGCCAAAGTTATTACTCAAAAATCTCTGATCAATTCACTGAAAAATGGTGAGGTCACCAGATCTTTTCAAAGGAAAAAAATGCCAGTCCCACCTCGTTCAAATGAACACACAAAAAATTTCAAACTGGGTGGAACAAATAAAAAACACAATGGCCAAAAACCACAACAAAAATGGTGAAAAGTTACCTGAGATTCCGCGCAGCTATGGTATCACCTCCCCCATTTCTTCACACTCCATGAAATTCACAATGGCGATTTCACCCGGCAACGACACAAATGTGGTGGCCCATAGTCCATTGTCTCCTGGCCATAAGGCACTGCTAACGACATTAAGCCAATACTTTCAAGTTTTTCCTGTTTTATTGGTTTTCCTTTCCTTATTTATTATTAGTACTCAGTGAACAATTCGCTAGTATACGATGAACAATTTTTTAACACACATTGAACATTTTTTTATATACGGTGAACATTATTTTAAAACATATCAAATGTTTTTAAAACATGAAAAAAATTATATTTATATATATACTGAAGTTTTTTTCAATAAATGGCGAACTTCTTATAATACACACTGAACTTTAAAAAAATTTGTGTGCATTCCCTAAAATATGTTATTTTATTTAGCTCCATTTTAAAAAGTCCAAATGTCGTTTTTCTAAACCGACTAGAGAACCAAAGAGAAAAAAGCAAAGCAAAACCCGCGTAACTCCCATTAATACATTGGTTAATGCATCCCATCCTCTACTGGACGTCCGCCAGCGCTATTTCTCGCCCGCTGTAAGAGGTAACTCAGTCTAGCCTCTCTGGTGCGAGGGAGTGGGCCCTCCCAGCACTATACCGTCTTCGGCTCGAGTTTTTTTATCAGCCTTTTCTTATCGCTTTTTTCTGTTTTTTCTTCGATTTTCTTCTGTTTCTTGCGTTTTTCACCGATTTCCTTCAGTCTGATTCCTTTTTATTTTATTTTATATTTACAACACATGTTGAATTTTTTTATAGAAATTAGACATTTTTCAAATAAGCGATGTCATTTTATTAAGATGCTTGGTTTGAACATTTTTTCGAATACATTCTAAACATTTTTAAAGTATATGTTAATTTTTTTAAACTACAGAATTAGTTTTTTACATGTACAAATATTTTTGAATATGTCAAGAATATTTTCTAGAAATACGTAAATATTTTTCTAAAATGACACATACATTGTTTTGAATGGTACTTAACTTTATGCAGACATTATTTTACACTGTATAAATATTTTCTCAAAATTTCACGTATATCTTTTCGAAACAGGCAAACATTTTTGTTTGAAATGTCATGTTCATTCTTTTAATGATATGAAACATTTTTATGAATTATGTGAACATTTTTTAAAATTTTATAATTTATTAAGAAAAATAGCACATACATTTTGGCATGATCATTTTTTAAATATCACAAACATTTTCTGAAATTACGCTATTTAAAAAACCGCATTAACTATTTTCAAACTCATGGTTTTTAAACTTTTATGTAATTTTTTTAATATGTCTATTTAGAATATTTTTTAAGATATGAACAAAAGAAAAATACCCGCATTAAGCTTCTTGGGCTGGCCCATTAGGTGTGACATTGAGGTGAGACAAGCTTGTGTCTCGCTGCCAGTGAGAAACAACCGCTCCTTGGACACCAGTGGGCGGCCATCCATATACAATGAATATTTTATAATACAAAGTGAACTTTTCTTTCTATTACTAGCTATATGTCTACGCGTTGCCACGGGATAATAAAAAACTATATAATGACACACTAATTGACCAACCTCCTCTTAGTCATTGTGTCCCCTTAAATACCCTCCCTCCAAGAAGCTTAGTCCCTCAAATATAAGAGTATCAAACGGGTGCGCTAAAAGGCAAGTAGGTCATAACACCACCATTATATCCTACCTTGTTTGGTGAGAAAATATGGTAGCCAAAGAATCAAGTCGGGAAAAAAAGCAAGAAAAGAACTATCTCCATGAAGGAGAGTTCTTTTTTTTTTCCGCGAATACGCAAAAGGCTTGCGTATCATTGCATTGATAGGTAGATAGTTGCAAAGATTAAAAGGATGTTACAAAAAGGAAATGGCCTGCCAAGCATGAACACAAGGATGGCATGCGTGGACAGCCGCGGCACACTCAGAGGTGTGGGTGCGCACACAGCGGCCCTACCAAAGCGCACCTGCATTAGCTAAGCCAAAAGAAAATGTACCAACTGCCAAGTTGCCATTTCTACCTAGCACAAATGAAAATATATTCTTACACTAAAACCTTGCTACTATGAAGTGAATAACCTGCTAGCCAACCAACCTAGAGTAAAAAGAGAGTAATTGCTTCAACCACTACAAATCAATATCACTCGATAGATGAGAGGCCAAACTGATTTCCTAGTTGATAAAGATAGTACCCATATTTATTTTTGATAAATATTGGATTATGGCATAATGGATAGCAAAATAATTGGGAATTCACCACCTCGTAAGACATCTCTATAGCTCAATATGCCCATAATGACATGCCAATAGACAACTTTCATCTACCAGCGTCGTTAGAAGCAAGAGAGGAGTTAAACTATTTGTCACAAGCAATGACAGCCATGGCCCTTGATGATCACACAGGGAACAATTGGATACTATGCTGGGGTGATGTGCAATACAAATGGAGGAAGTTCTACAAATTCTGTTTCAAAGATCTCCAGCCACCAAAATACATCACGCAGATCTGGAAAAGCAAGTGCATTATGCAACACAAGGTATTCACTTGGCTCATGTTTGTGAACAGACTAAACTCAAGGGGCATCCTATGTAGGATAAATTCAATATTGGTGATGATCTCTCTTGACTCCTTTGTGCCGACCAGCCTCTGTAAACTACCGAACATCTGTTTTTTTCATGTGTGAATTCAGTAACAGTTGTTGGGACTCATTGTGCATCAATTGGAGCTCTCTGATCTGCCCTTTAAAAACATGTTTGGTGAAGCTGCAGTGGCATGGAACAAACTCCTTTTCAAGGAGATCGTCATAGTTGCAGCTTGGAATATTTGGAAGCAAAGGAACAAACCATGTTTTGACCATATCTAACGTTCCATCCCGGATTGGAGGAGATAACTCATTGCTGACCTTCAAAGTTAAAGTTTAGGGTCACTGACGGTGTCCTGGACTAGAGGGTACTCACCACCTTGTTTCCCGACCAGGTAGATCGGGCCGAGGACCCCCATGGCGGTTCACTCATGGGCCACATCGGGCAGCCCATGACGCATACAAGGAAGATTCCACAAGACTTAGCGCACAAGACAAGGAATCCTCTAAATCCTAGGCCTCTGGTGCATTATATAAACCGAGTCCAGCTAGTCAATATACAATCTCATATTCAGAAGAACCATCATCCTACTCATCTAGGGTTTAGTTCATCTGATCTCGTGGTAGATCAACTCTGTAACCATCATATACACACATCAATATAATCAAGCATGACGTAGGGTTTTACCTCTTGAGAGGGCCCGAACCTGGGTAAATACTATCCCTGCATTCATTGTTCCCCATTGATTCAAGATTGAACCCCTACAGGGCGAGATCCACTGGTTTGGACACAACATTGCTGCTTTCATTGAGATTTACGCTGTGAGATCGATGAAGGATCAATGGCTCGCCTGCAGATCAACTACGATGTCAACATCTTCGTCGCTGGCTCGACTAGTCACATTGGCTCGATCGAGGACTACACTCTGCCTTAGATTATCAAGTTCGGGCGAGGGCCTTCATCAATGTCAACTCCAGTCTCTATCAAGATCATGGAGGAATCATCCATGGAGCTCGAGGGCTCAACGTCAACATTGCCCTCGAGCGACCGTGCTGTTTTTCTGGATAGCAAACTTGTATCCGCCGCCACCGCCTCCTCGAGCATTGCTTTGATGATTACGTCGGTGCAATTGTGCGGAATTTAGTCTACCATAACCCTATAAAATTTTCGTCGTGTTCCGATGGAGGAATCTCCGACGATCTCCGATATACAGAGCCCTGTCGAATCTGGCCGAGAATCCGGACGAGTTTAGGGCGAGTAGTACAACGTCCATCTCAGACACAATTTGGAAGATCCAACTGTGCATCGACTGCGGAATTACTATATCGACCACCTCTCAAAATCTCAGCTCGATCCAACCGTTATGACTCCGGGAAACTTGCGACGAGTGGATCAATTTTGAATCTGTTTTCTGCGGAAATATGAATCCAACCCGAGTTTATCTTTCTTCATGAACAAGATATTGTACAACCTTTTTGGAGGAATTTCTTTCTAGGGTATTGTGCGTCTCTCTCAAACACGTGCCCGTGAATTTTGAGCCTTTTCCAAGGCAATCTTCACCGTCGCACCGGTGTCAAACCAGCCTGACAATGTTGCTCCACGGCTACCGACCCGCGCTAGATAGGTTGTCCCTATCTCACGCCGAGGTCAACCTCATCGGATCATCACCCCGGCGAGTCGACCAAGAGTTTGGAATCATGAAGGCTAAATCATCACCAACATCATTGCCCCATGGATTACAAGGAGCGGGCACACCTGCATCACCGCACGGTCACTTCATCAAGCCGGCATCGACTATGTCACAAGATCCGACCTGCGTCGGCATCGCCGCGTCATTGCTTCCTAAAGTCGGTGTCCACCACACCGACCTGCTTCGACACCTCAGCTGGCATGGCGACTATTGTGACGCCCCCGATTCAATCGTACACTAATCATGCACGCAAATGTGTACGATCAAGATCAGGGACTCACGGGAAGATATCACAACACAACTCTACAAATAAAATAAGTCATACAAGCATCATAATACAAGCCAGGGGCCTCGAGGGCTCGAATACAAATGCTCGATCATAGACGAGTCAGCGGAAGCAACAATATCTGAGTACAGACATAAGTTAAACAAGTTTGCCTTAAGACGGCTAGCACAAACTGGGATACAGATCGAAAGAGGCGCAGGCCTCCTGCCTGGGATCCTCCTAACTACTCCTGGTCGTCGTCAGCGGGCTGCACATAGTAGTAGGCACCTCCGGGGTAGTAGTCGTTGTCGACGGTGGCGTCTGGCTCCAGGGCTCCAGCATCTAGTTGCGACAACCAGGTAGAAGGGAAAGGGGGAAAAGAGGGAGAAAAGCAACCGTGAGTACTCATCCAAAGTACTCGCAAGCAAGGAACTACACTACATATGCATGGGTATATGTGTAAGGAGGCCATATCAGTGGACTGAACTGCAGAATGCCAGAATAAGAGGGGGATAGCTAATCCTGTCGAAGACTACGCTTCTGGCAGCCTCCGTCTTGCAGCATGTAGGAGAGAGTAGATTGAAGTCCTCCAAGTAGCATCTCCAAGTAGCATCTCCAAGAGCATCGCATAGCATAATCCTACCCGGCGATCCTCCCCTCGTCGCCCTGTGGAAAAGCGATCACCAGGTTGTCTGTGGAACTTGGAAGGGTGTGTTTTATTAAGTATCCGGTTCTAGTTGTCATAAGGTCAAGGTACAACTCCAAGTCATCCTGTTACCGAAGATCACGGCTATTCGAATAGATTAACTTCCCTGCAGGGGTGCACCAACTTACCCAACACGCTTGATCCCATTTGGCCGGACACACTTTCCTGGGTCATGCCAGGCCTCGGAAGATCAACACGTCGCAGCCCCACCTAGGCAAAACAGAGAGGCCAGCACGCCGGTCTAAACCTAAGCGCACAGGGGTCTGGGCCCATCGCCCATAGCACACCTGCACGTTGCGAGGGCGGCCGGAAGCAGACCTAGCCTAGCAGGCGTTCCAGTCCAATCTGGCGCACGCCGCTCCGTCGCTAACGTCTGAAGTGCTTCGGCTGATACCACGACGCCGGGATACCCATAACTACTCCCACGTAGATGGTTAGTGCGTATAGGCTCGTAGCCAACTCAGATCAAATACCAAGATCTCGTTAAGCGTGTTAATATCCGCGAACGCCGAACAGGGCCAGGCCCACCTGTCTCCTAGGTGGTCTCAACCTGCCCTGCCGCTCCGCCACAAAGTAACAGTCGGGGGCCGTCGGGAACCCAGGCCCACCTCTACCGGGATGGAGCCACCTGCCCCTTCAGCCCCCAACTCCGAACAGTATCACAGGTAATGTAACTGTGTAAAGTATATAGTATATGCCCGTGATCACCTCCCGAAGTGATCACAGCCCAGTAGTATAGCATGGTAGACGGACAAGAGTGTAGGGCCACTGATGGAACTCTAGCATCCTATACTAAGCAGTAGGATAGCAAGTAAAGCTAACAACAGTAGTAGCAAGGACAGGCTATGCAGCAATATAGGATTAACTGAAAGCAGTAACATGCTACACTACTCTAATGCAAGCAGTATAGAGGAGAGTAGGCGATATCTGGTGATCAAGGGGGGGGGGCTTGCCTGGTTGCTCTGGCAAGAGAGAGGAGTCGTCAACTCCGTAGTCGAACTGGTCAGCAGCAGCGTCGGTCTCGTAGTCTACCAGAGAGAAGAGGGGGAAGAAATAATGAATACAGAGCAAACAAAGCATCACAAAATATAACAAGGCAATACGCGATGTTCGGTGTGCCCTAACGCGGTAGTAGGTGATACCGGTGAAGGGGGGGAAAACATCCGGGAAAGTATTCCCGGTGTTTCGTGTTTTCTGACAGATGAACCGGAGGGGGAAAGTTGCGGGTTTGATATGTTAGGGATGTGTGGTGGACGAACGGGCTATGTATCCGGGTTCGTCTCATCGTTCTGAGCAACTTTCATGTACAAAGTTTTTTCATTTGAGCTATGGTTTATTTTATATTAATTTTAAAAGATTAAAATTATTTTTAGCATTTATTTAAATATTTTAATCCAACATTATCCAGAACAGTGCACGCTGACGTCAGCATGACATCAGCATGACGTCAGCAGTCAACAGAGGCGTTGACTGGTCAACTGACGTGTGGGTCCCGTTTGTCATTGACTGTTTAGTCTAATTAATGTTTAACTAATCTAATTACTGTTTAATTAAACTAATTAGTTAATTAGGTTAATCTAAATTATGATTAATTAACTTAATTAATTCCTTAATTAACTAATTAATTTAATTATTATTTATTTATTTAATATATATTTTTTTAATTCTTTTTTTTATAAAACCGTTCTGGGGCGGGCCCATATGTCATAGGCCCTAGGGCATAACGGGCGACGGGTGCGGGGTGGCCCGAACGGGCGCTACGGGCACCCGACCGCAGGCAGAGGCCATGGCCCGACGCGGCTGGGCGTCGGCGGCCAAGGCGCCGGCCAAGGAAGGCAGCGGAGGTGGCCGCGGGGCGCAGCGATGAGGGGTAGCGCGGGGAGGAGGCCGCGGGTGGTGGCCGGAGTGGGGACCGGACCAGCGAGCGGGAGGCACGGGTAGCAGGGGCTTCGGTGGTGGCCGTGGCTAGTGACGGCAAGCGCGGGTGCCGGCGCGCTCCAGGGAAGCGCGGGCGTGGACAGAGCTCAAGGGGGGTGGTTCGCAGCGGGCGTCGCCTGAAGCAAGCGGGCGCGCGAGGGAGAAGTCGGGGACGGGCGCGTGCGGTGCGCACGCGCTGGAGCCAAGAGGGGCGGTGACCACGACGGGACAGCGCGGGCGCGTGGCCACGCACGGGCGAGGGGCGACGGCGAGTGAGCGTGAGCTCATGTGGAGAACGGCAACCGCGACGACGAGGAGAGAGGGAGATGGGGATGGCGCTCACAGAGGGATGTAGGGTCCAGGGCAGTGGTGCTCGTGGTGGAAGCCAAGGACGACGACGGCGTGGAGGAGGCAGTCCGGTGGGGAGGTGGTCGGGGAGGTCCAGCGAGGAGCGAAGCTCCGGGCGGGGATGGTGCGGCGCACGGCGTCGGGGGCACTTCCCGGTCCAGGAACGGGGAGGGGGTGGAGGACGGCGGTGAGCGACGTGTGGCGGCGGGGCGAGGTGCGGTCGGGGGTGAGCCCCGATCCAGATCGGGGGGGGGGTGGGGCGAGAGGGACGAGGGAGTGGGGGTCTCCTCGATCCAGATTGGATCGAGAGGGGGGGAAAGTGGGGCGACGGGGGTTAGGGTTAGCGGGTGTGAGGGGATAAGAGAGTGGGGTGGGTCGGCCGGCTGGGCCAGTGGGCTGGCCTGGCTATTAGCTGGGCCGGTTGGCCCATTGGGGGGGTCCCTTTTCTTTTGTTTTTTATACCTTTTATTTATTTTACTTTTATGTTTTAAATCGTTTTAAATTACTTAGGCATTTTATAAAAATGGGTTTGTTGCACCATAATTACCTTTGTAATATTTAGTACAATCCAAACATTTTTGTTTTAATTTTTGAAAACCTTTATTGTTATCATTAATTTGAATTTTGAATTTTGGACCGGTTTTGTCCTAATGATAGCTTAGCAGCAGTAATCGTGGTGACGTGGCACCATTAGTGTGGGATCACTGTAGCTTAATTATCCGGGCGCCACAATTCTCCCCCACTACAAGAAATCTCGTCCCGAGATTTACGTGGTAGTGTAAGGGGGAAAGATTTGATTACGAAATTCTAACGAGTCTTCTCGGTCTTGGCTGTCCTTTCGATGAGGTTGATCCCTTTCATTGATGTCTTCATTTCTCTGCTTCAAGTCACCATGATCAAGTCGTCATCCTTTCTTCGGGATCTCCATCGTCCTACGAACGCGACCAAGGGGAACAACTCTGGAAGAACGCATCTCCACAAAGCTGGGCATCTAACGGTGAACTCAATGGGAAATACACAAGGTACCCCACGAGTTGTATTTCAATGAATTTGTTGAGTGCAATATACGATGGTACCAAAGTTTCAAACGGGTAGGCAAACATTCGATGACTAGACAGAAGCTGGATTGGGGGTTTGAACAACGAGAATAACATGGTGTTTGATTCCACGATGAATAATGGTATAGCATTCAGCTCATGAATCACATACGAAGCCAGGTGCAAAGGATACATTAGAATCCGGATTATAAAGGAGAGTCAGGTTTCGATCCAGTGGATCTGTGGGTTATGGGCCCAACATGTGGGTTGAAAGTAGGAAAGGTGGTGACATCTTGCACAGCCGCGACAGGGAGGCATGTCAGTGGAGTAGCATGTCAGTTATGTCGGCAACAATGTCGGTACCAAGGGCGAGGGACGAAGAGAACCATTTTCCTGCTCGTTGAACGAGGCGGACCAGTAGGCAAAGTTCTCGTCCATCGGTGGTTACCGGAATGTCATCAACAAAAGTAACAGGGTCTCACTGGCAGAGTTGTACACCGAGGTGTTTACATAAGCAGGAGAATATTACTGCTCATATCATATAGATCACAAGAAAGGTTAAACCAACAATGGAAGGAAAATATGATCATCAGATTAAACAGAACAATGGAAAGGAAAATATGTTTAAACACATTTTTCAAGGGTATATCCTTCCCAAGGATTAGCAGAGCATGATATCCATGACAGGATATAATGTAGAAAACTCTTTAGGTAGGGGAGAGAATTTTCATGACATTACCCATACATCGGCGTTTGGATAATTGAGCAAGAAACATTTAGCATTAGGCTTCAAATGTTCTTGTTGAAAATCGGAGTATCACAGACATGCTTCGAGATAGTATTGACATGGTCTTCAAGCAAAAGGTCAGACTCTAGATACACGAAGGATTCATCAGGAACAACTTATAGAATAAGTCTTACCATTTCCTCATGGAAGAATAGATAACCTTGCTAAAAGGAAACTATAACAATAGGGCCTCCACCCAGGGGAGGGGGGGGGGTGCTAGGCATGACATCATGTTACCGGGTCATCAAAGGACCAACATCATAACTCTTGGAAAGTTGTCCCAACCATCATATCTGACCGAGATTCATATCCGATTGGTGTCATGATACATCAGACTCAGGATGTCCGAGAAGAAAAGGTGCAACACATATTGACGAGACTACATTGTAAGATTCTCGGGGAAATGAACTTATGAAGTGATTTCCGTTATCAAGAGTCCATCATTAACCCAAGGAGAGGACAAGGAGGTGTCTGGTGAACTCAACGGCAATTCACCGAGATTTCCAAAAGATGGATGTCCACAATTAAGTGAACAAGGAGATAACATTTGTCAGATCAAATGATATAAGGAAGTATGCTCGAGGAAAACATACACAATTAAACATTGGTTGAAAGGTGCGCCCGAAATATGGGTTGGGTTGCACGACCAATGTCAGAATGGTGATGCAATAATCAATAGCCTAAGAATGAACTTTCGACCATTAACTTCAAAGAGATAGGGTTGCTAGAAGGAAAGAATCCAAACAACACCGTTCACTTGTTGGAATTAACACAGGGACCAAGAAAGAATGGTGATGGTGAGAAGTATTTCTATGTCAAGAGTTCTCAAGAGGTGGAACAAATCTCAGAACATTCTTGACATAAAGGACGGTAATACTCCAAGGTAAAGAAGAACAATTGCTGGATAGCAAGGAAACCAAGGTACAACACAAATTGTGAACAAGTTTGTGTTGGGGGGGGGGGGAAGGCAAGAATTTGCCGATGATAACTCAAATCATCGAGGGACAAGGATGGTATTTCTCATCATGAATTCAATTGATATCCTGGAAGAACTCATAAGGTTGATGAGGAATTTGTCGACAGATTTCATGAAGAAGTAATCAATCAGCGACGACATCAAGTCAAAGGAATGATGAAGCCAAAAGTCATTGGAACCATGGGTACGACACAAACTCGAACTCAAGCTTGTTGTTTAAGGTGAAAGGGTATGATGAGGAAAATCGATGTAAGGTTAGTTCATCGTCGAAAATTGGTGCTCCGAGAATAAGGACCAGGTAGCACCGTTAGAATCGTCACGACAATGATATAGCCAAACAGGCTAGGAATGGCGTGATCGGGTACAAACTCGTACTTATAGAAGCTTACTGAAGAGTTGTTGAACCGTAGAGCGGACTCGGTTCAGTTATCGGTGTCTTTGAGTGTTCAATAACTCCGAGCCCATGAAAAATTGTAATCGGTGAGTATGTAGTACTTGATGAAGAACTCATAAGAAATTATGCAGTTCCAAGATAATCTCGAGATACCAGGTGGTAATACTTGACGACAGATCAAACTAGAAGTTGAACTGGGGTATTGCTCTATAGAAGACAAGTGCTTAAACTTGCACAGGACATGATATTTAAAGGAGAACATGGTCAGAACCACGATTGCAAAAAGGCCAGATCTCAGATATAAGATGAACTTATACCAAGGGAATAATTGATTTTAAAAGAAGCTTCGATGAGAAGATGTACATCGTGTCCATGGGTATGAACGCAAAGTTCAAGGTCGACTCCCACTTCTCCAATGCACAACCTTTCACTCACTTCTCGCGCTCAATGAAGTTGTAGTTTTGAAATTTTATCTGGCAAAATACCAGAAGAGTACGACTCGTGAAAACTTTCGAGTTCACACCCATTAAGGAAGGCATAGGTTCAACCCATCGGGGCATCTTATAATCATATACCAGAATCTTTAGAAGTAATTAACTCAAGCTCGAAGACAGAGCATGGTTAAGAAAGCAGAGGATACAATTTACCAAAGGCATTATGTATCAGAGGAAAGGCTCACAAGGTTATTGAATATGAAGGGCGTTGTCAGATAAAATCCAACAAAGGATCTGGTGGTCCACAAGGGATCTGACGTGAGCATCGGTACTCAACTAGAGGAAGAAGATTGCAAGGAGATCAGATTATAGAAACAACTGACTAACTCAATTGTCAAATGCAAAGGAATTATGATTTCCAAATCAAGGGATCAGAAGCAATGCTCTGAGTAGGGATGGATAAGTTGAATAGCCTTACGGTACAATCAATGACAATTGGATTGGCCGAGAACCAATTCCAGTTAAAAGAATGGCAGCTTAGCCGGAGAAGTAATTTATAAGGATCAATGATGATTGCGTGCATTCGCAAACATATGGAGTCAACAGACTCAAAATGATAATGACAAGGAATGTCATTAAGACTACGAGACTTATGGGATTAACCATAATGCGAGCAAGCAAGAATTTCAAGAGCCAAAGGCTCCAGAGGATTTTCGGAAGATCGAATAGTATTTTGAAGACTTTTGTGAAACTCATGAACAACTGGGGATGAGCGGATACTTGACAAGTGCGGGGATTTATTTGAAGGGGTATTCATGTGGCAAAGAACTGCTAGGCAGTAGGCACGAAGTATTCTCGGAACAATAGAGAAAACTTCGGGTATCTTGTAATAACAAGAACAATGGGGAATGATCGTAAGAATGGCAAGTGTAAGTAGTTATCCATAAGGATTTATCGGTGGTCGGGAATAGCAAAAGTGATGGGCACAAAGTCTCGAGAGAATATCAAAGAGTATCTCCGAAATCTTCTGATGCAGTCGGTGACCATCTGGACTAAAGGGGCTCTCTGGGAGAAAGTATTTTCGAGAACCTAAAGTTAGTTTTTAGTAAAAATCGTTTAACCCGAATAGAAGAGGGTTCAGAATCCCAGAGTAAAGGTCGAGGAATAAAAGATCCTAATACCTCCCGATGGCGACGTGGGCCCATGGGCCACACAGCCATGTTAGTAAAAAAAATTCAACGACTAGACTCGACTTCGGCCAAGGAGTTGGAAAGGGGGATTCCTACAAGCAGTCGGCTCTGATACCAACTTGTGACGCCCCCGATTCAATCGTACACTAATCATGCACGCAAATGTGTACGATCAAGATCAGGGACTCACGGGAAGATATCACAACACAACTCTACAAATAAAATAAGTCATACAAGCATCATAATACAAGCCAGGGGCCTCGAGGGCTCGAATACAAATGCTCGATCATAGACGAGTCAGCGGAAGCAACAATATCTGAGTACAGACACAAGTTAAACAAGTTTGCCTTAAGAAGGCTAGCACAAACTGGGATACAGATCGAAAGAGGCGCAGACCTCCTGCCTGGGATCCTCCTAACTACTCCTGGTCGTCGTCAGCGGGCTGCACGTAGTAGTAGGCACCTCCGGGGTAGTAGTCGTTGTCGACGGTGGCGTCTGCTCCAGGGCTCCAGCATCTGGTTGCGACAACTAGGTAGAAGGGAAAGGGGGAAAAGAGGGAGAAAAGCAACCGTGAGTACTCATCCAAAGTACTCGCAAGCAAGGAACTACACTACATATGCATGGGTATATGTGTAAGGAGGCCATATCAGTGGACTGAACTGCAGAATGCCAGAATAAGAGGGGGATAGCTAATCCTGTCGAAGACTAAGCTTCTGGCAGCCTCCGTCTTGCAGCATGTAGGAGAGAGTAGATTGAAGTCCTCCAAGTAGCATCTCCAAGTAGCATCTCCAAGAGCATCGCATAGCATAATCCTACCCGGCGATCCTCCCCTCGTCGCCCTGTGGAAAAGCAATCACCGA
Source organism: Triticum aestivum (assembly GCF_018294505.1). Classification (NCBI taxonomy): domain Eukaryota; kingdom Viridiplantae; phylum Streptophyta; class Magnoliopsida; order Poales; family Poaceae; genus Triticum; species Triticum aestivum. The sequence goes on from NC_057804.1 coordinate 51,867,856, forward strand.
GTTGTCTGTGGAACTTGGAAGGGTGTGTTTTATTAAGTATCCGGTTCTAGTTGTCATAAGGTCAAGGTACAACTCCAAGTCGTCCTGTTACCGAAGATCACGGCTATTCAAATAGATTAACTTCCCTGCAGAGGTGCACCAACTTACCCAACACGCTTGATCCCATTTGGCCGGACACACTTTCCTGGGTCATGCCCGGCCTCGGAAGATCAACACGTCGCAGCCCCACCTAGGCAAAACAGAGAGGCCAGCACGCCGGTCTAAACCTAAGCGCACAGGGGTCTGGGCCCATCGCCCATAGCACACCTGCATGTTGCGAGGGCGGCCGGAAGCAGACCTAGCCTAGCAGGCGTTCCAGTCCAATCCGGCGCGCGCCGCTCCGTCGCTGACGTCTGAAGTGCTTCGGCTGATAGCACGACGCCGGGATACCCATAACTACTCCCACGTAGATGGTTAGTGCGTATAGGCTCATAGCCAACTCAGATCAAATACCAAGATCTCGTTAAGCGTGTTAAATATCCGCGAACGCCGAACAGGGCCAGGCCCACCTGTCTCCTAGGTGGTCTCAACCTGCCCTGCCGCTCCGCCACAAAGTAACAGTCGGGGGCCGTCGGGAACCCAGGCCCACCTCTACCGGGATGGAGCCACCTGCCCCTTCAGCCCCCAACTCCGAACAGTATCACAGGTAATGTAACTGTGTAAAGTATATAGTATATGCCCGTGATCACCTCCCGAAGTGATCACAACCCAGTAGTATAGCATGGCAGACGGACAAGAGTGTAGGGCCACTGATGGAACTCTAGCATCCTATACTAAGCAGTAGGATAGCAGGTAAAGTTAACAACAGTAGTAGCAAGGACAAGCTATGCAGCAGTACAGGATTAACTGAAAGCAGTAACATGCTACACTACTCTAATGCAAGCAGTATTGTAACGCCCCAGATATAATTTCCCTATTTGTACTCCAACTCTTGCCGTTTCCGGTGTCAAGTTATATTTATTTCTCGGGTTCGGGTCTTTGTCTCCGTGTGTTGTTTTCGTTTTCATGCATCTCATACCATGTCATCTCGTGCATTGCATTTGCATACATGTTCATCTCATGCATTCGAGCATTTTCCCCGTTGTCCGTTTTGCATTCCGGCGCTTCGTTCTCCTCCGGTGGTCATTTCTAGTCTTCTTTCATGTGTAGGGTTCAAACATTTCCAGATTGGACCGAGACTTGTCATGCGGCCTTGGTTTACTACCGGTAGACCGCCTGTCAAGTTTCGTATCATTTGGACTTCGCTTGATACTCCAACGGTTAACCGAGGGACCGAAAAGGCCTCGTGTGTGTTGCAGCCCAACACCCCCAAAATTGTCCCAAAACCCACCAAACTCTGCTCCATGTCCTAGAGCGTTCGATCACGATCGCGTGGCCGAAAACCGCACCTCATTTGGACTCTCCTAGCTCCCTCTATGCCTATTAATACCCCCTCCATTCGGATCTCTTCTTCCCCCGTCCGAAACCCTAGTTAAAAAAAAAGGATCTCCACCGACGGACGTGTCCGCCCCGGTCGGACAACGTCCGCCGCCGACCCCCGCCAGTCGCTGCGCGCCACGTGTCCCTCACCACCGCCGCCGCCGTCCCGGCCCGGGAGGCCCAGGAGGGGCCCCCGCGAGCCCGCGCCCCTGCGCCTCTTCCTCCTCTCGGGCGCCGCCGCCTCCCCGACCTCCGGCGACCGGCGCCGTCGCCGCCACCGCACCGGCCCGCCGCCCGCCCCGTCCGCTCCACGCCGCGCGCCCGCGCCTCCGTGGTCGCGCCCTCGCCCGCGGCCGGCCCCGCCGGCCACCTCGCCGCCCCAGCGCCGCTCCGCCGCCGCCCCTCGACGCCGGCCACCGCCTCCCCCTACGCCGGCGGCCTCGGATCCGGCGCCGAGAACCTCGTCGCGCGCGCCCAGCTACAGTGCCCGATCCGGCTACAGTAAACCCTAGATCTAGGTTGACTTTCCCTCTCCCCCCTTATTTTTTTTGCTATCTTTGACTGCTTGTATCTCCACAACCGTAGCTCTGTTTTGGGCATATGATATATCAAAATCTTCGCCTCGACATGTACATCATTTCATTCCATTGCATCATTTGCATTTGAGGTCATCTTGATGCCCAAAATGCTGTTAGAAGGAGGCTTCGTGAGTTAAATTGCAGATCCGTTAGTTCATCATGCACTTTTGTCATTTTTGCCATGTTTAATTCGTGCATGATATGCCTGTGCCCCTTTAGGATGAATTGTTAAGCATTTTGTCTTCTTTCCAGAGGTGCCACCCATGCATTTTTAGGATGTGTGTGTTGTCTTGTGCAAGCTTGCGAAGAGAGGTACCTGAGATTGCAGATTTCAGGGACTTAGTGATTTTCACTAAGTCTGGGATATTTTAGTTCATGATGCTATATGTCCAGCTTGTTTCCTAGTGATCCGTGCCTCTTTTGAGGATGATCAGTAAGGGAGTTTTGATATTTATGTTATGCTCTATCCATCCATGTCTTTGTTTACATATGTGGAGTGCTCTAGGTTGACTCAATCGAGCTCAACTTTTGCTTCGTTGTTAATCTGGGCAGATCGTCAACTTGTTTGCGATTTTGCCGATGCTACCGTTAGTGTTCCATGCATGCTATGCCTTTGTTCTTGCCATGTGTAGCTAGCACATTGTGCCTTCTTGCTGGTTATATGCTTTCCTTGCCATGACTTGCACCGTAGTGAGTGCATCGAGCTCGTTTACATGCCTTCGTGAGTTAAATTTCTGCATGCCTCAGTTTTCACTAAGTCTGAAAACTGATTGTGTTCGAGCTATGTTCGTGAGCTCGGTAGAGTATTTTGTGAACCCTTTTGGCCCCAGGTCACTTTGGGTGTTTTGTTAAGCTTGTTGAGTAGCTCCATGCCATGTTCTTACTTGTCATGTTCAGATTTTCTATCATGTTGTTTTGCTGCTCCGAAGAGAGCATCGTGATCTGAAATTTCAGACTAGTGTTAATTTCACTAAGTCTGGAATCTGTTTTGCATTTGCGTTTTAGCCATGCTTGTTTGAACCTCTTAATGGATGAATTTGCCTATGGCTCAGTGCTAGTGTTTTGTCAACCATCTTGTGTACATCACTGCCATGTATTTTGTTTTCATGTTGGGTGGCTGTAGCATGTTCATTTCGTTGCATTTAGGAGCCTACTTGCTGTATATCGCAGATCGGTTCGTTTCGTAAAACGCTCGCCATTTCCAAACCGTAACTCCGATTCCAATGATCTTTATATCGTTTTCAAGCGATTTCATCCCCTCTATCCAGTGGCACACTTGGTTTTCCAAGTTGATGCCAGGTTCATGCATTTCCTGTCATATCTTGCATTTTGCATCCCGCATCGCATCCCGCATAGCATATCGTCATTTCATCATATTGCTTGGTCTTGCCCGTGGTTGATTGTATCCTTGTTGCTTGTTTGTCTTGTTGGGTAGAGCCGGGAGACGAGTTCGCTACCGAGGAGCCCGTTGAGTTTGCTTGTGAGGATCCAGTCAACTCTGACAACTGTGCAGGCAAGATGATCATACCCTCGAAATCACTACTATCTTTGCTATGCTAGTTTGCTCGCTCTTTTGCTTTGCCACTGCTACGATGCCTACCTTTTGCTTGTCAGCCTCCCAATTGCCATGTTGAACCTCTAACCCACCATTGTCCTAGCAAACCGTTGATTGGCTATGTTACCGCTTTGCTCAGCCCTTCTTATAGCGTTGTTAGCTGCAGGTGAAGATTGGAGCCGTTCCTTGTTGGAACATTTATTTACTTGTTGGGATATCATTATATTGCTATGTTATCTTAATGCATCTATATACTTGGTAAAGGGTGGAAGGCTCGGCCTCTCGCCTAGTGTTTTGTTCCACTCTTGCCGCCCTAGTTTCCGTCATATCGGTGTTATGTTCCCGGATTGTTGCGTCCCTTACGCGGTTGGGCTATAATGGGAACCCCTTGATAGTTCGCCTTGATTAAAGCTTTTCCAGCAATGCCCAACATTGGTTTTACCATTTGCCACCTAGCCTCTTTTTCCCTTGGGTTTCCGGAGCCCGAAGGTCATCTTTATTTTAGCCCCCCACGGGCCAGTGCTCCTCTGAGTGTTGGTCCGAACTAGAGCCCTGTGCAGCGCCACCTCGGGGAAACTCAAGGGTTGGTTTTAGTTGTACGGATTGCTCATCTGAGTGTGCCCTGAGAAAGAGATATGTGCAGCTCCTATCGGGATTTGTCGGCACATTCGGGCGGTGTTGCTGGACTTGTTTTAACCTGTCGAATCATCTTGTTGTACCGAGATACCGAGTCTGATCGGTGTGTCTTGGGTGGAGGTCTATTCCTTCGTTGACCGTGAGAGCTTGTTATGGGCTAAGTTGGGACCCCCCTGCAGGGATTGATCTTTCGAAAGCCGTGCCCGCGGTTATGGGCAGATGGGAATTTGTTAATGTCCGGTTGTAGATAACTTTAACTAAACTTAATTAAAATGAATCAACCGTGTGTGTTACCGTGATGGCCCCTTCTCGGCGGAGTTCGGGAAGTGGACACGGTGTTGGAGTTATGCTTGCGCAGGATGTTCCTTTAGCTTCTCGCTCGTGCTTCGCCTTCTCTTCTCGCTCTCTTTTGCGTATAAGTTAGCCACCATATATGCTAGTCGCTTGCTGCAGCTCCACTTATATTGCCGTACCTGTCCTATAAGCTTAAATAGTCTTGATCGCGTGGGTGTGAGATTGCTGAGTCCCTGTGGCTCACAGATACTACAACTCCAGATGCAGGTCCAGGTGTTTCTGCTCCAGTTGACGATTACGAGCTCAAGTGGGAGTTCGACGAGGACTCTCAGCGATACTACGTGTCTTTTCCGGATGATCAGTAGTGGTGCCTAGTTGGGGTTATCGATTCAGGGCCTTGTCGCATGTTGGGGGTCTTTTCTATTTTGGCACCGTAGTCGGGCCATGAGTGATTTGTATGATGGATGTTATTTATGTACTCTGATGTGACGTGGCGAGTGTAAGCCAACTATGTTATCTCCCCCTTTTATTATATATTACATGGGATGTTGTAATGATTGCCTGACTTGCGACATTGCTTTCAATGCGGTTATGCCTCTAAGTCGTGCCTCGACACGTGGGAGCTATAGCCGCATCGAGGGCGTTACAAGTTGGTAATCAGAGCCTTCCCCGACCTTAGGAGCCCCCATTGCTTGATCGTTTTTAGCAGCCGAGTTGTGTCTAGAAAAAATGTTTTGAGTCCTTAGGAATTATATATCGGAGAGCTTAGGAATTCTTTTTACTTCCCAGTCTCCTCATCGCTCTGGTAAGGCATCCTGACGTAGAGTTTTGACTCTTCTCTTCTCAAATTTCACTAAAAATTTTTTTAGGATCACGCGAGTATCTTGGTTTTGTTCCGATGGTTTTGTGACGAGAACATTGTTCTTGGTGCCTCCTGTCTTTAGGGGTTGTGGCAGTGTCCCGGGGAGTTGAGCTCCGAGGTGTTGTCGTCACAATTTTATCGTTGCAATTCTGGTATACTTGAGATATGTTCGCCGACATCGAAAATCTCTTTTATGCAGTTCGTTGGTGAGATAACCTCGACGCCACCCAGTACTGGGGCGGGAGTTCGGGAGTATCGCCATAACTTGTATAACGGATGCTTTTCGAAGGTTGAGGTAGATGGTTTCCGAAGTTTTCCTGGTTATGTGTTGAAGGATGGATACAGCTGGATGTAGGATTTGCTAGTTTGGGTGAGATATTATGCTTCCCCTGTATCCCCAACACCTGATTGCATAACCGGAAAGGTTCGGGAGTTTCATAGGTGGGAATTCTAGTAGCTCTAGTTCTTCTTCCACGGATATTGGTTTGAGATTGGGATTTCTTACCGATTATTCGTTCTTGATCCGTACCTTGTTGAATTATTTCTCTACCTTAATTCTACGTGGCTTCTCAATTTATGGATATGTGACCATTTGAAGAGGAATGCATTCGTTCATTTTGTTCGGATGTGAAGACTATATGTTGCAATTTTCATTCCGTTGGATTCAGCTTCTATATTGTTGTCTATCTATGTGCTAATGGTGGTCAACCTCTTCAGGATGGCTCCTCCAACGCGCACGACTCCGAATCCTGATCCGCCTCCACCTCCGCCTCCTCCGGAAGCATGGCAAGCTGTGATGGCCGCTACTAATGCAAACACACAGTTGATCATGCAAATTCTCCAAGAGCGCAATCAAGGCAGTCAAGGGAATCAAGGCCATAATCAGCACCACTTTGCTACTCTGAACCAGTTCCTCGCAAATGGCCCAAAGACGTTCAGCGGTTGTGTTGAGGCTACCGATGCTGACGATTGGCTAGTGGATCTGGGCAAGCATTTTGAATGCAGCAACGTCAGGCCTGAAGATTTCGTCAAGTTCGCTTCTTTCCAGCTCAAAGATCAGGCTGCAGAGTGGTTCCAGCAGTACAAGGATTCCAGAGGTGGACGTTTGATCACTTGGGATGATTTCCGTCAAGATTTCCGCGCTCATCACATTCCTCAAAGTGTGGTTGAAAGTAAGCGTCAGGAATTCCGCAATCTGAAGCAAGGCTCTTTGTCTGTCTATGACTACAACAAGTTGTTCCAGAAGCTCGCCCGTTTTGCCAAGCAGGATGTTCCTGATGAGAAGAGCATGATCTATCAGTTCAGGGGTGGTCTTCGTGAGGAAATTCAGCTCGCTCTTGTCCTCTTTGAGCCGTTGAGATACGATGAGTTCTACAACATGGCACTGAAGCAAGAGGCTGCTCAGATGAGGTGTGATGCTTCCAGGAAGCGTGCCAGAGATGTTACTCCGTCTTCCTCTACTCAAGTGGTCAAGCAGCAGAAGTATTGGCTTCCTCCTCCTCCGTTCCGTCAGCCGTATCAGCAGAAGAGCAAAGGTGGCAGTGGTTTCTCCCACCCACCCAACCCAGGCTTTCAGAACAAGTCTTCGTCTCAAGCGCCAAGACCGAGTGCTCCGTATCACCGTCCGCTTTCAGAGGTCACGTGCAACAAGTGCCAACAGAAGGGTCACTATGCCAACAAGTGTACCAACCAGAGGCGTCTTCCTCCTCCTCCTCCTGTCAGATCGGCAAGTACAGCTGTGGTCAAGCACAACCCCAAGCATGCCAAGGTCAATATGGTGAATGCAGCTCAGGCAGAGGATTCTTCAGATGTGATCATGGGTAACCTTCCTGTTAATGATATTCCTGCAAAAGTTCTTTTTGACACTGGTGCATCGCATTGTTTCATCTCGAGACCTTTTGCTTCCAAGCATGATTTTGTTACTCAAATGTTGCCGAGACCGTTGTCTATTGACTCTCCGGCCAGCCTCTTGACATCTCGAGTGTGTGTTCCGGATGTTACAATCACTTTGGGCGACTGCAAGTTTCTCTCTTCTCCGGTGGTTCTTGGCAATTCTGACATTGATCTTATTCTTGGGATGGACTGGCTCTCTAAGCATAAAGCTCAGCTTGATTGTGCAGCCAGGCAGATTCAACTGACTCATTCGTCTGAGGATGTAATTGTCTTTGCTGCTCGGGATAATACCATCCGGTTGTTTTCTCTCAATGAGAAGGGTGAATTGGATGCTATTTCGCAGATTCCGGTTGTTTGTGAGTATCAAGACGTTTTTCCAGAAGAACTTCCAGGGATGCCTCCAAACCGGCCGGTTGAATTTGTTATTGAACTTGAGCCCGGTACGGAACCTGTGTGCAAACGTCCCTACAAGCTCGGCCCCGAAGAGTTGAAGGAGTTGAAGAAACAACTCGATGAGCAAGAAAGATTGGGTCTCATTCGGCCTAGTACTTCTCCGTGGGGTTGTGGTGTTCTTTTTGTGAAGAAGAAGGATGGATCGAGTCGACTTTGTGTTGATTACCGTCCAGTGAACAAGAAGACCATCAAGAACAAATACCCACTTCCCAACATCAATGAGCTGTTCGAACAACTCAAGGGTGCTCAAGTATTCTCCAAGCTTGATCTCCGTATGGGTTATCATCAGATTCGTATTCGTGAGCAAGATATTCCCAAGACGGCGTTCAGAACAAGCTTTGGTTCATATGAATACACCGTCATGTCTTTTGGCCTCGCCAACGCTCCTCCGACGTTCTCTCGCATGATGAACTTCATCTTCAGCCCCTACACCAATGAATTCGTTTTGGTCTATCTCGACGACATTCTGGTTTTCTCGAAGAACAAGGAAGATCATGCCAAGCACTTGCGTTTGGTTCTTGACAAGCTCAGGGAACATCAGTTCTACGCCAAGTTCTCCAAGTGTGAATTTTGGCTCGATGAAGTTCTTTATCTTGGTCATATCATCTCTGCCAAGGGCATTTCCGTGAATCCTGAGAAGGTGTCCGCAATTGTGAATTGGGAACCTCCTCAGAACGTGAAGCAACTCCGCAGTTTCCTCGGTCTCGCAAGCTATTGCAGAAGATTCGTTGAAAACTTTTCTAAGATCGCCAAGCCTCTCTCAAATCTTCTTCAGAAGCACGTCAAGTACGTTTGGTCTCCGGAGTGTGATATTGCTTTCAACACTTTGAAAGAGAAATTGATCTCTGCTCCAGTTCTGACTCCGCCTGATGAAACCAAGCCGTACGAGGTCTTTTGTGATGCCTCTCTCCAAGGTCTCGGTGCTGTACTGATGCAAGAGAAGAAAGTTGTTGCTTATACCTCTCGCCAGTTGAAGCCTAATGAGAAGAACTACCCCACTCATGATCTCGAGTTGGCGGCAGTGGTGCATGCTCTTTTGACTTGGAGACATCTTCTATTGGGAAGAAAAGTGGACATTTTCACTGATCACAAGAGTCTCAAGTACATCTTCACCCAGCCTAATCTCAACCTCAGGCAGACTCGATGGGTCGAGATGATTCAAGAGTACAATCCGAGTATTGAGTATACTCCAGGCAAGGCCAATGTGATTGCTGACGCTTTGAGCAGGAAAGCATATTGCAACAGTCTGATTCTTAAGCCTTATCAACCCGAGCTTTGTGAAGCTTTCTGCAAACTTAATCTGCAAATTGTTCCTCAAGGTTTCCTCGCCAACCTTCAAGTCTCTCCTACCTTGGAAGACCAGATTCGCCAAGCCCAACTTCTTGATGATATGGTGAAGAAGGTGAAGATTGGTATTGCAAAGAGTCAGTCCAAGTACAAGTGCTACCGACTTGATAACAAGGACACTCTCTTCTTCGAGGATCGAATTGTTGTGCCCAAAGGTGAACTTCATAAGGTGATCATGAACGAGGCTCACAACTCTCTCCTCTCCATCCACCCTGGTAGTACGAAGATGTATCAGGATCTCAAGCAAGCTTATTGGTGGACTCGAATGAAGCGCGAGATCGCTCAATTCGTGAACGAGTGTGATGTCTGCAGAAGAGTGAAGGCAGAACACCAAAGGCCAGCAGGTCTCCTCCAACCTCTTGCCATTCCAGAATGGAAGTTTGACCACATTGAAATGGACTTCGTGACTGGGTTTCCAAAGTCCAAGCGTGGCAATGATGCTATATTTGTTGTCATCGACAAGCTCACCAAAGTGGCTCATTTTCTGCCTATCAAAGAGTCGATCACTGCAGCTCAATTGGCGGAACTCTATACCTCTCGCATTGTCTCTCTGCACGGTATTCCTCAAGTGATATCTTCAGACCGTGGCAGCATCTTTACCTCCAAGTTTTGGGATTCTTTTCAGAAGGCCATGGGCACCAGTATCCGCTTCAGCACCGCTTTTCATCCTCAAACGAGCGGTCAAGTCGAGCGTGTCAACCAGATTCTTGAAGACATGCTCAGGGCTTGTGTGATTTCTTTCGGCATGAAGTGGGAGGACTGTCTTCCTTATGCTGAATTCTCATACAACAACAGCTTTCAAGCAAGTTCGGGCAAGGCCCCCTTTGAAATTCTATATGGCAGGAAGTGCCGTACCCCTCTCAACTGGTCTGAAACCGGTGAACGTCAGCTGCTGGGTAATGACTTAATCACAGAAGCAGAAGAAATGTGCAAAGTCATTCGTGATAACCTCAAAGCAGCCCAATCCCGCCAGAAGTGCTACTATGATAGTAAGCACCGTGAATTGGCTTTCGAGATCGGAGATCATGTTTACCTCCGCGTCTCTCCCATGAAAGGTACTCGTCGCTTCGGTATCAAAGGGAAGCTTGCCCCTAGATACGTGGGACCTTTCAAGATTGTCAGCAAGAGAGGCGACCTCGCCTATCAACTCGAGCTTCCTTCAAACTTTGCAAATGTTCATGATGTGTTCCATGTCTCTCAGCTTCGAAAGTGCTTCAAGACTCCTGACCGCACCGTCAACTTCGAGGACATTGAGCTCCAAGAAGATCTCTCTTATCGTGAGCACCCAGTTGCTATTCTTGAAGAGACTGAACGCAAGACTCGCAACAAGTCAATTAAATTTCTCAAAGTCAAGTGGTCACACCATTCCGACCGTGAAGCTACCTGGGAACGCGAGGATCACCTCCGTTCTGAGTACCCGGAGTTCTTTCAGTCCTAGATCTCGGGACGAGATCTTTTCGTAGTGGTGGAGTGTTGTAACGCCCCAGATATAATTTCCCTATTTGTACTCCAACTCTTGCCGTTTCCGGTGTCAAGTTATATTTATTTCTCGGGTTCGGGTCTTTGTCTCCGTGTGTTGTTTTCGTTTTCATGCATCTCATACCATGTCATCTCGTGCATTGCATTTGCATACATGTTCATCTCATGCATTCGAGCATTTTCCCCGTTGTCCGTTTTGCATTCCGGCGCTTCGTTCTCCTCCGGTGGTCATTTCTAGTCTTCTTTCGTGTGTGGGGTTCAAACATTTCCAGATTGGACCGAGACTTGTCATGCGGCCTTGGTTTACTACCGGTAGACCGCCTGTCAAGTTTCGTATCATTTGGACTTCGTTTGATACTCCAACGGTTAACCGAGGGACCGAAAAGGCCTCGTGTGTGTTGCAGCCCAACACCCCCAAAAATTGTCCCAAAACCCACCAAACTCTGCTCCATGTCCTAGAGCGTTCGATCACGATCGCGTGGCCGAAAACCGCACCTCATTTGGACTCTCCTAGCTCCCTCTATGCCTATTAATACCCCCTCCATTCGGATCTCTTCTTCCCCCGTCCGAAACCCTAGTTAAAAAAAAAGGATCTCCACCGACGGACGTGTCCGCCCCGGCCGGACAACGTCCGCCGCCGACCCCCGCCAGTCGCTGCGCGCCACGTGTCCCTCGCCGCCGCCGCCGCCGTCCCGGCCCGGGAGGCCCAGGAGGGGCCCCCGCGAGCCCGCGCCCCCGCGCCTCTTCCTCCTCTCGGGCGCCGCCGCCTCCCCGACCTCCGGCGACCGGCGCCGTCGCCGCCACCGCACCGGCCGCCGCCGCGCCGGGCCCCGCCGCCCGTCCGCTCCACGCCGCGCGCCCGCGCCTCCGTGGTCGCGCCCTCGCCCGCGGCCGGCCCCGCCGGCCACCTCGCCGCCCCAGCGCCGCTCCGCCGCCGCCCCTCGACGCCGGCCACCGCCTCCCCCTACGCCGGCGGCCTCGGATCCGGCGCCGACGAACCTCGTCGCGCGCGCCCAGCTACAGTGCCCGATCCGGCTACAGTAAACCCTAGATCTAGGTTGACTTTCCCTCTCCCCCTTATTTTTTTTGCTATCTTTGACTGCTTGTATCTCCACAACCGTAGCTCCGTTTTGGGCATATGATATATCAAAATCTTCGCCTCGACATGTACATCATTTCATTCCATTGCATCATTTGCATTTGAGGTCATCTTGATGCCCAAAATTCTGTTAGAAGGAGGCTTCGTGAGTTAAATTGCAGATCCGTTAGTTCATCATGCACTTTTGTCATTTTTGCCATGTTTAATTCGTGCATGATATGCCTGTGCCCCTTTGGGATGAATTGTTAAGCATTTTGTCTTCTTTCCAGAGGTGCCACCCATGCATTTTTAGGATGTGTGTGTTGTCTTGTGCAAGCTTGCGAAGAGAGGTACCTGAGATTGCTGATCTCAGAGACTTAGTGATTTTCACTAAGTCTGGGATATTTTAGTTCATGATGCTATATGTCCAGCTTGTTTCCTAGTGATCCGTGCCTCTTTTGAGGATGATCAGTAAGGGAGTTTTGATATTTATGTTATGCTCTATCCATCCATGTCTTTGTTTACATATGTGGAGTGCTCTAGGTTGACTCAATCGAGCTCAACTTTTGCTTCGTTGTTAATCTGGGCAGATCGTCAACTTGTTTGCGATTTTGCCGATGCTACCGTTAGTGTTCCATGCATGCTATGCCTTTGTTCTTGCCATGTGTAGCTAGCACATTGTGCCTTCTTGCTGGTTATATGCTTTCCTTGCCATGACTTGCACCGTAGTGAGTGCATCGAGCTCGTTTACATGCCTTCGTGAGTTAAATTTCTGCATGCCTCAGTTTTCACTAAGTCTGAAAACTGATTGTGTTCGAGCTATGTTCGTGAGCTCGGTAGAGTATTTTGTGAACCCTTTTGGCCCCAGGTCACTTTGGGTGTTTTGTTAAGCTTGTTGAGTAGCTCCATGCCATGTTCTTACTTGTCATGTTCAGATTTTCTATCATGTTGTTTTGCTGCTCCGAAGAGAGCATCGTGATCTGAAATTTCAGACTAGTGTTAATTTCACTAAGTCTGGAATCTGTTTTGCATTTGCGTTTTAGCCATGCTTGTTTGAACCTCTTAATGGATGAATTTGCCTATGGCTCAGTGCTAGTGTTTTGTCAACCATCTTGTGTACATCACTGCCATGTATTTTGTTTTCATGTTGGGTGGCTGTAGCATGTTCATTTCGTTGCATTTAGGAGCCTACTTGCTGTATATCGCAGATCGGTTCGTTTCGTAAAACGCTCGCCATTTCCAAACCGTAACTCCGATTCCAATGATCTTTATATCGTTTTCAAGCGATTTCATCCCCTCTATCCAGTGGCACACTTGGTTTTCCAAGTTGATGCCAGGTTCATGCATTTCCTGTCATATCTTGCATTTTGCATCCCGCATCGCATCCCGCATAGCATATCGTCATTTCATCATATTGCTTGGTCTTGCCCGTGGTTGATTGTATCCTTGTTGCTTGTTTGTCTTGTTGGGTAGAGCCGGGAGACGAGTTCGCTACCGAGGAGCCCGTTGAGTTTGCTTGTGAGGATCCAGTCAACTCTGACAACTGTGCAGGCAAGATGATCATACCCTCGAAATCACTACTATCTTTGCTATGCTAGTTTGCTCGCTCTTTTGCTTTGCCACTGCTACGATGCCTACCATTTGCTTGTCAGCCTCCCAATTGCCATGATTGAACCTCTAACCCACCATTGTCCTAGCAAACCGTTGATTGGCTATGTTACCGCTTTGCTCAGCCCTTCTTATAGCGTTGTTAGCTGCAGGTGAAGATTGGAGCCGTTCCTTGTTGGAACATTTATTTACTTGTTGGGATATCATTATATTGCTATGTTATCTTAATGCATCTATATACTTGGTAAAGGGTGGAAGGCTCGGCCTCTCGCCTAGTGTTTTGTTCCACTCTTGCCACCCTAGTTTTCCGTCATATCGGTGTTATGTTCCCGGATTGTTGCGTCCCTTACGCGGTTGGGCTATAATGGGAACCCCTTGATAGTTCGCCTTGATTAAAGCTTTTCCAGCAATGCCCAACATTGGTTTTACCATTTGCCACCTAGCCTCTTTTTCCCTTGGGTTTCCGGAGCCCGAAGGTCATCTTATTTTAGCCCCCCACGGGCCAGTGCTCCTCTGAGTGTTGGTCCGAACTAGAGCCCTGTGCAGCGCCACCTCGGGGAAACTCAAGGGTTGGTTTTAGTTGTACGGATTGCTCATCTGAGTGTGCCCTGAGAAAGAGATATGTGCAGCTCCTATCGGGATTTGTCGGCACATTCGGGCGGTGTTGCTGGACTTGTTTTAACCTGTCGAATCATCTTGTTGTACCGAGATACCGAGTCTGATCGGTGTGTCTTGGGTGGAGGTCTATTCCTTCGTTGACCGTGAGAGCTTGTTATGGGCTAAGTTGGGACCCCCCTGCAGGGATTGATCTTTCGAAAGCCGTGCCCGCGGTTATGGGCAGATGGGAATTTGTTAATGTCCGGTTGTAGATAACTTTAACTAAACTTAATTAAAATGAATCAACCGTGTGTGTTACCGTGATGGCCCCTTCTCGGCGGAGTTCGGGAAGTGGACACGGTGTTGGAGTTATGCTTGCGCAGGATGTTCCTTTAGATTCTCGCTCGTGCTTCGCCTTCTCTTCTCGCTCTCTTTTGCGTATAAGTTAACCACCATATATGCTAGTCGCTTGCTGCAGCTCCACTTATATTGCCGTACCTGTCCTATAAGCTTAAATAGTCTTGATCGCGTGGGTGTGAGATTGCTGAGTCCCTGTGGCTCACAGATACTACAACTCCAGATGCAGGTCCAGGTGTTTCTGCTCCAGTTGACGATTACGAGCTCAAGTGGGAGTTCGACGAGGACTCTCAGCGATACTACGTGTCTTTTCCGGATGATCAGTAGTGGTGCCTAGTTGGGGTTATCGATTCAGGGCCTTGTCGCATGTTGGGGGTCTTTTCTATTTTTGGCACCGTAGTCGGGCCATGAGTGATTTGTATGATGGATGTTATTTATGTACTCTGATGTGACGTGGCGAGTGTAAGCCAACTATGTTATCTCCCCCTTTTATGATATATTACATGGGATGTTGTAATGATTGCCTGACTTGCGACATTGCTTTCAATGCGGTTATGCCTCTAAGTCGTGCCTCGACACGTGGGAGCTATAGCCGCATCGAGGACGTTACAAGTATAGAGGAGAGTAGGCGATATCTGGTGATCAAGGGGGGGGCTTGCCTGGTTGCTCTGGCAAGAGAGAGGAGTCGTCAACTCCGTAGTCGAACTGGTCAGCAGCAGTGTCGGTCTCGTAGTCTACCGGAGAGAAGAGGGGGAAGAAATAATGAATACAGAGCAAACAAAGCATCACAAAATATAACAAGGCAATACGCGATGTTCGGTGTGCCCTAACGCGGTAGTAGGTGATACCTGTGAAGGGGGGGAAAACATCCGGGAAAGTATTCCCGGTGTTTCGTGTTTTCTGACAGATGAACCGGAGGGGGAAAGTTGCGGGTTTGATATGTTAGGGGTGTGTGGTGGACGAACGGGCTACGTATCCGGGTTCGTCTCGTTGTTCTGAGCAACTTTCATGTACAAAGTTTTTTCATCTGAGCTACGGTTTATTTTATATTAATTTTAAAAGATTAAAATTATTTTTAGCATTTATTTAAATATTTTAATCCAACATTATCCAGAACAGTGCACGCTGACGTCAGCATGACATTAGCATGACATCAGCAGTCAACAGAGGCGTTGACTGGTCAACTGACGTGTGGGTCCCGTTTGTCATTGACTGTTTAGTCTAATTAATGTTTAACTAATCTAATTACTGTTTAATTAAACTAATTAGTTAATTAGGTTAATCTAATTATGATTAATTAACTTAATTAATTCCTTAATTAATTAATTAATTTAGTTATTATTTATTTATTTAATATATATTTTTTAATTCTTTTTTTTATAAAACCGTTCTGGGGCGGGCCCATATGTCATAGGCCCTGGGGCATAACGGGCGACGGGCCGAACGGGCGCTACGGGCACCCGACCACAGGTAGAGGCCATGGCCCGACGCGGCTGGGCGTCGGCGGCCAAGGCGCCGGCCAAGGGAGGTAGCGGAGGTGGCCGCGGGGCGCAGCGATGAGGGGTAGCACGGGGAGGAGGCCGCGGGTGGTGGCCGGAGTGGGGACCGGACCGGCGAGCGGGAGGCACGGGTAGCAGGGGCTTCGGTGGTGGCCGTGGCCAGTGCCGGCGCGCTCCAGGGAAGCGCGGGTGTGGACAGAGCTCAGGGGGGTGGTTCGCAGCGGGCGTCGCCCGAAGCAAGCGAGTGCGCGAGGGAGAAGTCGGGGACAGGCGCGTGTGGTGCGCACGCGCTGGAGCCAAGAGGGGCGGTGACCACGACGGGACAGCGCGGGCGCGTGGCCACGCACGGGCGAGGGGCGACGGCGAGTGAGCGTGAGCTCGTGTGGAGAACGGCAACCGCGACGACGAGGAGAGAGGGAGATGGGGATGGCGCTCACGGAGGGATGTAGGGTCCAGGGCAGTGGTGCTCGTGGTGGAGGCCGAGGACGACGACGGCGTGGAGGAGGCAGTCCGGTGGGGAGGTGGTCGGGGAGGTCCAGCGAGGAGCGAAGCTCCGGGCGGCGATGGTGCGGTGCACGGTGTCGGGGGCACTTCCCGGTCCAGGAACGGGGAGGGGGTGGAGGACGGCGGTGAGCGACGTGTGGCGGCGGGGCGAGGTGCGGTCGGGGGTGAGCCCCGATCCAGATCGGGGGGGGGGGGGCGAGAGGGACGAGGGAGTGGGGGTCTCCTCGATCCAGATTGGATCGAGAGGGGGGGAAAGTGGGGCGACGGGGGTTAGGGTTAGCGGGTGTGAGGGGATAAGAGAGTGGGGTGGGTCGGCTGGCTGGGCCAGTGGGCTGGCCTGGCTGTCAGCTGGGCCGGTTGGCCCATTGGGGGGGTCCCTTTTCTTTTGTTTTTTATACCTTTTATTTATTTTACTTTTCTGTTTTAAATCGTTTTAAATTACTTAGGCATTTTATAAAAATGGGTTTGTTGCACCATAATTACCTTTGTAATATTTAGTACAATCCAAACATTTTTGTTTTAATTTTTGAAAACCTTTATTGTTATCATTAATTTGAATTTTGAATTTTGGACCGGTTTTGTCCTAATGATAGCTTAGCAGCAGTAATCGTGGTGACGTGGCACCATTAGCGTGGGATCACTGTAGCTTAATTATCCGGGCGCCACAACTATGACGTCAACTTACCAACCTGCTCTATCACCTTGGCTGGACCAGGGGCTTTGCCATCTCTTCATCAACCTACTCTGGGGACTTCGGTGTCACCAACCGACCATCTTCGTCATGTTAGCTAGACCGGGGGCTTCGCCTCACTGCATTGACTGTGCTGCATTGCCACTTCATCAAGTCAAGCTCCTTGCTCGGTCACCTCAGACTTGGGGGTTGGGACCTCAGCCAGGCTGAGGACTACGTCTTCGTCCTGCCACAAGCCCGAACCTCGTCAACAACACCAAGCACATTAACCGGCTAAGTCGCTTCCATGCTCAGTTTTTTTAATTTTTAATTCCTATTCGGTTTGACCAAACATTATATTTGTGTTAAACTAAAAGTTGTTTGTTAAAAAGTTAGTTTGTCAAAACACTTATTTTACCCAAGTCAACTGGGGGCTCTTAAATTTGTATGAGTCGTTTTATAATAACTGTTTTTTCTAACTCATTGCAAAGTCTTTTTTACCACTCCTTTCTTGACTCGAGTGTGTGGTCAATATCCGGATAGCGTGGTTTCTCTCTAAAAGCCGCTCAAGTTTAGTTTGCTAAACTGGCCTGAGAAGCACTCCATCTTCAGGAAAGGAGGTCTAAGCCGAAGGCTGACCCGCTTGAAGTCTTGAGATCAGGTGTGTCATGTTAAAGCGAGACGGAAGCACAAACTAATTTTAAGACCAATGTTCGGATTGGCACAAAAAAAACTTGAGTTACTACGAACGTAAAGTTTTCACACAAGTTTTTTGATTTTTAGAGTTTATAACACTTTTAATCTATTTTATGTTTTCCTTTCAGGAGGTGGGACATCCTCTTGATCGAGGTGTTCTGCGTGATGGTTTTGCTCGGGAAATTTTTTCTGACCCGCAGTTCGGCATCTCTCCCCTGTCGGGCTACACCTCAGTGTTGTCAAAACACATTCAATGGGTGAAATAGTTCCAAAGGAGATTCGATCCTCGGGTTGGTCGGCCGCACCCAACCTGAGCCTCGGGGGCTACTGGCTATATATCTCGGCAGAGAAAAAATTGGCCCAATCGAAAAAATCCAAACAAATCAGCCCAAGAGTGAGGTGGTTTACCACCTCAGAAGCAGTCCGGCATGTAGCTCGGATGCAAGTAGATGGCTCCATAGAGGGAATTTCCGGCATTAAGCTCGACCGAACTCCTTCAAAGATTTTCAAGAATGAGGTCATTTATGACACCTCAGATGCAGATCGGCATTAGAGCTTGGCTGCAAATAGATATCTCGGATGCAGATCGACGTTGGAGCTTGGCTGCAAAAAGACACCACGGATGCACTATGACGTTGTAGCTCGGACGCAAGAGGACACCGCTGCAAGGGAAACACTTCAAACCCGAGGTGTGGCGTCTTAAACAACAAGACAAAGGTAAAGGCCGAAGACTTAAAGGGCTCCTTGGATGCTCGACATGTGAACTCTTCGGATTTAGCTCAGCAACCTCAAGATCGAAGATGGAAAGATTTGTTGAACCAATTTTCAAGACCGACAACCAAATATAAAGAACAGTTCAGAAGAATCGAGGAGCATCCCCAACTTGAAGAACGGTTCAGGGGCTACTGACGGTGTCCTAGACTAGGGGGTACTGACCATGTCGTCTCTCGACCAGGTGGATCGGGTCGAGGACCCCCATGGCGGTTCACTCATGGGCCACTTCAGGCAGCCCATGACGCGTACAAGGAGGATTCCACAAGACTTGTTGCACAAGACAAGGACTCCTCTAAATCCTAGGCCCCCGGTGCATTATACAAACCAAGTCCGACTAGTCAATAGACGATCTCTGATAATCCCCAAGTGCAAAGAATCATCGTAGAAATTTCCAAAGGTGGAAGTGATAGGTATGGAGTGTCGAACCCACAAGGAGCTAAATGTAAGATCAATATTCTCTCAAGTCCTATCTGCCACTGATATGAATTTACGTACACCGAACGTTTGCTTCCATCTAGAAATGAGAAATAAAACTACATTGTGGGTATGAATAGGATAGCTTTGCATGATATTGGAGAGCTAAAATATAAAAATAGGTGCCGTTATCATAAAGTTAGAATATATCACACTATATTACGAATAGCGAGTGTGGAATAATGATGGAACGGTGTGTCGAATTGTCCTGGGCAATTGTTAACAAGATTATATGAGGGAGAGGCATAAGATAACATACTTTCTCTACTGTGATCATATGCACTTATGATTGGAACTCTAGCAAGCATCCACAACTACTAAAGATCATTAAGGTAAAACCCAATCGTAGCATTAAAGTATCAAATCCCGTTTATCCCATGTGCAACAACCCCCTTACTCGGGTCTAAGATTCTGTCACTCTAGCAACCCACTATGAGCGAATCATGAACGTATGCAACACCCTACAACAACAATCCTTCACGTGTGCATGGCACGAAAGGCACCATAGGAAAGCACCAAAATAAAACATACAACTCAAACCAATTTAGATCATCAATCAACCCAAAAGACAAAAGAATTTTACTCAAAACATCATTGGATCATAATATGTGGCATAAATCACCATGTTCAAGTAGGGGATTACAGCGGGGTGCGGGAGAGTGAACCGCTTAAAAGAGCTGAGGAAGGTGATGAAGATGGTGATGTTGATGAAGACGATCACCGCGGCGATAGTTCCACCAGCGGCACTCCGGTGCCACCAAGAGAGAGGGGGGAGGGTCTCCCCCTTGTGCGTCCTCCTCCATGGCTTCCCCCTAGATGGGGAGAGGTTCCCCCTCTGGTCCTTGGCCTCCATGGTGATGATGACCCCTCCGGGTTCCTCCTCCATGGCCTCCGGTGATGATGGCTCCGTCCGACAGGCTGCTAGAGATGGACTAGATTGATTTTTCATGGCTACAGAGGCTTACGGTGGCGGAACTTCCGGTCTACGGTTCTTTTCGGGGGTTTGGCATTTATTAGAATTTTTGGCGTCGGTCTCACGTCAAGGAGGTGCCCGAGGGGCCCACAAGCTGTAGGGGCACGCCCTGACGGCTTGTGGCCACCTCGGTCACTTCCTGGCCCAGCTCCGGTGCTTTGGGGGTCTCTTTTGGTCCATAAAAAAGCACCGCAAATTTTCAGACCATTTCGAGAACTTTTATTTCTGCATAAAAAATGACACCACGGTAGTTCTGCAGAAAACAGCTTCAGTCCGGGTTAGTTCTAATCAAATCATGCCAAAACCATATAAAATTGTTGCGAACATGACATGAATACTTCATAAATTATAGGTACGTTGGAGACGTATCAGCATCCCCAAGCTTAATTCCTGCTCGTCCTCGAGTAGGTAAATGATACAATAATTAATTTATGAAGTGTGAATGCTAGTATAGTGCATAAATTTGATCAATGATAGTTCCAAACACTTTTTATAGCATCATTATATATCGTAAATAGTGGCTAATCTCATAAAACTTGTCATGATAAAGTAACAAGCTATTCACATGATAAAGTATAAACCATAAACTTTCTTGAAAACTAACAAACTATGTTCTCAATCATCAGACAATTGCAATTCATCTTATTTTCAGGAAGGGTCTAGGTAAGAGCTTTGATTCAACAAATTCCACATACTCAAGTATCGTATAGTCTTCCATGATTGCTACCACTCAAAGCATATTTTTAGAACAAATAGACTCAGTCGAACATAGAGAACGATATAGGCTTAATGTTTCGCCTCCCAACTTATTTATCATATAGATAATTGTAACAATAATAATTCATGATCAAATATATTTGAATGGCCATATATGCTTGGATCTTTCCCCACCACAGGATGCTTGCCAACTAAAGAATAACTGAGGTTGAACTAAGAAGGAATACTATTGACTCTCTGATACGTCTCCGTCGTATCTATAATTTTTTATTGTTTCATGCCAATGTTATACAACTTTCACATATTTTTGGCAACTTTTTATATGATTTATTGGACTAACCTATTGATCCAATGACCATAGCTAGTTCCTGTTTTTTGCATGTTTTTTGTTTCGCAGAAAATCCATATCAAACAAAGTCCAAACATGATAAAAATTTACAGAGAATTATTTTGGAATATATGTGATTTTTGAGAGTTGGAATCATCGCAAACGGGGGCCCATGGTGCGCACAAGACACCAGGGTGCGCCCCAGTGGCCAGGCGTGTGGTGGTGGGTTGTGCTCATCTCATGCGTCGGTTGGAGATCTACTTTGGGAGCAAGGAAGCTTATATCTAGAAAAAAATCATGTTAAAATCTCAGCACAATCGGAGTTACGGATCTCCCGGAATATAAGAAACAATTTTCGGCCAGATCAGGGGAACGTGAAACAGAAGAGAACAGAGAGGGAGATCCAATCTTGGAGGGGCTCCCGCCCCTCCGCCGCCATGGAGGCCATGGACCACAGCGGGAACCGTCCTCCCATCTAGATGGGAGGCCAAGGAAGAAGAAGAAGGAGGGGGCTCTCTCCCCCTCACTCCCGGTGGCGCCGGAGTGCCGCCGGGGATGGAGATTGATACGTCTCCAACATATCTAGAATTTTTGATTGTTTCATGTTGATATTGTTGGGGAACGTAGTAATTTAAAAAAAATTCCTACACACACGCAAGATCATGGTGATGCATAGCAACGAGAGGGGAGAGTGTTGTCCACGTATCCTCGTAGACCGTAAGCGGAAGCGTTAGCACAACGCGGTTGATGTAGTCGTATGTCTTCACGATCCGACCGATCCAAGTACCGAACGTACAGCAACTCCGAGTTCAGCACACGTTCAGCTCGATGACGTCCCACGAACTCCGATCCAGTAGAGCTTTGCGAGAGAGTTTCATCAGCATAACGGCGTGCCGATGGTGTCGATGATGCCACCGACGCAGGGCTTCACCTAAGCAGGATTCCCCCCCTTCCATGTAGTAGGAGTAGGAGTGAAGGAAAGGGAAGAAAGAAGAGAAGGAAGGAGGGGGCATAGCTCCTCCCCTAGTCCAATTCGGACTAGGCCTTGGGGGGGGGGCGCAACCTCCCCTCTCTCTTTCCCCTAAAGCCCAATAAGGCCCATATACTCCCCGGCGAATTCCCGTAACTCTCTGGTACTCCGATAAATACCCGAATCACTCGGAACCTTCCCGATGTCCGAATATAGTCGTCCAATATATCAATCTTTACGTCTCGACCATTTCGAGACTCCTCGTCATGTCACCGATCTCATCCGGGACTCCGAACTACCTTCGGTACATCAACACACATAACTCATAATATAAATCGTCACCGAACTTTAAGCGTGTGGACCCTACGAGTTCGAGAACTATGTAGACATGACCGAGACACGTCTCCGGTCAATAACCAATAGGGAAACCTGGATGCTCATATTAGCTCCCACATATTATACGAAGATCTTTATCGGTCAAACCGCATAACAACATACATTGTTCCCTTTGTCATCAGTATGTTACTTTCCCGAGATTCGATTGTCGGTATCTCAATACCTAGCTCAATCTCGTTACCGGCAAGTCTCTTTACTCGTTCTGTAATACATAATCCCGCAACTAACTCATTAGTCACATTGCTTGCAAGGCTTATAGTGATGTGCATTATCGAGAGGGCCTAGAGATACCTCTCCGACAATCGGAGTGACAAATCCTAATCTCGAAATACGCCAACTCAACAAGTACCTTCGGAGACACCTATAGAGCACCTTTATAATCACCCAGTTACATTGTGACGTTTGATAGCACACAAAGTGTTCCTCAGATAAATGGGAGTTGCATAATCTCATAGTCATAGGAACATGTATAAGTCATGAAGAAAGCAATAGCAACATACTAAATGATCAAGTGCTAAGCTAACGGAATGGGTGAAGTCAATCACATCATTCTCTAATGATGTGATCCCGTTAATCAAATGACAACTCATGTCTATGGCTAGGAAACTTAACCATCTTTGATTCAACGAGCTAGTCAAGTAGAGGCATACTAGTGACACTATGTTTGTCTATGTATTAACACATGTATTATGTTTTTGGTTAATACAATTCTATCATGAATAATAAACATTTATCATGAAATAAGTAAATAAATAATAACTTTATTATTGCCTCTAGGGCATATTTCCTTCAGTCTCCCACTTGCACTAGAGTCAATAATCTAGTTCACATCATCATGTGATTTAACACCAATATTCACATCTGTATGTGATTAACACCCATAGTTCACATCTTCATGTGACCAACACCCAAAGGGTTTACTAAGGTATGATCATGTTTTTGCTCGTGAGAGAAGTTTAGTCAACGGGTCTGTCACATTCAGAGCCGTATGTATTTTGCAAATATTCTATGTCTACAATGCTCTGCACGGAGCTACTCTAGCTAATTGCTCCCACTTTCAATATGTATCCAGATTGAGACTTAGAGTCATCTGGATTAGTGTAAAAGCTTGCATCGATGTAACTCTTTATGACGAACTCTTTTATCACCTCCATAATCGAGAAAAACCTCCTTAGTCCTCACTAAGGATATTCTTGACCGCTGTCCAGTGATCTACTCCTAGATCAAAATTGTACTCCCTTGCCAAACTCAGATCAAGGTATACAATAGGTCTGGTACACAACATAGCATACTTTATAGAACCTATGACTGAGGCATAGGGAATGACTTTCGTTCTCTTTCCATTTTTTGTCGTGGTTGGGATTTGAGTCTTACTCAATTTCACACCTTTGCAACAGAGGCAATAACCATTTCTTTGACTGTTCCATTTTGAACTACTTCAAAATCTTGTCAAGGCCATATCTGCATACTTAGTGAGAGATCATCTTATAATGCTACCGTCAATCAAAGCAAAATAAGATGCATAAAGGATAAACATCACATGCAATCAATATAAGTGATATGATATGGCCATCATCATCTTGTGCTTGTGATCTCCATCTCCGAAACACCGTGATGATCACCATCGTCACCAGCGCGGCACCTTGATCTCCATCGTAGCATCATTGTCGTCTCACCGACTATTGCTTCTACGACTATCGCTACCGCTTAGTGATAAAGTAAAGCAATTACAGGGTGATTGCATTGCATACAATAAAGCGACAACCATATGGCTCCTGCCAGTTGCCGATAACTCTGTTACAAAACATGATCATCTCATACAATAAAATTTAGCATCATCTCTTGACCATATCACATCACAGCATGCCCTGCAAAAACAAGTTAGACGTCCTCTACTTTGTTGTTGCAAGTTTTACGTGGCTGCTACGGGCTGAGCAAGAACCGTTCTTACCTACGCATCAAAACCACAATGATATTTCATCAAGTTAGTGCTGTTTTAACCTTCTCAAGGACCGGGCGTAGCCACACTTGGTTCAACTAAAGTTGGAGAAACTGACACCCACCAGCCACCTATGTGCAAAGCACGTCGGTAGAACCAGTCTCGCGTAAGCGTACGCGTAATGTCGGTCCGGGCTGCTTCATCCAACAATATCGCCGAACCAAAGTATGACATGCTGGTAAGTAGTATGACTTGTATCGCCGACAACTCACTTGTGTTCTACTCATGCATATAACATCTAAGCATAAACCTGGCTCAGGTGCGACTGTTGGGGAATGTAGTAATTTCAAAAAAATTCCTACACACACGCAAGATCAAGGTGATGCATAGCAATGAGAGGGGAGAGTGTTGTCCACGTACCCTCGTAGACTGTAAGCGGAAGCATTAGCACAACGTGGTTGATGTAGTCGTACGTCTTCATGATCTGACCGATCCAAGTACCGAACGTACGACACCTCCGAGTTCAGCACACATTCAGCTCAATGACGTCCCACGAACTCCGATCCAGCAAAGCTTTGCGGGAAAGTTTCGTCAGCATGACGGCATGATGACGGTGTCGATGATGCTACCGATGCAGGGCTTCACCTAAGAACCGCTACGATATTATCGAGGTGGAATATGGTGTAGGGGGGCACCGCACACGGCTGGGAGAGATCAACAGATCAAATTGTGTGTCTATGGGGTGCCCCTTGCCTCAGTATATAAAGGAGGAGAGGAGGGGAGGGGCCGACCCTCTCTATGGCGCGCCTTGGGGAGTCCTACTCCCACCGGGAGTAGGATTCCCCCCTTCCATGTAGTAGGAGTAGGAGTCAAGGAAAGGGAAGAGAGAAGACAAGGAAGGAGGGGGCACAACCCCTCCCCCTAGTCCAATTCGGACAAGGCCTTTGGGGGGAGGGGGGGGGGCGCACAGCCTCCCCTCTCTCTTTCCCCTAAAGCCCAATAAGGCCCATATACTCCCCGGCAAATTCCCGTAACTCTCTAGTACTCCGATAAATACTCGAATCACTTGGAACCTTTCCGATGTCCGAATATAGTCGTCCAATATATCGATATTTACGTCTCGACCATTTAGAGACTCCTCGTCATGTCCCCGATCTCATCCGGGACTCCGAACTACCTTCGGTACATCAACACACATAACTCATAATATAAATCGTCACCGAACTTTAAGCGTGTGGACCCTACAGGTTCGAGAACTATGTAGACATGACCGAGACACGTCTCCGGTCAATAACCAATAGGGAAACCTTCATGCTCATATTAGGTCCCACATATTATACGAAGATCTTTATCGGTCAAACCGCATAACAACATACGTTTTTCCCTTTGTCATCGGTATGTTACTTTCCCGAGATTCGATCGTTGGTATCTCAATACCTAGCTCAATCTCGTTACCGGCAAGTCTCTTTGCTCGTTCCGTAATACATCATCCCGCAACTAACTCATTAGTCACATTGCTTGCAAGGCTTATAGTGATGTGCATTACCGAGAGGGCCCAGAGATACCTCTCCGACAATCGGAGTGACAAATCCTAATCTCGAAATACGCCAACTCAACAAGTACCTTCGGAGACACCTGTAGAGCACCTTTATAATCACCCAGTTACATTGTGACGTTTGGTAGCACACAAAGTGTTCCTCTGGTAAACGGGAGTTGCATAATCTCATAGTCATAGGAACATGTATAAGTCATGAAGAAAGCAATAGCAACATACTAAACGATCAAGTGCTAAGCTAACGGAATGGGTCAAGTCAATCACATCATTCTCTAATGATGTGATCCCGTTAATCAAATGACAACTCATGTCTATGGCTAGGAAACTTAACCATCTTTGATTCAATGAGCTACTCAAGTAGAGGCATACTAGTGACACTATGTTTGTTTATATATTCACACATGTATTATGTTTCTGGTTAATACAATTCTAGCATGAATAATAAACATTTATCATGAAATAAGGAGATAAATAATAACTTTATTATTGCCTCTAGGGCATATTTCCTTCAGTCTCCCACTTGCACTAGAGTCAATAATCTAGTTCACATCATCATGTGATTTAACACCAATATTCACATCTGTATGTGATTAACACCCATAGTTCACATCGTCATGTGACCAACACCCAAAGGGTTTACTAAGGTATGATCATGTTTTTGCTCGTGAGAGAAGTTTAGTCAATGAGTCTCTCACATTCAGAGCCGTATGTATTTTGCAAATATTCTATGTCTACAATGCTTTGCACGGAGCTACTCTAGCTAATTGCTCCCACTTTCAATATGTATCCAGATTGAGACTTAGAGTCATCTAGATTAGTGTAAAAGCTTGCATCAATGTAACTCTTTATGACAAACTCTTTTATCACCTCCAGAATCGAGAAACACCTCCTTAGTCCTCACTAAGGATATTCCTGACCGCTGTCAAGTGATCTACTCCTAGATCAAAATTGTACTCCCTTGCCAAACTAAGAGCAAGGTATACAATAGGTCTGGTACACAGCATAGCATACTTTATAGAACCTATGACCGAGGCATAGGGAATGACTTTCATTCTCTTTCTATTTTCTGCCGTGGTTGGGATTTGAGTCTTACTCAATTTCACACCTTTGCAACACAGGCAAGAACTCTTTCTTTGACTGTTCCATTTTGAACTACTTCAAAATCTTGTCAAGGTATGTACTCATTGAAAATCTTATCAAGCGTCTTGACCTATCTCAATAGATCTTGATGCTCAATATGTAAGTAGCTTTACTGAGGTCTTTCTTTTGAAGAACTCCTTTCAAACACTCCTTTATGCTTTCCAGAAAATTCTACATTATTTCTGATCAACAATATGTCATTCACATATACTTATCAAAAAGGCTGTAGTGCTCCCACTCATTTCCTGTAAATACAGGCTTCTCCAAAAGTCTGTATAAAACCATATGCTTTGATCAACTCATCAAAGCGTATATTCCAACTCTGAGATGCTTGCACCAGTCCATAGATGGATCGCTGGAGCTTGCACATTTTGTTAGAACCTTTAGGATTGACAAAACCTTCCGGTTGCATCATATACAACTCTTCTTTAAAAAAACCTTGAAGGAATGCAATTTTGACATCCATTTTCCAGATTTCATAAAAATGTGGCAACTGCTAACATGATTCGGACAGACTTAAGCATCGATATGAGTGAGAAAATCTCATTGTATTCAACACCTTGAACTTGTTGAAAAACTTTTTGCGAGAAGTCGAGCTTTGTAGATAGTAACACTACTATCAACGTCTGTCTTTCTCTTGAAGATCCATTTATTCTCAATGGCTTGCCGATCATCGGGCAAGTCTACCAAAGTCCACACTTTGTTCTCATACATGGATACCATCTCAGATTTCATGGTCTCAAGCCATTTCACGGAATCTGGGCTCATCATCGCTTCCTCATAGTTCATAGGTTCATCATGGTCTAGTAACATGACTTCCAGAACAGGATTACCGTACCACTCTGGTGCGGATCTTACTCTGGAAGACCGACGAGGTTCGGTAGTAACTTGATCTGAAGTTTCATGATCATCATCATTAGCTTCCTCACTAATTGGTGTAGGAATCACTAGAACTGATTTCTGTGATGAACTACTTTCCAATTCGGGAGAAGTTACAATTACCTTATCAAGCTCTACTTTCCTCCCACTCACTTCTTTCGAGAGAAACTCCTTCTCTAGAAAGGATCCATCTTAGCAACGAATATCTTGCCTTCGGATCTGTGATAGAAGGTGTACCCAACAGCTTCCTTTGGGTATTCTATGAAGACGCACTTCTCCGATTTGGGTTCGAGCTTATCAGGTTGAAACTTTTTCACATAAGCATCGCAGCCCCAAACTTTAAGAAACAACAACTTTGGTTTCTTGCCAAACCACAGTTCATAAGGCGTTGTCTCAACGGATTTTGATGGTGTCCTATTTAAAGTGAATGCATGTGTCTCTAATGCATAACCCCTAAACGATAGTGGAAAATCGGTAAGATACATCATAGATCGCACCATATCCAATAAAGTGCGGTTACGACGTTCGGACACACCATTACGCTGTGGTGTTCCATGTGGCTTGAGCTGTGAAACTATTCCACATTGTTTTTAAATGAAGGCCAAACTTGTAACTCAAATATTCTCCTCTACACTCAGATTATAGAAACTTTATTTTCTTGTTACGATGATTCTCCACTTCACTCTGAAATTCTTTGAATCTTCATTAAGTAGATATACTCATATCTGCTCAAATCATCTGTGAAGGTCAGAAAATAATGATACCCGCCACGAGCATCAACACTCATTGGACCGCATACATCGGTATGTATTATTTCCAACAAGTCAGTAGCTCGTTCCATTGTTCCGGATAATGGAGTTTTAGTCATCTTGCCCAAAAGGCACGGTTCACAAGCATCAAATGAGTCATAACCAAATGATTCCAAAAATCCATCTTTATGGATTTTCTTCATGCGCTTTGCACCGATATGACCCAAACGGCAGTGCCACAAATAAATTGCACTATCATTATCAACTTTGCATCTTTGGGCATCAATATTATGAATATGTGCATCACTAGGATCAAGATCCAACAAACAATTTTTATTGGGTGTATGACCATCGAAGGCTTTATTCATGTAAACAGAACAACAATTACTCTTTGACTTTAAATGAATAATCGTATTGCAATAAACATGATCGAATCATATTCATGCTCAACGCAAATGCCAAATAACATTTATTTAGGTTTAACACTAATCCCAAAAGTATAGGGAGTGTGCGATGATGATCATATCAGTCTTGGAACCACTTCCAACACACATCGTCACTTCACCCTCAACTAGTCTTTGTTTATTCTGTAACTCCTGTTTCGAGTTACTAATTTTTAGCAACCGAACAAGTATCAAATACCCAGGGGCTACTATAAACACTAGTAAGGTACACATCAATAACCTGTATATCAAATATACCCTTGTTCACTTTGCCATCCATCTTATCCACCAAATATTCAGGGCATTTCCGCTTCCTGTGACCGTTTCCTTTGCAGTAGTAACACTCAGTTTTAGGCTTTGGTCCAGCTTTGGGCTTCTTCGCGGGAGTGACAACTTCCTTGCCATTCTACATGAAGTTCCCTTTCTTTTCTTTTGCCCTTTTCTTGAAACTAGTGGTCTTATCAATCATCAACACTTGATGCTATTTCTTGATTTCTACCTTCGTCGATTTCATCATCACAAAGGGCTCGGGAAACGTTTTCGTCATCCCTTGCATACTATAGTTCATCACGAAGTTCTAGTAACTTGGTGATGGTGACTAGAGAACTCTGTAAATCACTATCTTATCTAGAAGATTAACTCCCACTTGATTCAAGCAATTGTAGTACCCAGACAATCTGAGCACATGCTCACTAGTTGAGCAATTCTCCTCCATCTTTTAGCTATAGAACTTGTTGGAGACTTCATATCTCTCAACTCGGGTATTTTCTTGAAATATTAACTTCAACACCTGGAACATCTCATATGGTCCATGACGTTCAAAACATCTTTGGAGTCCCGATTCTAAGCTGTTAAGCATGGTGCACTAAACTATCAAGTAGTCATCATTTTGAGCTACCCAAACGTCCATAACGTCTGCATCTGCTTCTGCAATAGGTTTGTCACCTAGCGGTGCATCAAGGACATAATTCTTCTATGCAGCAATGAGGATAATCCTCAGATCACAGATCCAATCCGCATCATTGCTACTATCATCTTTCCACTTAGTTTTCTCTAGGAAAACATATAAAACATAGGGAAGCAACAACGCGAGCTATTGATCTACAACATTTTTTGCAAAATACTATCAGGAGTAAGTTCATGATAAATTAAAGTTCAATTAATCATATTACTTAAGAACTCCCACTTAGGTAGACATCCCTCTAATCATCTAAGTGATCACGTGATCCAAATCAACTAAACCATGTCCGATCATCACGTGAGATGGAGTAGTTTTCAATGGTGAACATCATTATGCTGATCATATATACTATATGATTCACGCTCGACCTTTCGGTCTCAGTGTTCCGAGGCCATATCTGCATATGCTAGGCTCGTCAAGTTTAACCCGAGTATTCTGCGTGTGCAAAACTGGCTTGCACCAGTTGTAGATGAACATAGAGCTTATCACACCCGATCATCACATGGTGTCTCGGCACGACGAACTTTGGCAACGGTGCATACTCAGGGAGAACACTTTTACCTTGAAATTTAGTGAGAGATCATCTTATAATGCTACCGTTAATCAAAGCAAAATAAGATGCATAAAGGATAAACATCACAAGCAATCAATATAAGTGATATGATATGGCCATCATCATCTTGTGCTTGTGATCTCCATCTCTGAAACACCGTCATGATCACCATCGTCACCGGCGCGACACCTTGATCTCCATTATGGCATCGTTGTCATCTCGCCAACTATTGCTTCTACGACTATCGCTACCGCTTAGTGATAAAGTAAATCAATTACAGGACGATTGCATTGCATACAATAAAGCGACAACCATATGGCTCCTGCCAGTTGCCGATAACTCTATTACAAAACATGATCATCTCATACAATAAAATTTAGCATCATGTCTTGACCATATCACATCACAACATGGCCTGCAAAAACAAGTTAGACGTCCTCTACTTTGTTGTTGCAAGTTTTACGTGGCTGCTACGAGCTGAGCAAGAACCGTTCTTACCTACGCATCAAATCCACAATGATATTTCATCAAGTTAGTGATGTTTTAACCTTCTCAAGGACTGGGTGTAGCCACACTCGGTTCAACTAAAGTTGGAGAAACTGACACCCGCCAGCCACCTATGTGCAAAGCACGTCGGCAGAACCAGTCTCGCGTAAGCGTACGCGTAATGTCGGTCCGGGCCGCTTCATCCAACAATACAGCCGAACCAAAGTATGACATGCTGGTAAGTAGTATGACTTGTATCGCCCACAACTCACTTGTGTTCTACTCGTGCATATAACATCTACGCATAAACCTGGCTCGGGTGCCACTGTTGCGGAACGTAGTAATTTCAAAAAAATTCCTACGCACACGCAAGATCAAGGTGATGCATAGCAACGAGAGGGGAGAGTTTTGTCCACGTTCCCTCATAGACCGTAAGTGGAAGCATTAGCACAACGCGGTTGATGTAGTCATACGTCTTCACGATCTGACGGATCCAAGTACCGAACGTACGGCACCTCCGAGTTCAGCACACGTTCAGCTCAATGACGTCCCACGAACTCTGATCCAGCAGAGCTTTGCGGGAGAGTTTCGTCAGCACGACGACGTGATGACGGTGTCGATGATGCTACCGACGCAGGGCTTCACCTAAGCATGCTACGATATTATCGAGGTGGAATATGGTGGAGGGGGGCACCGCACACGACTGGGAGAGGTCAACAGATAAACTTGTGTGTCTATGGGGTGCCCCTTGCCTCAGTATATAAAGGAGGAGAGGAGGGGAGGGGCCGGCCCTCTCTATGGCACGCCCTGGGGAGTCCTACTCCCACCGGGAGTAGGATTCCCCCCTTCCATGTAGTAGGAGTAGGAGTCAAGGAAAGTGAAGAGAGAAGAGAAGGAAGGAGGGGGCGCATCCCCTCCCCCTAGTCCAATTCGGACTAGGGCTTGGGGGGGGGGGTCGCAGAGCCTCCCCTCTCTCTTTCCCCTAAAGCCCAATAAGGCCCAGATACTCCCTGGCAAATTCCCATAACTCTCCGGTACTCCGATAAATACTCGAATCACTCGGAACCTTTCTGATGTCCGAATATAGTCGTCCAATGTATTGATATTTACATCTCGACCATTTCTAGACTCCTCGTCATGTCCCCGATCTCATCCGGGACTCCGAACTACCTTCAGTACATCAAAACACATAACTCATAATATAAATCGTCACCGAACTTTAAGCGTGCGGACCCTACGGGTTCGAGAACTATGTAGACATGACCGAGACACGTCTTCGGTCAATAACCAATAGGGAAACCTGGATGCTCATATTAGCTCCCACATATTATACGAAGATCTTTATCGGTCAAACCGCATAACAACATACGTTGTTCCCTTTGTCATTGGTATGTTACTTGCCCGAGATTCGATCGTCGCTATCTCAATACCTAGCTCAATCTGGGTACCGGCAAGTCTCTTTTCTCGTTCCGTAATACATCATCCCACAACTAACTCATTAGTCACATTGCTTGCAAGGCTTATAGTGATGTGCATTACCGAGAGGGCCCAGAGATACCTCTCCGACAATCAGAGTGACAAATCCTATTCTCGAAATACGCCAACTCAACAAGTACCTTCGGAGACACCTATAGAGCACCTTTATAATCACCCAGTTACGTTCTGACGTTTGGTAGCACACAAAGTGTTCCTCCGGTAAACGGGAGTTGCATAATTTCATAGTCATAGGAACATGTATAAGTCATGAAGAAAGCAATAGCAACATACTAAACGATCAAGTGCTAAGCTAATGGAATTGGTCAAGTCAATCACATCATTCTCTAATGATGTGATCCCGTTAATCAAATGACAACTCATGTCTATGGCTAGGAAACTTAACCATCTTTGATTCAAAGAGCTAGTCAAGTAGAGGCATACTAGTGACACTATGTTTGTCTATGTATTCACACATGTATTATGTTTCCGGTTAATACAATTCTAGCATGAATAATAAACATTTATCATGAAATATGTAAATAAATAATAACTTTATTATTGCCTCTAGGGCATATTTCCTTCAGTTATATTATCATTCTTGGATGTTTTACAATCATTTTATAATCATTTTATGTCATTTTTTGGTACTAACCTATTGACATAGTGCCTAGTGCCAGTTGCTATTTTCTGCATGTTTTTTACATTACAGGGAATCAATACTAAAAGCACAAGTGCTCCCTAGGTGGTTTTGGTAATTAATGTCAACATATCTCTTGTTGGACTAACACTTTTATCTAGTATATTTCAGACAAGTTCAACAATGGAGTGGCATGGACTAAAGGATGTGGAACTTCTTCAAGATGCTAAGGACAAGGGATTGGCTAAAGCTTCAAGCTCAAGACTCTTCATTTTACATTTTAGTGATCCAAGATCACATTGAGTCTATAGGAAAAGCTAATACTATCAAGGAGGGATGAGGTGTTGCTTAATGAGCCTCTTGCTTCATGTGCTTAGTGATATGCTCCAAAACCCTCAACTACTTTCTCACATCCACATATGACCTAAACCTAAAGCCAGAATCGGTATCACTGATTCTTTCTATCCGGCGCCACCGAGTTCAGATGTCATAGCCACTGCCACAAACCCTAGGCAAATCGGTCTCACCGATAGGGATCTCGGTCTCACCGAGATGGGATTGTAATCTCTCTGTGTATGTCAATTATCAAAATCGGTCTTACCGAGTTTGAGCAATCAGTCCTACCGAGATTACAATGCAAACTCTCTGGTTAACTTATTACCAAAATCGGTCCCACCGAGTTTGAGTAATCGGTCCCACCGAGTTTTCCTGACCAACTCTCTGGTTAGCTAATTACCAAAATCCGTCTTACCGAGTTTGTGTAATCGGTCTCACCGAGATTAGTTATGCCCTAACCCTAACCACATCGGTCCTACCAAGTTGCATTTCGGTCCCACCGAAAATCCTAACGGTCACTAGGTTTACTAAATCGGTCTGACCGAGTTTGATGATTCGGTCCCACCGAGATTGGTAAATTGTGTGTAACGGTTAGATTTTGTGTGGAGGCTATATATACCCCTCCACCTCCTCTTCATTCGTGAAGAGAGCCATCATAACGAACCTACACTTCCAGTATCCTATTTTTGAGAGAGAACTACCTACTCATGTGTTGAGGCCAAGATATTCCATTCCTACCATATGAATCTTGATCTCTAGCCTTCCCCAAGTTGCTTTCCACTCAAATCTTCTTTCCACCAGATCCAAATCCTATGGGAGAGAGTTGAGTGTTGGGGAGACTATCATTTGAAGCACAAGAGCAAGGAGTTCATCATCAATGCACCATTTGTTACTTCTTGGAGAGTGGTGTCTCCTAGATTGGCTAGGTGTCACTTGGGAGCCTCCGACAAAGATTGTGGAGTTGAACCAAGGAGTTTGTAAGGGCAAGGAGATCGCCTACTTCGTGAAGATCTACCGCTAGTGAGGCAAGTCCTTCGTGGGCGACGGCCATGGTGGGTTAGACAAGGTTGCTTCTTCGTGGACCCTTCTTGGGTGGAGCCCTCCGTGGACTCGTGCAACCGTTACCCTTCGTGGGTTGAAGTCTCCATCAACGTGGATGTACGATAGCACCACCTATCGGAACCACGCCAAAAACATCTGTGTCTCCAATTGCGTTTGAATCCTCTAAAACCCTTCCCTTTACATTCTTGCAAGTTGCATGCTTTACTTTCCGCTGCTCATATACTCTTTGCATGCTTGCTTGCTATGTGTTGTGAATGTTAAACTTGTGCCTAAACTCCACTTAAACTTAAAAAGGCTAAAAACTGCAACTCTGGTACATAGTGTCTAATCACCCCCCTCTAGACAACTCTTCTCAAGGTCCTACAAGTGGTATCAGAGCATTGGTCTCCATTGCTTTGGTTTAATCACCGTTGGAGGAAGATGGATGAGTCTAGTTTGGGGAGTCTTAGACATAGAGTGCCTATACTTGATGGAGAGTATTTTCATGAGTGAAAAAATGAGATGCTTGTAATTTTCAATCAATATCATTTGAACAAGTACATTTCTAGTCCTTGTGCACCTTGTGTTGATCCTATGCATCCTACCCTTGATGATTCTATTGACATGATTAGGAATGTTAGAACTGTTAATCTTATCACTAGAGGCTTTCCTAGAAACTTGATTATAAAACTGCCTACTCTTGAGTGTGGCTACACTATATGGAAATTTCTTGAGGAACGATTTCCTGATTATTCTTTGAAAAATCTTGATGAAATTCTTCATATGTCTATTGCCTTGAGTAAGATGAATTCCACTGATCCTATGTTTGGTGATCGTCTATTTGAACTTACAAATCTTATGCGTGCCAAAGGAAATGTTGGAATTATTAGCGATATCATTTCCGAAGCTACTAGAATTCATAAGCAAGATTATTGTCAAACTCATACTAATGAATCACTCTCACTAGGAATTGATCCACCACATGACGATGTTGAACATGGATACTATGATGAGGATGATGATGATGACTTTGATCTTGATGATGCAATGAGACATTTTGGTCTTATGGCAAACCTTCGGGGATATATGGCAGGAGGAAAGGAATGGGTCCTTGATAGTGGATGTACCGATCACATGACTAGAGATAAAGACATGTTTCGCGAGCTTGCTGAAAATGATAGTCCTCGAAAGTATGTCACTTTCGGTGACAACTCAAAGGGTAAGGTGGTTGGCCTCGGTAAGGTGGCCATCTCACATGATAGCTCCATTCAGAATGTCATGCTCGTTGAATCTCTTGGCTACAACTTACTTTCAGTATCTAGACTTGCTGATTTCGGCTTCAATATCCTATTTACTGAAGTAGATTGCCAAGTGTTTCATCGAGACAATCATAAAATGGTCTTTACCGGCATACGTAGAGGTGATCTATACATTGTTTATTTCACTAAAAAGGCTCAACCTAAAACTTGCTTCATTGCTAAATCCTCAAAAGGTTGGTTATGGCATAGACGACTAGGTCACGTTGGCATGAGAAACCTTGACAAGCTTATTAAAGGGAATCATATCCTTGGTGTTAACAATGTCATTTTTGATAAGAATAGACTTTGCAGTGCTTGTCAAACAGGTAAACAGGTTGGAGGAAGGCATCCCGTGAAGAACATCATGACCACAAGGAGGCCACTTGAGCTACTTCACATGGATCTTTTTGGTCCCAACTCTTACAAGAGTCTCAGTGGAAATTCTTTTGGTCCAGTTATAGTTGATGATTTTTCAAGATTTACGTGGGTGTTCTTTATCGATGATAAATCGCAGGTCCAAAAGATCTTCAAAAACTTCGCTAGGAAGGCCCAAAATCAGTTTGAAGTGAAGATCAAGAAGGTTCGCAGCGACAACGGAATGGAGTTCAAGAATGCAAATGTGGACACCTTTCTTGACGAAGAAGGGATTTCACACGAGTTCTCGGCTACGTACACACCTCAACAAAATGGAGTTGTTGAGAGGAAGAACCGGACGCTCATCAAAATGGCGAGAACGATGCTTGATGAGTACAAGACACCGAAGCACTTTTGGGCGGAAGCAGTTGAGACAGCTTGTCATGCAACAAATCGCTTGTATCTTCACAAGATACTCGGCAAGACGGCATACGAGCTCCTCACCCGGTAACAAACCCCAAGTTGGATACTTTCGAGTATTCGGCTCAAAGTGCTACATTCTTGATAAGCATCGTCGTTCTAAATTTGCTTCTAAGTCTCATGAAGGTTTCCTACTAGTTTATGGCTCAAACTCTCACACTTATCGTGTCAACAACAATTTCACCCGAATGGTTGAAGAGACGGTAGATGTGAAGTTTGATGAATCTAACGGCTCGCAAGTAGAGCAATTGCCCATTGATGTAGGAGACAAAGATCCTTCGGAAGCAATCCAAGACTTGTCTATTGGCAAGGTTCGTCCAACGGAGGTGAAGGAGAGTACCTCGTCCGTCCAAGTGGAAGCTTCTACTTCACGACAAGGTGAACCAAGAGTTGATACGGAAGCATCCACAAGTGAGACACATCAAGATGAAGAAAATGAGGAAGTGCATCAAGAACATCAACAATCTCCTTCTCCACCATGACAAGAGAATGACAACACCAACAATGAAGATCAAGAAGAAGAAGAAGAAGATGATGAAGAAGATGTTCAACCAAGAACCAAGCAAAAGCTTTCACGAGTTCGAGCAAGAATTGCTAAAGACCACCCCATCGAGCAAATCTACAATGATATTCAAACCGGGAGAATCACTCGCTCTAAAACTTGTTTAGCTAACTTATGTGAAAACTATTCTTTCATCTCTAGCATTGAACCTATGAAGGTCGAAGAAGCATTGGAAGATCCGGATTGGATAAACGCTATGCATGAAGAGCTACACAACTTTGAGAGAAACCAAGTTTGGACATTGGTTGAGAAGCCCGACAACAACCACAACATCATCGGTACCAAATGGGTGTTTCGCAACAAGCAAGATGAAGATGGACAAGTAGTTCACAACAAAGCACGTCTCGTCGCCCAAGGCTACACACAAGTCGAAGGTATGGACTATGGTGAGACTTATGTTCCCGTTGCTAGACTTGAGTCTATTCGCATCTTACTTGCCTATGCTAATCACCATGATATCACACTGTACCAAATGGATATTAAAAGTGCTTTTCTAAATGGTGAAATAGAGGAGGAAGTTTATGTTAAACAACCTCCCGGCTTTGTCAATCCTAAGAAACCAAATTATGTTTACAAACTTCACAAAGCTCTTTATGGTCTTAAACAAGCCCCTAGAGCTTGGTACAAATGCTTGACTAAGTTTCTTCTTGGAAAGGGATTTGAAATTGGGAAAATTGATTCTACTCTTTTCACTAAAAGGGTTAATGGAGAATTATTTGTTTGCCAAATTTATGTTGATGATATCATATTTGGATCAACTAACCATCATTTTATTGAGAAGTCTGGAAAGCTAATGTCGGAGAAGTTTGAGATGTCAATGATGAGTGAACTCAAATTCTTTCTTGGGTTGCAAATCAAGCAAACTAAGGAAGGTACTTTTGTCTCTCAAACAAAGTACACTAAGGACTTATTCAAGAAGTTCAATATGCAAGAATGCAAAGGTATGTCTACACCCATGCCTACTAGTGGGCATCTTGATTTGACCAAAGATGGTGAACCCGTTGATCAAAAGGTTTATCGCTCTATGATCGGTTCATTGTTATACCTATGTGCTTCACGTCCCGATATTATGCTAAGTGTGTGCATGTGTGCAAGATATCAAGCTGCTCCTAAAGAAAGTCATCTTAAGGCTGTGAAAAGGATAGTGAGATACTTAATACATACACCAAATTTTGGTATTTGGTATCCTAAGAGGGCCTCTTTCGATCTTGTTGGCTACTCTGACTCAGACTATGCCGGAGACAAGGTTGATAGAAAGTCCACTTCAGGTACTTGTCAATTTCTTGGTAGATCTCTTGTGTCTTAGTCCTCCAAGAAACAAAACTCAGTATCCTTATCCACTACCGAAGCGGAATACATTGCCGCTGGTTCATGTTGTGCTCAATTACTTTGGATGACCCAAACTCTTAAAGATTATGGGATATATGTGAAACATGTTCCATTGCTTTGTGACAATGAAAGTGCTATCAAAATTGGTCACAATCCTGTGCAACATTCTCGAACTAAGCATATTGAAGTTCATCATCATTTCATTCGAGATCATGTTGCTAAGGGTGACGTTGATCTTAAGCATGTTCGCACCGAAAAGCAATTAGCGGATATATTCACTAAACCTCTTGATGAGAAAGTGTTTTGCAGGTTGAGAGGAGAATTGAACATCATTGATGCTTCAAACTTGGCGTAGAAACTCCATTGGATACATGCAAGACATGAGCTTATGACTAATCCTTGATATTTCTCTTATGATGAAAATCTCATGTCTTGGATATATTTGAATCTTGCATGTTATCTAACCCATGTAGGTACTTGGTTGAATCAAAT
Source organism: Triticum aestivum (assembly GCF_018294505.1). Lineage (NCBI taxonomy): Eukaryota > Viridiplantae > Streptophyta > Magnoliopsida > Poales > Poaceae > Triticum > Triticum aestivum. Next base: position 51,906,762 of record NC_057804.1, read on the forward strand.
TCAATGAGATTGTAACCAACTCACATCTTGAGCAATCTCTACATCACCAAGTCTCTATACAAAGGTGGTTGAAGACAAGGAAGCACGGAACCATTCAAACATATCCTTTGACAAATTCTCTGTTGAGCTTCATGATTGTTTTTGGATACACAAGTGCTCTTCCTTGCAAGAACTAACCCATGTAGGTAGATGGACTCAAATTCCAAGTGGTGCTCCCAGATCTTGACGAGCTACATCAACCTTGAGCAACCCACACAAGTTCAACTACATGGACATCACCACTGTCGGTGTCAAAACCGGCGGATCTTGGGTAGGGGGTCCCGAACTATGCGTCTAGGCGGATGGTAACAGGAGACAAGGGACATGATGTTTTACCCAGGTTCGGGCCCTCTCGATGGAGGTAAAACCCTACGTCCTGCTTGATTAATATTGATGATGTGTGTTACAAGAGTAGATCTACCACGAGATCAAGGAGGCTAAACCCTAGAAGCTAGCCTATGGTATGATTGTAGTTCGTCCTACAGACTAAAGCCATCCGGTTTATATAGACACCGGAGAGGGCTAGGGTTACACAGAGTCGGTTACAATGGTAGGAGATCTACATATCCGTATCGCCAAGCTTGCCTTCCACGCCAAGGAAAGTCCCATCCGGACACGGGACGAAGTCTTCAATCTTGTATCTTCATAGTCTTGGAGTCCGGCCGATGATGATAGTTCGGCTATCCGGACACCCCCTAGTCCCGGACTCCCTCAGTAGCCCCCGAACCAGGCTTCAATGAAGACGAGTCCGGCGCGTATGTTGTCTTCGGCGTTTGCAAGGCGGGTTCTCCTTCATGCTCCATGTGTTTGCCGGATAGTGTCCGGTTGCTTCATAAATGTTGCGCTCCTTGGCTTCCACGTCCAATAATGGCCTTCTTCCACGTGTTGTACGAATGCGAAAAGCCAGGGTATTCTTACATTTTACCCCCTAGCTGCGCGAATAAGCTGCCTATAAGAGAGGCGAGGATCCAGATCCAAATCACACCATCCTCCTTCCGCAAGTACTCATCGAGGCGCATCTGACAAAAATCCATTCCAACATGGACAGTCGACGCGGCTCCTCTTCTCGCGCTCCCAGTCCTCAGCCAGGAGATTGGAGGAGATGCTCAGTCCCGCATAGCGAGTTAGTGACGCTCCAAGCAGAGGGATACCTTCCCCCGGCCTTTATGGTTCCGGTTCGAGCCGGACTGGCCACCTACAAGGGTGGGAAGCAGGCGGAGAGCGTCCCCAATCCCTCCAAAGGAGAGCGGGTATGCTTCGTCCCCTACTTAATAAGGGACTCGGATTTCCTATACATTCGTTTCTCCGGGGGCTCCTGGAGTTCTATGGACTCCAACTTCACCACCTCACGCCTGCCTCCATTTTGCACATCGCGGGCTTTGTAGCTCTTTGCGAGCTGTTCTTGGGCATCGAGCCCCATTTTGCGCTGTGGAAGAGGCTGTTTTGCCTCGTACCCCGTTCTCACGAGGGGTCGATATATCAAGTGGGCGGAGCCGAAATATGGCGCATCGCCGGGACCGGATATCTATCCGGAACCCCGAAGAAGGCGTCCGAAGACTGGCCTTCGGAGTGGTTCTATATGGAAGACGCCCCGCTGCCGGATCCAGTTCGGATCGGCCTCCCGGAGTTTAGCAACGCTCCTCTGAAGAAACGCCTGAGTTGGCGCCCACGGAGCCCTCAACGGGAAGATGATAGGAGCGTCCACTATCTGATGGGCCGGATACGGTTACTAGCCCATTCCGGATTAACCATGATTGGAGTCATGGCCACATGCATTATGCGAGGGGTGCAGCCGCTCCAATATAGGGGCCACCCCATGTGGGATTTCAACGGGGAGAATGACGCCACCCGTCATGGCCGCACGGGGCCGGGATCGGCCGCCGATCTGGTGAAGATCCTGTCCGGCTTGTACAAGGGGGAGAAGGAGGACTTCCTCCGCACGAATCCATTGAATGGATTCTCCATGAATAACCCTCGGAGCTGGGTAAGCGGACGCTTATATATCTGATCCGTGCTTTCAAAGATAAGTGTCTTACTTTATGATTTCGACGCAGGAACTACGCCGGGATGTGGAGGGCATAGAAAGCCCAACTCCACAACCCGAGGATCCGGGAAGATCCCTTGATCCGGCCTCCGAAGAGGATCCGGACATAAAGGTGGATTTGATTGACGGGGTGTTCCACCAGCTCAGCATAGACAATGCTTTAGTCGCCATTACGGCTGACTACCCCGGTTTATGTCCGGCTTCCCAGGTGAGTACGACCGAAGTCCTGACACCGTTACTTTTTAATGCTTATTTCTGACCACCGTGTACCAATGGTGCTTCGCAGGAGGTGCCTTTACGGCGGGAAGCCGAGCCCGCGGCGACTGACCAAACGAGGTCAGTGCGGCCTAGCAGGCGGAAGAGGAGTGCGGCGCGAATCGAAACGTCGCCGCAAAGGTATGGTGCACCATTGTCTTTTAAGGGAAAGACTCCTGGGAGGTATATTAATGCTCATGATTCTTCCAGGAGAAAGAGCGCTCGCCGGACTGAGTCCGGAGAGGGTGCCAACCAAGCCTCCGCCAGCCAGGCTCCAACGCCTGGTCCGGAGGGGGAGGCGAGCGCAAGGCGCGAGCCGGATGCTCCTCCAACGGAGGATGCCGACAGGTTGTCCGCCACCAGGTCTAAGGTGGAGAGCGCCATGAATCACAAGCGTCGTCGGACAGTTCTTCGTGACGCGTGTTTCTCCCCAGAGGCGTTGAATGCCTTTAGTGCGGGAGACACGCACCTCCGTGCTGCTCAAGATGGTTTAACCAGAGCCACGGAGCAGTATGTAAAAGACATACGGGTGAGGAATTTTAATAGTTATATATGCCAGTAGCCCCCGAGACTTAAAATAGTTAAACTAACTGATTTAAGGATCATTCGTTATGCAGGATCTTACCGAGAAGAATACCCACCTGTCCCAGGAGCTTCAAGAATGCAAGGCCCAACTTGAGGCCGCACTAGCCGCTGCCGGGGAGCCACGGAGACCCCCTCTGGTAATTCATATTTTGAAAAGAGAAGTAGTTTATGAAGTGCGGCGTGTGTGTATAGTCTGACAATAATATTGCAGAGGGTGCCGGACTAGATCCGGACAAGCAACATCTGCTGCGCCAGTTGAAGGCCGGCGAGAGGGTGCTTATGAGGGTGCAGCAGGAGAGGAACAAACTCTAAGATGCCAACACCTAGCTAGGCGAAGAACTAAAAGATGTTCGGGTCCAGCTGTCTAACTCCGTAAAGGAGAATCGGCGGCTTCGTCGCGGCATTTATAGTAAGTGCTTGAGCAAACTCTTTTGAAAAGAAGAGTTCGGCGAGGAAGTCGATTGACAGAAATGTGTCTGTAGGTGTGCTCACGGGTCGTCCGGCGGAGGAGATGCCTGGTTCCACGGGAGACCCTCTTCCCGAGCTGCTGCAACTGCACGAACGTGTTCGGCAGGCGATGAGCGGCGTCGTTCAGGCCTTATGGCCTTCCGTCTCCCTACCTGAGGGCCTTGGAGGGCTTGCTGAGAAGCTTCAGGGAGTACGGCGACGTCTCCGTCTGTGGAAGATATCGGCCTGCCGTCAAGGCGCCAGGGAGGCCTGGGCCATGGTGAAGACGCGGTACCCGAAGGCTGACCCAAACCACATGGCCGAGGTCGGACCTGTGGGGCCCGATGGGAAGGAGATCCCTGTGAGCTTGATGTACGGCCAAGTAGAGTTGGCCGCGAAATATTCCCAACAGGACTGTAAATTAGACAGCCTGTTAGATGGGATTGAAGAGGAGTACAATCAGTCAGTTTGACGATGTAATTTTAAAATGACATGTAAAATGCCTTCTAGCCGGATTGTAGATCGTTTGCCTTTGCGGACCTTTTCGCTTCAACCTCGGGACCCAACAGTCCGGAGTGTGTCCGAATACCCTTACGGTTATAAAAGAACCGGGGCATGCATGGAGACAAGGCGTAGGGGTCATAATTGCTTTATCAGACAAGTGCCCAACTAGCTATGTTATATTACATGGTTAGTAAGAAACATCTTCCAGGGAGAATAGTTCCGTTAAGGGTTCCTTTCCCTGGGAGGCATGCCCTAAAGTGCATGTCCGGACTGCGAAAATAGCAGAAAAAGCATCTGGGGGCAGATAAATAAGTAAGTAATAAATCATCTTTCAGGTCACCGACCGAATATTCCCTTAAGAACGCTAGCCTTCGGCTTCACCCAGTCTGAGGTACACATCCGGCTGACCCGGCAGTAACAATCGCAGAGGTGCTCCCTTTACCTCCTAGCCGAACAATCGGGAACGTAGGGGTAAGCACAGGAGCCAGGCAACCCGGCTTGGCCAAAACTTAAGTCATATCGATGCATATAATGGTGATCAAAAGGTACATGCGGAAGTGTGACACATGTGTTGGGCATGAAGCCCATATAAATAAGCTTCTGTTAAAGAAGCCCCCAGGTATAACGAGTGCGAGTAGCACATCGAGTGAGTGCGAACAAAGCGCAGATCAGCCCTCAAGAGGTTTGTACTGAAAGAGGGAGGAAAAAGGAGGGAAAACAAAGACAGCGAAAAAATATGAAAGGTGGACGGAGGAAGGAGACGAACCCTGAGTCCGGCGCTAGGCGTAAAATCTTCGGAGACGGGCTGCGTTCCATGGGTTTGGCTCGAGTCGGTTGTCAGATGCGTTGCGTAGACGGTATGCACCGCCGGTAAGGACTTGGTCGATGATGAAGGGACCTTCCCATTTGGGCTTAAGTTTGTCCTTTTTCTTGTCCGGCAGGCGTAGAACTAGCTCGCCAACATTGTAAGTTTTGGCCCGTACTTCTCTGCTTTGATATCTTCGAGCCTGCTGTTGATAGAATGCGGAACGGGATTTTGCCACGTCGCGCTCCTCCTCTAAAGCGTCCAAACTGTCCTGCCGATCCAACTCGGCTTCTCTTTCCTCGTACATGCGCACGCGAGGTGAGTCATGAATTATATCGCAGGGCAAAACTGCCTCAGCGCCGTATACCATAAAAAATGGTGTGAATCCGGTTGTGCGGTTTGGCGTGGTCCGCAGCCCCCAGAGTACGGAGTCGAGCTCCTCTACCCAGTGCGTGTTAGATTCCGTGAGGGACCGCACTAATCTGGGTTTGATGCCGCTCATGATTAGACCATTTGCTCGTTCCACTTGACCGTTAGTTTGAGGGTGGTAGACTGAAGCGTAGTCGAGCTTGATGCCCATGTTTTTGCACCAGAGTTTAACCTCGTCGGCCGTGAAATTCGTGCCGTTATCAGTGATGATGCTGTGGGGGACGCCAAAACGGTGTACTACCCCGGATATGAAGTCTATCACAGGTCCGGATTCTGCCGTTTTAACCGGCTTGGCCTCTATCCATTTGGTGAATTTGTCCACCATGACCAATAAGTATTTGTGCTTGTGGGTTCCCCCTTTAAGGGGTCCAACCATGTCAAGCCCCCAGACCGCGAACGGCCAAGTGATGGGTATAGTTTTGAGGGCGGTGGGTGGCATGTGGCTCTGATTAGCAAAGAGCTGGCAACCGACGCATCGTTGGACTAAGTCCTGAGCATCTGCCCGGGCGGTCGGCCAATAAAATCCTGTACGGAAGGCCTTGCCTACAAGGGCCCGGGCGGCGGCGTGGTGCCCGCCGAGTCCGGCGTGAATTTCAGCCAGGAGATTTCGCCCTTCCTCTTCGGAGATACACCTTTGAAGGACTCCGGTTGTGCTTTTCTTATAAAGTTCTCCCTCATGGACCTTGTAGGCTTTAGATCGCCGAACTATGCAGCGGGCCTCATTTTGGTCTTCGGGAAGTTCCTGCCTGATTAAGTAGGCTAGGAATGGTTCCGTCCACGGGGCAATTACTGCCAGTATTTCGTGGGCTGAATCTGTTATTTCATTGGCTGAGCCACCGATTGTGTCAGAATGTTCTGTGTTAGGTGATGCAGTTGGTTCCGGATTGTTATTTCCGGACTCCTCTTCCCATAATACGGATGGCTTAAAGAGCCGCTCCAGGAAGATGTTTGGAGGGACGGCGTCGCGTTTTGCGCCGATGCGTGCCAACACGTCTGCTGCCTGGTTATTATCCCGGGCTACATGGTGGAATTCGAGTCCTTCGAACCGGGCTGACATTTTTAGGACGGCGTTACGGTAGGCTGCCATTTTCGGATCCTTGGCGTCAAAGTCTCCATTTACTTGGGATATTGCGAGGTTTGAATCCCCGCGCACCTCTAGGCGTTGAATACCCATGGAGATTGCCATCCGGAGGCCATGTAGAAGGGCCTCGTATTCGGCTGCATTGTTGGAGTCCGTGTACATTATTTGAAGCACGTATTGGACTGTGTCTCCGGTTGGGGACGTCAAGACGACGCCAGCCCCCAAGCCAGCCAACATTTTGGAGCCGTCGAAATGCATGATCCAATTGGAGTATGCGCCGTACTCTTTAGGGAGTTCGGCTTCGGTCCATTCGGCGATGAAGTCAGCCAGAACTTGCGACTTGATAGCTCGCCGTGGTTTGTAGGTTATGTCAAATGGTAAGAGCTCAATGGCCCATTTTGCAATCCTGCCCGTCGCATCGCGATTGTTTATAATGTCGTTGAGAGGTACTTCGGAGGCCACCGTTATGGAACACTCTTGAAAGTAGTGTCGCAGCTTCCGGGATGCCATGAACACCGCATACGCTATCTTTTGATAGTGTGGGTACCGGGACTTGCATGGAGTTAAGACAGTGGATACGTAGTACACTGGTTTTTGAAGAGGGAATTTGTGCCCTTCTGTTTCTCGTTCGACGACGAGTACCGCGCTGACAACTTGATGTGTTGCTGCGATATATAATAACATCGGTTCGCCCAGGTTGGGCGCGGCCAGGACCGGATTTGTTGCCAATATGGCCTTAATTTCTTCGAGTCCGGCCGTGGCAGCATCCGTCCATTCGAAATGCTCGGTGCGCCGGAGGAGGCGATAGAGGGGCAGTGCCTTTTCTCCCAAAAGGGAGATGAAGCGGCTTAGAGCCGCCACGCATCCAGTTAGTTTTTGTATTTGCTTGAGGTCTTTTGGGATATCCAATTGTGACAGAGCTCGGATCTTGGCTGGGTTTGCTTCAATTCCTCTACCGGATACAATGAAGCCCAAGAGCTTTCCGGCTGGTACGCCGAAAACACATTTTTCCGGGTTGAGCTTAATGTCATATGCTCGGAGGTTGTCGAATGTCACCCTCAAGTCGTCTACTAGAGTTTCGACGTGTTTGGTCTTGACGACCACATCGTCTACGTATGCCTCTACTGTTTTGCCTATCTGGGTGGCCAGACATGTCTGAATCATGCGCTGATATGTTGCGCCGGCGTTTTTGAGTCCGAAGGGCATTGTGTTGAAGCAGAATGGTCCGTATGGAGTAATAAATGCCGTTGCGGCCTGGTCTTTTTCCGCCATCTTGATTTGATGGTATCCGGAGTATGCGTCGAGGAAGCACAATGAATCGTGCCCTGCGGTAGCATCGATGATTTGGTCGATGCGAGGGAGAGGGAAAGGGTCCTTTGGACAGGCCTTGTTAAGGTCTTTGAAATCGACACAAAGGCGCCAGGATTTGTCCTTTTTTGGTACCATTACCAGGTTGGCTAGCCAGTCCGGATGTTTTATATCTCTGATGAATCCGGCTTCTAAGAGTTTGGCTAGCTCCTCTCCCATTGCCTGTCTTTTGGGTTCGGAAAATCGCCGAAGAGCCTGTTTGACTGGCTTGAATCCTTTTAGGATATTTAGGCTGTGCTCTGCCAGCCTGCGTGGGATTCCTGGCATGTCTGAAGGGTGCCAGGCGAAAATGTCCCAATTTTCCCGAAGGAATTCTCGTAGTGCGGCTTCTACATCAGGATTTAATTGTGCCCCAATGGAGGCCGTCTTTGTGGGGTCCGTTGGATGGACCTGGAATTTGACTATTTCGTCTGCTGGTTTAAAAGAGGTGGACTTAGACCTCTTATCGAGTATCACATCGTCCCTATCCACCGTGGAGCGCAGCGCAGTGAGTTCCTCTGCCGCTAGGGCTTCGGATAATGCCTCTAGGGCCAGTGCGGCTGTCTTATTTTCAGCGCGGAGTGCTATATCTGGATCACTGACGAGAGTGATTATTCCATTGGGCCCGGGCATTTTGAGCTTCATGTACCCGTAATGGGGTATAGCTTGGAAGATTGTGAATGCCTCTCGCCCTAACAAGGCGTGATATCCGCTGCCGAATGGGGCCACTTGGAACGTGACCTCTTCGGACCTGTAGTTGTCCGGCGAGCCGAACACTACGTCTAGTGTGATTTTTCCTGTGCAGCGTACTTCTCGACTAGGGATTATTCCCCTGAAGGTTGTGCTGCTTCGCTCAATGCGGCTCCAGTCAATTTCCATTTTTTGAAGGGTTTCCTCGTAGATGAGGTTTAATCCGCTGCCGCCATCCATGAGTACCTTGGTAAGACGAAAGCCGTCCACTATCGGACTGAGGACCAATGCGGCTGGTGCTCGAGCTGTTCGGAATTTAGGTTCATCGCTGGCATTGAAGGTGATAGCCGTGTCGCTCCATGGATTTGTTGTTGCTACTTGGTAGACTTCGGCGAGGCTGCGGATTGTTCGCTTCCGCATGTTATTTGATGCGAAAGTCTCGAAGACTGTTAATACCGTACTGGTACTGCTGGGCTGGTTGCCCGGGGCTAGAAAGCCTTCGCCACTTTTGGCCACCTGCCGTAGTATCCAACATGCTCGAAGGCTATGTGTTGGAGTGGCGCCCTCCGTACTGTGGATTTTGCAGGGTCCGTTGAGCCATCCCTCCAGTACGGTTCCGTGCCCTTTAGGGGTTTTTTGCTTTTTGGTTTTTAACCCAGGTGCTTGAGTATGACGCACCCTTTTATTTCGGACTGGGGTTGTATTCAGGGCCGGATTGTCCCAAAACCTGGTTTCAGTTTTCCAGGCGCTCTCCATCGCACGGTATTTTTGTACAATCGTCGCTAGGTCGGCGAAGCGTGTAACTTCGCGAAGACTTATGGCGTTTATGATTCCCTTGTCCGTGCAATTGTTGCAGAAAATTGAAATCGCGCTTTCTTCACGGCAGTCCTTTATCCTGTTCATAACCAGGAGGAATCTGGCCCAGTAATGATGTACTGTTTCATCGGGCTCTTGCCGTATTTGAGATAGATCGCTTATGTTTGGGTGGGCGGGTGGAATTAAGTTCGGAACCCGCCCGATCTGAGGCTCAAAGGCCAAGAAGTTTCCGGATTTGGAAGCTTGGTTTGTTGGATGCTTTCCAACAAATCTGGTCCGATGCCTGACTTTAGGTTCAGTATTTGATTGACGTCCGTCCCTCCGCGGGAATCCGGCATGGAGGGATCGGGAATCCGGACATAGCGGGTTTTTAACATAGAAGAAGAGTCGCCGCATTGTTCCTCTACCACAACAACGTGGTGGGTAGCCTGGGGAGAGTTAATTTCTCTCAGATCGGTTTTGAGACCAATCTATCATAGTCTGTAGCGACTCCTAGGGCGGCGATGTGATCCAAGAGTTCGTTTACGGAGGAGAGCTCAATCGGATCTAGCTGCTCGGCGAATTCTGAGTTGACGTGAAGATCGCTTTTGATGACCTGAGAGGTCATCATCGAAGCGGTGGCCGAACATGCGGTCATAAGAAAACCACCTAGCTGGATAGTTTGGCCGGCGGCCAAAGATCCCTTGATGACGGCACCGTCTTTAAAGACGGGAAACGACATCCTTCCTGATTGCGATGGCATAGAGGAACTCTCAATGAAAGCACCAATGTCGGTGTCAAAACCGGCGGATCTCGGGTAGGGGGTCCCGAACTGTGCGTCTAGGCGGATGGTAACAGGAGACAAAGGACACGATGTTTTACCCAGGTTCGGGCCCTCTCGATGGAGGTAAAACCCTATGTCCTGCTTGATTAATATTGATGATGTGTGTTACAAGAGTAGATCTACCACGAGATCAAGGAGGCTAAACCCTAGAAGCTAGCCTATGGTATGATTGTTGTTCGTCCTACGGACTAAAGCCATCCGGTGTATATAGACACGGAGAGGGCTAGGGTTATACAGAGTCGGTTACAATGGTAGGAGATCTACATATCCGTATCGCCAAGCTTGCCCTCCACGCCAAGGAAAGTCCCATCCGGACACGGGACGAAGTCTTCAATCTTGTATCTTCATAGTCTTGGAGTCCGGCCGATGATGGTAGTTCGGCTATCCGAACACCCGTAGTCCAGGACTCCCTCAACCACCAACCAAGGTATGTTATTCCATCTTAGAGAAGCTTTACTCCGAGTCATGAGCTAAAGCAACTCGACAAGATGTGAATACATCAAGATGCTTGAACAAAAAATTGTAACCCCATTTTGAGCTTAAACGATGAGTATGACCTATGATCAAGTGATCTCACTTGACTCCTAAGTCAATATACTCTAACATAGGTGACTTTGTCGCCGACCATCTCTAGATGAAGTTCTCTTGTGTCCGTCTCTGTGTTTTTGCATTTGTCTCATGCATATTTGTTTCCCCTTTCAAAAAAACTTCATCTAGATTTCTTTCTTTTCTTTTTGTTTGCTCTGCATTTTATGCATCCAATTCATTGCATATCATTTAGTTAATTCCTTGCAAATCTTTGTGAGATCCTATTAGTCTAGTGAGCTGAGGTGACAAGTGTTTTCTCTGCGATGAACTTGGTTCCACCGATTAGTTATTTTCGGTCCAACCGAATTCTTTCGGTACAACTGAAGCATACAACTCGGTGCCACCGATTTCACCACAGGAAAAATAGTTTGCCACTTATTCTGTGTTTCGTCTGTTCCAGCTCCACTCAATGAATCTTGTCCTCTACAAGCATCACATTTTTATAAATGCTTTGTGCTGTGACTCAAGGATCAAACCCATTCACGAAAAATTCCAGAAGCCCTTCTTGGAAATTGATGTCAAAGGGGGAGAGAGAGATCACATCAAAGCTTATCATTTAGAAAGAGATCACATAAGAGAATATCACTTCCACAGGGGGAGAGAGAGATCTCCAGGGGGAGAGAATACTCAAGTTTAAAGTATTTCTCAAGGATCCCAGATGCTTGGTGTTCAAGAGGAGAGATGCCACATGTATTCTTGAGGGGAAAGACATGTTCATATGTGCTTATTTGCATTAGTTTGCATTAGCTCTATTCATTCATATTCTTTCAGCTCTGATTTTCTGTTCCCTATCTTCTCCCAGTATCCCATGCTAGATTTAGGGGGAGCAAGACATCTAAGGGAAAGAAATCATTTGAATTCATTGCATATCTTTACTCTTGGGGACATGTCTAATCCAATGTGGTACTTAGTACTTACTATCTACATGTCATCCCAGTCTTGGTATTCTTGTGGTTTCTTCTGTTTGCCCTGGTTAGTGGATGTACCTGTGTTATCTAACCTTGTTTGTGCAGGTTCATTCCATCCTAAGCCAACTCAATACTACAAGTTAAGTATATGCATCACAATCATGTGTATGAGGAATTCTTGCTGATGTACATACTGTTTGCAACAAGGACTCATGAGCATGAAGGTATTTTCTTTAATATTCTTTGCTCTGATGCATATGGCCAAGATACATAACACATTGCCTACTCTGTCATGGTTATGCTCTCACATGCTTCTATATTCTATATATCACATGATTGCATACATGTAGGGGGAGCCTATGCTTGTTACATGTCTTTCCAAAGCTTTACTTGATATTCTCTATACCTTTATCTAAAGCTTTGATGTATGTTGCCATCAATTACCAAAAAGGGGGAGATTGAAAGCACAAGTTCTCCCTAGGTGGTTTTGGTAATTAATGTCAACATATCTCTTGTTGGACTAACACTTTTATCTAGTATATTTTAGACAAGTTCAACAATGGAGTGGCATGGACTAAAGGATGTGTAACTTCTTCAAGATGATAAGGACAAGGGATTGGCTAAAACTTCAAGCTCAAGACTCTTCATTTTACATTTTAGTGATCCAAGATCACATGAGTCTATAGGAAAAGCCAATACTACCAAGGAGGGATAAGGTGTTGCTTAATGAGCCTCTTGCTTCATGTGCTTAGTGATATGCTCCAAAACCCTCAACTACTTTCTCACATCCACATATGACCTAAACCTAAAGCCAAAATCGGTCTCACCGATTCTTTCTATCCGGCGCCACCGAGTTCAGATGTCATAGCCAATGCCACAAACCCTAGGCAATTCGGTCTCACCGATAGGGATCTCGGTCTCACCGAGATGGGATTGTAATCTCTCTGTGTATGTCCATTATCAAAATCGGTCTTACCGAGTTTGAGCAATCGGTCCTACCGAGATTACAATGCAAACTCTCTGGTTAACGTATTACCAAAATCGGTCCCACCGAGTTTGAGTAATCGGTCCCACCGACTTTGCCTGACCAACTCTCTGGTTAGCTAATTACCAAAATCGGTCTTACCGAGTTTGTGTAATCGGTCTCACCGAGATTACGTTATGCCCTAACCCTAACCATATCGGTCCTACCGAGTTGCATTTCGGTCCCACCGAAAATCCTAACGGTCACTAGGTTTACTAAATCGGTCTGACCGAATTTGATGATTCGGTCCCACCGAGATTGGTAAATTGTGTGTAACGGTTAGATTTTGTGTGGAGGCTATATATACCCCTCCACCTCCTCTTCATTCGTGAAGAGAGCCATCAGAACGAACCTACACTTCCAGTATCCTATTTATGAGAGAGAACTACCTACTCATGTGTTGAGGCCAAGATATTCCATTCCTACCATATGAATCTTGATCTCTAGCCTTCCCCAAGTTGCTTTCCACTCAAATCTTCTTTCCACCAGATCCAAATCCTATGAGAGAGAGTTGAGTGTTGGGGAGACTATCATTTGAAGCACAAGAGCAAGGATTCATCATCAACGCACCATTTGTTACTTCTTGGACAGGTGTCTCCTAGATTGGCTAGGTGTCACTTGGGAGCCTCCGACAAAGATTGTGGAGTTGAACCAAGGAGTTTGTAAGGGCAAGGAGATCGCCTACTTCATGAAGATCTACCGCTAGTGAGGCAAGTCCTTCGTGGGCGACGGCCATGGTGGGATAGACAAGGTTGCTTCTTCGTGGACCCTTCTTGGGTGGAGCCCTCCGTGGACTCGTGCAACCGTTACCCTTTGTGGGTTGAAGTCTCCATCAACGTGGATGTACGATAGCACCACCTATCGGAACCACGCCAAAAACATCTGTGTCTCCAATTGCGTTTGAATCCTCTAAAACCCTTCCCTTTACATTCTTGCAAGTTGCATGCTTTAATTTCCGCTGCTCATATACTCTTTGCATGCTTGCTTGCTATGTGTTGTGAATGTTAAACTTGTGCCTAAACTCCACTTAAACTTAAAAAGGCTAAAAACTGCAACTTTGGTACATAGTGTCTAATCACCCCCCTCTAGACACCTCTTCTCAAGGTCCTACAAATACCAAACGGAGTCCAAAGGCAGTGAAACTTTTTGTGGATTTTTTTGGACCAGAAGACATCCAGTGGGCCAAATAAGTACTTAGAAGGGAGCCCGAGGTGAGCACAAGACACCAGGGCGTGCCTGGAGGCCCAGGCGCACCCTGGTGGATTGTGCCCACCTCGATGGCCTCCTGCACCGCCTCTTTGCTCTATAAATACCCCAATATTCTAGAAACCCTAGGGGAGTTGACGAAAATCAATCCCTGCCGCCGCAAGTTCCAGAACCACCAGATCCAATCTAGACGCCATCACGGAGGGGTTCATCATGCCCATTGGTGCCTCTCCGATGATGCGTGAGTAGTTCATTGTAGACCTACATGTCCATAGTTAGTAGCTAGATGCCTTCGTCTCTCTCTTTTGATTCTCAATACAATGGTCTCTTGGAGATCCATATGATGTAACTCTTTTTGCGGAGTGTTTGTTGGGATCCAATGAACTTTGAGTTTATGATCAGATCATCTTTTTATCCATGAAAGTTATTTGAGTCTTCTTTGATATCTTATATGCATGATTACTTATAGCCTCATATTTATTCTCCGGTATTTGGGTTTTGTTTGGCCAACTTGATCTTGCAAAGGGAAGATGTGCTTTGTGATGGGTTCGATCTTACGGTGCTTGATCCCAATGACAGAAGGGGAACCAACACATATGCATCATGCTATGAAGAATAACAAGATGGGGTATATTTCTACATCAATAGATCTTGTCTACATCATGTCATCGTTCTTATTGCATTACTCCGTTTCTCCATGAATTTAATACACTAGATGCATGCTGGATAGCAGTCGATGTGTGGAGTAATAGTAGTAGATGCATGCAGGAGTCGGTCTACTAATCTTGGACGTGATGCCTATATAATGATCATTGCATGGATATCATCATGATTATTTGAACTTCTATCAATTGCCCAACAGTAATTCGTTTACCCACCGTTTGATATTTTTCTCGAGAGAAGCCACTAGTGAAATCTACGGCCCCCCGAGTCTCTTCTTTATTATATTTGCCTTGGCGATCTATTTTCCTTTGCTTTTATTTTCAAATCTATTAAACCAAAAATACAAAAATACCTTGCTACACTTTATTTTATTTGGCGTTCTATCTATCAATATATTACAACTCTCTCACGTCTGTTTACCCGAAAGGGATTGACAACCCCTTTAATATGTCAGGTTGCGAGTATTTGTTATTTGTGTGTAGGTGATGTTTACGTAGTGTTGCTTGGTTCTCCCACTGGTTTGATAATCTTGGTCTCATCACTAAGGGAAATACCTACCGTCACTGTGTTGCATCATCCCTTCCTCTTTGGGGAAATACCGACGTAGTTCTAGCAGACATCAAAAGGAATTTCTAGCGCCGTTGCCGGGGAGACATCGACAACATCTACCAGGTTCCTAATCAGAAATCTCATCTCCTTGTAATTTACATTATTTGCCATTTGCCTCTCGTTTTCCTCTCCCCCACTTCACAAAAAATTGCCGTTTTTATTCGCCCTCTTTTTCGTTCGTCGTTTTCTCGTCAGCTTTCATGTTTGGTTGTGTTGCCATGTGTCTTCTATTTGCTTGCATCTCCGCTTGCTAAAAATCTATTGATATGGATCCTCATCCACTTGCTAATCTTTTCAAGAGATCCAATTATGATGAACCCATTGCTAGTGAATTGAGTTCACTAGATTATCTTTATGAAGTTTTGCTTGAGATTCATGAATCTGAAAATTGTGATGAAGTGTTAAAAGAAGGAATTTATAAATTGATTCATGATAGCTCATTAGATGAAAAGCATGATTGCAATGATGTTATTATAAATTCTATTAATGTCATTTGTGCTAATATTATGCAAAACCCCAAGCTTGGGGATGCTAATATTGCTATGTCCGCTACTTATTGCAATGGTCATGATTGGCGTGATAATGATTCTTATGATCTTAAAAAATTATTTAAACCTCATGATGAATATGCTTGTGATAATATTAAAAGTGGGTTTGGAAGAGAGTCAACTTTAGGTAAAAATAATCCCACTTATTTGGAGAGTGTTCAATCTTATGAAAGTTTTGATGAAAGTGGGATTGGAGAGGTCATGACTTTATTTGATGATAATCCCACTATTTTGGAAGAGTGTCAACATTGCATGCATGTGGATTATATAGAGAATATGTTCTGTGATAGCTATATTGTTGAATTTTAATTTGATCCCACATATAATTATTATGAGATAGGGAAATATGGTTGTAGAAATATTCATGCTACTAAATTACCTCTTTTCATGTTGAGATTGTCTATGTTTTATTCTTCTTCCTTGCATGTGCTAGTCTTTGCTTGTTTTGATAATTTGTTTGCTTATAAAATGCCTATGCATAGGAAGTATGTTAGACTTAAATGTGTTTTCACATGATACATGATGCTATTTTTGTGTCTCATTTACTATCTTTTATGTGAGCATCATTGAAATTTTATGCCTAGCTAGGGGCATAAAACCGATAGCGCTTGTTGGGAGGCAACCCAATGAATAAAATTTATTTTTGTCTTTTGTTTTATGTTCTTGAGTTTTTGCACAATTATGATACTATTATGATTGTGTTTTTTGTGTTTTAATTAGTGTTTGTGCCAAGCAAAGCCTTTAGGATCATGTTGGGTGATAGTTGATTTGATCTTGCTGAAAATCAGAAACTTTTGCGCTCACGAAAGTAATTCTCATTTTTAACAGAAGCGTGATAAAATAATAATTATTTTTGCATAAGATTAATATACAAATAGCTCACGTGGTCCTTTTTTTGCAGAATTTTTAGAGTTACAGTTCGAAATATCGAGATTGCTATAGACTGTTCTGTTTTTGACAGATTCTGTTTTCTTTGCGTTGTGTGCTTTGTTTTGATGATTCTATGGTTTACTTTGAAGAGTTTTTGCCATAGAAAATTTGGAATATAGTAGATATAATGCAAGAATAAAATATGAATGGGTTTGCAACAGTACTTATAGTAGTGATTTGCTTTCTTATACTAATGGATCTCACGAAGGTTTCGTTGAGTTTTGTGTGATTGAAGTTTTCATGTTCTGGGTGATGTTACGATGGATGAAGGAATAAGGAGTAAGAAGAGCCTTAGATTGGGGATGCCCATGGCATCCCAAGCTTTTATCCAAAGAGAAGCAAGCAACTAATCTTGGGGATGCCCGAGTGGCATCCCCTCTTTCTTCTAACGACCATCGGTATTTTACTTGGAACTATATTTTTATTCATCACATACTATGAGTTTTGCTTGGAGCGTCTTGTATGATATGAGTCTTTGCTTGTTTTGCCTTTTGTTTTAAGTCATGAATTCTTGCTGGACACACCTATTTGAGAGAGCCAAAATTATGCCATGACTTGTTAGAAATGCTCTATATGCTTCACTGAAATCTTTATGAGCTATGGAATTGCTCTAGTGCTTCACTTATACCTTTTTTAGCATGGTGTGCTTTAGTATTTTTTGAAGAAATGCTCTCGTGCTTCACTTGGATTTATTTGAGAGTTAGTAAATTTTTTAAGAAATTCTCTCTTCCTTCACTTAAATTAATTTGAGAGAAATAAATATTATGCTCATGATCTTCACTTATATTTGTTTGAGCTTGTCAAAAGCAACACATGAAAATTAGTCCCAAAGTGATATATATCCAAGAAGGATATAATAAAAACTTTCATGAAGATCATTGGAAAAAATAAACTTGATTCCTTGTAATAGTTTTGAGACATGATGATGTGATATGTGAGTTAATTATGCATTGGTAAGAATATTAGTGTTAAGGTTTGTGATTCCCTATGCAAGCACGAAAGTCAATAGTTATGCAATGAAATTACATCCTACTTGTGGTGCATTATTCGGTGTTAATTATGCTTAATGCTCACTTATGAGACTTTTCATTTCTTGGTTGGTCGCTTCTCAATCTTTTGCTAGCCTTCATTTTGCACTAAGTATGATCACTACTTGTGCATCCAATATCTTTTAAACCAGTTTTGCCACATGAGTCCACTATACCTACCTATATGTGGTATTCTTTTGCCGTTCTAAGCAAATTTGTATGTGCCATCTCTAATTTTCAAAATAAATTTCTCTTTTGTGTTCTCGTACCGCTCATGAAACAGTAGGGGGTGGCTAATATATGTCCATGCTAGATATGTTATTCTCAAGATGGGTGTTTATTCACTTGTCATTGCACGAGAGTAAGGCAAAGGTATTAGGGATGCACAGTCTCGAGATGAAAAATGAATTTACTTTATGTTGTCAAATAATAAATTCCTTGTAAAGTGTTGGTATGGAAGGCACCCGTGGATACGGCTAGCCATGGAAAGTGAAAGTGTGGTTGAAAAAGGAATAAACTTTAATTTCTGTTTGGGAACCACCTATGATATATCTAGCATGGAAAGTATTGGGAACTACTCGATTGTTCTTGTTGACAGGAAAAGCATGCCTCCCAAAATGTTTTTATCTATCTTTTTTTCTTTGAGCTCTGGCACCTCTACAAATCCCTACTTCCCTCCACGAAGGGCCTTTCTTTAACTTTATGTAATTTTTATTTTTATTTGAGTCTCCATCTTCTCTTATAAAGCAACAACTAAGGGGCACTATGATCGTACTTGAGCATTGGGTGTGGCTAATATGCGAGTGTGTTTCATGAATGGATTAATGATTTTTGCATGATGGGCTAGGGATAACTTATTTTAGCGTTGATATTTTGAAAGACATGGTTGCATGTTGATATGCTTGTGTATTAAAGTCCTCATGTCAAAACTAGACTATTGCTTTGAACCATATGAAAGTCCAAATGTCCATGCTACAAAGAAATGAATATGAGATGAGCATGTTAGGCAGCATTCCACATTAAAAAAATTGTTTGTCTCATTTACCTACTCGACGACGAGCAGGAATTAAGCTTGGGGATGCTGATACGTCTCCAACGTATCTATAATTTTTGATTATTCCATGATGTTATATTATCATTCTTGGATGTTTTATAATCATTTTTTGGTACTAACCTATTGACATAGTGCCCAGTGCCAGTTGTTGTTTTCTCCATGTTTTTTACATCGCAGGAAATCAATACCAAACAGAGTCCAAACGCAGCGAAACTTTTTGTGGATTTTTTGGACCAGAAGACATCCAGTGGGCCAAAGAAGTAACGAAGAGGGTTGTAACACTCCAAAAATTTTGATTTGGTTTTTTTATTAAATTCTTTATTAAATTCTTTATTAAATTAAAAGGGGTTATTTGAATTTTGCTAAAAGAAGGGCTCTCCTTAAAACCTTTTTGACAGATATTTTTTTGGAGCTCTTCTCAATATTGATTTTTGGTCTTGAGGGTTCTTCAACATGAGTTAGGGTCAACACAAATTATCTTGGGTTGTTTTTAATATTTCTTTTATCAGAAATAGTTGCTATAAAATTTTGGGTTTATTTCTTCCCACTCAAAAATAATTTCTCTTGCCATGACCCATGTTGAATTTTTCCTCCAAAACCCACCTCCCCACTTTGGATCAAACCAAGCATCCCATTCCAGCAAGTCTCTACCTCCTTTAAATTTATTTATTTATTTATTTTTCCCTCAAAAGCATTTTCTATCATTTATTTGGGCCTTGATGATTTACAAAGGAACCACCACAATCCCTTTGAGTCTTGGTCCCAAATAAACTCCTCTGGCTAGTCCTTAGTACCCTCAACCTAGATCCATCAAGATCCACTGGCCCACAGTTCAAAATTTTCAAAATATGCTTGCTGCAAGTTTGAACCAAATTTGCAAATTTTGGTGAAATTCATTCTTTTTATTCTCCTAAAAATCTGAGATAAATCAGGCAGACTCTAGATGCATCAAGAGGTCACCTCACCAAAGATCAGCTCAAGGAAAATTTTCCACATGCCAAAAACATTTCGTCGAACACCTGGCGTGCACTGTTCCTGTCAAATTCAGAAAGTTCAGTGATTCAGTTCTGTCGTCAATGTCGTTTCTCCAGAGCGCGGCGTTAATCTCACCAGTGCCCGCGTTTGGCACCTTGCTCACTGCTTCTCCTCCTTATCCAGTGCGTCGCACGGTCGTTTGGACGGGAGCAAGTGTCGGTGGCGACGTGTCTCGCCAATGCCGGCGTCTTCCGCGGTGGCAGAACCACCCGTGGCGGCCAGCAGGGTCCAGCCCTGTCGTATGGTGCCGGCCAGCACCGCCCACACCACCAGAAGCCTCCGCGTGGCCGTCCCCTTCGCTGTGTGTGCCGCAGAGCCGTCGGCGTGGCCTGGAAAGCACAGGGCATGCTCCCTGCCGCCGACGTGCCCGCGAGGCTGTTCCGTCGAGAACTTGGAGTACCACCCAAGTCATACCAAGTTTAGCCCTTGAATGGCACCAGTGGACCAACATGATGATGCCCAATCAGCTAAACCTCTAGCCTGACCACCGCGTCACCATAATCACTCGCCAGAGTTATCCCTTTCTCGGAAACCGCCTCGGACCGGCTATAAATAGCGACCCCGAGCTCGCCTTCGATGAAGCACCACCCCTCCACCTCACCACAACAGCGCCCAGCCACTAGGAGGGCCTCGAGGAGGTCTTCTTCCCCGACTCCGGCCGCCCCGATCCACCTCGGGCTCCGGCACGATTCTCTCCGGTGAGGGCACCCCCGCCTCCCAAACCTTGCCAGCAGCCTCCTAGTGCACCCATCCTTCTAACACTAGCCTCAATTTGGCGTTTGCAGCCCTCCTCGGTGAGATCCATCACCGCCCGAACCACCGTCCGCCGGAGTGGAGGCCGCCATCGACGTGGTGCTCGCCGACGACCAACTCCACCACCCACCGACGCGGGAGAGCTCAGTGAGTCCGTAGGTACCCTCTGTTTCCTCTACCTCGCCGTGGATCGACGCCGGCGACCACCGCAAGCCTCGGGCGCCGGCGAAGCTCTGTTTTGGTTTTCAAACCTGACGGGTGGGACCCCCTCGTCAGCTTTTTATTTTTTTGAAACGTTTTCTGAAAACACCTTCGGGCAAGTGCGTGTTCCCTTTGGGTTGACATATTTACAGCCGAAGCGTTTTCTGTTTTTCTAAACTAGCCCCAGGAAAGTTTCTGTTTCATTACAGATTAGTCCCTGGACTAAAACCCTTATAACTTTTAAACAAAAGATGATTTTGAGTTGATTCTTTTTCCATCATCTTTATTTTTCTATCTAGTTTTTTATCATGTTTATTTAAAAATTATTTGGAACAACTTTTATGCAGGCACGGTATTTACGTTAGTATCCGATTTTTTATATATAACGTAGATACCGAAGGAGGTGACAGAGCCGCAAACTTCACCGAGCTAGACTCCGACTACTCGGAACCAGGCAAGCATGTTTGAACCTTTGATATGATGAGTGTTTTGAATGTTTGCTTGAGTAGTGTTCTCATGGCATTGTCTTTATGTGCATTAGTGAATGTAATATTGCATGCAAGGTAAGCTACAAGTGAGCTTCAAAAATTTGATGTGCTCATATGACGGTGAGATAACCTGATCATGTGGTGGCATGATAGGTTGCAAGCTGGTATTGTTGAAGCATGCCAGGCTTATGTCGACCGTTTAACTCCGGTATCAACGTGGATCAAAGTCATGATCCCGTTCGTCCCCTTTTTCGTACTACCAGACGTCTTCTGCAACGAATACGGTCTAGTCAGTTGCAAACCTCTTTCCTTGTGCACACCAAACAGAGGGGCCGTGATGAGGGTTCCATGGCCCTAGATTAAAGCCCGTCATCCGGTCAGGGGGCATGGGTGTTTACGGTTGGGACCGAGAGGGGGGCACCCCTTAGAGCGCGCGATGTAAATTTGATCCCATGCTACTCGAGGTTGTAGCCTCCCCGTCTCAAAGTTTTTCTTGAAAGTTGTCTCGGGTGATTCCTGGCAGCGGGATGTGGAATGGGTGTGTACTGGTTAGATGAGTTTCTTCTAAAATACCGTAAACGGAACTAGTCCTTTATGACTACGGAAATCCGTTGACTGTGGGTAAAGAGTACAAACTCTGCAGAGTCAAAACCATTCGAGTAACCATGTCCATGGTCAAGGACTGTGATCAACATATCAGTTTCAGTGTCGCTCTCAACGTCCGTCTCATCGTCAGTTTCAGTGTCAGTTTCAGTGACTATCTCCGGAGAATAAACATGAGTATTCAAACCGGCTGAATATTATTTCCTGTGGATGGAGTAAGCAATTTATTATTATATATTGAGTACTGCTTTGGGATGATTTAAATTTATGAACTACTTGAGTTCGAATGGTGTAATATAAGCCCTTTATGTGATGCCGCTCAGAAGTTGGACTGTGGCATTATCGTTATTTATTTTTGATA
This sequence comes from Triticum aestivum, assembly GCF_018294505.1. Taxonomy (NCBI): domain Eukaryota; kingdom Viridiplantae; phylum Streptophyta; class Magnoliopsida; order Poales; family Poaceae; genus Triticum; species Triticum aestivum. Next base: position 51,928,626 of record NC_057804.1, read on the forward strand.
TAAGCCCTTTATGTGATGTCGCTCAGACATCCGATTGTGGCATCCTTGTTATTTACTTTTGATATAATCCCTTTATGCGATGTCGCTCACACGTCTGACTGTGGCATTCTCGTTATTTACTTTTGATATAAGCCCTTTATGTGATGTCGCTCAGACATCCGACTGTGGCATCCATGTTATTTACTTTCATTATAAGCCCTTTTCGAGATGTCGCTTAGACGTCCGACTGTGGCACGCACTGTAATTTATATTTCAATATAAGCCCTTTATGTGGTGTTGCCCTGACGCCTGACTGCGGCATGTTAATTTATTTTTACCTTTCGAGGCGTCGCTTCAGACACCCGATCGGTCTTCCGTTATTTTATTGGGATTTCGGGAGGACTACCGCTTGACTTCCTTTTTATTTAACATGCCGTGCAAATTTATTATCTGAGTGTGCATTACTAATCTGCTCATGTGCATTCTATTTGCATTTGTTATATCTTATGTCCAAACTGTCTTGCGAGTACATTCAAAGTACTCACCTGGCTTGTTGATTTGGCCAGATATCAACGAAGGCGATCTTATGGATGAAGAGTATGATAGCGAGTCCGACGCCTAGAGGAGTCCCAGTCAGTCCCGTGCGATCCCGGAATTGGTCATTTTTATCATATACGCTTCCGCTACCCAAATAAAATCATCGAGCCTCACTCCGACGCTCGATGAGCTGTAAGATTTAGGAGTCATGTCACCCACGTCACTGTGACACATCCACCAGCACTTTTATTACGAGTCAGTAGTTATGCCACCATACCCCTTGTGTCATATCTACCTTTCTGTATAATATAGGCGTGCTTGTAATAAATTGTTGAGCAGCCTCAGCTCAACCTTGTATAATATTTAGTACTACTGGATTTTTGTATCAAGGATTTGTCTACTAGTAAGGAAGATTTTCCTATACTGGTCTTATCCTAAGGACGGTTTTTCAATAAATGTTCTATTGGAAAACCGGTCCTGTCAAGGGAGCCTGAGGTGAGCATTGATAACCCATAAGTATAGGGGATCACAACAGTTTTCAAGGGTAGAGTATTCAACCCAAATTCATTGATTCGACACAAGGGGAGCCAAATAATAGTCTCAAGTATTAGCAACTGAGTTGTCAATTCAACCACACCTGAAAGACTTAATATCTGCAGCAAAGTATTTAGTAGCAAAGTAGTATGGAAGTAACGGTAACAGTGGCAAAAAGTAACAGTAGCAGTTTTGTACCAATTGTAACAGTGGAAATGGAGAAGTAGCTTAGCAAAGATCAATATGTGAAAAGCTCATAGGCAATGGATCAGTGATGGATAATTATGTCGGATGTAATTCCTCATGCAACAATTATAACATACGGTGACATAGAACTAGCTCCAGTTCATCAATGTAATGTAGGCATGTATTCCGAATATAGTCATATGTGCTTATGGAAAAGAACTTGCATGACATCTTTTGTCCTACCCTCCTGTGGCAGCGGGGTCCTATTGGAAACTAAGGGATATTAAGGCCTCCTTTAATAGAGTACCGGACCAAACGCATTAGCACTTAGTGAATACATGAACTCCTCAAACTACGATCATCACCGGGAAGTGTCCCGACTATTGTCACTCCAGGGTTTGCCGGATCATAACGCGTAGTTGGTGACTATAACTTGCAAGATAGGATCAAGAACTCACATATATTCATGAAAACATAATAGGTTCAGATCTGAAATCATGGCACTCAGGCCCTAGTGACAAGCATTAAGCATGTCAAAGTCATAGAAACATCAATCTTAGAACATAATGGATACTAGGGATCAAACCCTAACAAAACTAACTTGATTACATGGTAAATCTCATCCAACCCATTACCGTCCAGCAAGACTATGATGGGATTACTCATGCACGGCGGTGAGCATCGTGAAATTGGTGATGGAGGATGGTTGATGATGACGATGGTGACGGATTCCCCCCTCCGAAGCCATGAACGGACTCCAGATCAGCCCTCCTGAGGAAGATTAGGGCTTGGCGGCGGCTCCGTATCGTAAAATGCGATGAATCCTTCTCTCTGATTTTTTTCTCCCCGAACGTGAATATATAGAGTTGGAGTTGAGGTTTGTGGAGGTCCAGGGGACCCACGAGGCAGGGGGCATGCCTGAGGGGGGTGGGCGCGCCCTGCACCCTCGTGGACAGGGTGTGGGTCCCCTTCTGTTGATTCTTTCGCCAATATTTTTTATTAATTTCAAAACATGTCACCGTGGAGTTTCAGGTCATTCCAAGAACTTTTATTTTTGCACAAAAATAACACCATGGCAGTTCTGCTAAAAACAACGTCAGTCCGGGTTAGTTCCATTCAAATCATACAACTTAGACTCCAAAACAAGGGAAAAAGTGTTTGGAAAACTAAATACGTTGGAGACCTATCAACTCACCCAAGCTTAAACCTTTGCTTGTCCTCAAGCAATTTAGTTGAAAAACTGAAAGTGGTAAAGAAAAACTTTTACAAACTCTTTTTGATCTTGTTGTTGAAAATATGTAAAGCCAGCATTCAAGTTTTCAACAAAGATTATTAACTAACCATATTCACAATAACACTTAGGTCTCACATTTAGTTTTAGCAAATATCAAGTTATACTTAAGTATCTTCTTCTTATTTTTAACAATAAAGTCATGTGCTACCATACTCTTATAGTCTAGCAAAATAGTGGGCAACAACTTTTCCTCGTTCTAATAATGCCTAATAGGTATCTCAAAGTGTTTAGCAAGGCATGCAGCAAAGATACCTCCAGAGATGGGGCCCTTTGTACGGTTCAGACCTAACCGTTTAGCAACAATAGCGCCTAAACTAAAAGTTGTATCACAAAACAAAGCATGGCGCAAAATAGCAAGGTCAGGGGCACTAAGGTTCCCACTGTTCCCACAACCAATTAAGCATCTACTAGCAAATATTGCAAAGTAACATAGAACAAGAAAATGTATACTAGTAGTCCTTGCATCTGAAACTTTTCTCGTTTCCCCTACAACAATTCTATCAATAAATTCATCCACATCACTAGGATGTGGTTCCTCGATGCTGCCCTCAAAGGGCAACTTGCAATCCACACAAAAATCATAGAGTAACATCTCCTTAAACTCATCATATAAATAAAACTCCACTGGAGGTGGTGATTTTATAGCATGGAAATAAAAGTTTCAGATGAAAATATTAGTGAGTAGGAGATACTGTTCACACTAGTCGTGGAGGAAGTCGGTGAGGCCTGCATTCTCAGCCAAATAATAAAAGTCGTCGTGAATTCCGGCGGCTCTCAAGAATGCATCACAAGGCCATTCACACGGCCGAACCTCCATGGTGCGAGGAAGATTGTATTTGGGCTTTTTATTCTCTTCATTCTGCTTATCCTTCGAGCCTCTCAACAACCTCTTCATCATTTTCTTCCTCTGAAAAATTTCTAAAATTTTTAGTGACTCAAAATAGAAGTGAACCAAACTCATAAAGATTGATAGCAACTACTCCCACAAGTGCCTAGAGGCTATATCATGCATTAAAACTACTTTGTACCATATAAATTTGACATGCAAGCTCAAGAACAGGGTCACCTCAGTAGCAAAAAATTGCAATAAATAAAGCACTAGAACAAAAACTATTTGGACCATTGGAGGAGTCACATACCGAAGAACAATCCCCCAAAGCAGTTTTTTGAATGGAGCTTTGAGCAAGGAGATCAAAAATGGCAGCAAAACGATCTAGAACATGAGTTTGAGCTACATGATGATTTTTTTCTGGAGGAAGACGAAGTGTGTGGGTGCTGGAATAAGTGGAGGGGGCCACATGGGGCCCACGAGGCATGGGGCGTGCCCCGTGGGTGGCCGCGCCCTGTGCCCTCATGGCCAAATGGTGGGTCCCCCTGGTGTGTTCTAAGTGCCAGAAATTCTTAAATATTCTACAAAAATCATACTCCATTTTCAGGGCATTTGGAGAACTTTTATTTTCAGGGTATTTTTTTATTGCACGGATAAATCAGAAAACAGACAGAAAATACTAATTTTGCTTTATTTAATCTAAATAACAGAAAATAAAAGGAGCGTACAGAGATTTGCACTTTCTAACTTCATCCATCTCATGCTCATCAAAAGGAATCAACCAACAAGGTTGATCAAGTCTTGTTAACAAACTTCTTCCGAATAACATGAAACCTGAGAATTTTCGAATAACACTAGGTTAACTCAACGGGGATATGCATGTCCCCAACAATAAGAATATCACATTTCTTTTTGACAATAGGAAGAGGGAATTCAAAACCTCCAATAGTAATCATTGAAAATTTTCCAATAGAATTGATACTATGAACTTGAGGTTGTTTCTTTGAAAAGTGTACCATATGCTCATTACCATTAACATGAAAATTGACATTGCCTTTGTTGCAATCAATAACAGCCCCTCGGTATTCAAAATGGGTCTACCAAGGATGATCGACATACTGTCGTCCTCGGGAATATCAAGAACAACAAAGTCCATTAAAATAGTAACATTTGCAACCACAACAGGCACATCCTCACAAATGCCGATGGGTATAGTGGTTGATTTATCGTCCATTTGCAAAGAGATTTCAGTAGGTGTCAACTTATTCAAATCAAGTCTATGATATAAAGAGAGAGGCATAACACTAACACCGGCTCCAAGATCACATAAAGCAGTTTTAACATGGTTTCTTTTAATGGAGCATGGTATAGTTGGTACTCCTGGATCTCCTAGTTTCTTGGGTGCTCCACCCTTAAAAGTGTAATTAGCAAGCATGGTGGAAATTTGAGCTTCCAGTATCTTTATTTTATTTGTAACAATATATTTCATATACTTAGCATAAGGATTCATTTTAAGCATATCAGTCAAACGCATACGCAAAAGGATAGGTCCAATCATTTCAGCAAAGCACTCAAAATACTCATTGTCCTTTTTCTTGGATGGCTTGGGAGGAAAAGGCATGGGTTTCTGAACCCATGGTTCTCTTTATTTACCATTCTTCCTAGCAACGAAGTCTCTCTTATCATAACGTTGATTCTTTGATTGTGGGTTATCAAGATCAACAGCAGGTTCAATCTCTATATCATTGTTATTACTAGGTTGAGCATCAACATGAACATAATCATTAACATTATCACTAGGTTCATGTTCATTACTAGATTGTGTTTCAGTATCAGAAATAGAAATATCATTGGGATTCTCAAGTGTGTCTATAACAGGTTCACTAGAAGCATGCAAAGTCCTATCATTTTTCCTTTTCTTTTTCTTAGTGGGACTAGGTGTATCAGCATTGATTTTCTGAGAATCGTGCTCAACTCTCTTAGGATGGCCCTCAGGATACAAAGGTTCCTCGGTCATTTTACCACCTCTAGTCATAACTCTAACAGCATTCTCATTGTTCTTATTATTTAACTCATTGAGGAAATCATCTATTTCCTTAAGTACTTGTTCTACTTGAGTGGTAACCATGGATGCATGTTTACTAATAAGCTTAAGGTCACCTTTAACTCTAGACATATAATCACTCAATTGTTCAACCATATAAGCATTACATTTCAATTGTCTACCAACATAAGCATTGAAGTCTTCTTGTTTAACAATAAAATCATCAAACTCATCCAAGCATTGGCTTGCAGACTTATTACGAGGAATATCACCTTCATCAAATCTATAGAGAGAATTTACCTTTACTACCTATGTCGGGTTATCAAGACCATGTATTTCTTCAATAGGTGGCAAATTCTTAACATCTTCAGCTTTAATACCTTTTTCTTTCATAGATTTCTTTGCCTCTTGCATATCTTCAGGACTGAGAAATAGAATACCCCTTTTCCTCAGAATTGGCTTAGGCATTGGTTCAAGAAGTGTCCAATCATTATCATTACTCAATATATTATTCAATAGCAATTCAACTTGCTCAACAGTTCTTTCCCTGAAAACACAACCAACACAACTATCCAGGTGGTCTCTGGAAGCATCGGTTAGTCCATTATAAAAGATATCAAGTATTTCATTTTTCTTGAGAGGATGATCAGGCAAAGCATTAAGTAATCGGAGAAGCCTCCCCCAAGCTTGTGGGAGACTCTCTTCTTCAATTTTCACAAAATTAAATATTTCCCTGAAGGCAGCTTGTTTCTTATGAACGGGGAAATATTTTGCAGAGAAGTAATAAATCATATCCTGGGGACTATGCACACAACCAGGAGCAAGAGAATTAAACCATATTTTAGCATCACACTTTAAAGAGAAAGGAAACAATTTAAGTATATAGTAATATAGATTTTTTTCCTCATGGGTGGCTATATCATTTAATTTAGTTAGATGTGCCACAACAGTTTCAGATTCATAGCCATAAAAAGGATCAGATTCAACCAAAGTTATTAACTCAGGATTGAGATAGAAATCATAATCCTTATCAGTAACACAAATAGGTGAAGTAGAAAATTTAGGGTCATATTTCATTCTAGCATTCAGAGACTTTTCTTTCAGCTTAGCTAACAGTTTCTTAAGATCATATCTATCATTGCAAGCAAAAAGGTCTCTAGCAGTTTCTTCATCCACAACATAACCCTCAGGCACAACAGGCAATTCATATCAAGGGGGAGAATCCTCATCATCACTTTCATAAAGATCATCAGTTTCAATATTTTCATTCTCTCTAACCCTAGCAAGTTGTTCATCAAGAAATTTTGACCAAATGGCACATTATTATCAAGCAGAGAAGTAGTTTCATCATAAGCATCATGCATAGCAGAAGTGGCATCATAAATAACATGCGACATATCAGAATCAATAGCAGGTGCACGTGTAGATGTCGCAAGTTTACTCATAACATAAGGTGAATCAAGTGTAGAGCTAGATGGCAGTTCCTCACCTCCCCTTGTAGTTGAGGGAAAAATCTTGGTTCTTTCATCGTTCAATTTCCTCATAGTGATCAACGGATATAAACCCCAAGTGACTCAAAGATAGAGGTATGATTCCCGGCAACGGCGCCAGAAAAAGGTCTTGATAACCCACAAGTATAGGGGATCGCAACAGTTTTTGAGGGTAGAGTATTCAACCCAAATTTATTGATTCGACACAAGGGGAGCCAAAGAATATTCTCAAGTATTAGCAGCTGAGTTGTCAATTCAACCACACTTGAAAGACTTAATATCTGCAGCAAAGTATTTAGTATCAAAGTAGTATGTAAGTAACGGTAACAGTGGCAAAAAGTAACAGTAGCAGTTTTGTAGCAATCGTAATAGTGGCAACGGAGAAGTAACTTAGCAAAGATCAATATGTGAAAATCTCGTAGGCAATGGATCAGTGATGGATAACTATGTAGGATGTAGTTCCTCATGCAATAGCTATAACATAGGGTGACACAAAAAAGCTCCAGTTCATCAATATAATGTACGCATGTATTCCGAATATAGTCATACGTGATTATGGAAAAGAACTTGCATGACATCTTTTGTCCTACCCTCCCATGGCAGCGGGGTCCTATTGGAAACTAAGGGATATTAAGGCCTCCATTTAATAGAGTACCAGACCAAAGCATTAGCACTTAGTGAATACATGAACTCCTCAAACTACGGTCATCACCGGGAAGTGTCCCGACTATTGTTACTCCGGGGTTTGCCGGATCATAACACGTAGTAGGTGACTATAACTTGCAAGATAGGATCAAGAACTCGCATATATTCATGAAAATAATAGGTTCAGATCTGAAATCATGGCACTCGGGCCCTAGTGACAAGCATTAAGCATGGCAAAGTCATAGCAACATCAATCTTAGAACATAATGGATACTAGGGATCAAACCCTAACAAAACTAACTCGGTTACATGGTAAATCTCATCCAACCCATCACCTTCCAGCAAGCCTACGATGGGATTACTCACGCACGGCGGTGAGCATCATGAAATTTGTGGTGGAGGATGGTTGATGATCACAATGGCGATGGATTCCCCTCTCCGGAGCCCCGAACAGACTCCAGATCAGCCCTCCTGGGGAAGATTAGGGCTTGTCGTCAGCTCCGTATCGTAAAACGTGATGAATCCTTCTCTCTGATTTTTTTCTCCCCGAACGTGAATATATAGAGTTGGAGTTGAGGTCAGTGGAGGTCCAGGGGACCCACGAGGCAGGGGGCACACCCCGGGGGGTGGGCGCGCCCTACACCCTCGTGGATAGGGTGTGGGTCCCCCTCTATTGATTCTTTTGCCAATATTTTTTATTAATTCCAAAACGTGTCTCCGTGGAGTTTCAGGTCATTCGAAGAACTTTTATTTCTGCACAAAAATAACACCATGGCAATTCTACTGAAAAACAGCGTTAGTCCGGGTTAGTTCCTTTCAAATCATACAAGTTAGAGTCCAAAACATGGGCAAAAGTGTTTGGAAAAGTAGATGCGTTGGAGACGTATCAAGCACAAGACACCAGGGCACACTTGGAGGCCCAGGTGATACATCTCCAACGTATCTATAATTTTTGATTGTTCCATGCTATTATATTATCATTCTTGGATGTTTTACAATCATTTTATAGTCATTTTATATCATTTTTTGGTACTAACCTATTGACATAGTGCCCAGTGCCAGTTGCTATTTTCTGCATGTTTTTTACATCGCAGGAAATCAATATCAAACGGAGTCCAAACGCAACGAAACTTCTTGAGGATTTGTTTTAGACCAGAAGACATCTAGTGGGCCAGGAAAGCGCCTGAGGTTGCTTCGAGGGGAGCACAACCCACCAGGGCGCGCCTGGAGGCCCAAGCACGCCCTGGTGGGTTGTGCCCACGTCGGGTGCCCCCTGAACCGCCCCTTTGCTATATAAATACCCCAATATTCCAGAAACCCTAGCGGAGTCGACAAAAATCAATTCCATCTGTCGTATAGTCTAGAACCACCAAATCCAATCTAGACACCATCACGGAGGGGTTCACCACTTCCATTGGTGCCTCTCAGATGATGCGTGAGTAATTCTTTGTAGACCAACAGTTCCGTAGTTAGTAGCTAGATGGCTTCCTCTCTCTCTCTATCTCTCTCTCTCTCTCTCTCTCTCTCTCTCCTTGATTATCAATACAATGGTCTCTTGGAGATCCATATGATGTAAGTCTTTTTGCGGTGTGTTTGTTGGGATCCGATGAACTTTGAGTTTATGATCAGATCTACGTTTTTATCCATGAAAGTTATTTGAGTCTTTTTTGATCTCTTATATGTGTGATTGATTATAGCCTCGTATTTCTTCTCCGATATTTGGGTTTTGTTTGGCCAACTTGATCTATTTATCTTGCAATGGGAAGAGGTTCTTTGTGATGGGTTCGATCTTACGGTGCTTGATCCCAGTGACAGAAAGGGAAGCGACACATATGTATTGTTGCTATTAAGGATAACAATATGGGGTCTATTTCTACATAAATAGATCTTGTCTACATCATGTTATCATTCTTATTGCATTACTCCATTTTTCCATGAACTTAATACACTAGATGCATGTTGGATAGCAGTCGATGTGTGGAGTAATAGTAGTAGATGCAGGCAGGAGCATGTCTACTAATCTTGGACGTGATGCCTATATAATTATCACTACCTGGATATTGTCATGATTATTTGAAGTTCTATCAATTGCCCAACAGTAATTTTTCCCACCGTTTGCTATTTTTCTCGAGAGAAGCCACTAGTGAAACCTACGGCCCCGAGGTCTCTTTTCATCATATTTGCCTTTGCGATCTATTTTTCTTTGCATTTATTTTCAGATCTATCAAACCAAAAATAAAAAAATACCTTGCTACAATTTATTTGTTCTGCAGTCTATTTATCCTATCTACCACTTTTATCTCACGTTATTTGCCTATCTGGAGGCGCCGTACCCGAAAGGGATTGACAACCCCTTTAACATGTCAGGTTGCGAGTATTTGTTATTTGTGTGCAGGTGTTGTTTACATGGTGTGAGGAGGTTCTCCTACTTGTTCGATAACCTTGGTCTCATCACTAAGGGAAATACCTACCGCCGCTATACTGTATCATCCCTTCCTCTTTGGGGAAATACCGATGTAGTTCTAGCAGACATCAAACAGAATTTCTGGCGCCGTTGCCGGGAAAGTATCAAATCAAGATCGTCTCCCGGCTACATGCCAATTTCTGGCGCCGTTGCCTGGGAGGATCTTCAACATCAACCAGGTTCCTAATCACAAATCTCATCTCCTTGCAATTTACATTATTTGCCATTTGCCTCACGTTTTTGTCACGACCGGTTTTCCGGGTAATAAATTTCCAGAAAAGATCGTCGTGCTCATCAGCCCCAGGATTACTGTTAGCTGATGAGGCTCCAACTTGATACAGAAATTCCAAGCAGAAAACAATATATGTAGTACAAGGCCATTCTGGCCTGTGAGTACAACAAATGGTTTCTAGTGGTTGATGGCGGAAGCGGGTTGTGAAACATCAGTGTCTATGGGACTCCATTTCCCACGGGAACAGCTGACCAGGTTAACTCCTATCTTCGCGAGGCTGCTATCTCCATTACTTAGGTTCCGGGGCTGTCATCGCGTCGCTCCTCTTCGTGCAAGAAAATCTGGCCAAGACAATAGCCAGGGACAAGCCAGTGAGTACTTTGAATGTACTCACAAACATTATGAACACAGGTATAATATAACAATGATGTGCTGAAAATATTTTATGCTCATGACGTCAGTCACAAAAGATAAATAAATCTCTGATGCGTGCAAGCAAGTTATTTATAAAATTGCAATAACATAGTAGTATTAAAATTTATGAAATAAATAACAAGCAAAGCCACAGTCGGGCGTCTTAGCGACACCACATAAAGGGCTTTAAAAGAAATGCCACAGTCGGGCGTCTGAGCGACACCACATAAAGGGCTTTAAAAGAAATGCCACAGTCGGGCGTCTGAGCGACACCACATAAAGGGCTTTAAAAGAAATGCCACAGTCGGGCGTCTGAGCGACACCACACAAAGGGCTTTAAAAGAAATGCCACAGTCGGGCGTCTGAGCGACACCACATAAAGGGCTTCAAAAGAAATGCCACAGTCGGGTGTCTGAGAGACACCACATAAAGGGCTTTAAAAGAAATGCCACAGTCGGGCGTCTGAGCGACACCACATAAAGGGCTTTAAAAGAAATGCCACAGTCGGGCGTCTGAGCGACACCACATAAAGGGCTTTAAAAGAAATGCCACAGTCGGGCGTCTGAGCGACACCACACAAAGGGCTTTAAAATAAACAATCATAGTGAATATCCCAGAGGTAGAACCATCCCAGAGATACTCCATAATAACAATAATATCACGGGTTAGTCAACAATAATAATAATCATAATTATCACAAGTCACAGGTAGTAGTTCCAGTTCTGGTTAACAGTTTCACCTCCGAAGACCGACACTAAGACCGACACTTGACCCATCCCAGACTGTAATCCTTAATCATGGACACGGCTATTCGAATAGGTTTAATCTCTGCAGAGGGTGTACTCTTTACCCACGAGTAACGGATTTCTTTAGTCCATCGGGACTAATTCCGTCTACGGTCTTTTTGTTGAAAACACACCTAACTTGCACACACCAGCTTATCTCACACGTGTCTGGAATCACCCACGACACCCGTTAAGCAAACTCTAAGTGGGGAGGCTACAACCTCGCGTAGCATGGGATCAAATTTATATCGCACGCTCTAAGGGGTGGCCTCCCCTCTCGGTCCCAACCGGAAACACCCATGCCCCCGGACCAGGTGGCCTGCCTACCAGCTACAACCGGTATCTTCCACCATGGCCTCTCTGTACGGTGTGTGCTAGAAAGAGGTTGACAACTTACTGAACCGTACTCTACTTGCTGTAGAGACGAGTGGTAGTATGAAACAAGTATGGGGGTTACTGGCACAAGACTCGATCTACGGTCGACTCAGGAGGTTTAAGTATTCCCTGCATGATTAGCATGACGAATATATTTCAACCAACAGAGTCACCGCTCATATCACCTTGCCATGCCATACCAGACATAACCGTCCCGACGGAGACCGGCGACAAACTCATGCCTACCCAAGGCAGAGGTTTTTCCCGGGTTCCTGCCGGTATGCATGCAAGGCACATGAGGGTGATTATCATCACAAGTGTGTCCATTTCCAACAGCATGGAAATCAATAACATGCACCCATGCATATGATCATATCACATGAAATAACAAGTTTCTCCAAAGTGAGGTGATGTTATGAACGTGTCATCAAACACACAAAAATATTATGCCGGGGTTCAGAATGCTTGCCTTCAATGTGTGGAAAGGCAGGGTGCACTCCAAAACTTGAAACATTTCTCCTCTCTTCAAAAATCCTATTTTAGCAATATAAAAGAATTAACACACAAAATAAAAACAGCACCAAAAGTTGTTCTGAATTTTTTTCAAATAAATCTTAAAATAAACTAGGTGAAATTTGAGAGAGGTAGGAAAAAGAATCATTTCATTTGGAGTTGTATTTAAAAAGATATAACCAGTCAAAGTTTTGGTCAAATCTGATTTTAAATAAAACAGAAAAAGAAAAACGTTTCAGAATGGAATACGCTTTCGAAGCAGGAGAAACGTACTGGGGTGGATTACGCCTTCACTTAAACACGTGGATGGCGCGGTGAGACACTGACAGTGGGTCCCGGGGGCCCACTAGTCAGGTTTGCCTATTTCTTTTTCCCCCTTCTTTCTCTGTCCCGAGCGGAGGCGGAGCTCCGACGATCGTCGCCGCCGACTAGCGGCTCCTCGCGGGGCCCCGAGGGCGGGGATGGATCCGCCACTCCAGGGCGGTCCTCCCAGTGGTTGCCAGGCCGGTGGGGACGGAGGGAGTTGCCGGCGGCGAGCTTCGCGGCGGAGGAGGCTTCGGTGGCAGAGTGGTTTTGGGGCGAATGTGGTTCCCGATCAAAATCGAGTAGGGTGTTGGGTTCCTGGAAGGAAGGAGGTGTTCTTGGTGAAGAGAAATGGGAGGGAGAGGCCCTGGTGGCCCTGGTGGCGCTGGAAGAGCTGGGGCCATGGCGGCGATCGCTGCTGCCGGAGGTGGGGAAGATGACCTCCCCGGGTCGATTGGCTGCCCCAAGGGGTCCTAGGGGATGGCTTAAGAGTCGCATGCGTGCTCGGAAGGTTTCGGGGCGTCCTTTTATAGTGCGACGAGGTCGGTTCCGCGGCGGTGGATGAGGACGCCGGCGGACCGCCCCTCTGTAGCTTGCATGGCGTCGTGGCGGCGACGAACGCTAGCGGACACGCTTGCGGATGAGTTCGGGCTGTGCCAGGGGCCAGGTGGCGAGCCGGGGTGGCTTGGGCAGCGCTGAACGGAGCAGAGGCTGTCGTCCGACGCCGGCGTGCCTCCAAAAGTGCTCTGGTGGTGGCGCTGTAGGGTGCCAGGGCGGGCTGGCGTGTAGTGGTGAGGCAGGGAGTGCGTGGCAGCTAGCTGCAGGTGGTCACGAGTCGGAACGGGTGCGGGGTGAGACGCGGCGGCTCGGTTGCACGCGTGCGCCAAACGCACGCTCTGCTCGCGCTCTGGGCGTGCACGGGACGTGCTTGAAGAAATGCCAGTGCATGCTGCAGAGCTTGGGTTAGGCTGGATCTTAACAGATACAGGCCAGGAGCCACTGGGAGTCTAGTGGACATGTTAGTTCTATTAGGGGTGCAAGCTCCCAGTGCAATGTCAAAAGTCATGTCAAAACAGATCATGCCCATAAGGTGTTTGACAAAATGCTAAGGGCACTTAGGCATTTCTTGGGGTGGCCAAATCCTCTAGATCAGGGTCTCTTTGGATGCACAAGATGGTGGTGAGGTTAGTTGGTGAAATGCACAAACTTGTTAGTGCAAGTCTTGCAAAACTACAATTCTGGACAGGAAATAAATGACATTATTTCATGAACCAAAATTAATCCAATGGGTGCATGCTCCTGGATTTAGGGGTTTGGTAGGGCTGTCTACAAGTAGGAGAAAACACAAGATCTTTGGAGCAAAATTAAATAGGGTTGCAGTAGAAATCACAAGGCTGGACCAGAATGAAAAAGAGGATGATTCACTCAATTTTTTCAAAGAACATAAATAGGTTTTTGCACAAAGTGGAATAATAGGCTCCTACTGACCTCCCCTAATTTTGGTAGAAGTTTTAAAGAAATATTTAAATAGGTTGTAGTGTAAAATTGCCCACTGGACCAGATTTGAAAACTTGGTGTAGAACTCAAAATATCCAATGAATGAAATATATTATTGCACAAAAGTGATTTAGAGACATCACATGATATCTCCAAACCTTGGTGAAATTTTTAGTTAAATATATCAAATGGTTGTAGTTTAAAAAGAGCTCCAAATTTTAAAACAAGTCATTTAATGAATAAAGCTCAGGGTGAAATAATTTTAGAAATAAATCTCCTGATTGAGAGATGTTTTTTAAATGAGAGGGAAAATAAGTCCAATATATTTTGGAAGGATCCACTTGGGAAAATTTTCTTAATATTAAAAGAAAAGTTTTGAAATCAACAGAGATATACTTGCATGCAAAAATTTTAAACTCATGGCAAAATTTTAATAACTAAAACCTGGTTAAAATTTTGGGGTGTTACAGTTTTCCTCTCCCCCACTCCATAGAAATTTACCGTTTTATTTGCCCTCTTTTTCGTTCGCCGTTTTTCTTGTTAGATATGTTTTCGTGTGCGATCTTGTTGATCACTTTTTGTTGTTATGGATATTTCTTCCTCTATTGCATGCACCCCCGAGAACGTGGTTCTCAACTTTAAACAAAGGGGAGGAGAGAATTTAAAAGATGATTGGTATAGGATTTGCAATGCTCATAATAGATCTATCGTAAGCAATCCACCATTGTTCTTCTTCGTTGTTTTTATGTAGGCATTACCACTTGGTACAGATTCATCCTTGATATGATTACCGGTGGGAATTTCTTGATGTGTCCTTCTCTTGATGCTTTTAATGCTTTGGGAAATTTAGTGGGTTCACCACCACTCATGATCAATGAAACAATATTGACTCTCGAGCATGTTATGGAAAGACTAGATGCTATTGAAAATAAAATGCTCCGCAGAACATACTGAAAACTTGGATAGAAAGATGCAAAGTTATGCTACTAAAATTGGGTCAAAGGCGGGAGACATTTTTAAGTTGCTAAAAGAAAAAGGAAATACAACTCATGAAAGAATCAAACAAAGTCCGTCTAGGCTTGATAAACTGGATGAATTTTTTCTAGTATTGGTACAGCTTTTTCTTCCGCTAAAACTCCCATGAAAATTACTAAGACTACTCAAGTCACTAAAAACAAGGGTGGAACTTCTAGCAATGTTAAAGGAGATCTTAAGATGATTAGTATCCATCCCAATTTTATTGAAGTCATAAGAGACCCTTTTTGCAATAATAAGTTTTTCAATATCATGCCTAGAAGTATTGTCGTTGAGAATTTATATGCAAATTCCTTGAAAAATCCTAAGTGCTCGATCAAAGGATTGGACAAAGATGACAGCACTTAGATCCTACGCATTATGCCTAGCTAGGGGCGTAAAATGATAGCGCTTGTTGGGAGGCAACCCAATGAATAAAATTTATTTTTGTCTTTTTTGCTTTCTTAGCACAATTATGCTACTGTTATGATTGTGTTTTGTGGTTTAAATTAGTGTTTGTGCCTAGCAAGGCCTTTGGGATGATTTGGGTGAAAGTTGATTTGATCTTGCTGAAAAACAGAAACTTTTGCGCTCACGAGATTATTTGTCATTTTAACATAAGAGTGATTTTGAGTTGATTCTTTTTGCAGAAGATTAATAGACAAATTTCTCCGCCAAAATTTTTTTTTCAGAATTTTTGGAGTTATAGAAGTATTCGAAATATTCAGATTGCTACACACTGTTCTGTTCTTGACAGATTCTGTTTTCTTTGTGTTGTGTGCTTGTTTTGATGATTCTATGATTTTCTTTGATGAGTTTTTGCCATAGAAAAGTTGGAATACAGTATATATACTGCAAAAACAAAATAAGAATATGTTTGCAATAGTACTTATAGTAGTGGTTTGCTTTCTTATACTAACGGATCTCACGAAGGTTTTGTTGAGTTTTGTGTGATTGAAGTTTTCAAATTTTGGGTGATCTTACGATGGATGAAGGAATAAGGATTAGCAAAAGGCTAAGCTTGGGGATGCCCGAGGCACCCCAAGATAATATTCAAGAAGTAGCAAGCAACTACGCTTGGGGATGCCACGAGTGGCATCCCCACTTTCTTCTAACAACCATCGATATTTTACTTGAAGCTATATTTTTATTCGTCACATATTATGAGTTTTGCTTGGAGCATCTTGTATGATATGAGTCTTTGCTTGATTTTATTTGTGTTTTAAGTCTTGAATCCTTGCTAAACACTCCTTTTTGAGAGAGCCAAAAATTATGCTCTGCTTGCTCCTATGCTTCACTTAAATTTTTAAAGCCATGGATTTGCTCTAGTACTTCACTTATATCTTTTTGAGCACGGTGTGCTTTGTTATTTTTGAAGAAATTCTCTCATGCTTCACTTAGATTTATTTGGGAGTTAGTATATTTTTAGAAATTCTCTCTTGCTTCACTTAGATTATTTTGAGAGAAAGAAAAATTATGCGCATGTTCTTCAATTATATTTGTTTGAGCTTATCAAAAGCAACATATGAAAATAGTCCCAAAGTGATAGATATCCAAGGAGGATGTAATAAAAACTTTCATGAAGATCATTGGACAAAATAAACTTGATTCTTAGTAATGGTTTTGAGATATGACAATGTGATATGTGAGTCATGTTGATGAGTAATTGTGCTTTAGTAAGAATATTGATGTTAAGGTTTGTGATTCCCTATGCAAGCACGAAAGTCAATAGTTATGCAATGAAATTTATATCCTACTTATGGTGCATTATTAGGTGTTACTTATGCTTAATGCTTGGGTACAAGATTTTTTGCTTTTTGGTTGGTCGCTTCTCAATCTTTTTGCTAGCCTTCATTTTGCACTAAGTATGATCACTACTTGTGCATCCAAAATCCTTTAAACTAGTTTTTCTATATGAGTCCACTATACCTACCTATATGCGGTATTTCCATGTCGTTCTAAGCAAATTTGTATGTGCCATCTCTAATTTTCAAAATAAATTTCTCTTTTGTGTGCTCTACCGCTCGCGAGGCGGTGAGGGCTGGCCAATATTTTCCATGCTAGATGTGTTAATCTCACGATGAGTGTGTATTCACTTGTCATTGCATGAGAGTACGGCAAAAGGTATTATGGATGCCCAGTCCCGAAATGAAAAAGAATTTACTTTATGTTGTCAAATAATAAATTCCTTGGAAAGTGTTGGTATGGAGGGCAACCGTGGATTCGGCTAGCCATGGAAAGTGAAAGTAATGGTGGAAAAAGGAATGAACTTTATTTTCTGTTTGGGAACCGCCTATGATGTATCTAGCATGGAAAGTGTTGGGAGATCTAAGTAGTTTTTGTTTGTGGGAAAATTATGCCTTTCAAATTTTTTTTATCTCTCGATTTAAGCTTCGAGCTCTGGCACCTCTACAAATCCCTACTTCCCTCCGTGAAGGGCCTTTATTTTACTTTGCAATATTTATTTTGAATTTGAGTCTCCATCTTATCTTATAAAGCACCAACTAAAGGGGCACTATGATCGTATTTGAGCATTGGGTGTAGCTAATATTCGAGTGTGTTTCATGAATGGATCAATGGTTGATCATAATGGGCTAGGGATAACTTGCTTTAGTGTTGATATTTTGAAAGACATGGTTGCTTGTTGGTATGCTTGAGTATTAAAGTCTTCATGTCAAAACTAGACTATTGCTTTGAATCATATAAAAGTCCAAATGTCCATGCTATAAAGAAAAGAAATGTGATGAACATGTCAGGCAGCATTCCACATCAAAAATTATGTTTTTATCATTTACCTACTCGAGGACGAGCAGGAATTAAGCTTGGGGATGCTGATACGTCTCCAATGTATCTATAAATTTTGATTGTTCCATGTTGTTATATTATCATTCTTGGATGTTTTACAATCATTTTATATTCATTTCTTGGTATTAACCTGTTGACATAGTGCCCAGTGCCAGTTGTTCTTTTCTACATGTTTTTTACATAGCAGGAAATCAATATCAAACGGAGTCCAAACACAGTGAAACTTCTTGAGGATTTTTTTGGACCAGAAGACATCGAGTGGGCCTGGAAAGTGCCTGGAGGTGCTCTGAGGAGAGCACAACCCACCAGGGCGCGCCTGGAGGTCCAGGAGCGCCTTGGTGGGTTGTGCCCACCTCGGGTGCCCCCTGAACAACCTCTTTGCTCTATAAATACCCCAATATTCCAGAAACCCTAGGGGAGTCGACGAAAATCAATTTCAGCCACCGCAGAGTCCAAAACCACCAGATCCAATCTAGACACCATCACGGAGGGGTTCACCACTTCCATTGGTGCCTCTCCGATGATGTGTGATTGATCCCAATGACAGAAAGGGAAATGACACATATGTATTGTTGCTACCATGGATAACAAGATGGGGTCTATTTCTACATAAATAGATCTTGTCTACATCATGTCATCGTTCTTATTGCATTACTCCGTTTTCCGTGAACTTAATACACTAGATGCATTCTGGATAGCGGTCGATGTGTGTGTCGGTTCTATGTTCGGCTTATCTCTTAGTAAGGGTCCTAAGCTAGGCGTCTTGGAGCGATGGTAACATGACCACGGGGTTTTATCCAGCTTCAGGCTCTCTCAAAGAGATAATACCCTATATGCTGCTTTTGATTGTATTCATATGGGGTGTAGTATAGAGTACATGTATCTACCACGAGATTGTAGTAATGAATATGAGATTGTCTATTGACTAGCCTGGCCTCGGTTTATATAACACACCAGAGGCCTGGGGTTTAGGAGAGTCCTTGTCTTGGGCGCCAAGTCTTGTGGAGTCCTTCTTGTATGCGGCATGGGCTGTCTGAACTGGCCCAATAGTGAACCACCATGGGGTTCCTCGGCCCGATCCAGTAGGTCGGGAGACGACGTAGGAGTACCCCTTAGTCCAGGACACCGTCATTAGCCCCCTGAACCGGTCTTCAAGTTAGGGATGTTCCTCAATTCTTCCGAAGTGCTCTTCATCTTCGGTCATCGGTCTTGAAAACTGGTTCAACAAATCTTCCCATCTTCAATCTTGAGGGTTTCTGAAGTGGATCCGAAGAGTTTATACGTTGGGTATCCGAGGAGCCCCTTTAAGTTATCGATCTTTATCAATGCCTTGTTATTTTTATGCCCATCTTGGGTTTGAAGTGTTTCCCGTGCGGCTGTGTCCTCTCGCGTCCGAGCTCCAACGCAGGACTGCATTCGAGGTATCTTTTGCAGCCGAGCACCAACACCGGACCGCTTCCAAGATCCAACGCCGAAATGTATCCGAGCTCCAACGTCGGACTATATCCGAGGTGTCATAGATTACCTCGGTCTTGAAAAAGTTAAAAAAAGGTTCAAACGAGCATAATGCCGGAGATGCCCTCTATGGTGCCAGCCACTTGCAACCGAGCTTTATGCCGGACTGCTTCCGGGGTGTATTTTGTAGTCGAGCACCAATGTCGAACTGTATCCGAGGTGGTGCACCACCTCGGCCATGGGCTGATTTTTTTGAATTTAATTCCAAATTGTACAATGTAATCTCTGCCAGATGTATAGCCAGTAGCCCTCAAGGTGCATGTTGGCCTAATATCCAGGGATGCACCTAAAGGAAAAAATCAAACCGCTGACCCCAGTAGCCCCTGAGACTCAGGTCGATTCATAAAATCAGCTTGAGGATCAATTCCCAGCTCGACAACATACTTAGGAATAGAAACGCGGTGTAATATATTAGAGGAAATAGTGATCGGCGAATGGGCCCTTGACAGAGGGTCTTAAGAAGTTGTCGTAATATATTAGCTTGATGTCGAATAGGTCCAGATGGTACCTATTGTTGTCCGAATACGCGTTCGCCCATAGTTTGGTCAAGCCGAACACTGAGCACTTTGAATTTTTTGCATTGAATAGGCAATGCAGTAGCCCCTGAGCCACCGGTTGGGTGGCAACACCAGATCAGGGGATTGATGTGCCCCTTTAATATTAGTAAATGATAAGCCCAAAGCCCAGTAGCCCCTGATCCTTAATGCGGACATGGGTGGGCGAATTAAGGATCGATATCCGAAGTAAAATCACAAATTATGTGTAATGATTCGATGTATTAGAGTACTTTACATCATTAATGCTCGGATCCGCATTGTACAAAACTTTGTTGACCGACCATCGGCTTCCACCCCCTCGGCCAGTAGCCGAGGTGTGTTTGTCCTACTTTATAAAGCCTTTATGAGGGCAAAGATTTACGACAAACAAGGCAATCCGGCCATACGGTTTTATAAACAAAGGTATGCAAAGAGATATGTTATATTATTGTTTTAACACAAAAAATGTCTTCTAAAGAAAATAGTCCCGCTATCGGTTCCTTTCTTTGGGTTGTCATGCTAAGCATGATCATCAAACCTCTCCTCCGATCAATGCGGATATTGAGGATTTAGTTTGGGGAAAGTTCCCAAACTATGTGGTCCTTAGCAAACCTAAATTTTCACTTCCGTCGTTGCCGACCAATTATATCCTTTAAGATCGCTAGCTTTCGGCTTCACCCAGTGTAACATCCCAAATTTTCAATTTGGAACGTTATACACTAGATCATCATTGCATATCATGTTTTATTGCTTTTGGCCTGGTCCTCGAAATTCTACGCAACTCAAGGACCCTCGGAGAGAGTTGGGGATTTCGATATTTTCATATTTGAGTTTTCTCTAATTTTGAAAATAGGATCATTTGAATTTATTTATTATATCTTCAATTATTTCTATTACAAAAGTATGAGAGAGGGAATAAAATGACTTTCCCAAAATAAAGAAATATTGAGGATTTAATAAAAAAATCAAATAAGGTTTATTTTGGAGTTTTGCTATTTTATTTTAATTTAGGAAAAATTGCACGTTTTTCAAAACTGCATTTTAGGGCCAATAAAATGTTCATCTCGTTCTAAATATTTTATTTAGAAAGTGAAAATTTGTTTTGGCTTTTTTAGATTTTTATTTATTTTTTTCTAGGATTTTTCTTAGTTTCGGCGAAATTGTTTAAAAAAACGCGTGCGCGCCCGACTAGGCCGAAGCCCAGCCGAGCCAGGCCGGCCCACCTCCCCGCTGTCGCCGTCTCTCGCGCGGAGCCGCGCTGCCGCCGCCAACCCAGACACGGAGTCCGAGCCGGACTCCTCCCCGCCGCCGCCTTGCCCCCTCCCCCAAGCCACCACACCCCCCCTTTAAATACCAAGCTGGGGCCCCCCTGGAGCCCCAAGCCGCAACCGCCGCCGCACTCCACCGCCGCCGCAACCGCCGCCCCGCCGCTTAGCGCCGCCGCCGCCAGGGAGCCGCCGCCGCCGCCTGTCAACGCCGCCCCGTAGCCCACGCCGCCCCGCAGCCCCGTCGGACCCCGCCGGAGCATCACCGGAGCCCGAGCCAAGGTAGCTTCCCCGCCGCCCGGTTTTTCTAAAGAAACCGATCCGGGTTTTTTTAGAAAACCCTAGTTTTCATTTTTTTTTTAAGATTAGATCGGTTTTTTTGGTTTTTTTTATTTAGCGAGCGTTTGCTCGTTCGTTCATTTTAACAGACGAGTTCACCGTTTAGATTCTGTTAACGAACGTCCGTTCGTTAATCTGTTTGTCAGTTTTTCTTTTTCTCGGATTTTCCGCGATTATTTCTGATCGCGATTTCTGATCCGATTTTCGTTCTATTATAACTTTTCGCTCGTTTATCGGAATCAGGCGAGTCAAGCGCCTAGAGTTTCATCTCGAAACCCTCTTTCCATTTAACCTACTCAAACAAGTTTTTGCTTCTGTAAAATTTGACTTAGGTCCAGATTAGTAAATGAAGCTTGTTTCTTTCGACGTTTGTGTTTCGTTGCTTCGTTCTATTTGATTCTTTTTGCAAACCGAAGTTCTTAAGTTGAACTTTCTGGTTACTTCTCTTATTTGAGTTTTACCTGTGCATTAGATGAGTGCTTATTGTATGCCTGTTTGCTTGTTTGTTTGCGATAGAGTATCCGGAGTGCGCCGCTTGCTACTTCGAATCTCTAGGTTTCACGGATCATCAGCAAGGCAAGTAACACTTTGATCATATCTCTTTACTACTCAGTTTTATTGCATTAGATCAATCCTCAAACAATTGCATGATTAGGATCTGATTAATATGTGGGTTTTGGGAAGTAGATGAGGTAGTACCTATTGCCTGTTTTATTATCAAACCCTTGGGAGTTACTTCTATGTTTGCTTATAATGCCATGCTATGCTAGTAGACATGGATTGGGTGAGTGAATCCATGACAGATGTGAGATTGATAATTAATGGTTTATTTAAGGTGGCAACTTTAATACACATCTGGGTGGATTGAGGCACCTGGGTATTCCAGCGATTGCCTGTTTTTGATGGACCACCACCCAGGCTCAAAGGGATCATGAGATTATTCATGATAGAAACTTCCGTGTGCAGCCACAAGCTACTATGGGCTCTAGCATAGTTGATTAAGTTGTGTGAACTCTTACAGTGGTAGACTAGAAGATGTACGGGAAAGTAGGTGTAGCGGTCTACCCATCGTAAGGTGCAAACGCTTCTGAAAGACTATGTCTCGGTCATCCGTTTCTCAAACATCCTGTAGTGCGAGAAATTCAATGGAGGAGATCGAGTCTTGTGGGGAAAAGTGCGCAAACCTCCACAGAGTGTATAAACTAATCATGGTTAGCCGTGTCCCCGGTTATGGACATTTTGAGTGTCTAGTATCTGGATTATCATGTGAATCTCATCATGTTACTTTTAATTAATTATGTTGGGTTTAATGATGATGCTTTATTGGGA
Organism: Triticum aestivum; assembly: GCF_018294505.1. Taxonomy (NCBI): domain Eukaryota; kingdom Viridiplantae; phylum Streptophyta; class Magnoliopsida; order Poales; family Poaceae; genus Triticum; species Triticum aestivum. The sequence continues at coordinate 51,951,550 of NC_057804.1, forward strand.
TTGAGAGGGTGTCTACACTCTCAATGTTTAACAACCACCATGATAGTTAAATAAATGTATTCCTTTGTAGTAGGGGAAAATTGGCTTTATGCAAAACTGTAACCATAGAGCTTTCCACCAGCCATATATGCATGTAGTATAGCCTATTTCTGTTCATTACTCTCTATGTGTTACCTTGCCAGCATATTCCATGTGCTGACCCATTTTCGGGTTGCAACGTTCATGTTGCAGACTTTTCAGACGACGAGTAAGGTGCCTTAGGTCGTGGTTCTATACTCAGTGATGCCGTTGGAGTTGATGGACTCACTTATCTTCCAAGCCTTCCGTTGTTATCGTTATTAGATGGCCTTAAGCCATATTTATTGTAATAAGTTCTCCTTTGGAGACATTCGATGTAATAAGTGTGTGATTGCTACTCTATTATAAATCCTTCGAGTACTCTGTGTGTCAGCATTACTGATCCAGGGATGACACTGAAGCACATAGATCAGACTGTTTGAGGTCTGGTCGCTACACCCAGTCAGAGGTACTAACTCGGATGACCCGGTAGTAACAATCACAGAGGTGCTCCCTTTAGCGCCTAGCCGAACAATTGGGAACGTAGGGGTAAGCACGGGAGCTAGGCAACCCAGCTTGGCCAAAATCTGAAGTCAAATTGATGCATATTTATGGCTTTATAATGATGACTACGAAAGGCAGCCCTCATATATTAAATACAAACGCTGATGATATAAGTTTATTTTAACTCCATTGTAGCCGTTTATCAATTGAAAGTGGCCCATCATCGGCTTCTAACCCTTTGTAGATACTACGCAGGGTGTTTCGACAATAACCAGACAACCCTTAGCCAACGTCTCGGTGCCCGGAGGCGGTTGTGTTAGCAGCAACGAGGCAATCGGATGTGTGGGCTTTATAACTTTCACTTAGTCATAGGAGCTTAAAGTTGGGAGGCCCGCTACTAGCCCTCGGTTAGTGCTCGACGTCAACCAAGGTCAAGTCGTTAACACTTCAGCCAATGTTATGAATGGCCCATCGTTTAACACGGGGTGACCTCCATCGATCTTAACACAGTCATCGAATCGCCGACCAGTTTACGCTTATTGTGATAGTCAGTTTTCGGCTTTCTCCACTGAGGAGCTTAACCATGCGAGCTGGAAGCACAATCGCAGTGGTTCTTCCTTTGCACACCTAGCCGAACAAAGTGGAACGTAGGTGGCAAGCACAGGAGCCGGGCAACCCAACTATTGACCCAAGACACAATTCGAAACCGATGCATATATAGCAATATCCGAGGATGTTTTTTCCGAATCTCTAAAGGTGTCCGGCGTTGCACTACGAGACTTATGCTGGAAACACACAAATAGTTTAAAAGTGCCATAGGCTTGGAAAACCGAAAAACTTCAGTAAAAACTTGACATCCGAACTAGATCAAGTGTTCGGTGCCAATCCGAAAATTGGCCTTAGAAAAAAGTTGTGCTTCTGTCGTGCTTTAACATGACACATCCTATCTCAAGACTTCAAGTGGGTCAGCCTACGGCTTCAACCTCCTATCTTGAAGGCGGAGTACTTCTCGTTATGCCAGTTTAGCAAACTAAACTCTAGTGGCTTTGAGAGAGAAATTAGGCTCCCCGACTATTGACCACACACTCGCGTCGAAAAAAGGAGTGATAGGAAAAGACTTTGCAACGACTAAGAGGAAGAACACTTATTATAAAACAACTCATATAAATTTAAGAGCCCCCAAGTGACTTGGGTAAAAGAATTTTATGTATAATGATTGTATGTACCGAAGTACTTATATCATATCTGTGTTCACCCAAACTTTAGACGTGTCTTAACCGACCGTCGGCTTCTCCCTCTTCGGTCAAGGACCAAAAAGTGTTATGTACTCCACCTATCAAGAATATCGATGGCGATAACCAGGCAATCAGACCATAAGGCTGTAACAGACAAAGCGCGCTCAGGGAACTTATGCTATATTACTGACGAAATGTAAGAAGCATCTTCAAAGAAAATAGTACCCCCACCGATACCTTTCTTTGGTTGCTCATTGTTACTATGAGACTTGTGCAATAGATTTTTTGTACTCGTGAGTTCCGTTGTGTGCCGACCATGATTGAAAACAATAAGAGCGCTAGCTTTCGGCTTCACCCAGTCTGAGGTACGAGCTCGGATGACCCGATCATGACAATCGCTGAGGTGCTCCCTTTACTCCCTAGCCAAACAATCGGGAACGTAGGGGTAAACACAGGAGCAAGGCAACCTAGCTTGCGAAACACTTAAGTCAACATGGTGCATATTGTGGAGTAATACACGAACAAGGAACGAAGCCATACAAGTATAATCATATGCAAGAGGAAAAGGCTTCATAAAGGAAGCCCCCAAGTAAACGGGGTATTTGAATTTGTGTGTCACAAAGAAAGTTTTGACAAGGAAGTTTTTCACAAACAACTTTTTTTTGCCAAAAAAGTATAATGCTTGGTCAAACCGAACGAAATTTAAAACTGAAAGTTTTTAGCATGAAAGCGACTTAGCTCGTTAATATGCTTGGTGTGACGTGGGTCGAGCTTGTAGTGGCTCAAGGTCCCAATCCCCAAGCCGGTCGCGACGTACCCGAGTGAAGAGCTCGGCCTGACGAAGTGATAGCACGATAGTGCCGAAGTGCCGAGGAGAAGCCCCTGGTCCAGCCGAGGAGACAGAGTAGTTCGGCAGCGTGATAATGAAGCCCCCACATCAGTCGACGAGTCAAAATAGGTCGGCATGGTGAACGTTAGTTTGATGAAGCGACGACGCAATGATGGCGACATAGGGTATCACACCATGGTGACGGTGGAATTTGTTTGATGGAAACGAGAGGACGTCTCTGTACGCCGAGGTGACTGCATGACGCAGCAACAAATTAATTATCTGCACACATAAGATAGTGCAAGGCAGAAGCAATAATAAAGTAAAAAATTTGTTGCATAATTAGTAATTTGAGGAAAGCGAATAATAATAGAAATATTGCCCGTGCGCCGAACACCAGCCGAGGTATTGCTCTTTCGGTGATACCGAAGTCCTTGAGGCAACCAAACATGTTGGTATATATGGAAATTCGACCAACAAGGTGATCACGAGAGCCAATTTATGTCGATTGGGACGACGATGTCGGTTTGCCGAATTGACCGCGTGACGCGGTCGAAGTCGTTTACCTATACACAGGAGATAGTGAAGTCCAAAAATAATAATATAAATATATAAAAAAACTTGCATAATTAAAATACGCAAAGTGAATTGTTAAAAAGATGTGGCCTAGCCTCGAAGCCAATGTCGGTGCGGGGCGCTGGCATGACAAAGCCTGAATTCATAGGCGGCCCGAGTCCCTGGTGAGGCATTCACCAAACTGCGAACGGGAAACTGACCGAACCATCACGCAGCCATCGTTGATGCGGCCATCATTTGACAGACTACCTGATGGGCGATGAAGCGATGGCATGGCGATGCTGGCAAAGGTTGGCTCGCCGAAGTGACGATGCAGACCAGTCAAAGTTGGTTCACGTTGAGGTCGAATCAGCAACGCAGTGGAGTCGATGTAGGTCGGAGCTTGAGCGATGATGGTTTCGAGGCATTACACCGATGCCATGGTGAAGTTTTCAACACACAGTGTAGACCATGTCGCGCCGGCAGTGTCCGTCTATCTGCTGATAAGAATACAGGCTCCCAATTGTGAAATAATTAGCACACTTTTTATCATACCCATGCTAGTATGTGAGGGGTGTAGACCATTAATTGTGATACATGAAAAGTATATGGAAAAGTAAACCACTAGTCTAAAGCGCAGACTATTTCCATATATAATTAAATAATGAGTAAAGCAAAGAAAAAGGATCGGATCTCCCTATGTGCTGCCATCGATCTGAATTCTAGTTGGCCCCTGTGCGCTGTTCTGCATGGGCAGTACTAGCGCTGTGCAGTCTTCTCGCTGGATTACCATGGGTCGAATTTCCTTTTCTGGCAGGTGAATTCCCATTCAGCCAGCGTATGAGTCTAGCACGGATCATGTAGACTCGACACGCGTCTCCAACACTGGGACAGAGTTCGGTCGCCAGGCCTCTTGCTGCCCTGATAGCCTGCATGGGCCACCAGTATCTGGCGCTGAAGTCGATGTTGATGTTGGGCGCCGGCTTCACGCGGTGAAGGCGTGAAAAAGCCCAAAATCACAGGGCGGTTCGAGTTTCAGAAGTTGCATTCATCGGACCGCGGATAAGACTGCACCATTATATAGGCCATACTGTAATCTGGTGCAACAATAGAAGATGTTGTAGAAATTAGTCATCAGGTTAAAATCAATACGGCACAGGAGATCTTAGCATCTCATGCAGAGGTTAGCAAGTAGTAGTAGTATAGTACTACTCCTCACGCTGAGGTCAAGTCAATCCCGTATGTGATATATACACGGGACAAACCACTAGCGCAAAAGACTTCATTAAATAATATAAAAAAGAAAAGGAAGGAGGGAATCTCCCTGTGTGTTTCCACATAGATGAGTTCACGCTGGCCTGGTGTATTGCCTAACGTCAGAAGTACTGTGCGTGATTAGCACCGTCGGCCGGATTGCCTCGATCGCCTTTGGGTGCGCTACTAGCACCACACCTCGGATTTGATGGTTTGGCAGGTAGCGGACAAGGCCACCGCCGCTAGAAAATTTCTTGATCTCCTTCTACAAATAAAGTAGCACGACGCAGAACCAGTGATTTTGCAAAAAGAGGTAATATACATGGAGTAGATCTAACTGAAAAAATATCACCTGATCATCACATCGATCTGTGTCGATCACCTAGTAGGCTCTCAATGAAAGCACCAATGTCGGTTCTATATCCGGCGTATCTCGTAGTAAGGGTCCTAAGCTAGGCGTCTTGGAGCAATGGTAACATGGACACGGGGTTTTACCCAGCTTCGGGCTCTCTCAAAGAGATAATACCCTACATGCTGCTTTTGATTGTATTCATATGGGGTGTAGTACAGAGTACATGTATCTACCACGAGATTGTAGTAATGAATATGAGATAGTCTATTTGACTAGCCTGGAGTCATTTTATATAACACACCGGAGGCCTAGGGTTTTAGAAAGTCCTTGTCTTGGGCGCCAAGTCTTCTGGAGTCCTTCTTATATGCGGCATGGGCTGTCCGAATTGGCCCAATAGTGAACCACCATGGGGGTCCTCGGCCTGATCCAGCTGGTCGGGAGACGATGTAGTGAGTACCCCCTAGTCCAGGACACCGTTAGTGTGGAGTAATAGTAGTAGATACAAGCAGGAGTCGGTCTACTAATTTTGGACATGATGCCTATATAATGATCATTGCATGGATATCGTCATGATTATTTGAAGTTCTATCAATTGCCCAACAATAATTGTTTTCCCACCATTTGCTATTTTTCTCGAGAGAAGCTACTGGTGAAACCTATGGCCCCTGGGTCTCTTTTCATCATATTTGCCTTTGCGATCTATTTTCCTTTGCATTTATTTTCAGATCTATTAAACCAAAAATACAAAAACACCTTGCTGCAATTTATTTGTTCAGCAATCTATTTATCCTATCTACCACTTTTATCTCGCGTTATTTTCCTATCTTGAGGCGCCGTACATGAAAGGGATTGACAACCCCTTTAACACGTCGAGTTGCGAGTATTTGTTATTTGTGTGCAGGTGTTGTTTACGTGGTGTGAGGAGGTTCTCCTACTGGTTCGATAACCTTGGTCTGACCATTGAGGGAACTACCTATCGTCGCTATACTGCATCATCCCTTCCTCTTTGGGGAAATACCGACGTAGTTCTAGCAGACATCACCAAGCACGCCCTGGTGGGTTGTGCCCACCTCGGTGGCCTCCCGCACAACCACTTTGCTCTATAAATACCCAAATATTCCAGAAACCCTAGGGGAGTCGACGAAAATCAATTCCAGCCGCCGCAAGTTCCAAAACCACCAGATCCAATCTAGACATTATCACGGGGGGGGGGGGGGGGGGGGGTTCATCATGCCCATTGGTGCCTCTTCGATGATGCGTGAGTAGTTCATTGCAGACCTACGGGTCCATAGTTAGTATCTAGATGGCTTCCTCTCTCTCTTTTGATTGTCAATACAATGGTCTCTTGGAGATCCATATGATGTAACTCTTTTCGCGGTGTGTTTTTTGGGATCCGATGAACTTTGAGTTTATGATCAGATCATCTTTTTATCCATGAAAGTTATTTGAGTCTTCTTTGATCTCTTATATGCATGATTGCTTATAGCCTCATATTTCTTCTTTGATATTTGGGTTTTGTTTGGCAAACTTGATCTATTTATCTTGCAAAGGGAAGAGGTGCTTTGTGATGGGTACGATCTTATGGTGCTTGATCCTAGTGACAGAAGGGGAACCGGCACGTATGTATCGTTGCTATTAAGGATAAAAAGATGGGGTCTATTTCTACATAAATAGATCTTGTCTACATCATGTCATCGTTCTTATTGCATTACTTCGTTTCTCCATAAACTTAATACTCTAGATGCATGTTGGATAGCGGTCGATGTGTGGAGTAGTAGTAGTAGATGCAGGCAGGAATCGGTCTACTAATCTTGGATGTGATGCCTATATAATGATCATTACCTGGATATTGTCATGATTATTTGAAGTTCTATCAATTGCCCAATAGTAATTCGTTTACCCACCGTTTGCTATTTTTCTCGAGAGAAGCCACTAGTGAAATCTACGGCCCCCGGGTCTCTTCTTTATTATATTTGCCTTTGCGATATCTTTTCCTTTGCTTTTATTTTCAGGTCTATTAAACGAAAACTACAAAAATACCTTGCTGCACTTTATTTTATTTGGCGTTCGATCTATCAATTTATTACAACACTGTCATGTCCGTTTGCCAATTTCTGGCGCCGTTACCCGAAAGGGATTGACAACCCCTTTAATACGTCGGGTTGCGAGTATTTGTTATTTGTGTGCAGGTGTTGTTTACGTAGTGTTGGTTGGTTCTCTTACTGGTTCAATAACCTTGATCTCATCACTGAGGGAAATACCTACCATTGTTGTGCTGCATTATCCCTTCCTCTTTGAGGAAATACAGACGTAGTTCTAGCAGACATCAGCAATCTACATCAACAATCTTGCTACCATCAACACCATCTCTCTCCCCCTCTATGCAGTGCTGTAACACCTCTTCTCCCCGATGTAATCTCTACTTAAACATAGTGCTCAACTCCATATTTTATTTCCCAATGATATTTGGCTATCCTACGATGTTTGAGTAGATCTGTTTTGTCTTGTGGGTTAATTGAAATCTTGGTTGGTATGATTGTATATTTTATTTATGGTTTTGTCCTATGGTGCCCTCCGTCTCGCGCAAACGTGGGGGATCCCCGCTGTAGGGTGTTGCAATACGTTCATGATTTGCTTATGGTGGGTTGCGAGAGGGACAAAAGCTTGAACCCGAGTAGGTGGGTTGTTGCGTATGGGATAAAGATGACTTGATACTTAATGCTATGGTTGGGTTTCACAACCTTAATGATCTTTAGTAGTTGCGGATGCTTGCCAGAGTTCCAGTCATAAGTGCATGTGATCCAAGTAGAGAAAGTATGTTAGCTCATGCCTCTCCCTCATATAGAATTGCAAGAATGATTACCGGTACTTGTATCAATTCCCTAGGGACAAATGACTTTCTTGTTGACAAAAGCTATCCACATTTATTACCTTGCAATTTATTCGTAGTTTTATTCTCACAAAGTACTCGTAGTTTTATTCTACAAAATAGTTTCATACTTGTTCTTGGTAAAGAAAACATTAAAGTGTGTGTAGAGTTGTATCGGTGGTCGATAGAACTTGAGGGAATATTTGTTCTACCTTTAGCTCCTCGTTGGGTTTGACACTCTTATTTATCGAAGAAGGATACAAATGATCCCCTATACTTGTGGGTTGTCAAGACCTTTTTCTGGCGCAGTTATCGGGGAGCAATAGTGTGGGGTGAATATTCTCGTGTGTATGCTTGTATGCTTTATCCCTAAGTAGTTTGTATTTTCTGTTCTAAGTTGTTCTCTATCTTTAGTTATGGATATGGAACACGAAACACCAAAAAATTAGTGGTACTTTCTACTCATGGATATGGGGAACCTCCTAAAACCCTCAATGCTAGTTATGTGAAAATATTAAGCACTACTTTGATAATCCTAAGAAAACCCCATTCAACTTGATAATGGGAGTAACGTTGGATCAACGTGAATACTTTAGGGATTATCGCTTGACACAAAAAGGGAAACTATTATGGGATCAAATTGATATATTGCATTGGTATGCTTGGAATTTATGCTAGAGATATGATTATACTGGTTGCTCTAAGATGAACGCTCCACACCTTCCCTGCAAATTTAATGATAATGAAACCTTGGCTTCTTATTGATGTCTACTATGCAACTTTATTCTTGTAGACACCTGTTGGGCCTCCAAGCGCAGAGTTTTGTAGGATAGTAGCAGTTTTCCCTCAAGTGGATGACCTAAGGTTTATCAATCCGTGCGAGGCGTAGGATGAAGATAGTCTCTCTCAAACAACCCTGCAACCAAATAATAAAAAGTCTCTTGTGTCCCCAACACACCAAATACAATGGTAGTTTGTATAGGTGCACTAGTTCGGCAAAGAGATGGTGATACAAGTGTACTAATGATAGTAGGTATTGATTTTTGTAATAGGAACAATAAAAAACAGCAAGGTAGCAATTGATAAACACCCCATTGTCACCATAGGTATACCACACAAGACATACATCAAGTGTTCTCAAATCCATAATAGTGTTCAATCCGATAATAGTGAAACCTCAAAGGTAAAACTCAATTCATCACAAGAAGGTAGAGGGGGAGAAACACCATATGATTCAACTATAATAACAAAGCTCGCGGTACATCAACATTATGCCATATCAAGAACACAAGAGGGAGATCAAACACATAGCTACTAGTGCATACCCTCAGCCCCGAGGGTGAACTACTCCCTCCTCGTCGTAGTGGCCGCCGGGATGATGAAGATGGCCACCGGTGATGATTTGCCCATCCGGCAGAGTGCCGAAATGGGGTCTAGATTGGTTTTCGGTGGCTACAGAGGCCTGCAGTGGCGAAACTTCTGATCTAGGGTTACCCCAAGGGTTTTTGGAATATTTGACTATTTATAGGGCGAAGAGGGGCTACAAGAGGCCACTGAGGTGGGCACAACCCACCTGGGCGTGCCTGGGCCCCCAGGCATGCCCTAGTGGGTTGTGCCCCCCTCGGGGCACCCCTTGGTGCTGCTCTGGCCCATTGGAAGTGTTCTGGTCCATAAAAAATCCACAAAAAGTTTTGTCGTGTTTGGACTCTGTTTGATATTGATTTTGTGCAATGTAAAAAACAAGCAAAAAACAGCAAGTGGCACTAGGCACCGAGTCAATTGGTTAGTCCCAAAAAATGATATAAAGTTGCTATAAAATGTTTGTAAAACATCCAAGAATGATAATAAAACAACATGAATACTTCATAAATTATAGATACGTTGGAGACGTATCACTTATTCACTTATGCCAATGGTAGATATGATTATTATGATGTGGAATGAATAGAAGAATTTGTTGCTTTTAAGGGTGCTTATGAAATTGAATCTTTGTTTTTAAAGTATGAAGCTTTTGATGATGATGTTTATAAACCTGAAAATTCTTCCATCCTTAAATATTGCTATGATAATTATAAATGCAATTATGATATTGATGTATTTATTTAGAAAGTCTCCGTTGTCCAAGAAGAGACTAATGTTTTGCAGGAGTCTATGGAAGAAGAAACTGATGAAACTGTGAGCTCTTTGGATGAAAAAGATGATGAGGGGAGCGAAGAAGAAAAGAAGGAAGAGTGGATTAACTACCCGTTCCCACCTTCTAATGAGAGTAATTCTTCAACTCATACATTGTTTAATGTCCCTTCGTTCTTACCGAAGGATGAATGCTATGATAATTTCTATGATCCCGTTGATTCTTTTGAAATATCCCTTTTTGATGAACTTCATGATTGCTATGCTTATGGCCAAGATGCCAATATGAATTATGCTTATGGATATGAACTTGTTGTAGTTCCTTATATTAAGAATGAAATTTTTGCTATTGCACCCACACATGATAGTCCTATTATCTTTTTGAATTCTCCCAACTACATTATACCGGAGAAGTTCGCACTTATTAATGATTACATTGATGGGTTGCCTTTTACCGTTGCACATGATAATTTCGATGAACGTAATATGCATGTGCTTGCTGCTCCTACTTGAAATTATTATGAGAGAGGAATTACATCTCCGCCTCTCTATGTTTCCAACATGAAAGAATTGCAAGAAACTTCTTATGCTATGCATTGGCCTTCACTTGATGTGCATGAATTGTTCTTGTATGACATGCCGATGCATAAGAAGAGAGTTAGACTTCATCATTGCATGATATATGTTGCTTTGTGCTCACTACTAAATGCCAAATCATTGCTAATTAAAATTGGCTTTGATATACCTTGGGATCCGGGTGGATTCATTACTTGAGCACTTTATGCCTAGCTTAATGGCTTTAAAGAAAGGGCTGCTAGGGAGACAACCCGGAAGTTTTAGAGAGTCTTTTATTTCTGTTGAGTGCTTTTATAAAGTTTAAAAACAAAAAAATATAGAGGGTAACTTAAAACTTTTTCACAAAAGAGAAGCGATTGGAAGTTATGCATTGGAGAAGTGAGGGTCGACCTTGAATACTTGTATTCATGCTCATGGAAACAATGTAGAATTTTTCATGAATATTCTCACAAAAATAATTGTCCCCTTGTACAATTCCATTGTATTATAAAAATAATGTGCCAAGATTTTCCTTTAGGATGAGTAGATTGCTTGTTGGTATGTGCGGTGCAAAAACAGAAACCTTGGCTATAGTGCACAATTTTACATTTTTTACTGGAATGTAGAAAGTTTCTAAAACTTTTTGCATAGTCTTGCTATACAATTTTTTATTTTGTCCTAATTTTTTAGAATTTTTGGAGTACCATAAGTATGGTTAATGTTCAGATTACTACAAACTGTCCTATTTAAGACAGATTCGGTTTTTGATGCATTGTTTTGCTTGTTTTGATGAAACTATCAATTCTATCAGTTGAATAAGCCATGAAAAAGTTATATTATAGTAGCTACAATGCAAAAACAAAATATGAATTGGTTTTCAACAATACTTAGAGTAGTGATTTGCTTTATTATACTAACGGATCTTACCGAGCTTTCTGTTGAGTTTTGTGTGGATGAAGTGATCAAAGATCGAGGAGGTCTCGATATAAGGAAAGGAGGAGAGGCAAGAGCTCAAGCTTGGGGATGCTCAAGGCACCCCAAGTAAATATTCAAGGAGACTCAAGCGTACAAGCTTGGGGATGCCCCGGAAGGCATCCCATCTTTCTTCAACAAGTATCGGTATGTTTTCTTCTTCGTTTCGTTCACGTGATATGTGTAAATCTTGGAGCGTCTTTTGTGCTTATTTTTCACTTTTCTTTTATGCACCATGCTGGCATGAGATAGTCCATGGTTGATTTATAGAATGCTCATTGCACTTCACTTATATCTTTTGAGTGTGGCTTTATAGAATACTTCATGTGCTTCACTTATATCATTTGAAGTTTGGGTTGCATGTTTCTCTTCATGCAGAAAACCGTTATTTGAAGAATGCTATTTTGCTTCACTTATATTTGTTAGAGCATGGTCTTTTATAGAAAGATTTAAACTCTCTTGCTTCACTTATATCTATTTAGAGAGTCAACCGGAATTGTTCATTTGCATGGTTAGTCATAAAATCCTACATAAAACTTATGGATCACTGGATATGATATGTTTGATTCCTTGCAATAGTTTTGCGATATATAGATGGAATATGTGGGAGGTACTAGTAAATGGTTGTGGTTAGTAAGAATATTGGTGTTAAGGTTTGTGATTCTCGAAGCATGCACGTATAGTCTCTCGTTATGCTATGAAGTTGGAGCATGATTTATTATTGATTGTCTTACTTATGAGTGGCGGTCGGGGACGAGCGATGGTCTTTTCCTACCAATCTATCCCCCTAGGGGCATGCGTAGTAGTACTTTGCTTCGAGGGCTAATAAACTTATTCAATAAGTATATGAGTTCTTTATGACTAATGTGAGTCCATGGATTATACGCACTCTTACCTTTCCGCAATTTGCTAGCCTCTACGGTACCATGCATTGCCCTTTCTCACCTCAAGAGTTGGTGAAAACTTCACCGGAGCATCCAAACCCTGTGCTATGATACGCTCTATCACACATAAGCCTTATTATATCTTCCTCAAAACAGCCACCATACCTACCTATTATGGCCCTTCCATATCCATTCCGAGATATATTGCCATGCAACTTCCACCGCTTCCGTTTTGATGACTTGAGCATTCATTGTCATATTGCTTTGCATGATCATATAGCTGACATAGTAGTTGTGGCTCAACCACCGTTCATAATTTTTTATAATTGTTACACTAGATCATTGCACATCCTAGTACATTGCCAGAGGCATTCATATAGAGTCATACTTTGTAATAGGTATCGAGTTGTAACTTTTATTTCTTTTGAGTTATTAGTAAATAGAAGTGTGATGATCATCATTATTCATTTTTAGAGCATTGCCCCAGTGAGGAAAGGATGATGGAGACTATGATTCCCCCACAAGTCGGGATGAGACTCCGGACAATGAGAGAAAAAAATATATAAAAAATAAAAAAAGGAAAAGAAAGAAAAGAAAGAAAGAAAGAAAAGTAGAAAAATAAAATAAAATAAAAAGAGAGAAGGGGGAATGCTAGTTCCACACTTGTGCTTCAAAGCGGCACCATGTTTTTTATATGGAGAGTCTCCTATGTTGTCACTTTCATATACTAGTGGGAATTTCTTATTATAGGATTAGATGCACACCCACTTAGTTTTCATATTGAGCTTTCATACACTTATAGCTCTTAGTGCATTCGTTGCATGGTGATACGTCTGCAATGTATCTATAATTTTTGATTGTTCCATGCTATTATATTATCTATTTTGCATGTTTAATGGGCTTTAATATGCTCTTTTATATTATTTTTGGGACTAACCTATTAACCGAAGGCCCAGTGCCAGTTTCTGTTTTTTGTGCCTATTTTAGAGTTTTACATAAAAGGAATACCAAACGGAGTCCAAACGAAATGAAATTTTCGCAATGATCTTTCTTGGACTGAAAGCAAACCAGAAGACTTGGAGTTGAAGTCAGAGATGCCACGAGGCATCCACGAGGCAGGAGGGTGCGCCCAGGGGGGATAGGCGCGCCCCCCACCCTTGTGGGCCCCTCGTAGCTCCACCGACCTAGTTCTTTCGCCTATATATACTCTTATACCCTAAAAACATTAGGGCGAACCACGAAACCACTTTTCCACCGCCGCAACCTTCTGTACCCGTGAGATCCCATCTTGGGGCCTTTTCCGGCGATCTGCCGGAGTGGGAATCGATCACGGAGGGCCTCTACATCAACACCATTGCCTCTCCGATGAAGCGTGAGTAGTTTATCACAGACCTTCGGGTCCATAGTTATTAGCTAGATGGCTTCTTCTCTCTCTTTGATTCTCAATACAAAGTTCTCCTTGATGTTCTTGGAGATCTATTCGTTGTAATATTCTTTTGCGGTGTGTTTGCCGAGATCCGATGAATTGTGGATTTATGAACAAGATTATCTATGAAAATTATTTGGTTCTTCTCTGAACTCTTATATGCATGATTTGATATATTTGCAAGTATCTTCGAATTATCAGTTTAGTTTGGCCTACTAGATTGATCTTTCTTGCCATGGGAGAAGTGCTTAGCTTTGGGTTTAATCTTGCGGTGTCCTTTCCAAGTGACAGTAGGGGCAGCAAGGCACGTATTGTATTGTTGCCATCGAGGATAAAAAGATGGGGTTTATATCATATTGCTTGAGTTTATCCCTCTACATCATGTCATCTTGCTTAATGCGTTACTCCGTTCTTATGAACTTAATACTCTAGATGCATGTTGGATAGCGGTCGATGTGTGGAGTAATAGTAGTAGATGCAGGCAGGAGTCGGTGTACTTGACACGGACGTGATGCCTATGTTCATGATAATTGCCTTAGATGTCATCATAATTATGCACTTTTCCATCAATTGCTCGGCAGTAATTTGTTCACCCACCGTAATACATGCTATCTCGAGAGAAGCCACTAGTGAAACCTATGGCCCCCGGGTCTCTTTTCCATTATATTGCATCTCTTTAAATCTCGTTTACTATTTTGCAATATTTACTTTCCAATCTATACAACAAAAATACCAAAAATGTTTACTTTATTATCTCTATCAGATCTCACTTTTGCGAGGGATCGTGAAGGAATTGACAACCCCTCTATCGTGTTGGTTGCAAGTTCTTGATTGTTTGTGCAGGTATTCGGTGACTTGTGCGTCGTCTCCTACTAGATTGATACATTGGTTCTCAAAACTGAGGGAAATACTTACGCTACTTTGCTGCATCACCCTTTCCTCTTCAAGGGAAAACCAATGCAAGCTCAATAGGTAGCAAGAAGGATTTCTGGCGCTGTTGCTGGGGAGATCTACGCCAAGTCAAGCCGTACCAAGTACCCATCATAAACCGTTCTCCCTTGCATTACATTATTTGCCATTCGCATCTCGTTTTCCTCTCCCCCACTTCTAAAACAATTTTCGAAAACCTTTGCCTTTTCTTCGCCTTATTCCAATATATATCTTTGTTTGTGTTTCCATGTGCCTTCTATTTGCTTGCATCTTTGATTGCTAAAAATCTATTGATATGGATCCACTTAAAGTGTTCTACTCGGATCATCTTCAATCCTTATGCGCTCGTGCTGAAACCCCAACTAGCCTAGTTGATGGGAAATCTTTAGATGAGCATGCTCATTTTGTGTGTCATCATGTGTCTCAAAAAGGGATGCTCTTATGGGATCAAATAAATAGATTGCTGTGTTATTCTTGGAATCTTTGTGAAATTTATGATTTTACTTGTTGCTCTAAGAACCCTAAAAACTCCTTCCCTACCTATGTGAGTTTAATGATAATGAAATCTTATCTTCTTATGCAAAGGGTGTTTATAGTTACTATGATATTGAACAAATTGAAGAATTTTTTTCTTTTAAGGGTGCTTATGAAGTTTCTTATTTGATTCAAAAGTATGATATTACTCCCTATGAATCTAAATTTTTTGACATACTTAAGTATTGCTATGAAAACTATGCTCATAATGTCTATGTCAAAGAATTTATTGAAAGAATGAGTGCTGCTTTGGAAGAAAATAGTGATATGCATGAATCTATAGATAATTATGATTCCGATGATTTGATTGAAATATCCCTTGATGAACATGATGCTTGCTATTCTTGTGGCCGTGATGCCAATATTTATGAAGACGAATTTGCTATAGTTCCATATGTTAAACATGAGATCGTTGCTATTGCACCCATACTTGATGGTTCCTTTGATGAAAAGCATGATTGCAATGATGTTATTATAAATTATCTTAATTTCAATTGTGTTAATTATATGCAAAACCTCAAACTTGGGGATGCTAGTTTTGCTATGACTACTATTTGTTGCAATGATCAAGATTGGGGTGAATCTTCTTATGATCTTGAAAATTTATTTAAGCCCCATGATGAATATAAGATTGATAATAGTGTTTGCAATATTACTGAAAGTGGGTTTGGAAGAGTGTCAACTTTAGATCCCACATATTTGGAGAATGTTCAATCTTATGAAATTTTTGATAAAAGTGGGTTTGGAGAGGTCATGACTTTAGTTAATGTTAATCCCACTATTTTGGAAGAGTGTCAACTTTGCATGTATGTGGATCGTGTTGAAAATATTTTATGTGATAGATATTTTGTTGAATTTTCTCATGATCCTACATGTAATTATTATGAGAGAGGAAATATGGTTGTAGAAATTTTCATGTTACTAAATTACCTCTTGTTATGTTGAGATTGCTATTATTTCTTTCTCCTTCCTTGCATATGCTAGTTTTTGCTTGCTATGATAATTTGTTTGCCTATAAGATGCCTATGCATAGGAAGTATGTTAGACTTAGATGTGTTTTTAACGTGTTTCATGATGCTCTCTTTGCGCTTATCTTTCATGTGAGCATCATCAAAATCTTAATGCCTAGCTAGGGGCATTAAATGATAGCGCTTGTTGGGAGGCAACCCAATTTTATTTTTATTCTTTACTTTTTGCTCCTGTTTAGTAATAAATAATTCATCTAGCTTCTGTTTAGATGTGCTTTTATGTTTTAATTAGTGTTTGAGCCAAGTAGAACCTTTGGGAAGACTTGGGTGAAGTCTTTGCGATCTTGCTGTAAAAAACAGAAACTTTTGCGCTCACGAGAATAGCTGTCATTTTTTTACGGAAAAGTGATTTTATGTTTATTATTTTTGAATAATATTAATACACAAATTCCTCAAGTACACCAATTTATTTTAGAATTGTTTGAGTTACAGAAGTATTCGAAAGTTACAGATTGCTACAGACTGTTCTGTTTTTGACAGATTCTGTTTTTCGTGTGTTGTTTGCTTATTTTGATGAATCTATGAGTAGTATCGGGGCTATTAACCATAGATAAGTTGGAATGCATTAGGTTTAAAACCAATAAAAATAAATAATGAGTTCATTATAGTACCTTAAAGTGGTGGTTTATTTTCTTATACTAACGGAGCTCAGGAGATTTTCTGTTGAAGTTTTGTGTTGTGAAGTTTTCAAGTTTTGGGTAAAGATTTGATGGATTTTGGAATAAGGAGTGGCAAGAGCCTACGATTGGGGATGCCCAAGGCACCCCAAGGTAAAATTCAAGTACAACCAAAAGCCTAAGCTTGGGGATGCCCCGGAAGGCATCCCCTCTTTCGTCTTCGTCTATCGGTAACTTTACTTGAGGCTATATTTGTATTCACCACATGATATGTGTTTTCTTGGAGCGTCATGTATGATTTGAGTATTTTCTTTTTAGTTTACCACAATCATCCTTGCTGTACACACATTTTTGGAGAGACACGCATGAATCAGAATTTATTAGAATACTCTATGTGCTTCACTTATATCTTTTGAGCTAGACAATATTGCTCTAGTGCTTCACTTATATCTTTTTAGATCATGGTGGTGGTTTTATTTTATAGAAATTGTTGATCTCTCATGCTTCACTTATATTATTTTGAGAGTCTTTTAGAACAGCATGGTAATTTGCATTGGTTATAAAATTAGTCCTAATATGTTGGGCATCCAAGATGGGTATAATAAAAACTTTCATATAAAGTGCATTGAATACTATGAGAAGTTTGATTCTTTATGATTGTTTTGAGATATGAAGATGGTGATATTAGAGTCAAGCTAGTGGAGTAATTGTGAATTTGAGAGATACTTGTGTTAAAGTTTGTGATTCCCGTAGCATGCATGTATGGTGAATCATTATGTGATGAAGTTGGAGCATGATTTATTTATTGATTACCTTCATTATGTGTGGAGGTCGGGATCGCGCGATGGTTAACTCCTACCAACCCTTCCCCTAGGAGCATGCATGTAGTACTTTGTTTTGATGACTTGTAGATTTTTGCAATAAGTATGTGAGTTATTTACTACTAATGTTGAGTCCATGGATTATATACACTCTCACCCTTCCACCATTGCTAGCCTCTCTAGTACCACACAACTTTTGCCGGTATCATAGACCCACCATATACCTTCCTCAAAACAGCCACCATACCTACCTATTATGGCATTTCCATAGCCATTCTGAGATATGTTGCCATGCAACTTTCCATCGTTCGGTTTATTATGACACGCTCCATCATTGTCATATTGCTTTGCATGATCATGTAGTTGACATCGTATTTGTGGCAAATCCGCCGTTCATAATTTTTCATACATGTCACTCTTGAATCATTGCACATCCCGGTACACCGCCGGAGGCATTCACATAGAGTCATATTTTGTTCTAAGTGTCGAGTTGTAATTCTTGAGTTGTAAGTAAATAAAGGTGTGATGATTTTCATTATTAGAGCATTGCCCCATGTGAGGAAAGGATGATGGAGACTATGACTCCCCCACAAGTCGGGATGAGACTCCGGACTAAAAAAAAAGAGGCCATAAAAAAGATAAAAGGCCCAAATAAAAAAATAAAAAATGAGAGAAAAGAGAGAAGGGACAATGTTACTATCCTTTTTCCGCACTTGTGCTTCAAAGTAGCACCATGATCTTCATAATAGAGAGTCTCCAATGTTGTCACTTTCATATACTAGTGGGAATTTTTCATTATAGAACTTGGCTTGATATTCCAATGATGGGCTTCCTCAAAAGTGCCCTAGGTCTTCGTGAGCAAGCGAGTTGGATGCACACCCACTTAGTTTATTTTTGAGCTTTCATACACTTATAGCTCTAGTGCATCCGTTGCATGGCAATCCCTACTCACTCACATTGATATCTATTGATGGGCATCTCCATAGCCCGTTGATACGCCTAGTTGATGCGAGACTATCTTCTCCATTTTTTGTCTTCTCCATAACAACCATTCTATTCCACCTGTAGGGCTATGTCCATGGCTCATGATCATGTATTGCGTGAAGATTGAAATTTTTTGAAAATGCTAAACTATGAAACAATTGTTTGGCTGAAACCGGGGTTGTGCATGATTTCAATATTTTGTGTGATGAAGACAGAGCATAGCCAGACTATATGATTTTGTAGGGTTAGCTTTCTTTGGCCATGTTATTTTGAGAAGACATGATTGCTTTGTTAGTATGCTTGAAGTATTATTATTTTTATGTCAATATTAAACTTTTGTCTTGAATCTTTCGGATATGAACATTCATGCCACAATAAAGAAAATTACATTCATAAATATGTTAGTGTCAGGACCCCGACTCAATGCCACATCGATCTAGCATGTAACACCTCATATCACTTTGCGGCCTCACGCACGGTATTCCCACGGGTGTCATCACCTTACCTTTGCCCGGGACCGTTTGCGCCTTTTGGCACACGTATATGATAGTGTCGCTAGCGTCCATATGATAAGGAGCCCGGGCTGACATGGCTAGTCGTAAACCCAAAGTGGCACAAACTTTTACAGGAACAGGCATCCATGACCCAGCATCGAACATGTCGGTCATCAGCGAGTGAATCCAGGCTGTAGCACTGGGCTAACAGGACTCTAGTGAACCGGGCTGTAGTGGGCTAACAGGACTCCGGAATTCATCGCGTGACATTTCCCCGAGGGGACAGACACAGGAACGAAGAAGGACACATGCCGGCCAGCCTAAGTGTTCCGGAGCAGTAGCAAGCTACCATGGCTCAGTGGAAACACTAGGAGACATTTCCCGGTAAGAGAGGCTACTAAGGATAAACAACTAGATAGTCAGATCCCACACATACCAAGCATTTCAATAACATACACACATTATGCTCAATATGTGCAAATACAACATGGCATCACAACATGACCCTACAACTCAAGTATTTTATTCAATAGGCTCCGAGGAGCGAGATATTACAATCATGGGTCTCATGACCCAACATTCAGAGCAAACAAGTCAAGCACAAGCGGAAGCTTAACATGTCTGAGTACAGACATCATACAAAAGAAAAAGGCTGAGAAGCCTGACTGTCTATCAGATCCTGCCGAGGGCACAAGATCGTAGCTTAGGTAACAAGCTAAACGTCGAAGTCCACGCGGAACTACAAGCGAGACTGAAGTCTCTCTGCAAAAGCATAAAATAGGCAAACGTGAGTACAAATGTACCCAGCAAGACTTACATCAGAACTAACTACATATGCATCATTATCAACAAAGGGGGTGGTGGGGTTTAACTGCAGCAAGCCAGCTTTGACTCAGTGGCTATCCTGAACTACGACTGCAAGTAACTCTTTTGAGGTGGCGCACACGAGTCCACATATTCACCATATCAATACACCACTATGGATCCGCTCCCGTCTCTCTACTAGAACGCCATCCATAGCACTCACGCTTATCTTGCGTATTTTAGAGTATCCACTTTCACTTGTCTATGAACTGTACAGGCAACCCAGAACTCCTTTACCGCGGACACGGCTAATTGAATATATCATATTAACCCTGCAGGGGTGTACTTCTTCACACACGCTCTCACCACTTACCGCCGTTTACACGACATGTACTCAGCAACCTTCAAGCGAAAGCCCAGCGAGGGCGTCGGCCACGACCTGACTAACCACACAAGTCTCTCGTCCAGGTTTATCGCCTATTCGGGTTCCATCCGCAAGGAGATCCGGCCAGGGTGTCGCTCACGGCCCCAAACAATGTGAGCAGGGTTCCCAAGCCCACCATCCGGGTGCCACTTGGTACACCGTGCCACTGTGCCTAGTCTGTCCCAAGCCCACCTGTATCGGGTGCCACTTGGTAGACTACTAACACTACCTACAAACACCAGAAACTAGTTGCAACTCCTGGACAGAGATCATGTTGATTAATAAGTCGAGAGGGGTCGAGTTATCGGAACCCAATGTGTGGTAGTAACTGTTCATGGATCACAAACACAGAACTCAGTTCCTGAGGACGGCTGCAATGAGACAACCCACCATGTACTCCTACATGGCCTCTCACCGCTACCTTTACCAAATCGTGTTCACACACTTAGCTCTCAACAATAGGACATGTTCACACACCTCTGATTCATCCCCGATGAATCAGACCTGACTCAACTCTAAGCAGTAGTAGGCATGACAAACAAGCATGAATGAGTAGGCACAACAGGGCTCAAACAACTCCTACTCATGCTAGTGGGTTTCATCTATTTACTGTGGCAATGACAGGTCATGCAAAGGATAAAGGGGTTCAGCTACCGCAGCAAGTAACAGATGAATCGGTGTTGTACTAATGCAGTAAAAGAGAGCAGGAGCGAGAGAGTAGGATTGTATTGGAATGAACAAGGGGGTTTTGCTTGCCTGGCACTTCTGAAGATAGTATAGTTCTTCATCGGTGTCATCGAACTCATCGTCGGAACCACGTCTATCGAGAGGGGACAAACACCGGCAAACAAGGAAGAACACAATCAATGCAATGCACAATATGATGCATGATCATGACATGGCAATATGATGTGGTTTGAGCTAATGCAACTAGCAACCAGATTAAATGAAGTTGGTTTGAATCCAAGATTCAAATTCAAACTCCATATGTGGATATTTAAATGCCATTTAAATGGTTTGTGCTAAACAGCAGCTATAAGTTGTTCTAACATGCATGAAAAAGGTATAGATGGATAGATTGGATTTTTCTGATCATTTTTCATATATAATTTATTTAATTTGGAGTTACGATTGAATTTCTATGAATTTTAGAAGTTTTGGTTATTTCTGGAATTTCCTGAATTAAAATTAATCCAGAAAATGAGTTATGGCGTCAGCACTACGTCACTGTGACGTCAGCAGGTCAACTGACCCGGTCCAGGTCAAACCTGACGTGTGGGGTCCACACGTCAGTGACACAGTTAACCAACAGGGTTAATTAAAATTAAACTAAACATTATCTAGTTTACTTAAGGCCTGGGCCCACATGTCAGTGGCTAACCTAACTAACTAAGTTAATTAACGCTAATTAATCTATCGCTTAATTAAGCAGGGGCCTGTCCCACACGTTAGTTGGTCAGGGGAAAGTCAAACCCCGGCCAAACGGGGTCAAACCCACCGGCGGCTTGACGCCGGCGAGGCCAGATGCGGCGGCGGGCTTCGGAAATCGCCCTCAGGGCATCATTTCAAGCGCGGTTAGTTGCATTCAAACGCACGCAGTGGCGCGCGTCGGGCGGTGGTGGTGGCCGGACCTATGGTGGCCGAAGCCGACGACGGCGAGCTCCAAGGCGGCGGCCGGAGTTCGGGTTGTCGCGGGATCGGTGCTGAAGCTCGCATGCGAGCCAACTGATGTGCTGGGGCTGCTCTACGGGGTGCTACGAGCGTGGTGGAGTCGCCGGGGTGACCAAATGGTCACCGGTGCTGCGTTGACGGCGAGCTCAGCCGGCGGCGTGCTGCGGGCAGCAAGGGGGCGACGGCTACGGCGAGCAAGAGGCAGCGGGGTTAGGGGGGTTAGATGCAGGTGCTCACAGCGGGTCCAAGGAGCGCGAGGGCGAGGTCGGGGACGTCCGGTAGCTCCCGAATCGGCGGCGATGAGCTTCGGTGGCCGGTGACAGAAACGGCGATGGTGGCGGCGTTGCAGCGTGTCCGGGACCTCGTGGCTCGGTGGAGAGGAAGAGGGGGTCGAGGCGGAGCCTCTGGGTGCAACGACGAGGCGAGGAAGTGGCTGTGGCCACGGCGGTGCTCGTCGGTGGCGACGGCTGCGCTCGGGTGCGAGAGGGAGAGAGAGCAGAGGGAGGGGGAGCACGGGAGAGAGTGAGGGCGGTCTAGGTGGGGTGCGTGGCGCTGCAGAAGACGTCCAGGGGGAGGAGGAGGCAGCCAGGCAGGCAGGGAGTGGCGTGGCGAGCTCGGCGGCGTCGCGGTGTCCCTCCTCTGCCTACTAGCAGAGGTAGGCGATGACTGGCACCGGGCCAGTGGGCTGGGATGGCCAGGTAAGTGGCCCAGGTAGGTCCTTCTCTCTCTCTCTCTCTCTCTCTCTCTTTTATTTCTATTTTTCTTTGTTCTGTAAGTTTGTGGCATTACTAAAAATATCTAGGCACTTTTAAAAATCACCAAACTGTGCATGCCCAATTTTAGAATATATCCAACATGGAACATTTTGGTTTGGGATTATTTGGACATTTAAAATATTTACTAGCATTTAAATGCCCAAATGCAATTAACTAATGATTTAATCCAGTGACCCTCTGTTGTCCTAGAAAAGTGTGCACCATTTTTGTCAGAGGTTCTAGACCAAGGCAAAGATGATGAACATTTTAGTAGGGCATTTTGGGTTCATTGAAATGATTTTAGTAAACCCTAGTTGGTTTAACGGGGGGTGCTGGGGGTTCTGTCATCCCCAATTCAACTTAAATAAAATTTAAACATGATGCAACAAGATGCAAACACTAGGCAACACCAGAAGCTAGGGATGTGACAACTCACCCCCACTAAACAAGAATCTTGTCCCGAGATTCAAGCATAGGGTAAGATGAAGGGGAACGCAACTAACATAATCTTCACGATTCAGGTTGCACTTGATAAGAACGTTGATTTGGTCACCATCTTTGTCTTGTCGTCTTGTTCTGAGAACTCCAGCTAACATGACAAGGAGAGAAGAAGGAGATTTTAGAAGGATCGATCTTCTCGAAGATCAAACAACTCAGGATTAACTCACGGAATGAGACAACAACATCTCTCAAACAGAGACACGAAGCACACATCTAGAGGGATGGAGTGGAATAGGTGATGAGGGTTCACTAGGTAGGCAACAATTCCACACTTAAGAAGGTGGTGAATGGTTGTCAACGTAGCGAGGGGTTGAGTTGCCATGATCCCACAACGAGACACCTTAGGGATGGTGACTCGTAGATATATCCCCTTAAGTGGCAAAAGAATTACCTTTGGTATAGAGATCATTGAGACTCTCTATACCAGCCTGGGGCAAATCTCGAACGATCGTTTGGAGGAGTTTGGTAGAATGGCATACCCGGATTAGAATGGATGATGTGGATTACCTTGTTGAAAACAACACAAGGGATGATTTTAGTAAATAGGAAGAAGCTCAACAGTAGAGAGTGAGTCCACTGTTTGAAAAGTTATAGCATAACCGAGGAAACTGAGAGCACTATGCAATTAATGCCGACGATAAAACCTAGCACTTGCGTGTGCTCTCAAGAACTTGAGCATTTCCATATTCATCAAGGTTTTACCAATATCCGTGTCAAGGATCCTGGCAACACAACGTACTACCATGATGAACAATAATGGACGATGCAGATGCGAAGGAAGATAACCTTCTCAGATTTCACCTTAGCAGGGCCAAGGGAACAAAATTTGGATGATCGACCGTGAGACATTTAGCACTCCGCTTCTAATGTTCTCCTTGATGTGCTAGCGTAACCCATTCATAGATATGGTTTGGTAACTAGAACATCAAGTAAAAGGTCGGACTTCGGGAGCACAAGAATCCATAAGGGACAACTAGGGAGTAAATCCTATGAAATCCTTATGGGTAGTGACCAAACGGCTTAATCAAGATACTACAATGATAGTACTGCTAGCTAGGTGCGTCCACTTCACTGGAACCTATATCATAGTTCTTGTAAGAAGTTCCATCCATCATATCTGCCTGAGATTCAGATCTGGTTGGTAACAGGATAATTCAGACAGCATGTCTGAAAAGAAAGTTTGCAACACAAATCGACGAGATGACGTTGCGAGATTCTCAGGAAGTAAACTACGATAGCAAGCTCCAAAACATGAGTTGGTTCTGCTACAAACCTGTGAACACACTATCCAAGACAAGCATGACCACGTAGTAGTCTTATAATAAAAACACTACCGAGTTCAGGTGGGGAACCATCATCGAGGATATCGAAGTCCTTGTATAAGTCTTGCTCTTAAGAAGGAACTCCTTCTCCTTGAACAAATCAATCAGTGGCTTGGTGTGCTAGGAATACATATAGAATGAAGGTTGCAAGTCTCCAAACCACAGAATACTTCGCACGTATGCATGACTGATTTGGGGTGATTCCAGAGGAAGCAACATTGACTTTCTCGAATCCATGGCGGCAACTTGCATCAAATGCACATGAATTATAGGAAGTCACTTCTTCATCCGGGCATATGCTTCATGCACGGAACATGAAGATAATGCTTATAGAAGTTTCCAATACTAGCTGGATGTTCAACACGAATCATGGAGGGGATAAGGAGGTTGTCGATGGGCTCAACAACAATTCATCCAGGTTTCCATATGAATGGAATTCCACAATTATATGAACAAGGTGATAGCACTGGTCAGACCAAAGGATGTAATGGTGTATGCCCGAGGGATCAACCACGAGTAAGACAACATTATGAATATCGTTGGTTCTGACTTGATTTGACAATAGCCCATACGCAAATCAAAGATTTGGGTAAGATAATAGATCCAACAATTGACACGAGGATCAGTCAATGAAGATATCATCTTTCTTCAACACACACGCACAAGGATATCCCTTGGAATGAACTGAGTCGGACAAGCTTTTATCTTCCAACTCTCCAAGTTGTTGTTTAGCTTAACCAACTAGCTCAGGGTATCCAACACAGATTCTTGGAGTAAGGGTGGTTTACAAGAAAACCAACTTGATCACGAACTCAACATAGCGGTCAGGTGACGACCCGGTGACACTTCCGAGAAGATATCTGGAAAATCACGAACCACCGATATGTTAATATGCTCGAGAACAATCTTGCCTTTCAGAGCAAGACGATATGAACAATAGAGCGAGGGATTGACTCAATCCTAACTCATTGATCGGAGAGTGCACCGGAAATAAGGACTAGGTAGCACGATCAGTCTTAGAATGATGATTCAAGAACCAACATGCTAAGAATGAAGTTTTTGTCCTTTAACTACCAAGCAACAAGGTTGCTAGGAGTATTGATTTCACACATCACGATTCACTTGTAGACATTCCGGTTGCAACAACATGGGAACCGAGAAATGAATAATGATGGAGAGAGTATCACTGTATCAAGAGTTCATAGGATGGTGTGCAATTCCCGCGATATTCTTGATATAAAGATGGTAATACTCCAAGGTGGAGCAGAGCAAAAGCTGGATTAGTATTTATTCTGCGGAGCACAACTACTTTGACCCAATCCTGGATATGGATGGGGTACTGGAGTTTGTTTCTCCTAGTCATTCTGGAATAGAATGGCTTGATGGACCACAAGAGTAATAGGCATCGATGAATGAATGCACACATACTCTTGACTATCAATTGATAGACGAGGGTCAGAAGACAACTAAAGAGGGACAACTCAAAGGAACATACGATTTTCTGAGTAGTGGATGCATAGGTTAGTATGTCGAAACAAGTTCAACAAGTTTCTTCCGGATAACCCATGCAGAAAAGTAGAACTGGCAGAGTCGCAATATAGAATGGAGAACTCATCGAGGGCACTCCGGTTGTGATCTTTTGATCCAACAAACTTCTGCCATAAAGTGGTTCATAGTATTTGGAAGAAGGAAAAACCACGAACTTCGAGGACTATTGCAAAGGTTGCTAATAACCTAAAGGAACGAGCAAAAACTATCAGCATGAAGCAAGTAGGGTGAATCTCGGGTTCAAAACCCAGGAGTAGAATACCTACTACTAAGTGGCATCACGGGATGCTTTCGAGAATGATGGACAGAATCATCACACTGGGAACACAAAGCATGGCTGGATTACTAGGTGATACTCTAGACACCTAGGTCATAATAATAACTCCAACATATACGTCGAGGCAATAGAGTACCTCAACTCACTGATTAGTGTGATTAATCTGACCAAAAGGACATCGGGAACGGAAAGAAGGAATTTGCAAATGCATCAGACTATTTAGAAACCTGGGGTGACTTGGACAGCATAACGGCTGTAAATGCTCGAAAAGATTTGAGACATGCTACAAAATGGTGGCATAACCACTCGATCATCATAATATCAAGGTTCTGAGAGCAACTATGAACATACAGAAGATAGTAGGAGCTGAACTCAAGCTTAAATCCAACAATAATATGAGTCTACGGATTGGTAACAAGTGATCCTAATAGAAAGAAGAGAAAGCCTAGTTCCTTAACCCCGTAGGAAAGATAAGATGACTCAGATCAGAAGGGCATAAGGTATAAGGAGTAAAAAGAGCCTTACGTTCCATCCCACAATCAATTCCCTTATATAACTAAAGCATTTCTAGACTCAACTTCGACCAGTTTGGCTTGGTAATCCTACAGGCAGTCAAGCTTTGATACCAAAGCTGTCAGGACCCCGACTCAATGCCACATCAATCTAGCATGTAACACCTCATATCACTTTGCGGCCTCACGCACAGTATTCCCACGGGTGTCGCCTTACCTTTGCCCGGGACCGTTTGCGCCTTTTGGCACACATATATGATAGTGTCGCTAGCATCCATATGATAAGGAGCCCGGGCTGACATGGCTAGTCGTAAACCCAAAGTGGCACAAACTTACAGGAACAGGCATCCATGACCCAGCATCGAACGTGTCGGTCATCAGCGAGTGAATCCATGCTGTAGCACTGGGCTAACAGGACTCCGGTGAACCGGGCTGTAGCGGGCTAACAGGACTCCGGAATTCATCATGTGACATTTCCCCGAGGGGACAGACACAAGAACAAAGAAGGACACATGCCGGCCAGCCTAAGTGTTCCGGAGCAGTAGCAAGCTACCATGGCTCAGTGGAAACACTAGGAGACATTTCCCGGTAAGAGAGGCTACTAAGGATAAACAACTAGATAGTCAGATCCCACACATACCAAGAATTTCAATAACATACACACATTATGCTCAATATGTGCAAATACAACATGGCACCACAACATGACCCTACAACTCAAGTATTTTATTCAATAGGCTCTGAGGAGTGAGATATTACAATCATGGGTCTCATGACCCAACATTCAGAGCAAACAAGTCAAGCACAAGCGGAAGCTTAACATGTCTGAGTACAGACATCATACAAAAGAAAAAGGCTGAGAAGCCTGACTGTCTATCAGATCCTGCCGAGGGCACAAGACCGTAGCTGAGGTAACAAGCTAAACGTCGAAGTCCAGGAGGAACTACAAGCGAGACTGAAATCTCTCTGCAAAAACATAAAATAGGCAAACGTGAGTACAAATGTACCCAGCAAGACTTACATCAGAACTAACTACATATGCATCATTATCAACAAAGGGGGTGGTGGGGTTTAACTGCAGCAAGCCAGCTTTGACTCAGTGGCTATCCTGAACTACGACTGCAAGTAACTCTTTTGAGGTGGCGCACACGAGTCCACATATTCACCATATCAATACACCACTATGGATCCACTCCCGTCTCCCTACGAGAACGCCATCCATAGCACTCACTCTTATCTTGCGTATTTTAGAGTATCCACTTTCACTTGTCTATGAACTGTACAGGCAACCCAGAAGTCCTTTACTGCGGACACGGCTATTCGAATAGATCATATTAACCCTGCAGGGGTGTACTTCTTCACACACGCTCTCACCACTTACCGCCGTTTACACGACATGTACTCGGAAACCTTCAAGCGGAAGCCCAGCGAGGGTGTCGGCCACGACCTGAATAACCACACAAGTCTCTCGTCCAGGTTTATCGCCTATTCGGGTTCCATCCGCAAGGAGATCCGGCCGGGGTGTCGCTCACGGCCCCAAACGATGTGAGCAGGGTTCCCAAGCCCACCATCCGGGTGCCACTTGGTACACCATGCCACTGTGCCTAGTCTGTCCCAAGC
Source organism: Triticum aestivum (assembly GCF_018294505.1). Taxonomy (NCBI): domain Eukaryota; kingdom Viridiplantae; phylum Streptophyta; class Magnoliopsida; order Poales; family Poaceae; genus Triticum; species Triticum aestivum. Next base: position 51,980,014 of record NC_057804.1, read on the forward strand.
AGTAGCAGGCATGATAAACAAGCATGAATGAGTAGGCACAACAGGGCTCAAACAACTCCTACTCATGCTAGTGGGTTTCATCTATTTACTGTGGCAATGACAGGTCATGCAAAGGATAAAGGGGTTCAGCTACCGCAGCAAGTAACAGATGAATCGGTGTTGTACTAATGCAGTAAAAGAGAGCAGGAGCGAGAGAGTAGGATTGTATCGGAATGAACAAGGGGGTTTTGCTTGCCTGGCACTTCTGAAGATAGTATAGTTTTCATCGGTGTCATCGAACTCATCGTCGGAACCACGTCTATCGAGAGGGGACAAACACCGGCAAACAAGGAAGAACACAATCAATGCAATGCACAATATGATGCATGATCATGACATGGCAATATGATGTGGTTTGAGCTAATGCAACTAGCAACCAGATTAAATGAAGTTGGTTTGAATCCAAGATTCAAATTCAAACTCCATATGTGGATATTTAAATGCCATTTAAATGGTTTGTGCTAAATAGCAGCTATAAGTTGTTCTAACATGCATGAAAAAGGTACAGATGGATAGATTGGATTTTTCTGATCATTTTTCATATATAATTTATTTAAATTGGAGTTACGGTTGAATTTCTATGAATTTTAGAAGTTTTGGTTATTTCTGGAATTTCCTGAATTAAAATTAATCTAGAAAATGAGTTATGGCGTCAGCACTACGTCACTGTGACGTCAGCAGGTCAACTGACCCGATTCAGGTCAAACCTGACGTGTGGGGTCCACACGTCAGTGACACAGTTAACCAACAGGGTTAATTAAAATTAAACTAAACATAATCTAGTTTACTTAAGGCCTGGGCCCACATGTCAGTGGCTAACCTAACTAACTAAGTTAATTAACGCTAATTAATCTATCGCTTAATTAAGCAGGGGCCTGGCCCACACGTTAGTTGGTCAGGGGAAAGTCAAACCCCGGTCAAACGGGGTCAAACCCACCGGCGGCTTGATGCCGGCGAGGCCAGATGCGGCGGCGGGCTTCGGAAATCGCCCTCGGGGCATCATTTCGAGCGCGGTTAGTTGCATTCAAACGCACGCAGTGGCGCGCGTCGGACGGTGGTGGTGGCCGGACCTATGGTGGCCGGAGCCGACGATGGCGAGTGTCGGTGTACTAGAGTAGGGGTACCCTAGTACCCCGAACTTGTGCACGGGCAGCTGCAGCGCCCCGCGGCAAGGGCTTGCCGGGTGACCGCCAAGATACTCCGTGGCTCCTTTGGAGCCATTCAAGAACCAAGTGTTCAAGTCAAGAAGACAAGGCCCCGGCAAGAGGAGCTTGCCGGGAAGGCCAACCGAGGCGTTTCAAGGAACTTGCCGCGACGCGCCACGCGTCCCGGCAAGGCCCGGCGAGCGACAAGCTTCCGGGCGTGACAAGACCACGACTGCGGCAAGACGCTTGCCGGGACAAGCGGCCACTCTGCGACCACGCTCCAGCGCATCCACCAACGTGTCACCCTGGGGGCCTCTCCAGGCACGCGTGGCGGAAGGCTGTGCAGCCAGCGGTAAGCGGTGGCATGCGACGCTGACAAGATCGCCATCGTGGCGAACGGTGGCGCCTCTAACGGTCCTTTTCTGCACTGTTTAGGCGACACAGACGGGCATTTAATGCCCTTGTCCCCTGCCGTCAGGGTTTGGTAGAGTACACTGTACAAGCAACTTTACCAACTACCTCTCTTTTTACATCTTTACCCTTCTCTGCGTTGCCACCTGTCAGTGACCCCTTGTGCATATAAAAGGAGGCCCATGCGCAACGTAGAGGGGGTTCGGAAGGTTCAGTTCAGTTCGACTAGCTCAGAAGGCTCGGATCATTTCGAAGCCAGAAAACACTTAGTTCTCTAGAGCAAGAACACAATATAATCAGACAAGCAGTAGTAGGAGTATTATCTCTCCGGAGAGCTCCGAAGCTGGGTAAACTGCTCGTGTGCTTCGCCTCGAGCTGCTCTTCGTACGACCTCCGCCCCCCGCCGAACCGAAAAGGGCTCGGTCCGCCGGCCCCATAGGTGTTCGTGGATCAGTTTCCCCGACATCTTTGGCACGCCAGGTAGGGGGCATCGAGATTGTGTGAACCTGATCCGGCGTTCACACGAGCTAGATCATCGTTTTCTTCATCAACATGCCACCGAAGAAGAAGACTTCGGAGGCAGCTGCTCCGTCCGCATCGATCTCACCGCCACCGGAGCAAACGGGTGGTGGGGTTGACGCTGGTGGAAGAACGGACATCGGCGAGGATGCTCACGGTGTTGCCAGGTCCAAGGACAAGGCTGCACAAACCTTGGCGTCTTCGCACCCGCCGCGTCCCTCTCAGGAGACGCAGGACCGAGAGCGTCATGGTATTCACAGTACCATACGCTTGTTGGACCAAGATCAAGCTGGTGGGTCTCGGGACGCTCAAGACCAGCATGCACGCCAACATGCTGGCACGAGTGAGGCACGGTCGCTTGGACGGGGTACTGCTCCTTCTAACGTAGTTAGGAGTCCGAGCACATCCCGCTCCTCGCACCGTTCGCCACTACCGCCCACCACTCCAGCAGAAGCTTTAGCGCGAGCTCAACTGCTCCTGGATTACCCTCCTGCGGAAGACAAGCTCGACCAATGGAGGGCCACCATTCAGAGTCTCATCGGCTTCGCCAACGGCGACACTCCACGGCAGCCGAGCGCGTCGCTGCCACGGCAGGACTGCCAGGCACGAGCCGGTGGCGACGAAACTGGTGGGGGTGCAACTACCGTGCACTCTCCACCCCAAAGGCCAAGATCGCCAACTCGCCGGATCCATCTCGACAGCGACTCCACCGCATCGTCGGATCCACAAGCTCGTCGCGATCAGCGCCAAGTTCTTCACGAACGACAGCAAGAAGACGCTCGTACTCGCATCGAGCGCCGAAGAGAAGCGCGACGTCAGTCCGACAAGCGCGCTGGGCCCTCTGTTGACATGCACGCGCCCGGAGAACCAGGCGACTTGCCGTACGCGGTAGGTTGCTCTGCGTTCACTCGTGAGCTGCGGCAGGTCCAGTGGCCCAGCACGAAGAACTTCAAGCCAGATGTACCGGAGAAGTACTACGGCAAGACGCACTCGTCGGAGTTCCTCAGCATCTACACCATCGCGGTGCAGGCTGCCGGGGGGCGAGACGACAAGATCCTTGCCAACTACTTCCCGCTAGTACTCAAGCCCAATGTTAGATCTTGGCTCATGCACTTGCCGGACAACTCCATATCCTCCTGGGTTGACCTGTGCCATCAGTTTGTCAGCGCCTTCACAGGCGGCCAGAAGCCTCATGGCCAAGAGAGTGACCTTCACTTGCTCGCCCAGAAGGAAGGAGAGCCCCTGCGCAAGTACATACAGAGATTCAGCAACGTGCAGCACAACATCCCAGACATCCACCCTGCCGCGGTAATCAGCGCGTTTCATCAGAACGTGCGGAACCGCAGGATGCGGGAGGAGATGGCGATGTGCAAGATCAGAGACGTCAGTGAGCTATATGCCCTGGCCAACAAGTGTGCACGTGCTGAGCAAGGGAGGAGACTCCCCGGAGAGAATATAGGAGCAGGAGGATCTGACAGTGAGGATACTGCCCCGGCAAGGAAAAACCGGCGGCGGAATAACAGAAAGAAGAAGGGCAAAGAGGTGCTAGTTGTGGAGCAGTCCGGCAACGGAGGTGGCGCCAAGAAAGCCAAAGCTGGTGGCTCCGGCAAGGAGATTGCCGCAGAGGTTGTGGTGGCCGCCGACAAGCAGGACGGCACCAACAAGTAGTACTGCAAAATCCACCGCACCAAGGGCCATGACCTCCAGAGCTGCAAGAAAGTCGAGCAGCTTGTTGAGCAGCAGAAGGCTGAATACGAGCGGCGCGACAAGGAGAAGGCCCAGGAAGGTGCTGGAGGATCCGGCAAGAAACGTCCCGGCCGAGGAGGACGCCGCGGCAAGGCTAAGCAGCGGCAACGAGACAGACCTCCCCGCGGCCACGACAAGAATGAAGATGACGACGACGACGAAGACATGGATGATGACGAGACTGATGAGCAGGAGTTCCAGAAAGCCACAGAGGTCCTGTGCATTGACGGCGGTGCTTCTCTGCATACTTCACACCGCCAGCTCAAACAATGGGTGCGGGAAATTGATGCGCCAGAACCACCCGTCGAGTCACGCAGGCCTCTGAAATGGTCCAGCACGCCTATCATCTTTGATATTGAGGACCACCCTGATCGCATAACTGCGGTCGGGTGCTTGCCGATTTTGGTTTCACCAACTATCCGCAACCTCAAGGTCACTAAGATGCTAGTTGACAGCGGGGCCGGCTTGAACCTGATCTCCTCCGCAGTGCTCCAGAAACTCCAGATCCCTGACAGCGAGCTCGAAGAGACCGGCACATTTCAAGGAATCAATCCGGGAAGGAGCAAGCCGAAGGGAAAGATCACGCTGCCGGTAACATTTGGCAGCGAGCTGAACTTCAGGACTGAGAGGGTCACTTTTGACGTTGCTGACTTCCCATTGCCTTACAATGGGATACTCGGCCGTCCAGCACTCGCCAAATTCATGGCAGCCTCTCACTATGCATACAACGTACTGAAGATGCCAGGCCCGATAAGCGTCATCTCTGTCCCTGGCGACAAGAAGGATGCTCTTATCTGCGCCGACAAGATCTACCGGGAGGTAACAGCTGCAACAGATCGCAAGTCACTTGCCGCTGAAGCTCCCGGGGGGAAGAAGAAGACCATGTCCGGCAAGAGTTCTGATGCCCACTCCGGCAAGCGCACCTCTTCGGAGTGCTGCGCTACTGTCGAGGACGCACCATCGAGCTCCACCGGCAAGTGTAAGAAGGCAATGGCAGCTCCACCAGAGACCAAGAAGGTGTCCGCCAAGGAGGACGGCACTGGTGGTACCTTCACCATCAGTGCCACGCTCGATCCTAAATAGGAAAGCGCGCTCGTTGCTTTCCTGCGGGCGAACGTCGACGTGTTTGCGTGGCAACCGTCTGACATCCCCGGTGTTCCCAGGAAAGTAATCGAGCACCACCTTGCCGTCTGTCCTCATGCGCGGCCCGTCAAGCAGAAAGTTAGGAAACAAGCAGTGGAGCGCCAAGAATTCATTGCAGAAGAGATCAAGAAGTTGGAAGCAGCAGGCCTTGTCAGAGGAGTGCTCCATCCTACGTGGTTGGCCAATCCTGTTGTCGTGCGCAAGGCCAACGGGAAATGGAGGCTTTGTATCGATTTCACCGATGTCAATAAAGCTTGTCCCAAAGACCCATTTCCCTTGCCGCGCATCGACCAGATTGTTGACTCCACAGCCGGATGTGACTTGCTTTCATTTCTTGATGCATACTCAGGATACCATCAGATCTTCATGGCAGAAGAGGATGAGGAGAAAACCGCGTTCATTACCCCATGTGGCACATACTGTTTTGTACGGATGCCCTTTGGTTTGAAGAACGCTGGTTCAACATTTGCAAGGGTAGTCCATCACGCTTTTGAGCCGCAAATGCACAGAAATGTGGAAGCCTACATGGATGGCATAGTGGTCAAGAGCAAGGACAAAGCAACCCTGATCCAAGATTTAGATGAAACCTTTGCGAATCTACGCAAGATCAACCTCCAGCTGAACCCCGAGAAGTGCGTATTTGGAGTCCCTTCCGGCAAGCTTCTCGGGTTCTTTGTGTCTCAGCGGGGGATTGAAGCCAATCCCGACAAGATCAAGGCCATTGAGCAGATTGAAGCACCAAAGCGCATCAAGGATGTACGAAGACTTGCCGGTTGCGTGGCTGCTCTCAGCAGGTTTATCTCTAGATCTGCTGAGCGCGCCCTACGCGTTTTTCAAAATATTGAAAAAGGCCGGTCCAATGAAATGGACTCCGGAAGCGGAGGCTGCGTTGCAGGACTTGAAGAGATACCTGTCCTCCGCTCCAACACTTGTCGCACCTAGGCCACAAGAGAAGTTGCTGCTGTATATAGCGGCAACCAATCAAGTGGTTAGTGCTACGTTAGTGGCGGAGAGGGAGGCAGATGATGAGCCAGCAACCACGGCAGATGCATCCAGCGACAAACAGGGGCTTCACCGACAAGCTCTGGTCCGGCAAGCTCCGGTCCCGACAAAGATGGATCTGCGCAGACACATAAGGAGGTGTAGAAGAGAATGGTGCAGCGCCCAGTTTACTTTGTCAGTTCCCTCTTGCAGGGGGCTAGGTCAAGGTACTCTGGTGTGCAGAAGTTGCTTTTCGGCCTTCTCATGGCCTCGAGAAAGCTGCGCCATTACTTCCAAGCACATGAGATCACAGTTGTCACTCGCTTTCCGTTGAAGAGGATACTGCAAAACCCAGAAGCAACAGGCAGGATTGTCAAGTGGGCAATGGAATTGTCAAGCTTTGGCCTCAAGTTTGAAAGCACTTCAACTATCCAAAGCAGAGCATTGGCAGAATTCATAGCAGAGTGGACGCCAACACCAGATGAAGAAATTCCAGAGACGAGCATCCCCGTCAAGGAGGCAAGCAAAGAGTGGCTGATGTACTTTGATGGTGCCTTCTCGCTGCAAGGCGCCGGTGCGGGCGTGCTGCTTGTCGCGCCCACCGGAGAGCACCTCAAGTACGTAGTCCAGATGCACTTTCCCAAGGAGCAAGCAACGAACAATACTGCAGAGTATGAAGGCTTGCTTGCCGGTCTCAGGATCGCGGCAGACCTTGGGATTAAGAAACTCATTGTCAGGGGAGACTCACAGCTTGTCGTCCGCCAAGTGAACAAGAGTTATCAGAGTCCATTGATGGAAGCTTATGTTGATGAAGTGAGAAAGCTAGAAGAGCACTTTGACGGCCTACAGATGGAACATGTTCCAAGAGCTCAGAATGACATTGCTGATGGCCTGTCAAAGTGCGCCGCACTTAAGTTACCTGTGGAACCAGGGATCTTTGTGCTCAAGCTGACTCAACCATCCGTGACACCATCAACTGGACAGAGCAAGAAGAGAAAGTTGATTTCCGGCGACTACTTTCCGGCAGAGCTTCCCGAAGCCGCCGCCAAGAAGGTCCCCAAGATCAACGCCAAAGATGCTGAGGAGCAGTTTGCTCCGGCAAGTCTTAGTGCTTGTTCCGTCGAAGCAGACGCTCCCGACAAGTTTTGCTCCGGCAAGCTTGCCGGGGGACATCAAGCTCCGGCTGAGCCGCAGGTTCTCGCCGTAGAAGCGGATGTTCCCGCAGCAGCAGATGTGCCTTTAGTCCTTGTTGTCGAGCCACAAGCTCCAGCATGGGCACAACAGATTGTCCGTTTCCTTCAGACAGGAGAACTTCCCGAAGAGCAAGAAGAAGCGGAAAAAGTAGCCCGGCAGTCAAGTATGTACCAGTTTGTCGACAACATACTGTACAGAAGAAGACTCAACGGTGTGAAATTGAAGTGTATTTGCCGGGAAGACGGACAGAAGCTGTTGGCAGAGATACATGGAGGCATATGTGGTCACCACATTGGCGCAAGAGCACTTGCCGGCAAAGCTTTCCGGCAAGGTTTCTTTTGGCCGACAGCCCTCCAGGATGCAACTGCACAAGTAACCAAGTGTGAAGCGTGCCAGTTCCATTCCAAGCAGATTCACCAGCCAGCTCAAGCTCTCCAGACGATCCCTTTATCCTGGCCATTTTCGGTCTGGGGGCTCGATATCCTCGGCCCCTTCCCCCGAGCTGTCGGGGGCTTCGAGTACTTGTACGTTGCAATCGACAAGTTCACGAAGTGGCCGGAAGTGGAACCAGTGAGGAAGGTGACAGCACAGTCAGCAGTCAAGTTCTTCAGGTCGATTGTTTGCCGTTTCGGGATACCTAACAGGATCATCACCGACAACGGCACGCAATTCACGAGCCGCACCTTCATGCAGTACGTCCAAGACCTTGGCGCCAAGGTCTGCTTCGCTTCTGTTGCTCATCCGAGAAGCAACGGTCAAGCGGAGAGGGCAAATGCTGAAGTGCTGCGTGGGCTCAAGACCAGAACTTTCGACAGGCTGCGCAGGTGCGGAAGAAACTGGATCGAGGAGCTGCCGGTGGTTCTTTGGTCGATCAGGACGACGCCAAATCGAGCCACTGGCCAGACGCCTTTCGCTCTAGTCTATGGAGCGGAGGCAATTCTCCCCACGGAACTCGTATACGGGTCACCTCGAGTGCTCGCTTATGATGAGCTTGAGCAAGAGCAGCTGCGACAAGATGACGCGCTGCTCCTTGAGGAGGATCGTCTTCAGGCTGCTGTACGAGCTGCTCGATACCAGCAAGCTTTGCGCCGCTACCATAGCCGCAAAGTTAATGCCAGAAGCTTCGAGGAAGGCGACCTTGTTCTTCGGCGCGTTCAGTCCGCCAAGAATTCCAACAAGTTGACGCCGAAGTGGGAAGGCCCTTACCGGGTGAAACGAGTCACTAGGCCTGGCGCTGTCCGCCTTGAGACCGAAGATGGCATTCCGGTGAGCAACTCCTGGAACATTGAGCATCTTCGTAAGTTTTACCCGTAGGGCGCGGTTGCCGGAACCTGTTCCGGCAACCACCTTTTGTACAAGTCTTGCCGCTGTTGCATGTAATCCTTTGTACAAAGCCGGGCGCAGATCCCGTGCATAAGTAAAGCTAATGTGCTCCGCACATCTTGTCAGTTTCATGCTTTTTACTTTACATTCGCATGCTTTATCTGACACTTTGTGCAGCACCAACCCCCGGTAAGCAATGACGCGCCGAAAGGCCCCATATCTATATTTTCTCTTCTTTCTTTTTCTCAAACAAAGGAAAGGAAGGTTCCCTCGCGCACAAGTTTGACGGGGGGAAGAGAGGGTAATGGTGTGGACCAGGCGTCGTTTAAGGAAGATTCGCCTTGCCGGGAAGCAAACGACAGAAAAGCTAAGTTGCCAAAGTCTGAGCAATTAGTTTTTAATTTTTAAGTTATCTTCCTCGAACGACCGTGCTTTGTATGGAAAACCTGTGCGCGGAGGAACCAACTCGTAGCTAGATGCGCCCTTACTTTGTTTCGAGTCCGCTCAACAACTTAAGTGTGCTGCAACTAGTCGCGACAAGGTTTCTTGTCGGAGCGGCACCGCCAGCAGGCTGCTGACGTCCCGCACTCAGCGCTCGCGGCTCGGGTGCCTGCGCCGACAAGTTCCCTAAAAGCGTAGGGTAAAAACATACAAAGCAAGAGATCTAGTAAAGGAAATAACATAGTGATCATCATCCAAAATAAAGTTATATTACAAGATAACTTGTCGCAGCTCTAACACATTGTTCCTATGACATGACTAGCAGCGACAAGGAAAAAGATAAGATGGGCGGCCTAGTCTACGCGACCACCCTCAACCCTCCTGACCTCGCTCACCTTGTCCACAATGGGTGCGACAAGGGCCTTGAGTGCTTCCAGATCGGCGTCGGGCGGCAAGGATCTAAGGACGTTGGTGAGGTTGAGGCCCGGGTTGCGGAAAGCCACCTTCACCAGCACCTTCTGAAGAACTCCCGCGCAAATCTTGCGCGACTCGTCGGCCAGCTGCTTTGGGATCCTCTCCTGAAGCCGCTGGAGGGCCGTCGCCATGCCCTTGAAGAACAGGCTGAGCTTGGCGCTGGGTTGGAGATGCTCGTCGGAAGAGTACCCGAAGTCCTCCATCCCCAGATGCGCCAGCTCCCCGTCGATGACTGCGGCGATGTTCACCAGACCTTCGGTCCAGTGCTCCACCGTCTCCCTGAACGAGTTCTGGGTGACGGCAATGCTCGCCAGCAGCGCCTCGTCGGCCTTGATCTTCTCCGACAAGGCCACCTCTCGCTCCTTGGCGGCGTCCAGTGTCTGCGTCAGCGTGGCCAGCTTCAGCTCGAGGTCCGCGTTGGAGTCCTTGGCGGCGCTGAGCTCCTTGCTCCTCTCAGCAAGGAGGCCTTGCAGCTCACCATGGGCGGCAGCATCCTTCTCGCGCTCGCGCTTGAGCACGGCGAGCTCCTCGCCGCTCGTCCGGAGATTGGCCTCCAGCTGCACCACTTTCGCCTCCAGCTCCTTCTTGGCGGCCTCGGCAGCTGCGGCAGCGTCCTTTAACTCCTTGAGAGCCCCGTCAATGGCTTGCTCCCGCGCGGCGAGCTCCTCTTCGTGGCTGTCAAGGTTCACCTTGCGCTGTGCCAATTCTCCCTCCCGCGCAGCTAGCCTCTCGGCAGCGAGCCGCTGCTACTCCTCAACCTCAGCCTTCGCGAGGAGGAAGGCCTTCCTCTCCTCGGCGACTTGCTCCCGCTCCTCCGCCAAGCTCCGGAGAGTTTATTGCCTCAGATCTCGGAGCTCCTCCGCGCGCTTCTCAATGTCGACTCCCGCCCTCGCGACAAGCGCTTCCCGGGAAGCCAGCTTGGCTTGTCGGGCGCGGTAGAGCGACGTCAGCTTCCGCAGCAGCCGCTCCTCTTCGGGCTCCTCGCTGCTGCTTGGCGCGTCAACCAGCGCCAGTCCGGCGGAGGCGAGCACCTCTCCGTCGAAAGTTTCTCCCTCGACCGGCGCCCTGGAGCTCGAAGCCCAGGGGAGCTTGATGAAGACGCCATCACCGGCCTTCAAGTAGGCGTCGGGCTGGGGCTCCTCGGAGTCTGGCTCTGCGGCAGCGGCGGGAGGATCGGCGGTCGGTGCAGCGCCTGGCGCTCCTGCGGCCTCAGGGCCGTCCGTACGACCACCGGATCCCTCGCCGGCTTCTGCGGCGGCAGCCTTGGCGGCCTCTCCGCCGGCGGGTTCATCAGCGCTGGCCTCTCCTTCTGCGGCTTCGGTCTCCATCGGCTCTGGGACGATTGGGTCTGAAGAACGAAGAATGGAGAGGAGTCAAGCAAATATGCAAAACAAAGTCAGACGAACAAAAATCCAAGGGCAAGTCTTTAGGGAAGTGGATTACCTGTGATGGGATCTGCGGTCACGGTCTCAGCCGCCGGAGGATCGCTGGCGTCTTCCCTTGCCGGAGAACCAGCCCTTGCCGGAGAGTTCTCCCTTGCCGGAGAGTGCTCCCTTGCTGGGGATTCCACCCTTGGCGGCGTAGTCGAAGTAGATGGCGCTTCGGGGGCGGCTTCCGGGCCCTCCTGGTGAGGCTGCTCTGCTCCTACACAAATCCAACAATCAAGATATCAGTAAGAGAAAAGGGCACCCATGCGCACCTGACGGCGGGAAGTAAGTTATAAACTTACGCTGGGGGCTGCACTGGGGGCTGCTCTGGGGAGTAGTGGCCAGGTCCGTCAAGGTGGGCACAGACACGCCCCCTGCTGACACGGTGGGATCGTCTTCGATGACGATCACCGAGGCCTTGGCCCTCTTCGCCACTCTCTGGGCCAGCATCCTGAAAAGGAACAAATTCAGATCGAAGCAAGTTAGATACAGAATGAAAGCGACAAGATTGAAGAACTATGAGGACAGCAAGAAAGCTTACTCTTCTTCTTCATCATCATCGGAGCTGAGCGTGGAGAGATCGAAGTCCGGCTCCCCTCCGGTGTGGCGAGGCGGAGGAGTGGGGTCCCTTGCCCGCTTGGCGGGAGCAGCAGCGGTGGGCCGGGAAGGTCCCGCTCCAGTTGCCGCAGCGGCAGGAGGCGCTCCCGCGGCAACAGTGCTTGCCGCGGTCGAGCGTGTCGCGCGGCTCGGCGGCTGTTGACCCGTCTGGCGCCCCGCTGCGTCCCCAGCCCTTCGGAGACGCCTTCTTGGTGCTGCCGGGGGCTCCACTTGCGGCAAGCTGTCTGAAGGCTCGGGCTCCTCCTCGCCGGGCTCGCTCGGCTCGGCCTCTGGGCCGGCAAGATCTTCCTCGTCGGCGAACTCCTCGTTCTCGGCAAGGCTTGCCGCCTCTGCTGCCTCTGCCTCCGCCTCGGTGAACCCGAACTCGCCCGTGGCGGCTGCTGCCGCGGCCTCTTCCGCCCTAGTGGCGATGTGCTGCAGCTCCGCGTCGGTGGTGTCACGGGTGAGGCTCCTCTGCTCGTCGGCGCGGATCGGCACTTCCTCCAAGCTATCGAAGAACGCCCGCACGAGGTCATCCGCCGGCTCTTGCCAAGTTGGGGCAATTCCGTGAGAGTCGCACAACGGGATCATCGCGCGGATCCGGTCAAGCGACGAATTGTTGCACAACGGAACGACGCTCCTCGGTAACAGGAACGGGTGCTGGGGGTCGCGTTTGAACAATTCCAGGAGCATTGCATCCAGCTCCAGGACGGTGAAATTGAAGTTGAGGCCCGGGCGCAGTCTCATAATGTCCGCCGAGTTCTTGAACTCCCAGGCAGGCCTCCCTCTCTCCTGCAAGGGGGTGATGCGGCGGCGAAGGAAATCTGCGCCGATAGTGCCTACAGTGAGCCCGGCAAGCCTAAGGCGGAGGATTCTGGTGACGGCGATCCTCAGCCTGTCATCTTCCGGGGCCACGTTGCTCCAATCGTCGCCGCGTACTATTGGGGCTTGGCGCACGGCAATGAACGGCTGCGGGTCCTCCTCAACAATCCAACACCACTCCGCTCTCCACTCCTCCCATTTGCTGCGAAGCTCACCCTCCAGATACGCCTCCTTCTTGCCGACTCTCGAGATCCAGGCGATCCCTCCGGCAAGCGGCTCTCCTCTCTCGACCCGAGGCATGAAGAAGTGGCGGAAAAGGGCTACATTGGGGTGGACTCCGACAAAGTTTTCGCACAAATGTGCGAAAACTGCCATCGTCAGGACGGCGTTGGGGGTGAAATCTAGGAGGCGGAGCCCGTACGTGTTCATGATATCACAGAAGAACTCCGAGAAGGGCGGGCAGAGCCCGCAGTAGAAGAAAAGCGCGAAGAATGGGTACCCGGTTGGAGCTAGCTCCGATGCGGTGGCCGGGAGTACCCTCGTGCGCGGGTGCGCACGCGTCTCCGTCGACCAGAAAAGGTAGTAGTACTCCCTCAGCTCCTTGGCGCCGAGCTGAGGGGGGAAGAGGGCCCGCTCCTTCCGCAGCGCCGCGAGCCGCTGCGCCTCGGCCGACTTCACGCCCTTCCCCTTGTCGGCTTTCGGAGCCATGGCGGAAGTGGCAGGGGAGATCGGCGGCGTGGTGGTGCTGGTGGCGACGGGGGGCGGAGCGCTGCTCTCTTTCGGCTTTGAGAAGAAGGGGGAGCGGCGGAGATTTCTGGACTTGGAGCAACAAACGGCGAAGTGGGGAAACTGCCCCTGTTTCCCCTGCTTATAAAGAGGGAGGGGGCGGACGTTTCACCCCTCCGAATAAAGAACCCCCCACGATCTCTCCCACGACGCCGCATTCAGCACATGCCGTTGGGGGAGAGCGCGGTGGGTACAGAGCAAGATTCGGCGTTACCCGGGCCGCGCGTGCCCGTGCCCTGTTTTGGGCCTGGCCCAACAGCGCTCGGCACCATGTGTGGCCCAGGCCCGGGGGCTCCTGTCGGTGTACTAGAGTAGGGGTACCCTAGTACCCCGAACTTGTGCACGGGCAGCTGCAGCGCCCCGCGGCAAGGGCTTGCCGGGTGACCGCCAAGATACTCCATGGCTCCTTCGGAGCCATTCAAGAACCAAGTGTTCAAGTCAAGAAGACAAGGCCCTGGCAAGAGGAGCTTGCCGGGAAGGCCAACCGAGGCGTTTCAAGGAACTTGCCGCGACACGCCACACGTCCTGGCAAGGCCCGGCGAGTGACAAGCTTCCGGGCGCGACAAGACCACGACCGCGGCAAGACGCTTGCCGGGACAAGCGGCCACTCTGCGACCACGCTCCAGCGCATCCACCAACGTGTCACCCTGGGGGCCTTTCCAGGCACGCGTGGCGGAAGGCTGTGCAGCCAGCGGTAAGCGGTGGCATGCGATGCTGACAAGATCGCCATCGTGGCGGACAGTGGCGCCTCTAACGGTCCTTTTCTGCACTGTTTAGGCGACACAGACGGGCATTTAATGCCCTTGTCCCCTGCCGTCAGGGTTAGGTAGATACACTGTACAAGCAACTGTACCAACTACCTCTCTTTTTACATCTTTACCCTTCTCTGCGTTGCCACCTGTCGGTGACCCCTTGTGCATATAAAAGGAGGCCCATGCGCAACGTAGAGGGGGTTCGGAAGGTTCAGTTCAGTTCGACTAGCTCAGAAGGCTCGGATCATTTCGAAGCCAGAAAACACTTAGTTCTCTAGAGCAAGAACACAATATAATCAGACAAGCAGCAGTAGGAGTATTATCTCTCCGGAGAGCTCCGAAGCTGGGTAAACTACTCGTGTGCTTCGCCTCGATCTGCTCTTCGTGCGACCTCCGCCCCCCGCCGAACCGAAAGGGGCTCGGTCCGCCGGCCCCATAGGTGTTCGTGGATCAGTTTCCCCGACAACGAGCTCCAAGGCGGCGGCCAGAGTTCGGGTGGTCGCGGGATCGGTGCTGAAGCTCGCAAGCGAGCCAACTAATGCGCTGGGGCTGCTCTACGGGGTGCTACGGGCGTGGTGGTGTCGCCGGGGTGACCAAATGGTCACGGAAGCTGCGTTGACGGTGAGCTCGGCCGGCGGCGTGCTGTGGGCAGCAAGGGGGCGACGGCTACGGCGAGCAAGAGGCAGCGGGGTTAGGGGGGTTAGATGCAGGTGCTCACAGCGGGTCCAAGGAGCGCAGAGAGCGAGGTCGGGACGTCCGGTAGCTCCCGAATCGGCGGCGATGAGCTTCGGTGGCGCGGCACAAGAAGCGGCGATGGTGGCGGCGTTGAGCGTGTCCGGGACCTCGTGGCTCGTGGAGAGGAAGAGGGGGTCGACGGAGCCTCTGGGCGCAACGACGAGGCGAGGTAGTGGTTGTGGCCACGGCGGTGCGCGTCGGTGGCGACGGCTGCGCTCGGGTGCGAGAGAGAGAGAGCAGAGGGAGGGGAGCACGGAAGGAGTGAGGGTGGTCCAGGTGGGTGTGCGTGGTGCTGCGGAAGACGTCCAGGGGGAGGAGGAGGCAGCCAAGCAGGCAGGAGGTGGCGGGCCTGCGAGCTCGGCGGCGTCGCGGTGTCCCTCCTCGCCTACTGGCAGAGGTAGGCGATGACTGGCACCGGGCCAGTGGGCTGGGCTGGCCAGGTAAGTGGCCCAGGTAGGTCCTTCTCTCATCTCCTCTCTTTATTTCTATTTTTCTTGTTCTGTAAGTTTGTGGCATTACTAAAATATCTAAGCACTTTTAAAAATCACCAAACTGTGCATGGCCCAATGTTTAGAATATATCCAACATGGAACATTTTGGTTTGGGATATTTGGACATTTAAAATATTTACTAGCATTTAAATGCCCAAATGCAATTAACTAATGATTTAATCCAGTGACCCTCTGTTGTCCTAGAAAAGTGTGCATCATTTTTGTCAGAGGTTCTAGACCAAGGCAAAGATGATGAACATTTTAGTAAGGCATTTTGGGTTCATTGAAATGATTTTAGTAACCCTAGTTGGTTTAACGGGGGGTGCTGGGGGTTCTGTCATCCCCAATTCAACTTAAATAAAATTTAAACATGATGCAACAAGATGCAAACACTAGGCAGCACCAGAAGCTAGGGATGTGACAGTTAGGTAGCATTCCACATCAAAAATTCTATTTTATCATTTACCTACTCAAGGTCGAGCAGGAATTAAGCTTGGGGATGCTTGATATAATTTTTTATTGTTCCATGCTATTATATTATCTGTTTTGGATGTTTAATGGGATTCAATATGCTACTTTATATTATTTTTGGGACTAACCTATTAACCGAAGGCCCGGGGCCAGTTTCTGTTTTTTTTTGCCTATTTGAGAGTTTTGCAGAAAAGGAATACCAAACGGAGTCCAAACAGAATGAAACCTTCGCGATGATCTTTCTTGGACCGAAAGCAAACAAGAAGACTTGGAGTTGAAGTCAGAGACGCCACAAGGCGTCCATGAGGCAGGAGGGCGCGCCCAGGGGGTAGGCGCGCCCCCCACCCTCGTGGGCCCCTCGTAGCTCCACCGACCTAGTTCTTTCGCCTATATATACTCTTATACCCTAAAAACATCAAGGGGAGCCAAGAAACCACTTTTACACCGTAGAAACCTTCTGTACCCATGAGATCCCATCTTGGGGCCTTTTCCGGTGATTTGCCGAAGGGGGAATCGATCATGGAGGGCTTCTACATCAACACCATTGCCTCTCCGATGAAGTGTGAGTAGTTTACCACAGACCTTCGGGTCATAGTTATTAGCTAGATGGCTTCTTCTCTCTCTTTGATTCTCAATACAAAGTTCTCCTCGATGTTCTTGGAGATCTATTCATTGTAATATTCTTTTGCAGTGTGTTTGCCGAGATCCGATGAATTGTGGATTTATGAATAAGATTATCTATGAATATTATTTGGTTCTTCTCTGAATTCTTATATGCATGATTAGATATATTTGCAAGTCTCTTCAAATTATGGTTTAGTTTGGCCTACTAGATTGATCTTTCTTGCCATGGGAGAAGTGCTTAGCTTTGGGTTCAATCTTGCGGTGTCCTTTCCAAGTGACAGTAGGGGCAGCAAGGCACGTATTGTATTGTTGCCATCGAGGATAAAAGATGGGGTTTATATCATATTGCTTGAGCTTATCCCTCTACATCATGTCATCTTGCTTAGTGCGTTACTCCGTTCTTATGAACGTAATACTCTAGATGCATGCTAGATAGCGGTCGATGTGTGGAGTAATAGTAATAGATGCAGGCAGGAGTCGGTCTACTTGACACGGACATGATGCCTATGTTCATGATCATTGCCTTAGATGTCATCATAATTATGCGCTTTTCTATCAATTGCTCGGCAGTAATTTGTTCACCCACCGTAATACATGCTATCTCGAGAGAAGCAACTAGTGAAACCTACGGCCCCCGGGTCTATTTTCCATTATATTGCATCTATTTTCCATAATATTTAATCTTGTTTACTGTTTTGCAATCTTTACTTTCCAATCTATACAACAAAAATACCAAAAAAAAATTACTTTATTATCTCTATCAGATCTCACTTTTGTGAGTGACCGTGAAGGGATTGACAACCCCTTTATCACGTTGGTTGCAAGTTCTTGATTGTTTGTGTAGGTATTCAGTGACTTGTGTGTCATCTCCTACTGGATTGATACCTTGGTTCTCAAAACTTAGGGAAATACTTACGCTACTTTGCTACATCACCCTTTCCTCTTCAAGGGAAAACCAACACAAGCTCAAGAGGTATCACTTGGCAATCCCTACTCTTCGCATTGATATCAATTGATGGGCACCTCCATAGCCCGTTGGTTAGCCGCGTTAGTGTGAGACTTTCTACCTTTTTGTCTTGTTTATATTTACCCCTATCATCATAATCTATTCCACCCATAGTGCTATATCCATGGCTCGCGCTCATGTATTGCGTGAGGGTTGAAAAAGCTGAAGCGCGTTAAAAAGTATGAACCAATTGCTCAGCTTGTCATCGGAGTTGTGCATGATAAATACTTTGTGTTAAGAAGACAGAGCATGACAAGGCTATACGATTTTGTAGGGATAGCTTTCTTTAGCATTGATATTTTGAAAGACATGATTGTTTGTTGGGATGCCTGAGTAGTGATGTCTTTATTTCAAATTATGGACTATTGCTTTGAATCACTTATGTCTTAATATTCATGCCATGACTAGACATATGATCAAGTTTATGTTAGGTAGCATTCCACATCAAAAAGTATCTTTTTTATCATTTACCTGCTCGAGGACGAGCAGGAATTAAGCTTGGGGATGTTGATACGTCTCTGTCATATCTATAATTGTTTATTGTTTCTTGCCAGTGTTATACAACTTTCACATATTTTTGGCAACTTTTTATATGATTTATTGGACTAACCTATTGATCTAGTGCCAGTTCCTGTTTTTTTGCATGTTTTTTGTTTCGCAGAAAATCCATATCAAACGAAGTCCAAACGCGATAAAAATTTATGGAGAATTATTTTGGAATATATGTGATTTTTGGGAGTTGGAATCATCACAAACGGGGGCCCATAGTGCCCACAAGACACCAGGGCATGCCCCAGGGGCCAGGCGCATGGTGGTGGGTTGTGCTCACCTTGTACATCAGTTGGAGCTCTACTTCGGGCGCAAGGAAGCTTATATCTCGAAAAAAATCATGTTAAAATCTCAGCGCAATCGGAGTTACGGATCTCCCGGAATATAAGAAACAATTTTCGGCCAGATCGGGGGAACGCGAAACAGAAGAGAACGGAGAGGGAGATCCAATCTCAGAGGGGCTCCACTGCCATGGAGGACATGGACCATAGGGGGAACCCTTCTCCCATCTAGGGGGAGGCCAAGGAAGAAGAAGAAGGATGGGGGCTCTCTCCCCCTCTCTCCCGGTGGCGCCGGAGTGCCGCCGGGGCAAGGATCGTGACGGCGATCTACATCAACAATATTGCTAATGTCAACACCAACTCTCTACCCCTCTATGCAGCGGTGTAACACATGTTCTCCCCGCTGTAATCTCTACTTAAACATGGTGCTCAACTCCATATATTATTTCCCAATGATATCTGGCTATCCTATGATGTTTGAGTAGATCCGTTTTCTCCTGTGGGTTAACCGTGATCTTGTGGTTGGTATGATTGTATATTTTATTTATGGTGCTGTCCTACGGTGTCCTCTGTCTCACGTAAACATGGGGGATCCCCGCTGTAGGGTGTTGTAGTACGCTCATGATTTGCTTATGGTGGGTTGCGAGAGTGACAGAAGCTTAAACCCGAGTAGGTGGGTTGTTGCGTATGGGATAAAGAGGACTTGATACTTAATGCTGTGGTTGGGTTTCATGACCTTAATGATCTTTAGTAGCTGCGGATGCTTGCTAGAGTTCCAATAATAAGTGCATATGATCCAAGTAGAGAAAGTATGTTAGCTCATGCCTCTACCTCATATAGAATTGCAAGAATGATTACTGGTACTTGTTATTGATTTCCTAGAGACAAATGACTTTCTTGTTGACAAAATCTATCCACTTTTATTACCTTGCAATTTATTCGTAGTTTTATTCTCAAAAAGTACTTGTAGTTTTATTCTTGCAAAATAGTTTCATACTTGTTCTAGGTAAAGCAAACGTTAAAGTGTGCGTAGAGTTGTATCGGTGGTCGATAGAACTTGAGGGAATATTTGTTCTACCTTTAGCTCATCGTTGGGTTTGACACTCTTATGTATCGAAGAAGGCTACAAGTGATCCCCTATACTTGTGGGTTATCATTCTTGCATAAAAGTAAATACATGAAAGTAAAAGATAGGCCCTTCACAGAGGGAAGCAGAGGTTGTCATGCGCTTTTTAATTTTGGGCGTGCAAAGGAACGTCACATTGTATTGCCCTTTGTGATAGCAACCTTTCTTATGCAGTCCGTCACTTTTATTTCTCTACCATAACAAGTTCGTACAATGCTTATTTTCCCTTACAATAAAAGATCATACATATTTAGGAGCAATTTTTATTGCTTTTTCCACCAATGACAACTTACTTGAAGGATCTTATTCAATCCATATGTAGATATGGTAGACACTCATGGCATGAAAAGGGGTTTAAGGGTTTTTGGGTGCACAAATAGTATTTCTACTTAGTACAAATTTTTGGCTAGCAAAAGATCCTAAGCAAGCACCACATGTTGGAAGATCCATAACAATATAACTTCTATACAAATATACCCAAACATAACTCATTACGTTGTCTTTCTTGTCCAACTTCAAGTAATTTGCTCAAGTTTGAAAATAATTAATGGGGCTCATAATCATAGAAGGTGTCCAAGATAGTATATTTATATGTGAAATCTCTCTTCCTTCAATATTCTTTCAAGAATTGTTCAAGTGGCCAATGTTGTGTTTGCTAACTTTCAATAAATTTTACCACCTATACTTCTTATATGTGAAGTCATTACTCCCCATGGGATAAGCATATGAAACATATATAATTCCAGATTTATGATATTCAATGCATTCAACCATTTACTCATAGGATATAAGTGAAGCACGAGAGTAAATGGCAAACTACTCCAAAAAGATATAAGTGAAGATCAATGAGTAGTCAAGTAGTTAAATAGCCATGTGCGGACTCTCTCTCATTCAAGATTTCAGATCCAATGATTTTATTCAAACAGCTAGTAAAATGAAAATACGCTCCAAGAAAAACACATATCATGTGATGAATAAAAATATATCTCCAAGTAAAGTATACCGATAATTTTGAAGACGAAAGAGGGGATGCCTTCCGGGCATCCCTAAGCTTAGTTGCTTGTCTTCCTTGAATTTTATCTTGGGGTGCCTTAGGCATCCCCAAGCTTATGGTCTTGTCACTCCTCATTCTCCTCATATTGATATCTCACCCAAAACTTGAAAACTTCAATCATGCAGAACTTAACGGAACTTCATGAGATAGGTTAGTATGAGAAAGACAAATCATTCACTTTGGTACTGTCAAGATAAGATTCATAATTGTTCTCACACAATGCCTACTATACCATATCATTTCTACAATTTATATTGAGCAATATAAGCCATAGAAACTAGAAAACAAGCAAACTATGCATTGAAAACAAAATCTGTCAAAAACAGAATAGTCTATAATGACCTGAACATTAACCATACTTCTGTAAATCAAAAAATTCTAAAAAAATTAGGAAAACATAGGGAATTTGTATACAAATCATGTGTAAAAGTTCAGAATTTATCGCGTTCTAGTGAATTTAAACAATCCTGTTACTAGAAGCAAAAGTTTCTATTTTTGCACAGAATCAAGTCAACTATCATCCACACTATCCCAAAGGATTTACTTAGCACTTTATTGAAATAAAAACTATAAAACATGATAACTATAGTAGCTTAATCATGTGAACACAAAAAAACAGTAGGTATAAATGTTGGGTTGTCTCCCAACAAGCATTTTTCTTTAAAGCTTTTTAGCTAAACAGTGATATTTTAATGATACTCTTCCAAGCCCAATTTCGATGATAATTTTATTCATACTCTAAAAGATATAAGTAAAGTTCATAGAGCATTCTACAATTAATATTGATTGACCAATATCCAAGCTCAAAATATATAAGTGAAGCACACGAAGCATTCTATAAAGCCATACTCAAAAGATTTAAGTGAAGCACACAAAGCATTCTATAAAGCCATACTCAAAAGATTTAAGTGAAGCACAAAGAGCATTCTATAAAGCCATACTGAAAAAAAATTAAGTGAAGCACATGAAGCATTCTATAAATCAATGAAGGACTATCTCATACTAGCATGGTTCATAAAGGAAAAGAAAAGAAAAATAAACACAAAAGACGCATATTATGTGAACAAAACAAAAACCAAGGTATACCGATAATTGTTGAAGAATAAAGAGGGGGTGCCAACCGGGGCATCCCCAAGCTTAGTGATGCGTCTCCAACATATCTATAATTTTTGATTGTTCCATGCTATTATATTATCTGTTTTGGCTGTTTAATGGCCTTTATTTTACTATTTTATATTAATTTTGGGACTAACCTATTAACCGAAGCCCGAGTGCCAGTTTCTGTTTTTTGCCTATTTTAGAGTTTTGCAGAAAAGGAATACCAAACAGAGTCCAAACGGAATGAAACGTTCGCGATGATCTTTCTTGGACCGAAAGCAAACCACAAGACTTGGAGATGAAGTCGAAGACGCAACGAGGAAGCCACGAGGCAGGAGGGCGCGCCCAGGGGGGTAGGTGCGCCCCCACCCTCGTGGGACCCTCATGGCACCCCTGACCTAGTTCCTTCGCCTATATATACTCTTATACCCTAAAAACATCATGGCGAGCCAAAAAAACACTTTTCCACCGCCGCAACCTTATGTACCCGTGAGATCCCATCTTGGGGCCTTTTTCGGTGATCCACCGGAGGGGGATTCGATCACAGAGGGCTTCTACATCAACACCATTACCTCTCCGATGAAGCGTGAGTACTTTACCACAGACCTTCGGGTCCATAGTTATTATCTAGATGGCTTCTTCTCTCTATTTGATTGTCAATATCGTGTTCTCCTTGATGTTCTTGGAGATCTATTCGATGTAATACTCTTTTGTGGTGTGTTTGCCGAACTCCAACGAATTGTGGATTTATGATCAAGATTATCTACGAATATTATTTGGTTCTTCTCTGAATTCTTATATGCATGATTTGATATCTTTGCAAGTCTCTTCGAATTATTGGTTTAGTTTGGCCTACTAGATTGATCTTTCTCACAATGAGAGAAGTGCTTAGCTTTGGGTTCAATCTTGCGGTGTCCTTTCCTAGTGATAGTAGGGGCAGCAAGGCACGTATTGTATTGTTGCCATCGAGGATAACAAGATGGGGTTTTCATCATATTGCTTGAGTTAATTCCTCTACATCATGTCATCTTGATTAATGCGTTACTTCGTTCTTATGAACTTAATACTCTAGATGCATGTTGGATAGCGGTCGATCTGTGGAGTAATAGTAGTAGATGCAGGCAGGAGTCGGTTTACTTGACACGAACGTGATGCCTATGTTCATGATCATTGCCTTAGATGTCATCATAATTATGCGCTTTTCTATCAATTGCTCGGTAGTAATTTTTTCACCCATCGTAATATATGCTATCTTGAGAGAAGGCACTAGTGAAACCTATGGCCCCCGGGTCTCTTTTCCATATTATTGAGTCTCGTTTACATCTTGCTAGTTTCTGATCTACTATTTTGCAATCTTTACTTTCCAATCTATAAACCAAAAATACCAAAAATATTTACTTTACTATCTCTATCAGATCTCACTTTTGTGAGTGACCGTGAAGGGATTGACAACCCCTTTGTCACATTGGTTGCAAGTTCTTGATTGTTTGTGCAGGTATTCGGTGACTTGTGTGTTGTCTCCTACTGGATTGATACCTTGGTTCTCAAAACTGGGGGAAATACTTATGCTACTTTGCTGCATCACCCTTTCCTCTTCAAGGGAAACCCAACGCAAGCTCAAGAGGTAGCACTTAGATGCTTTAGTATCCTTGAAATATTTACTTGGGGTGCCTTGGGCATCCCCAAACTTGAACTCTTGCCTCTCCTTATTCTTCTAATATCGATAACTCTTCAACCTTCGAATACTTCATCCACACAAAACTTAATAAAGAACTTTGTGAGATCCGTTCGTATAATAAAGAAAATCACTACTTTTACGTACTATTGTAAACTCATTCCAATTTCATATTAGCATTATATATACCGTATTCCAACTTAACCATGGTTCATACCCCTGATACAACCCATAGATTAATCAAATAAGCAAACAACACATAGCAAATAGAATCTGTCAAAAACATGATAGTCTGTAGCAATCTCGAAATTTTGTATATTTTTGTAACTCCAAAGATTCTGAAAAAATTGGAAAAAATAAAAATTTGTATAGTAGTACTGTGTAAAGAATTCAAGAATTTATTATTGTTGGGGAACGTAGTAATTCTAAAAAAATTCCTACGCACACGCAAGATCATGGTGATGCATAGCAACGAGAGGGGAGAGTGTTGTCTACGTACCCTCGTAGACCGAAGCGGAAGTGTTGACATAACATAGAGGAAGTATTCGTACGTCTTCCCGGTCCAACCAATCCAAGCACCGTTACTCTGGCACCTCCGAGTTCTTGACACACATACAGCTCGATGACGCACCCCGAGCTCCGATCCAGCAAAGCTTCGGGGAGGAGTTCCGTCAGCACGATGGCGTGGTGACGATCTTGATGTTCAACCGTCGCAGGGCTTCGCCTAAGCACCGCTACAATATGACTGAGGTGTAATATCATGGAGGGGGGCACCGCACACGGCTAAGAAACGATCACGAAGATCAACTTGTGTGTCCATGGGGTGCCCCCTGCCCCCGTATATAAAGGAGTGGAGGAGGGGAGGGTCGGCCCTCTCTATGGCGCGCCCTAGGGAGTCCTACTCCCACCGGGAGTAGAATTCCCCTTTTCCTAGTCCAACTAGGAGTCCTTCCATGTAGTAGGAGTAGGAGACAAGGAAGGGGAAAAGAGAAGGGAAGGAAGGAGGGGGTGCAGCCCCTCCCCCTAGTCCAATTCGGACTAGGCCTTGGGGGGCGCGCGGCCTGCCCTAGGCAGCCCCTCTCTCTTTCCCGTATGGCCCAATCAGGCCCAATACTTCTCCCCCGTATTCCCGTAACTCCCCGGTACTCCGAAAAATACCCGAACCACTCGGAACCTTTCCGATGTCCAAATATAGTCGTCCAATATATCGATCTTTACGTCTCGACCATTTTGAGACTCCTCGTCATGTCCCCGGTCTCATCCGGGACTCCGAACTCCTTCGGTACATCAAAACTCATAAACTCATAATATAATTGTCATCGAAACCTTAAGCGTGCGGACCCTACGGTTCGAGAACAATGTAGACATGACCGAGATACGTCTCCGGTCAATAACCAATAGCGGAACCTAGATGCTCATATTGGTTCCTACATATTCTACGAAGATCTTTATCGGTCAGACCGCATAACAACATACGTTGTTCCCTTTGTCATCGGTATGTTACTTGCCCGAGATTCGATCGTCGGTATCCAATACCTAGTTAAATCTCGTTACCGGCAAGTCTCTTTACTCGTTCTGTAATACATCATCTCGCAACTAACTCATTAGTTGCATTGCTTGCAAGGCTTATGTGATGTGCATTACCGAGAGGGCCCAGAAATATCTCTCCGACATTCGGAGTGACAAATCCTAATCTCGAAATACGCCAACCCAACAAGTACCTTTGGAGACACCTGTAGAGCACCTTTATAATCACCCAGTTACGTTGTGACGTTTGGTAGCACACAAAGTGTTCCTTCGGTAAACGGGAGTTGCATAATCTCATAGTCATAGGAACATGTATAAGTCATGAAGAAAGCAATAGCAATATACTAAACGATCGGGTGCTAAGCTAACGGAATGGGTCATGTCAATAAGATCATTCAACTAATGATGTGATCCCATTAATCAAATAACAACTCTTTTGTCTATGGTTAGGAAACATAACCATCTTTGATTAACAAGCTAGTCAAGTAGAGTCATACTAGTGACACTCTGTTTGTCTATATATTCACACATGTATTATGTTTCCGGTTAATACAATTCTAGCATGAATAATAAACATTTATCATGATATAAGGAAATAAATAATAACTTTATTATTGCCTCTAGGGCATATTTCCTTCAGTCTCCCACTTGCACTAGAGTCAATAATCTAGATCACATCACCATGTGATTAACATCGATAGTTCACATCATCATGTGATTAACACCCATAGTTCATATCGCCATGTGACCAACACCCAAAGGGTTTACTAGATTCAGTAATCTAGTTCACATCGCTATGTGATTAACAACCAAAGAGTACTAAGGTGTGATCATGTTTTTCTTGTGAGAGAATCTTAGTCAACGGGTCTTTCACATTCAGATCCGTTATGTATTTTGCAATTTTCTATGTCTACAATGCTCTGCACGGAGCTACTCTAGCTAATTGCTCCCACTTTCAATATGTATCTGGATCGAGACTTAGAGTCATCCAGATCGGTGTCAAAACTTGCATCGACGTAACCCTTTACTACGAACCTTTTTTCACTTCCATAATCGAGAAACATATCCTTATTCCACTAAGGATAATTTTGACCGATGTCCAGTGATCTACTCCTAGATCACTATTGTACTCCCTTGCCAAACTCAGTGTAGGGTATACAATAGATCTGGTACACAGCATGGCATACTTTATAGAACCTATGGCCAAGGCATAGGGAATGACTTTCATTCTCTTTCTATCTTCTGCCGTGGTCGGGTTTTGAGTCTTACTCAATTTCACACCTTGTAACACAGGCAAGAACTCTTTCTTTGACTGTTCCATTTTGAACTACTTCAAAATCTTGTCAAGGTATGTACTCATTGAAAAAACTTATCAAGCGTCTTGATCTATCTCTATAGATCTTGATGCTCAATATGTAAGCAGCTTCACCGAGGTCTTTCTTTGAAAAACTCCTTTCAAACACTCCTTTATGCTTTGTAGAATAATTCTACATTATTTCCGATCTACAATATGTCATTCACATATACTTATCAGAAATGCTATAGTGCTCCCACTCACTTTCTAGTAAATACAGGCTTCACCGCAAGTCTATATAAAACTATATGCTTTGATCAACTTATCAAAGTGTATATTCCAACTCCGAGATGCTTGCACCAGTCCATAGATGGATCGCTGGAGCTTGCGTATTTTGTCAGCACCTTTAGGATTGACAAAACCTTCTGGTTGCATCATATACAACTCTTCTTTAAATCCATTAAGGAATGTAGTTTTGTTTATCCGTTTGCCAGATTTTATAAAAATGCGGCAATTGCTAACATGATTTGGACAGACTTAAGCATCGCTACGAGTGAGAAAATTTTATCGTAGTCAACACCTTGAACTTTGTCAAGAACCTTTTTCGACAAGTATAGCTTTGTAGATAGTAACACTACTATCAACGTCCGTCTTCCTCTTGTAGATCCATTTATTTTCTATGGTTTGCCGATCATCGGGCAAATCCATCAAAGTCCATACTTTGTTCTCATACATGGATCATATCTCAGATTTCATGGCCTCAAACCATTTTGCGGAATCTGGGCTCATCATTGCTTCCTCATAGTTCGTAGGTTCGTCATGGTCAAGTAACATGACCTCCAGAATGGGATTACCGTACCACTCTGGTGCGGATCTCACTCTGGTTGACCTACGAGGTTCGGTAGTAACTTGATCTGAAGTTACATGATCATCATCATTAGCTTCCTCACTAATTGGTGTAGTAGTCACAGGAACAGATTTCTGTGATGAACTACTTTCCAATAAGGGAGAAGGTACAATTACCTTATCAAGTTCTACTTTCCTCCCACTCACTTCTTTCGAGAGAAGCTCCTTCTCTGGAAAGGATCCATTCTCAGCAACGAATGTCTTGTCTTCGGATCTGTGATAGAAGGTGTACCCAACAGTCTCCTTTGGGTATCCTATGAGGACGCATTTCTCCGATTTGGGTTTGAGCTTATCATGATGAAACTTTTTTCACACAAGCATCACAGCCCCAAACTTTAAGAAACGACAACTTGGGTTTCTTGCTAAACCACAGTTCATATGGTGTCGTCTCAACGGATTTAGATGGTGCCCTTTTAACGTGAATGCAGCTGTCTCTAATGCATAACCCCAAAACGACAGTGGTAAATCAATAAGTGACATCATAGATCGCAACATATCCAATAAAGTGCGGTTACGACGTTCGGACACACCATAACGTTGTGGTGTTCCAGGTGGCGTGAGCTGTGAAACTATTCCACATTGTTTTAATTGAAGACCAAACTCGTAACTCAAATATTCATCTCCACGATCAGATCGCAGAAACTTTATTTTCTTGTTACGATGATTTTCCACTTCACTCTGAAATTCTTTGAACCTTTCAACTATTTCAGACTTATGTTTCATCAAGTAGATATACCCATATCTGCTTAAATCATCTGTGAAGGTCAGAAAATAACGATACTCGCCACGAGCCTTAATACTCATTGGTCTGCATACATCAGTATGTATTATTTCCAACAAGTTTGTTGCTCGTTCCATTGTTCCGAAGAACGGAGTTTTAGTCATCTTGCCCATGAGGCATGGTTTGCAAGCATCAAGTGATTCATAATCAAGTGATTCCAAAATCCCATCAGCATGGAGTTTCTTCATGCGCTTTACACCAATACGACCTAAACAGCAGTGCCACAAATAAGTTGCACTATCATTATTAACTTTGCATCTTTTGGTTTCAATATTATGAATATGTGTATCACTACGATCAAGATCCAATGAACCATTTTCATTGGGTGTGTAACCATATAAGGTTTTATTCATGTAAACAGAACAACAGTTTATTCTCTTACTTAAATGAATAACCGTATTGCAATAAACACGATCAAATCATATTCATGCTCAACGCAAACACCAAATAACATTTATTTAGGTTCAACACTAATCCCGAAAGTATAGGGAGTGTGCGATGATGATGATATCAATCTTGAAACTACTTTCAACACACATCGTCACTTCACCCTTAACTAGTTTCTGTTTATTCTGCAACTCCCGTTTCGAGTTACTACTCTTAGCAACTGAACCAGTACTAAGTACCAAGGGGTTGCTATAAACACTAGTAAAGTACACATCAATAACATGTATATCAAATATACCTTTGTTCACTTTGCCATCCTTCTTATCCACCAAATACTTGGGGTAGTTCTGCTTCCAGTGACCAGTCCCTTTGCAGTAGAAGCACTTAGTCTCAGGCTTAGGTCCAGACTTGGGCTTCTTCACTTGAGCAGCAACTTGCTTGCCATTCTTCTTGAAGTTCCCTTCTATCCCTTTGCCCTTTTCTTGAAACTAGTGGTCTTGTTAACCATCAACACTTGATGTTCTTTCTTGATTTCTACCTTCATCGATTTCATCATCATGAAAAACTCGGGAATCATTTTCATCATCCCTTGCATACTATAGTTCATCACGAAGTTCTACTAACTTGGTGATGGTGACTAGAGAATTCTGTCAATCACTATCTTATCTGGAAGATTAACTCCCACTTGATTCAAGCGATTGTAGTACCCAGACAATCTGAGCACATGCTCACTAATTGAGCGATTCTCCTCCATCTTTTAGCTATAGAACTTGTTGGAGACTTCATATCTCTCAATTCGGGTATTTGCTTGAAATATTAACTTCAACTCCTGGAACATCTCATATGGTCCATGACGTTCAAAACGTCTTTGAAGTCCCGATTCTAAGCCGTTAAGCATGGTGCACTAAACTATCAAGTAGTCATCATATTGAGCTAGCCAAACATTCATAACGTCTGCATCTACTCCTGCAATAGGTTTGTCACCTAGCGGTGCATCAAGGACATAATTCTTCTGCGCAGCAATGAGGATAAACCTCAGATCACGGATCCAATCCGCATCATTGCTACTAACATTTTTCAAGACAATTTTCTCTAGGAACATATCAAAATAAACATATGAAAGCAACAACGCAAGCTATTGATCTACAACATAATTTGCAAAATACTACCAGGACTAAGTTCATGATAAATTTAAGTTCAATTAATCTTATTACTTAAGAACTCCCACTTAGAAAGACATCCCTCTAATCCTCTAAGTGATCACGTGATCCAAATCAACTAAACCATAACCGATCATCACGTGAAATGGAGTAGCTTTCAATGGTGAACATCATTATGTTGATCATATCTACTATATGATTCACGCTCGACCTTTCGGTCTCCATGTTCCGAGGCCATATCTGCATATGCTAGGCTCGTCAAGTTTAACCTGAGTATTCCGCGTGTGCAAAACTGGCTTGCACCCATTGTAGATGGACGTAGAGCTTATCACACCCGATCATCACGTGGTGTCTGGGCACGACGAAATTTGGCAACGGTGCATACTCAGGGAGAACGCTTCTTGATAATTAGTGAGAGATCATCTTAAAATGCTACCGTCAATCAAAGCAAGATAAGATGTATAAAAGATAAACATCACATGCAATCAATATAAGTGATATGATATGGCCATCATCATCTTGTGCTTGTGATCTCCATCTCCGAAGCACCATCATGATCACCATCGTCACCGGCGCGACACCTTGATCTCCATCATAGCATCGTTGTCGTCTCGCCAACTATTGCTTCTACGACTATCGCTACCGCTTAGTGATAAAGTAAAGCAATTACAGGGCGATTGCATTGCATACAATAAAGCGACAACCATATGGCTCCTGCCAGTTGCCGATAACTTGGTTACAAAACATGATCATCTCATACAATAAAATATAGCATCACGTCTTGACCATATCACATCACAACATGCCCTGCAAAAACAAGTTAGACGTCCTCTACTTTGTTGTTGCAAGTCTTACGTGGCTGCTATGGGCTGAGCAAGAACCGTTCTTACCTACGCATCAAAACCACAACGATAGTTTGTCAAGTTGGTGCTGTTTTAACCTTCGCAAGGACCGGGCGTAGCCACACTCGGTTCAACTAAAGTTGGAGAAACTGACACCCGCCAGCCACCTGTGTGCAAAGCACGTCGGTAGAACCAGTCTCGCGTAAGCGTACGCGTAATGTCGGTCCGGGCCGCTTCATCCAACAATACCGCCGAACTAAAGTATGACATGCTGGTAAGCAGTATGACTTATATCGCCCACAACTCACTTGTGTTCTACTCGTGCATATAACATCAAACCATAAAACCTAGCTCAGATGCCACTGTTGGGGAACGTAGTAATTTCAAAAAAATTCCTACGCACACGCAAGATCATGGTGATGCATAGCAACGAGAGGGGAGAGTGTTGTCTACGTACCCTCGTACACCGGAGCGGAAGCGTTGACACAACGTAGAGGAAGTAGTTGTACGTCTTCCCGGTCCAACCGATCCAAGCACCGTTACTCCGGCACCTCTGAGTTCTTGACACACATACAGCTCGATGACGCACCCCGAGCTCCGATCCAGCAAAGCTTCGGGGAGGAGTTCCGTCAGCACGACGGCGTGGTGACGATCTTGATGTTCAACCGTCGCAGGGCTTCGCCTAAGCACCGCTACAATATGACCGAGGTGTAATATCGTGGAGGGGGGCACCGCACACGGCTAAGGAAAAATCACGAAGATCAACTTGTCTGTCCATGGGGTGCCCCCTGCCCCCGTATATAAAGGAGTGGAGGAGGGGAGGGCCGGCCCTCTCTATGACGGGCCCTAGGGAGTCCTACTCCCACCAGGAGTAGGATTCCCCTTTTCCTAGTCCAACTAGGAGTCCTTCCATGTAGTAGGAGTAGGAGACAAGGAAGGAGAAAAGAGAAGGGAAGGAAGGAGGGGGCGCAGCCCCTCCCCCTATTCCAATTCGGACTAGGCCTTGGGGGGGCGCGCGGCCTGCCCTAGGCAGCCCCTCTCTCTTTCCCGTATGGCCCAATAAGGCCCAATACTTCTCCCCCGTATTCCCGTAACTCCCTGGTACTCCGAAAAATACCCGAACACTCGGAACCTTTCCGATGTCCGAATATAGTCGTCCAATATATCGATCTTTACGTCTCGACCATTTCGAGACTCCTCGTCATGTCCCCGATCTCATCCGGGACTCCGAACTCCTATGGTACATCAAAACTCATAAACTCATAATATAACGGTCATCGAAACTTTAAGCGTGCGGACCCTACGGTTCGAGAACAATGTAGACATGATCGAGACACGTCTCCGGTCAATAACCATTAGCGGAACCTGGATGCTCATATTGGTTCTTACATATTCTACAAAGATCTTTATCGGTCAGACCGCATAACAACATACGTTGTTCCCTTTGTCATCGGTATGTTACTTGCCCGAAATTCGATCGTCGGTATCCAATACCTAGTTCAATCTCGTTACCGGCAAGTCTCTTTACTCGTTCCGTAATGCATCATCCCGTAACCAACTCATTGGTCACATTGCTTGCAAGGCTTATAGTGATGTGCATTACGGAGAGGGCCCAAAGATACCTCTCTGACAATCGGAGTGACAAAACCTAATCTCGAAATACGCCAACTCAACATGTACCTTTGGAGACACCTGTAGTACTCCTTTATAATCACCCAGTTACGTTGTGATGTTTGGTAGCACCCAAAGTGTTCCTCCGGTAAACGGGAGTTGCATAATCTCATAGTCATAGGAACATGTATAAGTCATGAAGAAAGCAATAGCAACATACTAAACGATCAGGTGCTAAGCTAAGGGAATGGGTCATGTCAATCAGATCATTCAACTAATGATGTGATCCCGTTAATCAAATAACAACTCTTTTGTCTATGGTTAGGAAACATAACCATCTTTGATTAACAAGCTAGCCAAGTAGAGGCATACTAGTGACACTCTGTTTGTCTATATATTCACACATGTATTATGTTTCCGGTTAATACAATTCTAGCATGAATAATAAACATTTATCATGATATAAGGAAATAAATAATAACTTTATTATTGCCTCTAGGGCATATTTCCTTCAATTATGTTCTAGTAGCTCAGATCAATTCTATTACTGGGCGCAAAAGTTTCTGGGTTTTTTTTGCGCCGCACATACCAAACAAGCAATCTAATCATCCTAAAGGAAAAACTTGGAACATTATTTTTATAAGACAATGAATATATACAAGGGGATAATTATTTTTGAGAAACTTCCATGAAAGATTGTACGTTGTTTCCATGAGCATGAACACAAGTGTTCAATGTCAACCCTGACTTGTCCAATGCATAACCTTCCAATCAATTCTCTGTTGAAAAAGTTTTTAGGCATAAGAGGCAAGTAATTTTTTTTGTATTTTGCATTATTTTAATAATTTTTTTGTTTGTTTCACCCACAACTAAAGAAAAAAAACAAAAGGAAAAACAAAATCTACTTAGTGAAGAAAGCAAACAAGTACACACGAGAATATCAACCCCATGCTATTGCTCCCTGGCAACGGCACCAGAAAAGAGCTTGATAATCCCCCAAGTGCAAGGAATCATCGTAGCAATTTCCAAAGGTGGAAGTGATAAGCATGGAGTGTCGAACCCACAAGGAGCTAAAGGTAAGATCAATATTCTGTCAAGTCGTATCTGCCACTGATACGACTTTACGTACACTGAACGTTTGCTTCCATCTAGAAACGAGAAATAAAACTACGTTGTGGGTATGAAGAGGATAGCTTTGCATGATATCAGAGAGATAAAATATAAAAATAGGTGTTGTTATCATAAAGTTAGAATATATCACAATATATTACAAAAAGCAAGTGTGGAATAATGATGGAACGGTGTGCGGAATTGTCCTAGGCAATTGTTAACAAGATCGGTAATAATTATTGTAATTTTATATGAGGGAGAGGCATAAGCTAACATACTTTCTCTAATTGGATCATATGCACTTATGATTGGAACTCTAGCAAGCATCCGCAACTACTAGGTAAAACCCAACCATAACATTAAAGTACAAAGTCCCCTCCATACGCAACAACCCCCTTACTCAGGTTTAAGATTTTGTCACTCTAGCAACCCACTATAAGTCAATCATGAACGTATTGCAACAACCTACAGCGGGAATCCTTCATGTGTGCGCAGCATGGAAGGCACCATAGGACGGCACTAAAATAAAATATACAACTCAAACCAATCTAGATCATCAATCAACCCAAAAGACAAAAGAAATCTACTCAAAACATCATAGGATGGCAACACATCATTGGATCATAATATGTGGCATAAAGCACCATGTTCAAGTAGTGGATTACATCGGGGTGCGGGAGAGTAGACCGCTTAAAAGAAATGAGGAAGGTGATGAAGATGGTGATGTTGATGAAGACGATCACCGCGGTGATGGTTCCCCCGGCGGCACTCCGGCGCCACCGAGAGAGATGGGGAGAAGGTCTCCCCCTTGTGCTTCCTCCTCCATGGCCTCCCCCTAGATGGGGAGAGGTTCTCCCCCTAGTCCTTGGCCTCCATGGTGATGATGACCCCCTTCGGGTTCCTCCTCCATGGCCTCCGGTGATGATAGCGCCCTCCGGCAGGGTGCCAGAGAGGACCTAGATTGATTTTTCATGGCTACAGAGGCTTGCGGTGGCGGAACTTCTGATCCAGGGTTCTTTTCGGGGGTTTTGGCATTTATAAGAAGTTTTTGCGTCAGTCTCACGTCAAGGAGGTGCTTGAGGGGCCCACAAGCCGTAAGGTGCGCCCTCCCCCCCAGGGCGTGCCCTAGCGGCTTGTGGCAGCCTCGATCACTTCCTGGCCCAACTCTGGTGCTTCGGGGGTCTCTTTTGGTCCATGAAAAATCACCTTAAATTTTCAGCCCATTCCGAGAATTTTTATTTCTGCACAAAAAACAACATCACAGTAGTTCTACTGAAAACAACGTCAGTCCGGGTTAGTTCTAATCAAATCATGCCAGAACCATATAAAATTGTTGTGAAGATGACATGAATACTTCATAAATTATAGATACGTTGGAGACGTATCAATCTCATATTCAGAAGGACCATCATCCTACTCATCTAGGGTTTAGTTCATCCGATCTCGAGGTAGATCAACTATGTAACCATCATATACACACATCAATATAATCAAGCAGGACGTAGGGTTTTACCTCTTCAAGAGGGCCCGAACCTGGGTAAGTACTATCACTGCGTTAATTGTTCCCCATTGATTTGAGATCCATAGCTCGGGACCCCCCTACCCGAGATCCGCTGGTTTGGACACCGACATTGGTGCTTTCATTGAAAGTTCCACTATGAGATCGACGAAGGATCAATGGCTTTCCTACAGATCAAATGCGACGTCGGCATCTTTGTCGGCTCGACTAGTCATCTTGGCTTGACCGAGGACTGCACTCCACCTCAGATCGTTGTGTTTGGACGAGGGCCTTCATCAACGTCAACTCCGATCTCTATCAAGATCACGGAGGAACCATCCATGGAGCTCAGGGGCTTAATGTCAACATTGGCCTCGAGTGGTTGTGTTGTTTTTCTGGATATCAAACTTGTATCCGCCACCACCGCCTCCTCGAAAGTCACTTTGATGATTGCTTTGGTGGAATTGCACGGAATTGATTCTACAACAACCCTATAAAATTTCATCGCGTTCCGATGGAGGATTCTCTGGCGATCTCCGATATACAGGAGCCTTGCCAAATCTAGAAGGGAATCTAGATGAGTTTAGGGCGAGGAGTTCAGGGTCCATCTCAGACATCGTTTGGAAGATCCAATCATTCATTGGCTGCGGAAATCATATATTGACCACCCACCCAAATTTTAGCTCAACCCGACTGTTCAAACTCTGGGAAACTTCTGACGAGTGGATCAATTTCCAAATCTGTTTTATGTGCAAATACGAATCCGACTCGAGTTCATCGTTCTTCATTAATGGGATATTGGACAACCTTTTTGGAGGAATTTCTTTCTAAGGTATTGTGTGTTGCTCTCAAACACGTGCCCATGAATTTTGAGCCTTTTCAAAGGCAATCTTCACCGTCGCGCCGGTGTCAAACCAGCCCGACAATGTTGCTCCACGGCTGCCGGCCTGCACTAGATAGGTCATCCCTAGATTGAGTCGAGGTCAACCTCATCGGATCATCACCCCCGCGAGCCGACCAAGAGTTCGGAATTGCGAAGGCTAAATCATCACCAACATCATCGCCCCATGAATTACACGGAGCGGGCACACCAGCATCTCCGCACGGTCACTTCATCAAGCCGGCATCGACCACGTCACAATATCTGACCTGCTTTGGCATCGCCGCGCCATTGCTTATTCAAGCCGATGTCCACCACGCCGACCTGCTTCGACACCTCGGCTTGCATGGTGGTTGCAACGTCAACTTATTGACCTGCTCTATCACCTCGGCTGGACAGGGGGCTTTGCCATCTCTTCATCAACCTACTCTGGGGACTTCGGCATCACCAGCCGACCAACTTCGTCACGTTAGCTGGACCGGGGGCTTCGCCTCGCTGCATCAACCTTGCTTCATCACCACTTCATCAAGCCAAGCTCCTCGCTCAGTCACCTCGGACTTGTGGGTTAGGACCTCAGCCAAGCCGACGACTACGTCTTCGTCCTGCCACAAGCTCAAACCTCATCAACAACACCGATCACATTAACCAGCTAAGTCGCTTCCATGCTGAGTTTTTTTAAAAAATATTCTTGTTTGGTTCGACCAAAAACTATATTTGTGCAAAAAAAATTGTTTGTTAAAAACTTAGTTTGTCAAAACAGTTCTTTTACCCAAGTTAACTAAGGGCTCTTAAATTTGTATGAGTCGTTTTATAATAACAGTTTTATCTAAGTCATTGCAAATTCTTTTTCTACCACTCCTTTCTCGACTCGAGTGTGTGGTCAATAACCGGATAGCCTGGTTTCTCTCTAAAAGCCGCTCGAGTTTAGTTTGCTAAACCTGCCTGAGAAGCACTCCACCTTCGGGATAGGAGGTTGAAGCCGAAGGATGACCCACTTGAAGTCTTGAGATCGGATGTGTCATGTTAAAGCACGACAAAAGCACAAACTAATTTTTAGACCGATGTCCGGATTGGCACCAAAAAAACTTGAGTTACTTCAGATATAAACTTTTCGCACAAGTTTTTTGGTTTTTAGAGTTTATAACACTTTTAACCTATTTTATGTTTTCCTTTTAGGAGGCGGGACATCCTCTTGATCGAGGTGTTTTGCGTGATGGTTTTGCTCAGGAAATATTTTCTGACCCGCAGTTCGACATCTCTCCTGCCGAGCTGCACCTCAGTGTTGTCAAAACACATTCAATAGATGAAACAGTTCCCGAGTAGATTCGGTCCTCAGGTTGGTCGGACGCACCCAACCTGAGTCTCAGGGGCTACTGGCTATATATCGCAGCAGAGAATAAATTGCACCAGTCAAAAAAATTCGCAAAAAATTAGCCCAAGACCGAGGTGGTGCACCACCTTGGAAGAAGTCTGTCATAAAGCTCGGATGCAAATAGCTGGCTCCATAGAGGGCATTTCTGGTATTAAGCCCGGCTGAACTCCTTTAGAGTTTTTCAAGGAGGTAATTTATGACACCTCAGATGCTGATCGGCGTTGGAGCTCGGCTACAAAAAGACACCACGGATGCAGTACGATGTTGTATAGCTCGGACACAAGAGGAAACCGATGTACGGGAAACACTTCAAACCCGAGGTGTGGCATAAGAAATAATAAGTCATTGATAAAGGCCGAAGACTTAAAGGGGTCCTTGGATGCCCGACGTGTAAACTCTTCGGATTTAGCTTGGCAATCCTCAAGATCGAAGATGGAAAGATTTGTTGAACCAGTTTTCAAGACCGACGATCGAAGATGAAGAACAGTTTAGAAGAATCAAAGAGCGGCCCCAACTTGAAGACCGGTTTAGCGGGCTACTGACGGTGTCCTGGACTAGGGGGTACACACCACATCATCTCCTGACCAAGTGGATCGGGCCGAGGACCCCCATGTGGTTCACTCATGGGCCACTTCGGGTATCCCATGATGCATACTAGGAGGATTCCACAAGACTTGGCGCACAAGACAAGGACTCCTCTAAATCCTAGGCCTCTGGTGCATTATATAAACCAAGGCCGACTAGTCAATATATGATCTCATATTCAGAAGAACCATCATCCTACTCGTCTAGGGTTTAGTTCATCCAATCTCGATGTAGATTAACTCTGTAACCATCATATACACACATCAATATAATCAAGCAAGACGTAGGATTTTACCTCTTTGAGAGGGCCAAACCTGGGTAAGTATTGTCCTTGCGTTCATTGTTCCCCATTGATTCGAGATCCACAGCTCGGGACCCCCTACCCAGGATCCGCCGGTTTGGACATCGACAGTCACAAAACAACTCTCTGATTGTATTGAGTCTTTCATTCCAAGTATTGTAATTTAGGCCCTACTTCTAGTTTTGTAATGCTTTTAGAGTACATAAATCATCTGTTGGTCAGGTAATGACCTTGTAAATACCCATGTAATTATTTACCTTTTGTTCAATATAATGTAGTAGGAGCCTCTCCTGTTGTTTAAAGTTCAAAATAATAATAATTGGGCATTCGATCATTCACCGAAAAGACCACCAAAATCCTTCACAAGCATTCAGTCTGTGATGCTAAGCAAACTAGGTAGCTGACATTGGAAAAAATCTGGTATTAATGAAAGAATATGCAAAACATGTAGTGTAAAAGGTAATTAAATCATGTTTTGCATCATCACAAAAATAACTTAATAGTACCTGATGAATCTGCAATGCATGAAAATACTAAAAATGTGAGGAAGTAGTTTAAAGTAATTTTTAAAACATTAATAAAGATCCCCAACTTGCACCATGGTTGAAAGCATTAAAGTTCAACTTTTACCCCAAAGAGCAAGATTTATGCCCAATCTTTCACTTTCAATGCTAAACTGATCTAAGTAGGAACTTA
The DNA here is from genome assembly GCF_018294505.1 of Triticum aestivum. Lineage (NCBI taxonomy): Eukaryota > Viridiplantae > Streptophyta > Magnoliopsida > Poales > Poaceae > Triticum > Triticum aestivum. The sequence goes on from NC_057804.1 coordinate 52,017,874, forward strand.
AGTATTGATTCTTTAGCAGTTCTCCCATGATATTTGACAAAATAGAGAAATCTTATTCCCTGCTTTGCCTTTTGACCTCCGATGTTTCACTTTTTTGAACTGTTGTGCCATTTTTCTTTGTCGGTGAATATATTTTATGGTTCACTAACCTTTAAAATTCTAATGTAGACTACACACTAGGGAGCAAACAACCATGGTAGAAAAGAGAGAGAGACATAGAGAGAGAGAGAGAGAGAGAGAGAGATTCTTTCTTAAGCGTACTTAACTATGCTAATAACATAGTCACATTCTAAAAAATGTAATAATTAAAAATTGAAGAACAAGCCATAAACAAAGAGCTTACACAGTGCGCGCACACACACATAGAGAGAGGGGGGAGGGAGAGAGAACATCCAGAGCACAAGAAAGATATGCAACTCATGAATCATGCTTTTAAATTTTTTCTATGCATCATACAACATGCATTAAGAGGGATAAGCGCCATGTAACTTTAGTGAAGCGGAAAAGGTGTTATTATTCTTACATGGAGGTCCTTCATCTTTTAAGGGGAAATTGAAGTTCAGAATGTAAGTACCATAGATCAGCTCAATGCCTGCAAAAATAGACATTATCATGCTGATATATGTACGACAACAATCTTACATAGTAAAATGAAAAATATACTGTAAAGTGTTGTTCTTTAATAGTTAAAAACTAAAAAGAATCACAAGTCTAGCAGGTAGACTCATGAAAATTCTTGTAGAAGAACATGAAAAATATCAAGTATTTGGATATACTGAAGCATCAACCAAAAGGCTACACAAATAAGTTCACCTTAACAACGTATCCAAGTCTTAGAAAAAATATTCATTGTTCTAAGAATGATCTCAAATCTCAGCGTCATAGGGATGGGAGAACTCCGCGTTGTCACATGCCCAGTCATCCACGATGATGTCGTCTAGGGTATGGTGCAAAGGGATGGGCGGCATGTCATGCTCCATGCCCGTGAGCCAAGCCAACTCAGGGGAGAGATGGGCCTTGCGTGGCACCCCGATTCACAGCACTGGAGGCCTCGTGTCCCAACCCAGAGATCCATGTCTTTTGGAACACGATATAGCTTGTTACAGAATAAAACATAATATATTAAAGTACTATGGTTACAAAGTCATAGGGTACAATACTTGTTAGGGCATATTTATCTCTTAGTGGTTTTGGTGATTGATGACAATCCATTTTGTGGACTAACCATGTGCATTGAGCATTTCAGATATTACATCATATGGCATGAGACGGTTTATTCCCTTGGGTGATAGAGTGAAGAAGGTTGTTTCTGATGTTTCTTTTTTGGTGGATTTGAGTCATAAGAAAGTCGTAATATTATGAGGGGGTCCACACTGTAAAGGTTATGGTGGAATCAAGACATACACATACCCTATGCACCCGCATACCCTTCCTGCAACTTTGGAGGTCTTACTGTTCTCTGCTTGGGCTATCTTGAAGCACCCAAGTGGCAGTATCACCCTGGGTAGCGGTAGTACCACTTTGGTACTACCGCATTCCAGTGATGCGGTCATTGCCGCTTGTTTTGGGGTACTATGGTCGTTTTCGCGCTTATGGTAGTAGGGTGGTAGTACTGCTTCAGCAGTACTACGACGCTAGTACTACCTCACTACCGCACACTCTGTGTAGCCTAGAGGATTTACCGATAGTAGGGCGGTAGTACTTCTTGAGCGGTACTTCCGTTGTCTACTACCACACTCACTTCCGCTTATATATCAAAGTGCTTCTCTAACCCATTTCCACAATCATGGTAGTAGAGCGGTTATAGGGCGGTAGTACCGCTTGCTGTGGTACTTCCGCTCTACCACTTTCTACCACCGTAGTTTCACTAAGTCTTGAGACACCTAGCGATAGTAGAGCTGGTGAGGACGGTAGTACCGCTCCGGTGGCACTACCACTCTTGTGTTCACTCACTCGCATGCTACTCGTGGAACTAACGCACTAAGCGGTAGTACCGCTCCCTCGAGCGGTAGTACCGCTTATGTGCGGAGCAGATAACTATTGGATTTGCCACCACTATATAAAGGGGGTCTTCTTCCCCGAGAAGTACCACATCTTATCCCCCCAAGCTCCATTGTTGTCCTAAAGCTCATTTTCGCTTCTCCCTAGCCAACAAACTTCTTGTTGTTTTAGGGTTTGGAGGAGAAGACCTCGATCTACACTTCCACCAAGAGATATTTGATATTCCCCACTAACCCCTTGTGGATTGATACGTCTCCAATGTATCTATATTTTTTTATTGTTCCATGCTATTATAGTATCAATCTTGGATGTTTTATATGCATTTACAAGCAATTATATATATATATATATATCATTTTTTGGGACTAACCTATTAACTTAGTGCCCAGTGCCAGTTGTTGTTTTTTTGCCTGTTTTCGGTTTTTCAGAATATCAGTACCAAATGAAGTCCAAATGCCACGAAACTTTTTGGAGATGTTTTCTGGACATAAGAGACACTAGAAGCTTCGGGACAAGGCCAGAAGACAAATGAGGTGGCCGCGAGCCACCAAGGAGCACCCAGGGGGTGGGCACACCCTGGTGCCTCATGGGCCCACCTTCACTCCGTTGACCTAATTCCACCTCTATAAATTCTCAAAAATCAGGAAACAAACAGAGAGCCACCCAAAATACTTTTTCCGCCACCGCAAGTTTCTATACCACAATATATAATCTGGAGGCCTTTTCTGGCACTCTGCTGGAGGGGGAATCAATCACGAAGGGGCTCTACATCAACCTTGCTGCCCTTTCGATGATGTGTGAGTATTTTACCACGGACCTACGAGTCCATAGTTAGTAGCTATATGGCTTATTCTCTCTCTTGGATCTTCAATACAATGTTCTCCTCGATGTTCTTGGAGTTATATTCGATGTAATCACTTTTTGCGGTGTGTTTGTTGGGATCCGATGAATTGTGAGTTTATGATCAGATTATCCATGAATATTATTTGAGTTTTCTCTGAACTCTTTTATGCATGATTGTTATAGCTTTGTATTTCACTCCGATCTATTCATTTGGTTTGGCCAACTAGATTGCTTTTTCTTGCAATGGGAAAGGTGCTTTGTGATGGGTTCGGTGCTCAATCCAGTGACAGAAAGGGACATGACACGTATTTGCATCGTTGCCATTATGGATAAAAGGATGGGGTTTATTCATGCATGAGTTTACTTTGCCTACATCATGTCATCTTGCTTAAAGCATTAATCCATTCTTTATGAACTTAATACTCTAGATGCAAGCTCGATAGCGATCAATGTGTGGAGTTATAGTAGTAGATGCAGGCAGGAGTCGGTCTACTTATCTCGGACATGATGCCTATATACATGATCATTGCATTGGATATCATCATGATTATTCGATTTTGTATCAATTGCCCAACAGTAGTTTGTTTACCCACCATATGCTATTTTCAAGAGAGAAGCCTCTAGTGAAAACTATGGCCCCCGAGTCTACTTTTATCATATATTAAAATCCTAAAAATACCTTGCTGAAATTTTTCTTACTTTATTTTATTTTTTATTTTTGTTCTATCTATCTATCACTACACAATTTAATCTTGCAATTAATTGCCGAGGGATTTACAACCCCTTGTTCCCGTTGGGTTCAAGGATTTGTTATTTTGTGTGTAGGTGCTGCTAACGAGGTGTTGCGTGGTTCTCCTAATGGATTGATAACCTTGATTCTTAACTGAGGGAAATACTTACCTCTACTGTACTATATCATCCCCTCCTCTTCGGGGAAATCCCAACCTAGGTCACAAGTAGCACGAATCTTGTTACTCTTGGGTGTTTGGGCAACCTAGAATGAAGAGCTCACCTGGAGACATAATCCATCGTGGTGAAGCTTCAAGGTGGTGTTGGGAGCCTCCAATTAAGTTGTGGAGAGAGCCCCGACCTTGTTTGTAAACGTTCGGTCACCGCCTTCAAGGGCACCACTAGTGGAATCACGACATCTTGCATTGTGCGAGGGCGTGAGGAGAATACGATGGCCCTAGTGGTTTCTTGGGGAGCATTGTGCCTCCACACCGCTCCAACGGAGATGTACCCTGATGTTTACTATGCAACCTTCTTCTTCTAGACTCGTGTTGGGCCTCCAAGCGCAGAGTTATGTAGGACAGTAGCAAATTTCCCTCAAGTGGATGACCTAAGGTTTATCAATCCGTCAGAGGCGTAGGATGAAGATGGTCTCTCTCAAACAACCCTGCAACCAAATAACAAAGAGTCTCTTGTGTCCCCAACACACCCAATACAATGGTAAATTGTACGGGTGCACTAGTTCAGCGAAGAGATGGTGATACAAGTGTAATATGGATGGTTGATATAGGTTTTTGTAATATGAAAATATAAAAACAGCAAGGTATCTAGTAACAAAAGTGAGCAAAAAGGGTATTGCAATGCTTGAAAACAAGGCCTAGGGTTCATACTTTCACTAGTGCAAGTTCTCTCAACAATGATAACATCATTAAATCATATGGCAATCCCTCAACGTGCGACAAAGAGTCACTCCAAAGTTCCTATCGTGGAGAACAAAAGATGAAATTGCTTGTAGGGTACGAAACCACCTCAGAGTTATTCTTTTCGATCAATCCATTAAGCTATTCCTATAAGTGTCACAAATAGCCCTAGAGTTCGTAGTAAAATAACACCATATGACACACATCAATTAACCCTAATGTCACCTAGATACTCCAATGTCACCACAAGTATCTTTTGGTCAATTATACAATATGCATCAAACAACTTCAGATTCATAATATTCAATCCAACATAAAGAACCACAAAGAGTGCCCCAAGATTCCTACCGGAGAAACAAGGACAAAAACATGCATCCACCCCTATGCATAGATTACCCCAATGTCACCTCGGGAATCCACGAGTTGAGTGCCAAAACATACATCAAGTGGATCAATAGAACACCCCATTGTCACCATAGGTATACCACACAAGACATACATCAAGTGTTCTCAAATCCATAATAGTGTTCAATCCGATAATAGTGAAACCTCAAAGGTAAAACTCAATTCATCACAAGAAGGTAGAGGGGGAGAAACACCATATGATTCAACTATAATAACAAAGCTCGCGGTACATCAACATTGTGCCATATCAAGAACACGAGAGGGAGATCAAACACATAGCTACTAGTGCATACCCTCAGCCCCGAGGGTGAACTACTCCCTCCTCATCATGGAGACCGCCAGGATGATGAAGATGGCCACCGGTGATGGTTTCCCCCTCTGGCAAGGTGCCGGCATAGGCTCCCGATTGGTTTTTCATTGCTACAAAGGCTTGCAACGGTGGAACTCCTGATCTAAGTTTCTTTCTGGAGGTTTCTAGATTTATAAGAATTTTTGGCATCGGTTTCCCGTCGGGGGGGTCCCGAGGAGCCCACAAGCCAAGGGCGCGCCCCTACCCTTGTGGTCACCTCGGGACTCTTCTGGCCCAGCTCCGATGCTCTGTGGGCTTCTTCTGGTCCATAAAAAATCACCGTAATTTTCAGCTCAATTGGACTCCGTTTGATATTCCTTTTCTGTAAAACTCAAAAACAAGGGAAAAATAGAAACTGGCACTAGGCTCTAGGTTAATAGGTTAGTCCCAAAAATAATATAAAATAAAATATTAATGTATATAAAACATACCTATAAATACCCAACCTTAATTCCTGCTCGTCCTCGAGTAGGTAAATGATAAAAACGGAATTTTTGATGTGGAATGCTACCTAACATATTTATCCATGTAATCTTCTTTATTGTGGCAAGAATATTCAGATCCATAAGATTAAAAACAAAATTTTAATATTGACATAACACAATAATACTTCAAGCAGACAAATAAAGCAATCATGTCTTCTCAAAGTAATATGGCCAAAGAAAGTTATCCCTACAAAATCATATAGTCTGGCTATGCTCCATCTTCATCACACAAAGTATTAAATCATGCACAACCCCGATGACAAGCCAAGCAACTGTTTCATACTTTTGTTGTTCTCAAACTTTTTCAACTTTCACGCAATACATGAGTGTGAGCCATGGATATAGCACTATAGGTGGAATAGAATATGGCGGTTGTGGAGAAGATAAAAAGAAGGAGATAGTCTCACATCAACTAGGCGTATCAACAAGCGATGAAGATTCCCATCAATAGATATCAATGTGAGTGAGTAGGGATTTCAATGCAACGGATGCACTAGAGCTATAAGTGTATGAAAGCTAAAAATGAAACTAAGTGGGTGTGCATCCAACTCGCTTGCTCAGGAAGACCTAGGGCAATCTGAGGAAGCCCGTCATTGGAATATACAAGCCAAGTTATATGACAAAAAGTGCCCACTAGTATATGAAAGTGACGACATAGGAGACTCTCTATCATGAAGATCATGGTGCTACTTCGAAGCACAAGTGTGGAAAAAGGATAGTAGCATTGTCCCTTCTCTCTTTTTCTCTCAATTTTTTATTTTGGGCTCTTTGGGCTCTTTTTTTGTCTTTTTGTTTGGGATCTTTGGCCTCTTTTTTATTTTTTATTTTTCGTTTGGATCCTCATCCCAACTTGTGAGGGAATCATAGTCTCCATCATCCATTTTCTCACATGGGACAATGCTCTAATAATGATGATCATCACACTTTTATTTACCTACAACTCGATACTTAGAGCAAAATATGACTCTATATGAATGCCTCCGGCGGTGTACCGGGATGTATAATGATCAAGAGTGACATGTATAAAAATATGAACAGTGGCCAAGCCACAAATACTATGCCAACTACATGATCATGCAAAGCAATATGACATTGATGGTATGTGTCATAATCAATGGAACAGTGGAAGTTGCATGGCAATATATCTCGGAATGGCTATGGAAATGCCATAATAGGTAGGTGTGGTGGCTGTTTTGAGGAAGGTTATATGATGGGTTTAATACACCGACGAAAGTTGCACGGTACTAGAGGCTAGCAATGGTGTAAGGGTGAGAGTGTGTATAATCCATGGACTCAACATTAGTCATAAAGAACTCACATACTTATTGCAAAAATTTATTAGCCATCGAAACAAAGTACTACACGCATGCTCCTAGGGGGATAGATTGGTAGGATAAGAACATCGCTCATCCCCGACCACCACTCATAAGGAAGACAATCAATAAATAAATCATGCTCCGACTTCCTCACATAACGGTTCACCATACGTGCATGCTTTGGGAATCACAAACTTTAACACAAGTATTTCTACCAATCCACAATTACTCACTCAATCCACAATTACTCGCTAGCATGACTCTAATATCACCATCTTCATATCTCAAAACAAATGCAAGGAATCAAACTTCTCATAGTATTCAATGCTCTTTATAAGAAAGTTTTTATTATATCCCTCTTAGATGCCTATCATATTAGGACTAAATTCATAACCTAAGAAAATTACCATGCTGTTTAAAGACTCTCAAAATAATATAAGTGAAGCATGAGAGTTCAACAATTTCTTCAAGATAAAACCACTTTTGTGCTCTAAAAAGATATAAGTGAAGCACTAGAGCAACTACCCAGCTCAAAAGATATAAGTGAATCACATAGGGTATTCTAATAAATTTCCGATTAATGTGTGTCACTCTCAAAAGGTCTTTACAGAAAGGATGATTGTGGCAAACTAAATAGCAAAGACTCATGTCATACAAGACGCTCCAAGCAAAACACATATCATGTGGTGAATAAAAATATAGCCTCAAGTAAATTTATCGATGAATTGAAGACAAAAGAGGGGATGCCATCTGAGGCATTCCCAAGCTTAGATGCTTGGTTGTCCTTTAATATTACCCTGGGGTGTCTTGGGCATCCCCAAGCTTAGGATCTTGCCTGTCCTTATTCCATAGTCCATCAATTCTTTACCTAAAACTTGAAAACTTCACAACACAAAACTCAACAGAAAACTTGTAAGCTCCGTCAGTATAATAAAGCAAATCACCACTTAGGTACTATCGTGAACTCATTCTAAATTATATTGGTGTTATATCTACTGTATTCCAACTTCTCCATGGTTCATACCCTCCAATACTAACCATACATTCATCAAAATAAGCAAACAGCACAATGAAAATAGAATCTGTCAAAAACAGAATAGTCTATAGTAATCTGGAAACTTCGTATACTTATGTAACTCCAAAAAATCTAAAAAATTAGGACAATCTAGGAAATTTGTACATCAATCTTGTGTAAAAAAACTCAGGATTTTATCACATTCCAGCATCTCAGATCAATTATGTTTCTGGGCGCAAAAGTTTCTGTTTTTCAGCAAGATCAAATCAACTATCACCATAGACCATCCCAAAGGTCTTACTTGGAAATTTATTGAAACAAAAGATATAAAACATGATTACTACAGTAGCATAATCATGTGAACACACAAAAATAGTAGGTATAAGTATTGGGTTGTCTCCCAACAAGCGCTTTTCTTTAATGCCTTTCTAGCTAGGCATGATGATTTCAATGATGCTCACATAAAAGATAAGAATTGAAACATAACGGGAGCATCATGAAGCATATGACTAGCACATTTAAGTCTAAAACACTTCCTATGCATAGGGATTTTGTGAGCAAACAATTTATGGGAGCAAGAATCAACTATCATAGGAAGGTAAAGCAAGCAAAACTTCAAGATTTTCAACACACAGAGAGGAAACTTGATATTATTGCAATATGTTCCTCGCTCATAATAATTTTTAGTGGCATCATGAATTAATTCAACAATATAACTATCACATAAAGCATTCTTTTCATGATCCACAAGCATAGAAATTTTATTACTCTCCACATAAGCAAAATTATTCTCATGAATAGTAGTGGGAGCAAACTCAACAAAATAACTATCATGTGAGGCATAATCCAATTGAAAATTAAAATCATGATGACAAGTTTCATGGTTATCATTATTCTTTATAGCATACATGTCATCACAATAATCATCATAGATAGCAACTTTGTTCTAATAATCAATTGGAACCTCTTCCGAAATAGTGGAATCATCATTAGATAAAGTCATGACCTCTCCAAATCCACTTTCATAATTATTAAAATAAGAATCAACACCCTCCAAAATAGTGGGATCAATACTACCTTGAGTTGACAATCTTCCAAACCCACTTTCATCAATATAATCATCAAAAATAGGAGGCGTGCTATCATCATAATAACTTTTCTCATCGAAACTTGGGGGGCAAAAAATATCGTCTTCATCAAACATAGCATCCCCAAGCTTATGGCTTTGCATATCATTACCATCATGGATATTCAAATAATCCATACTAACAACATTCCAATCATGCTCATCATTCAAATATTTTATGCCAAACATTTTATTGACTTCTTCTTCTAACACTTGAGCACAATTTTTCTTTCCGTCATTTTCACAAAAGACATTAAAAAGATAAAGCATATGAGGCAACCTCAATTCCATTTTTTTGTAGTTTTCTTTTATAGACTAAACTAGTGATAAAAAAAGAAACTAAAAGATTCAATTGCAAGATCTAAATATATACCTTCAAGCACTCATCTCCCCGGCAACGGCGCCAGAAAAGAGCTTGATGTCTATACGCAACCTTCTTCTTGTAGACTTGTGTTGGGCCTCCACGCGTAGAGTTTTGTAGAACAGTAGCAAATTTCCCTCAAGTGGATGACCTAAGGTTTATCAATCCATGGGAGGCATAGGATGAAGATGTGTCGAGGAAAACAAACACATATGGGTCACAAAGATCCCTTCTACGTTCGGTGGGGGATTAGCTGCATGAAGAGCAGGTCGAGCCATTAGCACACAGGGGATTTCACCCAGGTTCGGGCCACAAAGATGCGTAATACCCTAGTCCTGCTTGTCTGGATATATGTGTTCTTGAGCTTTAGAACTAGCTACGATGCGTGCCTGGTCCAAAAGTTCGAATCCTCTCTCTGTATGCCTTGGGCCTCCTTTTATACATAAACAGGTTGCCACATTGGCACCCAAGAGGTGGCAAGCTACATTGTCGAGCTTATCACTCGACAATGTAGGACAAACGCATTTAATGTGTTGCCTACATGCCCTCTAGCTTTATCGAGGACGACAACAGAAGCCATCCCATCCATCGCCGCTCCTCCTTGCTTTGACACGCGTCCGGGATGACGAGGCATGCAGCACCATGCTGGCTAACTAGCTGATGTGTTGGCATAATGGTAGAGCCTCCATGAAGATCTGCATGCCGCCACACAGGCGCCTGCTTAGTTGGTCCACCGATCGTTGCACTAGAGTGGTGGTGAGGTGGCAAACCCTTGCTGGGCGTGGGTCTGGCCGCGGCCCAGCGATCGTCCCCGGCAAGGCTTTTTGGGGACCTTGGAGTCATCCCCAGCAAGGGTCTTGCCGAGGGTCTTCGTCTTCTGGTCCCACGTGGACCCATGGGCTGCCAATCTTTATGAGGATCTGCATGCTACCAAGCATGTGCTCTCAGATCTTGGTCTTAACATTGTCGATGGTGTCAGAGCTCTCAGCTCCAAGGGTGGTGGGCTTGCTGGCGTTGTGCAGGTTGCCCCGGCAAGGGTGTTGCCGGGGGAGGTCCAGCTCGCCTCTCTGCTTCTTGTTCTTCGAGTATCTGCCTTGGTAGTCTTTGGGTTTTTGCCTCACCAAGCCCTGCTGCAGGAGTGATTGTGACTGCCCGTGCACTAGTAAGGGGTACATAAGTACCCATACTTTTGTACACCGAAGGAGCCCCCGGGCCTGGGCCACATATAAGCACAAGGCGTAGTTGGGACAGGCCCAAGGCAGTGCGCAGGCGGGCGTGGCAGAGATGGATCGCCACGATCTTTCTGTCAGTTGCGCTTTGATGACCCACAAGTGTAGGGGATCTATCGTAGTCCTTTCGATAAGTAAGAGTGTCGAACCCAACAAGGAGCAGAAGTAAATAATAAGAGGTTTTCAGTAAGGTTTTCTCTGCAAGCACTGAAATAGTAGGTGATAGATAGTTTTGTGATAAGATAAATAGCAACAAGCAAAAGTAAATAAAGTAAATAAGGTGCAGAAAGGTGGCCCAATCCTTTATGTAGCAAAGGATAGGCCTGGACAAATTCTAATAATAATGAAGGAGCTCCCGAGGACACTGTCGGTGTACTAGAGTAGGGGTACCCCAGTACCGCGAACTTGTGCACGGGCAGTTGCAGCGCCCCGCGGCAAGGGATTGCCGGGTTACCGCCAAGATACTCCGTGGCTCCTTTGGAGCCATTCAAGAACAAAGTATTCAAGTCAAGAGGACAAGGCCCCGGCAAGAGGAGCTTGCTGGGAAGGCCAACCGAGGCATCTCAAGGAACTTGCCGCGATGCGCCACGCGTCCGGGCAAGGCCCGGTGAGCGACAAGCTTCCGGGCGCGGCAAGACGCCTGCCGCGGCAAGCGGCCACTCTGTGCCCATGCTCCAGTGCATCCACCAACGTGTCGCCCTGGGGGCATTTCCAGGCACGCGTGGCGGAAGGCTGTGCAGCCAGCGGTAAGCGGTGGCATGCGATGCTAACAAGATCGCCATCGTGGCAGGCGATGGCGCCCCTGATGGTCCTTTTTTACACTGTTTAGGCGACACAGACGGGCATTTAATGCCCTTGTCCCCTGCCGTCAGGGTTAGGTAGAGAGCACTGTACAAGTAGCTGTACCAACCACCTCTCTTTTTACGTTTTTACCCTTCTCTGCGTTGCCACCTGTCGGTGACCCCTTGTGCATATAAAAGGAGGCCCATGCGCAACGTAGAGGAGGTTCGACTAGTTCGGAAGGTTCAGATCATTTCGAAGCCAGAAAACACTTAGCTCTCTAGAGCAAGAATACAATACAATCAGACAAGCAGCAGTAGGAGTATTATCTCTCCGGAGAGCTCCGAAGCTGGGTAAACTGCTTGTGTGCTTCGCCTCGATCTGCTCTTCGTGCGACCTCCGCCCCCCGCCGAACCGAAAGGGGCTCGGTCCGCTGGTCCCATAGGTGTTCGTGGATCAGTTTCCCCGACATCTTTGGCGCACCAGGTAGGGGGCGTCGAGATTGTATGAACCTGATCTGGCGTTCACACGAGCTAGATCTTCATTTTCTTCATCAACATGCCACCGAAGAAGAAGGCTTCGGAGGCAGCTGCTCCGTTCGCGTCGATCTCACCGCCACCGGAACAAACGGGTGGTGGGGTTGACGCTGGTGGAAGAACAGACATTGACGAGGAAGCTCGCGGTGCTGCCAGGTCCAAGGACAAGGCTGCACAAACATTGGTGTCTTTGCATCCGCCGCGTCCCTCTCAGGAGGCGCAGGACCGACAGCGTCATGGTATTCGTAGTACCATACTCTTGTTGGACCAAGATCAAGCTGGTGGGTCTTGGGGTGCTCAAGACCAGCATGTATGCCAACATGCTGGCACGAGTGAGGCACGGTCGCTTGGACGGGATACTGCTCCTTCTAACATAGTTAGGAGTCCGAGCACATCCCGCTCCTCGCGCCGTTCGCCACTGCCGCCCACCACTCCAGCGGAAGCTTTAGCGCGAGCTCAACTGCTCCTGGATTACCCTCCGACGTCGGACAAGATTAACGAATGGAGGGCCACCATTCAGAGCCTCATCGGCTACGCCAACGGCGACACTCCACGGCAGCAGAATACATCGCTGCCGCGACAGGACTGCCAAGCACGAGCCGGTGGCGACGAAACTGGTGGGGGTGCAACCACCGTGCACTCTCCACCCCGAAGGCCAAGATCACCGACTCGCCGGATCCACCTCGACAGCGACTCCACCGCATCATCGGATCCACGAGCTCGTCGCGATCAGCGCCAAGTTCTTCACGAACGACAGCAAGAAGACGCTCGAACTTGCATCGAGTGCCGAAGAGAAGCGCGACGTCAATCCGACAAGTGCGCTGGGCCCTCTGTTGAAATGCATGCTCCAGGGGAACCAGGCGACTTGCCGTACGCGGTAGGTTGCCCTGCATTCACTCGTGAGCTGCGGCAAGTCCAGTGGCCCAGCACGAAGAATTTCAAGCCAGATGTACCGGAGAAGTACGACGGCAAGACGCATCCGTCAGAGTTCCTCAGCATCTACACCATCCGGTGCAAGCTACCGGGGGGCGAGACGACAAGATCCTTGCCAACTACTTCTCGCTGGTGCTCAAGCCCAATGTCAGATCCTGGCTCATGCACTTGCCGGACAACTCCATTTCATCCTGGGCGGATCTGTGTCATCAGTTTGTCGGCGCCTTCACAGGCGGCCACAAGCCTCATGGCCAAGAGAGTGACCTTCACCTGCTCGCCCAGAAGGAAGGAGAGCCCCTGCGCAAGTACATTTAGAGATTCGGCAACGTACAGCACAACATCCCAGATATCCACCCTGCTGCGGTAATCAGCGCGTTCCATCAGAACATGCAGAACCGCAGGATGCGGGAGGAGATGGCGATGTGCAAGATCAGAGATGTCAGTGAGCTATATGCTCTGGCCGACAAGTGTGCACGTGCTGAGGAAGGGAGGAGACTCCCCGAAGAGAATATAGGAGCAGGAGGATCTGACAGTGAGGATACTGCCCCGGCAAGGAAAAACCGACGGCGGAATCACAGAAAGAAGAAAGGCAAAGAGGTGCTAGTTGTCGAGCAGTCCGTCAACGGAGGTGGCGCCAAGAAAGCCAAAGCTGGTGGCTCTGGCAAGGAGATTGCCGCAGAGGCTGTGGCGGTCGCCGACAAGCAGGACGGCACCAACAAGCAGTACTGCAAGATCCACCGCACCAAGGGCCATGACCTCTAGAGCTGCAAGAAAGTCGAGCAGCTTGTCGAGCAGCAAAAGGCTGAATATGAGCGGCGCGACAAGGACAAGGCCCAGGAAGGTGCTGGAGGATCCGGCAAGAAACGTCCCGGCCGAGGAGGACGCCGCGACAAGGCCAAGCAGCGGCAAGGAGATAGACCTCCCCACGGCCGCGACAAGGATGAAGATGACGACAACAACGAAGACATGGATGATGACGAGACTGATGAGCAGGAGTTCCAGAAAGCCACAGAGGTCCTGTGCATCGATGGCGGTGCTTCTCTGCATACTTCACACCGCCAGGTCAAACAATGGGTGCGGGAAGTCAATGCGGCAGAACCAACCGTCGAGTCGCGCAGGCCTCTGAAATGGTCTAGCACGCCTATCATCTTTGATATTGAGGACCACCCAGATCGCATAACTGCGGTCGGGTGCTTGCCGATGTTGGTTTCACCAACTATCCGCAACCTCAAGGTCACAAAGATGCTAGTTGACGGCGGGGCCGGCTTGAACCTGATCTCCTCCACGGTGCTCCAAAAACTCCGGATCCCTGACAGCGAGCTCGAAGAGACCGGCACATTTCAAGGAATCAACCCGGGAAGGAGCAAGCCGAAGGGAAAGATCACGTTGCCGGTAACATTTGGCAGCGAGCTGAACTTCAGGACTGAGAGGGTCACTTTTGACGTTGCCGACTTTCCATTACCTTACAATGGGATACTCGGCCGTCCAGCACTCGCTAAATTCATGGCAGCCTCTCACTATGCATACAACGTTCTAAAGATGCCAGGCCTGATAAGCGTCATCTCTGTCCCTGGCGACAAGAAGGATGCTCTTATCTGCGCCGACAAGATCTACTGGGAGGCAACGGCCGCAACAGATCACAAGTCACTTGCCGCTGAAGCTCCCGGGGGAAAGAAGAAGACCAAGTCCGGCAAGAGTTCTGATGCCCACTCCGGCAAGCGCACCTCTTCGGAGTGCTGCGCTACCGTCGAGGACGCACCATCGAGCTCCACCAGCAGGTGTAAGAAGGCAATGGCAGATCCACCAGAGACCAAGAAGGTGTCCGCCAAGGAGGACGGCACTGGTGGTACCTTCACCATAAGTGCCACGCTCGACCCTAAATAGGAAAGCGCGCTCGTTACTTTCCTGCGGGCGAATGTCGACGTGTTTGCGCGGCAACCGTCTGACATCCCCGGTGTTCCCAGGAAAGTAATTGAGCACCACCTTGCCGTCTGTCCTCATGCGCGGCCCGTCAAGTAGAGAGTTAGGAGACAGGCAGTGGAGCGCCAAGAATTCATCACGGAAGAAATCAAGAAGTTGGAAGCAGTAGGCCTTGTCAGAGGAGTGATCCATCCTATGTGGTTGGCCAATCCTGTTGTCGTACGCAAGGCCAATGGGAAATGGAGGCTTTGTATCGATTTTACCGATGTCAATAAAGCTTGTCCCAAAGACCCATTTCCCTTGCCGCGCATCGACCAGATTGTCGACTCCACAGCCGGATGTGACTTGCTTTCATTTCTTGATGCATACTCAGGATACCATCAGATCTTCATGGCAGAAGAGGATGAGGAGAAAACCGCGTTCATTACCCCATGTGGCACATACTGTTTTGTACGGATGCCCTTTGGTTTGAAGAATGCTGGTTCAACATTTGCAAGGGTAGTCCATCACGCTTTTGAGCCGCAAATGCACAGAAATGTGGAAGCCTACATGGATGACATAGTGGTCAAGAGCAAGGACAAAGCGACCCTGATCCAAGATTTAGATGAAACCTTTGTGAATCTGCGCAAGATCAACCTCAAGCTGAACCCCGAGAAGTGTGTGTTTGGAGTCCCTTCCGGCAAGCTTCTCGGGTTCTTTGTGTCTCAGCGGGGGATTGAAGCCAATCCCGACAAGATCAAGGCCATTGAGCAGATTGAAGCACCAAAGCGCGTCAAGGATGTACGAAGACTTGCCGGTTGTGTGGCTGCTCTCAGCAGGTTTATCTCTTGATCTGCTGAGCGCGCCCTGCCGTTTTTCAAAATATTGAAAAAGGCAGGTCCAATGAAATGGACTCCGGAAGCGGAGGCTGCGCTGTAGGACTTGAAGAGATACCTGTCCTCTGCTCCAACACTTGTCGCACCTAGGCCACAAGAGAAGTTGCTGCTGTATATAGCGGCAACCAATCAAGTGGTTAGTGCTGCGTTAGTGGCGGAGAGGGAGGCAGATGATGAGCCAGCAACCACGGCAGAGGCATCCAGCGACAAGCAGGGGGCTTCACCGACAAGCTCTGGTCCGGCAAGCTCTGGTCCGGCAAGATCTGATTCGGCAAGCTCTGGTCCCGACAAAGACGGATCTGCGCAGACGCATAAGGAGATACATAAGAGAATGGTGCAGCGCCCAGTTTACTTTGTCAGTTCCCTTTTGCAAGGGGCTAGGACAAGGTACTCTGGTGTGCAGAAGTTGCTTTTCGGCCTTCTCATGGCCTCGAGAAAGCTGCGCCATTACTTCCAGGCACATGAGATCACAGTCGTCACTCGCTTTCCGTTGAAGAGGATACTGCAAAATCCAGAAGCAATAGGCAGGATTATCGAGTGGGCACTGGAACTGTCAAGCTTTGGCCTCAAGTTCGAAAGCTCTTCAACTATCCAAAGCAGAGCATTGGCAGAGTTCATAGCAGAGTGGACGCCAACACCAGATGAAGAAATTCCAGAGACGAGCATCCCCGTCAAGGAAGCAAGTAAAGAGTGGCTGATGTACTTTGATGGTGCCTTCTCGCTGCAAGGCGCCGGTGCGGGCGTGCTACTTGTCACACCCACCGGAGAGCACCTCAAGTACGTAGTCCAGATGCATTTTCCCAAGGAGCAAGCAACGAACAATACTGCAGAGTATGAAGGTTTGCTTGCCGGTCTCAGGATCGCGGCAGACCTTGGGATCAAGAAGCTCATTGTCAGGGGAGACTCACAGCTTGTCGTCTGCCAAGTGAACAAGAATTATCAGAGTCCATTGATGGAAGCTTATGTTGATAAAGTGAGAAAGCTAGAAGAGCACTTTGACGGCCTACAAATGGAACATGTTCCGAGAGCTCAGAATGACATTGCTGATGGCCTGTCAAAGTGCGCCGCACTTAAGTTACCTGTGGAACCAGGGATCTTTGTGCTCAAACTGACTCAACCATCCGTGACACCATTGACTGGACAGAGCAGGAAGAGAAAGTTGATTTCTGGTGACTATTTTCCGGCAGAGCTTCCCGAAGCCGCCGCCAAAAAGGTCCCCAAGATCAACGCCAAAGATGCTGAGGAGCAGTTTGCTCCGGCAAGTCTTAGTGCTTGTTCCGTCGAAGCAGACGCTCCCGACAAGTTTTGCTCCGGCAAGCTTGCCGGGGGACATCAAGCTCCGGCTGAGCCGCGGGTTCTTGCCGTAGAAGCGGATGTTCCCGCAGCAGCAGAGGTGCCTTCAGTCCTTGTTGTCGAGCCACAAGCTCCAGCATGGGCACAGCAAATTGTCCGTTTCCTTCAGACAGGAGAACTTCTCGAAGAGCAAGAAGAAGCGGAAAAAGTAGCCCGGCAGTCAAGTATGTACCAGTTTGTCGACAACATACTGTACAGAAGAAGACTCAACGGTGTGAAATTGAAGTGTATTTGCCGGGAAGACGGACATAAGCTGTTGGCAGAGATACATGGAGGCATATGTGGTCACCACATTGGCGCAAGAGCACTTGCCGGCAAAGCTTTCCGGCAAGGTTTCTTTTGGCCGACAGCCCTCCAGGATGCAACTGCACAAGTAACCAAGTGTGAAGCGTGTCAGTTCCATTCCAAGCAGATTCATCAGCCAGCTCAAGCTCTCCAGACGATCCCTTTATCCTGGCCATTTTCGGTCTGGGGGCTCGATATCCTCGGCCCTTTCCCCCGAGCTGTCGGGGGCTTCGAGTACTTGTACGTTGCAACCGACAAGTTCACGAAGTGGCCGGAAGTGGAACCAGTGAGGAAGGTGACGGCACAGTCAGCAGTCAAGTTCTTTAGGTCGATTGTTTGCCATTTCGAGATCCCTAACAGGATCATCACCGATAACGGCACGCAATTCACGAGCCGCACCTTCATGCAGTACATCCAAGATCTTGGCGCCAAGGTCTGCTTCGCTTCTGTTGCTCATCCGAGAAGCAATGGTCAAGCAGAGAGGGCAAATGCTGAAGTGCTGCGTGGGCTCAAGACCAGGACTTTTGACAGGCTGCGCAGGTGCGGAAGAAACTGGATCGAGGAGCTACTGGTGGTTCTTTGGTCAATCAGAACGACGCCAAATCGAGCCACTAGCCAGACACCTTTCGCTTTAGTCTATGGAGCAGAGGCAGTTCTCCCCACGGAACTCGTATACGGATCACCTCGAGTGCTCGCTTATGATGAGCTTGAGCAAGAGCAGCTGCAACAAGATAACGCACTGCTCCTTGAGGAAGATCGTCTTCAGGCTGCTGTACGAGCTGCTCGATACCAGCAAGCTTTGCGCCGCTACCATAGCCGCAAAGTTAATGCCAGAAGCTTCGAGGAAGGCGACCTTGTTCTTCGGCGCGTTCAGTCTGCCAAGAATTCCAACAAGTTGACGCCGAGGTGGGAAGGCCCTTACCGGGTGAAACGAGTCACTAGGCCTGGCGCTGTCCGCCTTGAGAATGAAGATGGCTTTCCAGTGAGCAACTCCTGGAACATTGAGCATCTTCGTAAGTTTTACCCGTAGGGCGCGGTTGCCGGAACCGGCAACCACCTTTTGTACAAGTCTTGCCGATGTTGCATGTAATCCTTTGTACAAAGCCGGGTGCAGATCCTGTGCATAAGTAAAGCTCATGTGCTCCGCACATCTTGTCAATTTCATGCTTTTTACTCTACATTTGCATGCTTTATCTGACACTTTGTGCAGCACCCACCCCCGGTAAGCAATAACGAGCCGAAAGGCTCCTTGTCTTTATTTTCTCTTCTTTCTTTTTTCTCAAACAAAGGAAAGGAAGGTTCCCTCGCACACAAGTTTGCCGGGGGGAAGGAGAAGATAATGGTGTGGACCAGGCGTCGTTTAAGGAAGATTCGCCTTGCCGGGAAGCAAACGACAGAAAAGCTAAGTTGCCAAAGTCTGAGCAATTAGTTTTAATTTTTAAAGTTATCTTCCTCGAACGACTGTGCTTTGTATGGAAAACCTGTGCGCGGAGGAACCAACTCGTAGCTAGTCGCGCCCTTACTTTGTTTCGAGTCTGCTCAACAACTTAAGTGTGCTGCAACTAGTCGCGACAAGGTTTCTTGTCGGAGCGGAACCGCCAGCAGGCTGCTGACGTCCCGCACTCAGCGCTCGCGGCTCGGGTGCCTGCGTCGACAAGTTCCCTAAAAGCGTAGGGTAAAAACATACAAAGCAAGGGATCTAGTAAAGGAAATAACATAGCAATCATGATCCAAAATAAAGTTATATTACAAGATAACTTGTCGCAGCTCTAACACATTGTTCCCATGGCATGACTAGCAGCGACAAGGAAAAAGATAAAACGGGTGGCCTAGTCTACGCGATCACCCTCAACCCTCTTGATCCCGCTCACCTTGTCCACAATGGGTGCGACAAGGGCCTTGAGCGCTTCCAGATCGGCATCGAGCGGCAGGGACCTGAGCACGTTGGTGAGGTTGAGGCATGGGTTGTGGAAGGCCACCTTCACCAGCACCTTCTGAAGAACTCCCGCGCAAATCTTGCGCGACTCGTCGGCCAGCTGCTTTGGGATCTTCTCCCGAAGCCGCTGGAGGGCCGTCGCCATGCCCTTGAAGAACAGGCTGAGCTTGGCGCTGGGTTGGAGATGCTTGTCGGAAGAGTACCCGAAGTCCTCCATCCCTAGCTGCGCCAGCTCCCCGTCGATGACTGTGGCGATATTCACCAGACCCTCGGTCCAGTGCTCCACCATCTCCCTGAACGAGTTCTGGGTGATGGCAATACTCGCCAGCAGGGCCTCGTCGGCATTAATCTTCTCCGACAAGGTCACCTCTCGCTCCTTGGCGGCGTCCAGCGTCTGCGTCAGCGTGGCCAGCTTCAGCTCAAGATCCGCGTTGGAGTCCTTGGCGGTGCTGAGCTCCTTGCTCCTCTCAACGAGAAGACCTTGCAGCTCACTGTGGGCAGCAGCATCCTTCTCGCGCTCGCGCTTGAGCGCGGCAAGCTCCTCGCCGCCTGTCCTGAGATTGGCCTCCAGTTGTGCCACTTTCGCCTCCAGCTCCTTCTTGGCGGCCTCGGCAGCTGCGGCAGTGTCTTTTGACTCCTTGAGAGCCCCGCCAATCGATAGCTCCTGCGCGGTGAGCTCCTCCTCGTGGCTGTCAAGGTTCACCTTGCGCTACGCCAACTCTCCTTCCTGCGCAAACAGGCTTTCAGCGGCAAGCCGTTGCTTCTCTTCGGCTTCAGCCTTCTCGAGGAGGAAAGCTTTCCGCTCCTCGAGAAGTTGCTCCCGCTCTTCCGCCAAGCTTCGGAGAGTTTCCTGCCTGAGATCCCGGAGCTCCTCTACACGCTTCTCAATATAGACTCCCGCCCTCGCGACAAGCGCTTCTCGGGAGGCCAACTTGGATTGTCGGGCGCGGTAGAGCGACGTCAGCTTCCGCAGCAGCCGCTCCTCTTCGGGCTCCTCGCTGCTGCTTGGCGCGTCAACCAGCGCCAATCCGGCGGAAGCGAGCACCTCTCCGTCAAAGGTTTCTCCCTCGACCGGCACCCTGGAGCTCAAAGCCCAGGGGAGCTTGATGAAGACGCCATCGCCGGCCTTCAAGTAGGCGCCGGGCTGGGGCTCCTCGGAGTCTGGCTCTGCGGCAGCGGCGGGAGGATCGGCGGTCGGTGCAGCGCCTGGCGCTCCTGCGGCCTCAGGGCCGTCAGTATGATTGCCGGATCCCTCATCGGCTTCTGCGGCGGCAGCCTTGGCAGCCTCTTCTCCGGCGGGTTCATCAGCGCCAGCCTCTCCTTCAGCGGCTTTGGTTTCCATCGGCTCTATGGCGGATGGATCTGAAGAACGAAGAAGGGAGAGAAGTCAAGCAAATATGCAAAAAGAAAGTCAGAAGAAGAAAAGCCCAAGGGCAAGTTTTTAGGCAAGTGGATTACCTGTGCTGGGATCTGCGGTCGCGGTCTCAGCCGCCAGAGGATCACTGGTGTCGTCCCTTGCCGGAGAATTGGCCCTTGCCAGAGAGTTCTCCCTTGCCGGAGAGCGCTTCCTTGCCGGGGATTCCTCCCTTGGCGGTGTAGTCGAAGTAGATGGCGCTTCGGGGGCGGCTTCCGGGCCCTCCTGGTGGGGCTGCTCTGCTCCTACACAAATCCAACAATCAAGATATCAGTAAGAGAAAAGAGCACCCATGCGCATCTAACGGCGGGAAGTAAATTATAAACTTACGCTGGGGGCTGCGCTGGGGGCTGCTTTGGGGAGTAGTTGCCTGGTCCGTCAAGGTGGGCTCAGACACGCCCCCTGCTGACACGGTGGGATCGTCTTCGATGACAATCACCGAGGCCTTGGCCCTCTTCGCTGCTCTCTGGGCCAGCGTCCTGAAAAGGAATGGATTCAGATCGAAGCAAATCAGATACAGAATAAAAGCGACAAGGTTGAAGAACTGCGAGGACAGCAAGAAAGCTTACTCTTCTTCTTCATCATCGGAGCTGAGCGCGGAGAGATCGAAGTCCGGCTCGCCTCCGGTGCGACGAGGCGGAGGAGTGGGCTCCCTTGCCCGCTTGGCAGGAGCAGCAGCGGTGGACCGGGAAGGTCCCGCTCCAGTTGCCGCAGCAGCGGGAGGCGCTCCCGCGGCAACGGTGCTTGCCGCGGTAGAGCGTGCCGCGCGGCTCGGCGGCTGTTGACCCGTCTGCCGCCCCGCTGCGTCCCCGGCCCTGCGGAGACGCCTTCTTGGTGCAGCCGGGGGCTCCACTTGTGGCAGGCTGTCTGAAGGTTCGGGCTCTTCCTCGCCGGGCTCGCTCGCCTCAGCTTCGGGGCCGGCAAGATCTTCCTCGCCGGCAAACTCCTCGCGCTCGGAAAGGCTTGCCACCTCTGCTGCCTCTGCCTCCTCCTCAGTGAACCCGAACTCGCCCACGGCGGCTGCTGCCGCAGCCTCTTCCATCCTAGTGGCGATGCGCTGCAGCTCCACGTCGGTAGTGTCACGGGTGAGGCTCTTCTGCTAGTCGGCGCGGATCGGCACTTCCTCCAGACTATCGAAGAACGCCCGCACGACATCATCCGCCGGCTCTTGCCAAGTTGGGGCGATTCCGTGCGAATTGCACAACGGCATCATCGCGCGGATCCGGTCGAGTGAAGAATTGTTGCACAACGGAACGACGCTCCTCGGCAACAGGAATGGGTGCTGAGGGTCGCGTTTGAACAGCTCCAGGAGCATTGCATCCAGCTCCAGGACAGTAAAATTGAAGTTGAGGCCCAGGCGCAGCCTCATGATGTCCGCCGAGTTCTTGAACTCCCAGGCAGGTCTCCCTCTCTCCTGCAGGGGAGCGATGCGGCGACGAAGGAAATCTGCGCCGACAGCGCCTACGGTGAGCCTGGCAAGCCTAAGGCGAAGGATTCCGGTGACTGCGATCTTCAGCATGTCGTCTTCCGGGGCCACGTTGCTCCAATCATTGTCGCGTACTATTGGGGCTTGGCGCACGGCAGTGAACGGCTGCGGGTTCTCCTCGACGATCCAGCACCACTCCGCTCTCCACTCCTCCCATTTGCTGTGAAGCTCTCCCTCCAGATAGGCTTCTTTATTGCCGACTCTCGAGATCCAGGCGATTCCTCCGGCAAGGGGCTTTCCTCTCTCGACTCAGGGCATGAAGAAGTGGCGGAAGAGGGCTATGTTTGGATGGACTCCGACAAAGTTTTCGCACAGGTGTGCAAAAACTGCCATCGTCAGGACGGCGTTGGGGGTGAAATCAAGGAGGTGGAGCCCGTATGTGTTCATAATATCACAGAAGAACTCCGAGAAGGGCGGGCAGAGCCCGCAATAGAAGAATAGCGCGAAGAATGGGTACCCATTTGGAGCCAGCTCCGAAGCGGTGGCCGGGAGTACCCTCGTGCGCGGGTGCGCACGCGTCTCCGTCGACCAAAAGAGGTAATAGTACTCCCTCAGCTCCTGGGCGCCGAGCTGAGGGGGGGAAGATGGCCCGCTCCTTCCGCAGCGCCGCGAGCCGCTGCGCTTCGGCCGACTTCACGCCCTTCCCCTTGTCGGCTTTCCGAGCCATGGCGGAAGTGGCAGGGGAGATCGGCGGCGTTGGTGGTGCTGGTGGCGACGGGGGGCGGAGCGCTGCTCTCTTTTTGCTTCAAGAAGGAGGGGGAGCGGCGAAGATTTCTGGACTTGGAGTAACAACCGGCGGAGTGGGGAAACTGCCCCTGTTTCCCCTGCTTATAAAGAGGGAGGGGCGGACGTTTCGCCCTTCCGAATAAAGAAACCCCCCATGATCTCTCCCACGATGCCGCGTTCAGCGCGTGCCGTTGGGGGAGGGCGCGGTGGATACGGAGCAAGATTCGGTGTTACCCGGGCCGCGCGTGCCCGTGCCCTGTTTTGGGCCTGGCCCAACAGCGCTCGGCACCGTGTGTCGCCAAGGCCCGGGGGCTCCTGTCGGTGTACTAGAGTAGGGGTACCCCGAACTTGTGCACGGGCAGTTGCAGTGCCCCGCGGCAAGGGCTTGCCGGGTTACCGCCAAGATACTCCGTGGCTCCTTTGGAGCCATTCAAGAACAAAGTATTCAAGTCAAGAGGACAAGGCCCCGGCAAGAGGAGCTTGCCGGGAAGGCCAACCGAGGCATCTCAAGGAACTTGCCGTGACGCGCCATGCGTCCCGGCAAGGCCCGGTGAGCGACAAGCTTCGGGCGTGGCAAGACGCTTGCCGCGGCAAGCGGCCACTCTGTGCCCACGCTCCAGCGCATCCACCAACGTGTCGCCCTGGGGGCCTTTCCAGGCACGCGTGGCAGAAGGCTGTGCAGCCAGCGGTAAGCGGTGGCATGCGATGCTGACAAGATCTCCATCGTGGCAGGTGGTGGCGCCCCTGACGGTCCTTTTTTACACTGTTTAGGCGACACAGACGGGCATTTAATGCCCTTGTCCCCTGCCGTCAGGGTTAGGTAGAGAGCACTGTACAAGTAGCTGTACCAACCACCTCTCTTTTTACTTTTTTACCCTTCTCTGCGTTGCCACCTATCGGTGACCCCTTGTGCGTATAAAAGGAGGCCCATGCGCAACGTAGAGGAGGTTCGACTGGTTCGGAAGGTTCAGATCATTTCTAAGCCAGAAAACACTTAGCTCTCTAGATCAAGAATACAATACAATCAGACAAGCAGCAGTAGGAGTATTATCTCTCCGGAGAGCTCCGAAGCTGGGTAAACTGCTCGTGTGCTTCGCCTTGATCTGCTCTTCGTGCGACCTCCTCCCCCCGCCGAACCGAAAGGGGCTCGGTCCGCCGGTCCCATAGGTGTTCGTGGATCAGTTTCCCCGACAGACACATTGGGAATTATCATCAAGCTAGTTTCATCACGTTCATAAGATTCGCATTCGGTACTTTGATAATTTGATATGTGGGTGGACCGACACTTGGGTACTGCCCTAACTTGGACAAGCATCCCACTTATGATTAACCCCTATTGCAAGCATCCGCAACTACAAAAAGGAGTATTAAGGTAAACCTAACCACAGCATTAAACATATGGGTCCATATCAACCCCTAACGAAGCAACTCATAAACTAGGGTTTAAGCTTCTGTCACTCTATTAACCCATCATCAACTTATTATTTACCTATGCCTTCTTCTAGGCCCAAATAATGGTGAAGTGTCATGTAGTCGACGTTCACATAACACCACTAGAGGAGAGACAACATACATCTCATCAAAATATCGAACGAATACCAAATTCACATGACTACTAATAGCAAGACTTCACCCATGTCCTCAGGAACTAAAGTAACTACTCACAAAGCATAAACATGTTCATAATCAGAGGTGTAATAATATGCATTAAGGATCTGAACATATAATCTTCCACCAAGTAAACCAATAAGTATCAACTACAAGGAGTAATCAACACTACTAGTAACCCACAGGTACCAATTTGTGGTTTTGGATACAAGATTGGATACAAGAGATGAACTAGGGTTTGAGAGGAGATGGTGCTGGTGAAGATGTTGATGGAGATTGACCCCCTCCCGATGAGAGGATCGTTGGTGATGATGTTGGTGATGATTTCCCCCTCCCAGAGGGAAGTGTCCCGGGCAGAACAGCCCCGCCAGAGCCCTAGATTGATTCCGCCAAGGTTTCGCCTCGTGGCGGCGGAGTTTCGTCCCGTAAGCTTTCCCATGAATTTTTCCAGGACAAAACCCTTCATATAGCAGAAGATGGTCGCCGGAAGCCCACCAGGGGGCCCAGGAGATAGGGGTGCGCCCTATAGGGGGGCACGCCCCCTGTCTCCTGGACAGGGTGTGGGCCCCCTGGCCTATTTCTTTCACTCATAAATTCTTAATAAATCCAAAAAGTGGTTTCGTGGAGTTTCAGGACTTTTGGAGTTGTGCAGAATAGGTTTCCAACGTTTGCTCCTTTTTCAGCCAGAATTCCAGCTGCCGGCATTCCCCCTCTTCATGGTAAACCTTGTAAAATAAGAGAGAATAGCCATAAGTATTGAGATATAATGTGTAATAACAGCCCATAATGCAATAAATATTGATATAAAAGCATGATGCAAAATGGACGTATCAACTCCCCCAAGCTTAGACCTCGCTTGTCCTCAAGCGGAAACCGAGATCGAGAAATATGTCCACATGTTTAGAGATAGAGGTGTCGATAAAAATAAAATACGGACATGAGGGCATCATGATCATTCTAATAACAGCAACATATATATATATATATATATATATATATATATATATATATTGTCATATGATTTCCTATGTTCAAGTAATAAGCAATTCACATGTCAAGTATGGTTCATAAACTTCATTGGGAACTAACAAACTATAATCTCAGTCATTCAAGCAATTGCAATTTATCCTAATATCAGAAAGAGTCAATAATAGAGCTTTTCAGCAAGATCACATACTCAACTATCTCGTAGTCCCCATAATTGTTAACACTCACACAATACTTGTGGTTATAGAGTTTCAGCCGGACACTGAGAAAGATAGGGGCTTATTGTGTTGCCTCCCAACGTATTCACCTTTAGGTGATGTCAACAATAATAGCCTATGCCAACTTACATTCAATTTGATATATGTATCATGACCTTTCAAACACGAGGAGCTTGCCAAAAGATAAAATGAAAAAGTGGAAAGGTGAGGATCACCTTGACTCAAGCATAAAGTAAAAACATAAAGTAAAAGATAGGCCCTTTGCAGAGGGAAACAGAGGTTTTCATGCGCTTTTAGGGTTGGATACACAAAATCTTAATGCAAAAGAACGTCACTTTGTATTGCCCCTTGTATGTGGACCTTTATTATGCACTCCGTCGCTTTTATTACTTCCACAACAAGTTCGTACAAAGCTTATTTTCTCTGCACTAATAAGTCATGCATATTTAGAGAGCAATTTTTATTGCTTGCACCGATGACAACTTACTTGAAGGATCTTACTCAATCCATAGGTAGGTATGGTGGACTCTCATGGCAAAACTGGGTTTAAGGAAGTTTGGAAGCACAAGTAGTATCTCTACTTGGTGCAAGGAGTTTTGGCTAGCATGAGGGGGAAAAGGCAAGCTCGACATGCTCAGAAGGTCACTGACAATATACTTTAACTGAGATGTCGGAAAACATAAACCATTACGTTGTCTTCCTTGTCCAACATCAACTCTTTTAGCATGTCATACTTAATGAGTGCTTCACAATCATAAAAGATGTCCAAGATAATATATCTATATGTGAACCCCTCTTTCCTTATCACTTCCTATTAATTGCAATGATGACCAAGGCTACGTTCATCAACTCTCAACAATTTTTAGCCTCATACTTTCTATGTGTGAAGTTATCACTATCCATAAGATCAATATGAACTCTTTTGTTCTTTCTACTTTCTCAAGATCATAGCAACATAGCAAAGCCCTTGACTCAACACTAATCTTTATTATAGATAGCACACGGACTCGCTTACAAAAAGAGATCACAATGAAAACTCAAAACTACTTGATATCAAAACTTCGAACTAATAGATCAAGATACTACTAAAAGGATCGAACTAAATAAAGCGGTAAAGAAAGGAGTGTGATGGTGATACGATACCGGGGCACCTCCCCCAAGCTTGGCAGTTGCCAAGGGGAGTGCCCATACCCATGTGATTATTTCTCCTTCTTCACGGTTGGTGTTGTAATCTTCTTGGCGATGATGCCCTTCAGGATACGGTTCTCCTCCTCGAGCTTATTGATTTGTCGTTTGAGGTCCAAAATTTCTTTATGGAGCTTGCCCGTAATGGCCAAGGCTCCTATTACACATGAAACTCTTTTTCATATTTTCATAAGAAAGAAATCTGGAGTTGGAAGGGATAACCGAAGCAGGGGCAGCCAGGCTAGGTAGTTCCCCCATAGTGAAATCTGCTTGGAGAAGGGAGGTAACTTCTTCATCTTCCTCCATGGCATCTATCCTTTTCAAATCAGCCTCCATATCATCCTCCGTTGATGGTCCAAAGTGATAGGCATTGCCGTTCGCTCCCGGACCTGGCGTTGGGTGAGACACTCGGCTCTCCCCAACTGATTCCTGAGAAGACATCTTGCTTAATTCTGCAACAGGAACAGCTTGAAACAAAAACAAAGGATAATTGCGTGATACGGTGGTCAAAACCTTTGGGAGTATATATAATGAATTTTTACCGACCAAAATACGTAACATACAAGAAAACGGAGTCCGGGAGGCACACGAGGTGCCCACGAGACAGGGGGCACACCCTACAGGGGGGCGTGCCCTCCTCTCTCGTGGGAGCCTCATGTCCCTTTCGGACTATTTCTTTCTTCCTAAAATTCTTAAATAATCCAAAACTGATGAAAATTGCCATTAGAGTTGTTTTGGAGTCGGTATACTTACCGTACCACGTACCTATGCCTTTACGGAGTCTGGAACGTTCTGGAAAGTGTCTCTTATGTACTCCTCTGGGGTTATGGTTTCAATAATATTAGTTTCAACATTGATAGGGTTACCTGAAATATAATGCTTGATTCTTTGACCATTAACCACCCTCGGATTTGTGCCTTCAAAGTTGTTAATTTTTATAGGACCGGAACGGTAGACCTCCTCGATAATGTAGGGACCTTCCCATTTTGAGAGAAGTTTTCCTGCAAAAAATGTTAAACGAGAGTTGAATAATAACACATAATCTCCTACGTTAAACTCATGCTTTTGTATCCTTTTATCATGCCAGCGTTTGACTTTTTCTTTGAAGAGCTTGGCGTTCTCATAAGCTTGGGCTCTCCATTCATCAAGTGAGCTAATATCAAACAACCTCTTCTCACTGGCAAGTTTGAAGTCATAATTGAGCTCTTTAATAGCCCAATATGCTTTATGTTCAAGTTCAAGAGGTAAATGACATGCTTTTCCATTAACCATCTTATATGGAGACATACCCATAGGATTTTTGTATGCAGTTCTATAGGCCCATAATGTATCATCAAGTTTTTTGGACTAATTCTTCCTAGATGTATTCACAGTCTTTTGCAAAATTAATTTGAGCTCTCTATTGCTCAACTCTACTTGACCACTAGACTGCGGGTGATAAGGAGATGCAATTCTATGATTGACATCGTACTTAGCAAGCATCTTACAGAAAGCACCATGAATAAAGTGTGAACCTCCATCAGTCATAAGATATCTAGGGACTCCAAACCTCGGAAAAATTACTTCTTTAAGCATTTTAATAGAAGTGTTATGATCAGCACTACTAGTTGGAATAGCTTCTACCCACTTAGTAACGTAATCAACAGCAACTAAGATATGTGTATAACCATTGGAGGCAGGAAAAGGTCCCATATAATCAAAGCCCCAAACATCAAACGGTTGAATAACAAGAGAATAATTCATAGGCATTTCTTGTCGTCTATTGATGTTACCTATTCTTTGGCATTCATCACAAGATACGACAAACTTACGAGCATCTTTGAAAAGAGTAGGCCAATAAAAACCAGATTGTAGTACCTTGTGTGCAGTTCTATCTCCAGCGTGGTGTCCTCCATAGGATTCAGAGTGACACTTGCGTAGGATTTGTTCCTGATCATGCTCAGGCACACAACGTCTAATAATACCATCTACTCCTTCTTTATAAAGGTGTGGATCATCCCAAAAGTAATGTCTTAAATCATAGAAGAACTTTTTCTTTTGCTGGTATGTGAAACTAGCCGGTATATATTTAGCAACAATGTAATTAGCATAGTCAGCATACCAAGGAGCCGTACGAGAAGTTTACAACCGCTAATTGTTCATCAGGAAAACTATCATTAATAGGCAGTGGGTCATCAAGAACATTCTGTAACCTAGACAAGTTGTCTACAACGGGGTTCTGAGCTCCCTTTCTATCAATAATATGCAAGTCAAATTCTTGGAGCAAGAGAACCCATCTAATGAGTCTAGGCTTAGCATCTTTCTTTTCCATAAGATATTTAATAAGCATGATCAGTGCGAATAGTAATTTTGGAATCAACAATATAAGGTCTAAACTTATCACATGCAAACACAACTGCTAAGAATTCTTTTTCAGTGGTAGCATAATTTCTCTGGGCAGTATCAAGGGTCTTACTAGCATAATGGATAACATTCAATTTCTTATCGACTCTTTGTCCTAAAATAGCACCTACAGCATAATCACTAGCATCACACATAATTTCAAAAGGCAAATTCCAATCAGGTGGCTGAACAATAGGTGTTATGATTAAAGCTTTCTTAAGTGTTTCAAATGCGTCTACACAATCATCATCAAAGACAAAAGGAATATCTTTTTGCAATAAATTAGTCAGAGGCCTGGAGATTTTAGAAAAGTCCTTAATGAACCTCCTATAAAAACCGGCATGACCAAGGAAACTTCTTATACCTTTTATGTCCTTGGGACATGGCATCTTTTCAATAGCATCAACTTTGGCTTTATTAACTTCAATACCCCTCTTGGAGATCTTGTGCCCCAATACAATGCCTTCATTAACCATAAAGTGACACTTTTCCCAATTCAGGACGAGACTAGTGTCTTCGCATCTCTGCAAAACTCGATCAAGGTTGCTCAAACAATCATCAAAAGAGGATCCATAGACGGAGAAGTCATCCACGAATACCTCACAAATCTTTTCACAAAAATCAGAGAATATAGCCATCATGCATCTTTGAAAGGTAGCAGCTGCATTACATAAACCAAAAAGCATACGTCTATAAGCAAAAGTACCAAAAGGGCAAGTAAAAGTAGTTTTAGATTGATCCCCCGCTGACACGGGTATTTGAGAGAAACCAGAATAACCATCTAGAAAGCAAAAATGTGTGTGTTTGGATAGCCTTTCTAGCATTTGATCAATAAAAGGTAAAGGGTAATGATCTTTCTTAGTAGCTTTATTTAACTTACGGAAATCAATTACCATCCTATAGCATGTAATAATTCTTTGCGGGATCAATTCATCTTTATCATTAGGAACAATGGTAATACCTCCCTTTGACACAATGGACAGGGCTTACCCATTCACTATCAGCAACGGGTTAAATAATACCTACCTCAAGGAGTTTTAGAATCTCCTTTCTTACCACTTCCTTCATTTTGGGGTTTAATCGTCTTTGAGGATCTCTAACAGGTTTGGCATCTTTCTCCACTAAAATTTTATGTTGACATAATGTGGGACTAATGCCCTTAAGATCATCCAGAGTATATCTAATAGCAGCTCGGTGCTTCTTTAGAGTTTTCAATAACCTTTCTTCTTCTTTCTCTGAAAGGTTAGCACTAATAATAACATGATATATTTCTTTTTCATCAAGATAAGCATACTTGAGATTATCAGGTAAGGGTTTGAGTTCAAACACGGGATCACCCTTGGGTGGAGGGGAGTCCCCAAGAATTTCAACGGGAAGATTATGTTTTAGCATAGGTTCTTGTTTAAGGAACACTTCATCTATTTCTTCCCTTTCCTTCATAAACATATCGTTTTCATGGTCTAGCAAATATTGTTCTAACGGATCAGTTGGAGGAACAACAATAGAAGCAAGACCAATAATCTTATCCTTACTAGATGGTTCCTTTTCACGAGGTTGTCTACTAAACTTAGCGAAATTAAACTCATGAGACATACCATCTATACCAACAGTGACAATATTCTTTTCACAATCAATCTTAGCACTAGCAGTATGCAATAAAGGTCTACCAAAAATAATGGGACAAAAATTATCTTGTGGGGAAGCAAGAACAAGAAAATCAGAAGGGTATTTAATCTTTCCACACAAGACTTCAACATCTCTAACAGTCCCAATAGGTTTAATGGTGTCCCTATTAGCAAGCTTAATAGTAACATCAATGTCTTCTAATTCAACAGGTGCAATATCGTGCATAATTTCTTTATAAAGATCGTAAGGTATAGCATTAGCACTAGCACCCATATCACATAAGCCATGATAACAATGATCTCCTATTTTAACAGAAATAACAGGCGTGCCTACAACAGGTCTACGTGTCTTAGTATCGGGTCTAGCAATATTAGCAGTTTCACCCACGAAAGAAATAACATGCCCATCTAAGTCTTCATCCAAGAGATCTTTAATCATAGCAATACTAGGTTCAACATTAATTTGCTCAGGAGGTGTATAAGTCCTAGTATTACTCTTACAAACAACAGTCGAAGCTTTAACATGATCTTTTATCCTAACAGGAAAAGGAGGTTTTTCAACATAAGTAGTAGGAATAATAGGATCACTATATGTAATAGTCTCTTCTTCGACTGTAATAGGTGCAACTACTTTCACTTCAACAGGAGGATTATATTTAAACCACTTCTCTTTTGGGAGATCAACGTGAGCAGCAAAAGTTTCACAAAAAGTAGCTACTATCTCAGAGTCAAGTCCATACTTAGAGCTAAATCCACGGAAAGCATCGGTATCCATAAAAGATTTAACACAATCAAACTTAGGTGTCATACCTGACTCCTTACCATCGTCGGAACCCCAATCTTCAGAGTTGCGTTTAATTCTTTCCAATAAGTCCCATTTGAAATCAATAGTCTTCAGCATATAGGAACCGGTATAGGAAGTATCGAGCAGGTTGCGATTATCAAGAGAAAGCCGAGCATAAAAATTCTGAATAATCATTTCCCGAGAGAGCTCATGATTGGGGCATGAATATAACATTGACTTAAGCCTCCCCCAAGCTTGAGCGATGCTTTCTCCTTCGCGAGGCCAGAAATTATATATGTAATTACGATCACGATGAACAAGATGCATAGGATAGAACTTCTGGTGAAATTCCAATTTCAATCGCTTATAATTCCAAGATCTCGTATCATCACATAGCCTATACCATGTCATTGCATCTCCCTTCAAAGATAAAGGGAAGACCTTCCTTTTGACAACATCATCGTGAATACCTGCAAGCTTAAATAATCCACAAACTTCATCCACAAAGATAAGGTGTAAGTCAGGATGCAAAGTTCCGTCTCCTGCAAAAGGATTAGCTAGCAGTTTTTCTATCATACCCGAAGGAATCTCAAAGTGAATATTTTCATAAAGTTCAGTAGGTTGAGGAACATCTCTTTGCTCCTCTGGTTGGGGTGAAGATACCCCAAACAAGCCACTCAAAGGATTAGTTTCCATAGTGACAAGTAACAGAAAATTTCAGCACACTATATAATTGTTTCCTTACCAAGTTCCACTCACCAAGAGCGCTACGCTCCACGGCAACGGCGCCAGAAAAGAGTCTTGATGACCCACAAGTGTAGGGGATCTATCATAGTCCTTTCGATAAGTAAGAGTGTCGAACCCAACAAGGAGCAGAAGGAAAAGATAAGCGGTTTTCAGTAAGGTTTTCTCTGCAAGCACTGAAATAGTAGGTGATAGATAGTTTTGTGATAAGATAAATAGTGACGAGCAAAAGTAAATAAAGTAAATAGGGTGCAGCAAGGTGGCCTAGTCCTTTATGTAGCAAAGGATAAGCCTGGACAAATTCTAATAATAATGAACGAGCACCCGAGGACACATTGGGAATTATCGTCAAGCTAGTTTCATCACGTTCATAAGATTCGCGTTCGGTACTTTGATAATTTGATATGTGGGTGGACCGACACTTGGGTACTGCCCTAACTTGGACAAGCATCCCACTTATGATTAAACCCTATTGCAAACATTCGCAACTACGAAAAGGAGTATTAAGGTAAACCTAAACACAGCACTAAACATATGGGTCCATATCAACCCCTAACGAAGCAACTCATAAACTAGGGTTTAAGCTTCTGTCACTCTAGCAACCCATCATCTACTTATTACTTCCCTATGCCTTCCTCTAGGCCCAAATAATGGTGAAGTGTCATGTAGTCGACTTTCACATAACACCACTAGAGGAGAGACAACATACATCTCATCAAAATATCGAACGAATACCAAATTCACATGACTACTAATAGCAAGACTTCACCCATGTCCTCAGGAACTAAAGTAACTACTCACAAAGCATAAACATGTTCATAATCAGAGGTGTAATAATATGCATTAAGGATCTGAACATATAATCTTCCACCAAGTAAACCAATAAGTATCAACTACAAGGAGTAATCAACACTACTAGCAACCCACAGGTACCAATTTGTGGTTTTGGATACAAGATTGGATACAAGAGATGAACTAGGGTTTGAGAGGAGATGGTGCTGGTGAAAATGTTGATGGAGATTGACCCCCTGCCGATGAGAGGATCGTTGTTGATGACGTTGGTGATGATTTCCCCCTTGTCGGTGTCAAAACCGGCGGATCTCGGGTAGGGGGTCCCGAACTGTGCGTCTAGGCGGATGGTAACAGGAGACAAGGGACATGATGTTTTACCCAGGTTCGGGCCCTCTTGATGGAGGTAAAACCCTATGTCCTGCTTGATTGATATTGATGATGTGGGTATTACAAGAGTAGATCTACCACGAGATCAAGGAGGCTAAACCCTAGAAGCTAGCCTATGGTATGATTGTTGTTCGTCCTATGGACTAAAGCCATCCGGTTTATATAGACACCGGAGAGGGCTAGGGTTACACAGAGTCGGTTACAATGGTAGGAGATCTACATATCTGTATCGCCAAGCTTGCCTTCCACACCAAGGAAAGTCCCATCCGGACACGGGACGAAGTCTTCAATCTTGTATCTTCATAGTCTTGGAGTCCGGCCGATGATGATAGTTCGGCTATCCGGACACCCCCTAGCCCAGGACTCCCTTAGTAGCCCCTGAACCAGGCTTCAATGACGACGAGTTCGGCGCGCATATTGTCTTCGGCATTGCAAGGCGGGTTCCTCCTCCGAATAATTCATAGATGATCGTGAACACCAGGATAGTGTCCGGCTCTGCAAAATAAATTCCACATACCACCTTAGAGAGAATAATATTTACACAAGTTCAATCTGTTGACGTATTTTGTGGCATGACGTCACACCACCACCAAGCCTTTACTCCAATCGTTTTTATTATACCACCTCCGCGCGTTTAGCGAAGCGGTTTCCTTGGCACGTCTTGTCGAAGCAGAGATCGTGTTCCCCTTATTCCGGGATTCCCATCAATACGGACGTGGGTAACCCAACCGCGCCATTGATTGCGGTGCTTGGGAGATAAGCGAGTTTTATCAAGCCGGTGGGGACACATGGTTTCGTCTGCCCATATAAGGGGATAAAGATCCACCCTTTTACCTACGCCTTCTTCCTCCTTTGCTTATCCATCTCCGCGAACTCGAGCTCCAGTGCCCAAGTCTGCACATCCCACCTCAACCTTCTCCAACTATGTCCAGAGCGGGAGGCAAGTGGATGGCCTCCTTCGTTACGGAGGGGCACATCCAGAAGCTGCGCAGCACCGGATATTTGTCCAGCGACATCGCGCATCGGCTCCCCGACGAGGGGGAGCTCATCCCCACCCCCAGGCCCCATAAGAGGGTAGTATTCCTTTCCCATTTCCTCCGCGGACTGGGCTTCCCACTCCATCCCTTTGTCCGGGGGCTCATGTTCTACTACGGCCTGGATTTCCATGATCTGGCCCCGAATTTCATCCTCGACATCTCAACATTTATCATCGTGTGTGAGGCCTTCCTCTGCATCCAGCCCCACTTCGGCTTGTGGCTCAAGACCTTCAGTGTTAGCCGAAGGTTGTGAAGGGCAGCCAAGCGGAGTGCGGAGGCGCCATGGTGGGAAAGATGCCCAGCGTTACTTGGCTTGAGGGCACCTTCGTGGAAATCATTAAGGGGTGGCAATCGGGGTGGTTCTACATCACCGAGCCGCATGACCCTAAATGGGCAGCAGCCCCCGAATTCAGATCTGGCATCCCCATACGGCTCACCTCCTGGAAAGAGAGCGTCCTGACATGGGGTGATTCGGAGGAGCTGACCGGACTCCAAGCCTGCGTCCAAAAGCTAGTGAACAAGAAGCTCAAGCTTGTCAACGTAGTCCAGGTCATGCTCATCCGCCGGATTCTCCCGTGCCAACAACGGGACTTCAATATGTGGGAGTTCGATTCGGCGCAGCACCAGACTTTGAGCAGGCTCTTCGACACTACGTACGAAGAGGCCTGGAGGGTGCTGTTTAAGGGCGCCGAGGCTCCCGCATCCGCTACCGAAGATCGCGGATTCAGCTCGCAGCGTCCGGCTAGCGAGGTAAGCGATTTTACCCTTTACGGGACACTTGTTTTCCATAGTTTGACTCTATGCGGGATCCAAACTCCCTCTCCTTTGACAGGACTGGCTGAAGAAGGCCGGGCAGACTAACTGTCCGGCCCCTTTGCCAGAAGACCCAGCGGACGCCCGCTTAACGGGGCTGCTGGTTCCGGCACCCCACGTGGTGCCGGAGAAGAAGGCCAAGAAGAAGGCCACGGGCACTCGAAAGAGTTCCCGTTTTTAGGTGTCATCGGACTTATCGTCTGGTGACTCCGAGGCGGACTCCTCCCACGAAGGCGAGGAGGAGAAGAAAGAGGCCTCTCCCCCAGCGGGGGGAGGGAAGAAAAGGAAGGCCTCCCCAATGAGGGAGGCCGAAGGGTCCAAGAAGGGAAGGACTCTTCCCCCGGACTGCTCTGCCAACGCCGGCGACGATGACGAGGACTGGCCTTCAAGGGCCAAGCCCCTGGCGAGATCGTGAGTATCCGGACTCCCGAATAACTTCATGGTTTTTCTTTTCGCCACATGGTGTCTTTCTAATGCCGCATACAACCCTGCAGTCCGCCTAGGGATGAACTTCCCGCTTCGTCGAGCGGGTCCTTGGGTGCGTCGGATATGGATTCCCTTCCGACCGCCTCCACCCCCCGTGATGTGGACGATGCCGAGGTAGGATCCCGGGAAGGGACCCGCCAGGAGGAGGAGGCCCCAGAGGTGCCGCAGGGCAACCTCCCGAACTTTGCACCGGACTCCGCACCGGAACCTGTAATGGTTCCGAAGTCCGGCGGGCGGCCCCTTCGTAAGAAGGGCAAGACCGTGACACCGGCAGCCTCCGTCCAACCAGAGGCGCCAGATAGTTTGCTGGAGGCGCTCAACGGTGCTTCCATCAAAGAGGAACACCGCACCGTCATGAGTGCGGTGATTCAGAAGGTTCAGCTCGCCAAGAGCAAGCTGACCGAAGCCTGCAGCAGCCTTCTAACAGGCTTTGAGGTAAGAATTTTGATATATGTAAAATAGTACCGCATAGACAGTAGCCCCTGATGCTCGGTTCGGTGTTCGGAAAGAAAAGTCGGACTGAGGATCTAAAAAGATATACGCAGGAGTCATAAAAAATATGTCAATATGGGGTTGCAGGCTGTGCTGCTGACCTCTGCCGCACTGACTACGGAGGTCAATACTTTGAAGCAAAGCCTCGAGCGGTCCGAGAACGAGCTCGTTCGTGCCAAGAAGCAGCTCGAGGACAAGGAAGGTGAGTAACACCTTATTAAAGTTGTACCTTACAGAAAAGGATTTGGTTGCAAGAAGAATGACAAGGATAACGTGGGTATTGTAGGGGCCACGAACGAGGTGGCGACCCTGAAGGAGGCGGTGTCCGTGGCCGAACGCAATGTGGCCGTGGAGCGCATCGAGCGAGAGAAGCAGGAGGCGCGGGTGGCGGAGGTACAGCAAGAGCTCCAGGCTCTCGTGGAAAAACATGAGAGTTTGGAGCGCGACTCGAAGACTCGAGAGTCCGAGCTTGCATCGGCTCTTGAGAGTGCCAAAGCCGCTAAGGCCGAAGCCTACAAGGCCCTCCAGGAAATCAAGGCGTTGAAGAAAATAGTGGCGGGTAAGGCATTTTTCATGCAAAGAAAGCATGTGAGTGTGGGTTACCTATCACTTACCCGAATTCGGAGCTCTTCCAGGAGCGTTAGCAGATCTGCCCCGCAGCGTGTCCGATGCTGCCGCTTTCTATAGGGCCGAGGAGGGGAGCTCGATGGAGAAGGTCTTCTGGTCTCAGTATGCTGAGGCCGGACATCCGGTGCCCCTTAGCGACCAGCTGAAGCAGTTGGTCGAGCTCCACAAGGTGGCCGAACAGGCCATGAAGGGCCTCATAGTTCGGCTGTGGCCCAGGGAGGCCATGCCTGGGAGCTACTTCGGCCTGGTGCGGCAGCTGGTGGATGCTTGTCCATGGGTTGAAGTCATCAAGCACTCCACCTGTATTGAAGGTGCCCGTCGGGCCCTTGCCCGCGTAAAGGTGCAATGGGGCAAGATGGATGCTGAGAAGCTTATGACGGACGCGCCACCGCCGGGCAAGGAGTATCACACGCCCGAGAGGTATTATAAGAGTGTCCTAAAGGGTGCCCGCATTATTGCGGGTGAGTGCTCCAAAGATGTAATATTTGAGTAGACTCGCATTTTGTTATCCTGTGCGCTGAAAACTTTGTTCATATGCGCTAAGCAACGCTTGTTAATTTAAAATATTACCTTCTGTGCGGCCGTTTATCAAATCTGAGAGATGGCAAGTCGTCGGCTTCAGCCCCCATGCCACGAGTGCGGGGGTGTTCGGGGATAAATTTGAGCACTCTTGTTCCCATTTTTGGGTCCATCTAGGGAGGCGCTCAACACAACGAACGAGGCAACCGGACTTATAATGCTTGAACACTCTCACTTAGCCATAGAATTCTATAATTTTAAATTTCGGCGAAGCCCCTAGTGTTCGGAAGGCCGAGTTTGGGGTGCTATCCACGCCTGGGCCGGACAAAGCCGGTTCCTCGCTCTAAGCGGCATAAGTCTTTAGGGACTCGAAAAAAATCTCTCGAACAGCTACCGACTCTCACCTCATCATGACGGTCAGTTTTAGCGTTCTCCACTGAGGCGCTCGCCCAGCTCAACCGGGGCGCAATCGCAGTGGTTCTCCCAGTGCTACCTTAGCCGATACAACAGATCGTAAGGTACCAAAACATGGGAGCCGGGCAAACCCAACTATTGACCCAAGACATGATTCGGAGCCGATGCATATAATGCTATAAGTTCGGGGTGCCGCACTTGTGAAAGTGTTCGGACTTATCACACCATGATGCTGGAAACATAAGCCCCTGGTATATTTAGCCGTACCAAAGTGTACGGATGCAACATGTCATAAATGAACATATGTATAAGAAAGGAATGCAATTATAAGCAAAAAGGTGTTGCATTGTTTATTCAAGAAATACTGTCGTGAATGCAGAACGATACAAATAGTGCGGTAAGCAAGGGATGGGACTATTAAACATGTCCCCCTCCAGGGGTAGGCTGCAGAATGGTGTATAAAATAGATTTAATGCTCGTAATGGAGACCACCTGGATATTCGTCGTAGCCTTTCTCCTTCCCTGGCTGTTGCATCGTGAGTTCAGCAGGTCTACTGCCGGACAGGGCCTCTGATGAACGGAGTCCTGTGGGTAAAAAAAAGAAAGAAAAAGAGAAAAAAAAAGAACGACACACTTGAGAGCCCCTGGTGTGGTTAAGCCGCATTCTGGGCCTATCGTGGTCGTGCCCCTCCCCCTATGCCCATGGTATCTCCAGAGTGTAATGATGTACGCGAAGGACCAGTCTTGCAATTTTGCAGGGGCTGGGGTTGGGGCCGCATTGCTACGCGTGCTCGGAACATGCCAGGTGGTCTTGTTGTAGGTTACTCCGGGCGCGTTTAGCCGTGTCCGGTCGCTTAACGTCGGACTCGAGAATTGCCTTAAGAGGCTGCACTGTACTTCTGCTGCGAGAGCCGCTGTATGTTCCTCCATTCGGAGAGAGCGTTCAGTGTTTCCGTTGACCGTGATGACTCCTCGAGGGCCTATCATCTTGACCTTGAGGTATGCGTAATGCGGCACCACGTTGAACTTTGCAAACGCGATACGTCCGAGCAGAGCATGATAGCCGCTGCGGAACGGAACTATGTCGAAGATTAACTCCTCGCTTCGGAAGTTATCCGGGGATCCGAAGACCACTTCCAGTGTAACTGAGCCTGTACAATTGGCCTCTACACCTGGTATGACGCCTTTAAAGGCCGTCTTTGTGGGTTTAATCTTTGAGGGGTCTATGCCCATTTTGCACATTGTATCCTGATAAAGCAGGTTCAGGCTGCTGCCGCCGTCCATCAGGACTCTGGTGAGGTGAAATCCATCGACGATTGGGTCTAAGACCAATGCGGTGAATCCGCCATGGCGGATGCTGGTGGGGTGGTCCCTTCGATCAAAAGTGATCGGGCAGGAGGACCATGGGTTGATCTTCGGGGCAACTGGCTCCATCGCGTATACATCCCTGAGTGCACGTTTCCGCTCCCTTTTGGGTATGTGGGTTGCGTATATCATGTTCACCGTCCGCACTTGTGGGGGGAAACCCTTCTGTCCTCTATTGTTCGGCGGTCGGGTCTCTTCCTCATCATCGCTATGCAGCCCCTTGTCGTTGTTTTCGGCAATTAGCTTGCCTGCCTGCTTGAATATCCAACAGTCCCTGTTGGTGTGGTTAGCTGGCTTTTCGGGGGTGCCGTGTATATGGCACGAGCGATCGAGTATTCGGTCCAAATTGGACGGACCCGGAGTAGTTCTTTTGAATGGCTTTTTCCGCTGACCGGGTTTAGAGCCTCTGAATCCGGCATTGGCTGTCGTATCCTCATTATTGTCGCCGTTAATGCGGCGTTTGTTCTTGTTGCGACGCGATCTGCCATTGCGGTCCTTGATATCCGGACTGCCAGAAGTTTTGCTGAGGTTGTTGCTGCGGGCTAGCCAACTGTCCTCTCCCGCGCAGAAGCGGGTCATGAGTGATGTGAGGGCTGCCATGGATTTCGGCTTTTCCTGTCCCAGGTGCCGGGTAAGCCACTCGTCGCGGATGTTATGTTTGAAGGCCGCGAGGGCCTCCGCATCCGGATAGTCGACGATTTGATTTTTCTTAGTTAAGAATCGTGTCCAGAATTGTCTGGCCGATTCGTCTGGCTGCTGAATTATATGGCTTAGGTCGTCAGCGTCTGGTGGTCGCACATACGTGCCCTAGAAGTTATCAAGGAATGCGGCTTCCAGGTCCTCCCAACACCCAATTGATTATGCTGGCAAGTTGTTGAGCCAATGCCGAGCTGGTCCTTTAAGCTTGAGTGGGAGGTATTTGATGGCGTGAAGATCATCACCGCGGGCCATGTGGATATGAAGGAGATAGTCTTCGATCCAAACCACGGGGTCTGTTGTGCCATCATAAGATTCAATATTCATGGGTTTAAACCCTTCGGGGATTTGATGATCCATTACGTCATCTTTGAAGCATAGTCGGTGTGCGGCGCCTCTGTATTGGGCTATATCACGACGAAGCTCAAAAGAGCTTTGTCTACTGTGTTCGGCCCGGCCGGACTTGCTGTGTCCGGCGCGACGGTTGTCGTCACGTATCATGGGGCTCCCACGCGATCCGTAGATTGATCTTGATTGTCTTGCCTTATCCTCCAATATATCTCGCAAGTCCAAAGCGTTCCCCTGTGGCCTTGTGCTTTTCGAGTGATGCCGGGGTACGGTTCTAGTGGAGGGCCAAGAGGCCTCTCTGTCGCGGCCACGGGGTGGTCGGTCAGCCGTATTGTGCGCTGGTGATGCAGGTTTATATGCCTCCTCCTCTAATCGGGGGAGCAGCTTGTGTTTGGGGTAGCTTTTGGAGGGGCGTTCGAGCTCATGTTCTTCGGCCGCAAGGACTTCAGTCCATCTGTCGGCTAGCAGATCTTGATCAGCTCTAAGTTGTTGCTGCTTTTTCTTGAGGCTGTTTGCCGTGGCCATAAGCCTGTGTTTAAAACGCTCTTGTTCGACGGGATCTTCAGGCACGACAAATTCGTCGTCGTCGAGGCTTGCCTCGTCTCCGGAGGGAGGCCTGTAATTATCATCCTCTACCTCTTCGTCTGCCGCTCTCTCATGAGGGCTGGCTTCTCCGTCCTCCTGTGCTGAATCTTGCTGGAGGGGGTTGTCTTTGGCACTGTCTGGGGTATTATTATCTTTGGTGCCGGAATCTCCATTCTTGCTGTGGCGGGATTTAGAGCGGCGCCGCTGACGCCGGCGCTTGGGCTGTTTCTTCGAGGGGTCATCCTCCGCTGTTCCTTCGCCATTCCCATCCTTTGGGATATCCACCATGTATATGTCATATGATGAGGTGGCTTTCCAGTGCCCAGTAGGCGCTGGTTCTTGGTCGTCTCCGGCATCGTCGTCCATACCGTCGATGTAGGGAAGTGTCCCTCACCCCTCCCGGAGGGAAGTGTCCCCGGTAGAACAGCTCCGCCAGAGCCCTAGATTGATTCCGCCAAGGTTTCGCCTCATGGCGATGGAGTTTTGTCCCATAAGCTTTCCCATGAATTTTTCCAGGACAAAACCCTTCATATAGCAGAAGATGGTCGCCGGAAGCCCACCAGGGGGCCCAGGAGATAGGGGGCACGCCCCCCTGTCTCCTGGACAGGGTGTGGGCCCCCTGGCCTATTTCTTTCGCTCATAAATTCTTAATAAATCCAAAACGTGGTTTCGTGGAGTTTCAGGACTTTTGGAGTTGTGCAGAATAGGTTTCCAGCGTTTGCTCCTTTTTCAGCCAGAATTCCAGCTGTCGGCATTCCCCCTCTTCATGGTAAACCTTGTAAAATAAGAGAGAATAGCCATAATTATTGAGATA
Organism: Triticum aestivum; assembly: GCF_018294505.1. Taxonomy (NCBI): domain Eukaryota; kingdom Viridiplantae; phylum Streptophyta; class Magnoliopsida; order Poales; family Poaceae; genus Triticum; species Triticum aestivum. The sequence goes on from NC_057804.1 coordinate 52,059,805, forward strand.
TAATGTGTAATAACAGCCCATAATGCAATAAATATTGATATAAAAGCATTATGCAAAATGGACGTATGACGCTTCCCCACGACCCGCATTGGGCGCGTGACGTGGGGGTCATGCGTGGGATGGCCTCAGCATGCTTGCGTCATCCATAGTTGACAGTAAAGAGGCGGCCCGTGCTCCCCTTATTATTAAAAACAGGGATTTGCAGGGGTGCTACTCATTTACTAAGAGTACTTGGGTCGCAGCCTGCATGGCGCCACACCCCACGATCACGGGGTGGAAAACGGTTGCCCCACCTGTTCCCATGCCTCTGACTCGCTTGCCACATGTCCCGCATGCTTTGGCAAGGGCAAGCGATGGACGTGGGAATTAATGCTAAGGCAGGAAACTAGGCGCCACTATTTGGAGCAGCGGGTCGGTTCTGATTCCCTGTACTTCATGAGGTCGTATTGGTCGTGCCGGGAGGTTGCCCCTTGGGCTGGATGGCCAGGCTCCGGCTTTGCTTTTCTATAAAAAGGGAGAGGGACGGTGTTTCTCCACACTCGTCCTCGTATCCTCCTCCTTCTTGGCATCTTTCTTCCATTCGCCATGGTGAGGGGGGCGTCGGTGCTTCGACGGTGGCGACGAGGGCTTCTTCTCGACAACGCGCTCCTCCTCCCCTGGAGCTTCCGGTGGCGGAGCCCGCCGTGAGGGGAGAGGAAGAGGACGAGGTGGAGGCCGCCGCGGTGCTCGGGAAAGAGGAGGAAGGGGCGGCGCGCCGACTGCGCTTCCACTGGCGGCCCCTCCTCCGATGGATGGCCATGTTGGAGACCAGCCCCTCGAGTTCTTCATCCGCCTGTACAAGCGCGTGAGCGGCCATATTCATCTCCCTACCCCGTTCGCATGAGTGATGGAGCAGGATCCGTTGCAAGCTTTTAGGCTACACATGAGGGGCTGTGGGAATGGCAGCACGTGGGTCAATGTTGGCTTCCCACGCCCTCATGTCATGTACCTCTGCCACGGGTGGAAAACTTTTGCACGCGACCATAGCTTGTCGGAGGGGCACCTTCTCCATTTTAAGTTAATGGAGAACGGCCGGCTCTCCGTCAAGGTCTTCGGGAGGTCAGGAATCCGCTTAGGGTGCTGCATGGAGAGTTCCATTGACGACAAAAGCTCCTCCTCGAACGATAGTGGCGAGGAGAACAGCACCAGCGATGACGACGGCAGGGGGTGGGAGGACGATGACTCTGACTCCAGGTGACCATCAGTGGCAGGACCATTATTTGCTCCATGTCATGTTGGCTCTGGCGTCGGTGGTCGACGGGCTTCCCCGCCAAGCTCTCCATCGCCCCGTTCCCCATGCCTGTCATCTTTCTTCGTCTGTCGTGCCTGGGAGGAAAGGGGCGAGAACGGGGATTATGGGGCACTTATCTTTTTCTCAATTTATAGGCACTTGCCAAATTTTAACTTTCTAGAAAATGTAATCTTCCGAGCCCATGCTTATGTTCTGTAATATTTGTACATGTATCAGCATATCAATGAAAAAGATAAGCTTTTGCCAGGAGCTCATGCATGTAATCATTCATGCAGAGGCGAAACGCCCCTTTAATAAAAATAAATGAGTCTCCCCGGCAAGCTACCTTGTCGGCGCCCTCGGTGCCTGCCAGAGAATCACATCTGCCGGGTTACAAATGCAGGGTCCAGCCCCCTGCCAATCTCTTTTTTTGCTAAAGGTTACTACAACCACCCCGGCCGAAACAGTGTTCGAGTCGGGGATGGGAGCACCTAAGTCTAATCAGAGCGGCGAGGTTTTCTAATGCACAAGTCACAAGTTAGAACATGAATGGGCAAGAGATGAACTTTATCTGGTTGGGTTATCGAGGATGACGTGCTGGGCGGTCTTCTCAAATTCTTGCTGGAGCGTTGTCACGGTGGCATAAAAGAAGAAAGGACAGTGGCATGGAGCCTTGATAGTTCCCCAATACTCATTAGAACCTAAAGTAGCACAATATCATGGGAAAGCAAGGCATGCATACATATGTATATAGACATGGAAACTAGCAGGAAACTGTACATACTAGAAGCTATCTGACTATGCATAGGATCTGTGCCTGGCTCTGTACATAGGGTTACATGCCTTTCCGGCAAGGCTAGTACAAAAGGGGGTTGCCAGAGCTCCCGGCAACCGCGCCCTATGGGTACAACTTGCGAAGATGTTCGATATTCTAGGAGTTGCTCACTGGAATGCCATCTTTGGTCTCCAAGCGGACTGCGTCGGGCCTGGTGACTCATATTACCCGATAGGGGCCTTCACAATTTGGCGTCAACTTGTTTGAATTCTTGGCGGACTGAACACGCCGAAGAACAAGGTCGCCTTCCTCAAGGCTTCGAGCGTGAACCTTGTGGCTATGGTAGTGGCGCAAGGCTTGCTGATAGCGAGCGACTCGCACAGCAGCTCAACGACGATATTCCTCAAGGAGCGTTGCATCATCTTGGCACAACTGCTCTTGCTCAAGCTCATCATAAGCGAGCACTCAAGGTGACCCATATATGAGTTCCATGGGGAGAATTGCTTCTGCCATGTATACCAGGGCAAAGGGTGTCTGGCCAGTGGCTCGATTTGGTGTCGTTCTAATCGACCAAAGAACAGTTGGCAATTCATCAATCCAGCGCCTTCCACACTTGCGCAGCCTGTCGAAAGTTCTCGCTTGAAGCCTCGCAACACTTCAGCATTTGCCCTTTCCGCCTGGCCATTGCTTCTTGGATGATCTATAGAAGCAAAACAAACTTTGCTGCCAAGGTCTGGGATATACTGCATGAAGGTGCGGCTCATGAACTGTGTGCCGTTGTCGGTGATGACTCTGTTTGGCACACCAAAACGGCAAACGAGTCCCTTGAAGAACTTGACGGCCGACTGCGTTGTCACCTTTCTCACTGGCTCTACTTCCGGCCACTTTGTGAACTTGTCAGTCGCAACGTACAAGTACTCAAAGCCCCCGGTGGCATGGGGAAAGGGGCCCAGTATATCGAGCCCCCAGACCGAAAATGGCCAGGAGAGAGGGATTGTCTGAAGGGCTTGAGCTGGTTGATGAAGCTTCTTTGAATGAAACTGGCACGCTTCACATTTGCTTACTAGTGCCATCGCATCCTGGAGGGCAGTGGGCCAGAAGAAACCTTTCCGGAATGCCTTGCTGGCAAGGGCTCTTGACCCTGTATGGGAGCCACATATGCCTCCGCGTATCTCTACCAACATCTCCAGTCCATCCTCCCCAGGAATACACTTCAATTTCACGTTGTTCGGTCTCCCTCTGTAAAGGACATCATCCATGAACTGGTACATGCTAGACCGATGGGCTACTTTCTCTGCTTCTTCCTGCTCCTCAGGGAGCTCCCCCATTTGGAGGAAATGGACTATATGTTGTGCCCATGCCGGAGCCCGAGGCTCGACGGCAAGGACTAAAGGCATGTCTTCTGCCGCGGGGGCAACTGTCTCGACGGTAAGAGCTCGGGACTCTGCCGGAGGCTGCTGCTCCCTGGCAAGCTTGGGGTACCCAGCAACTTCCTTGCCGGCGGCTCCTGGGAGCTCTGCGGGAAAGTATTTGCCGGGGCCCGACTTCCTTTGCTTGTTCTTCTCTGCTGATGGTTCAACGGATGGCTGAGTTAATTGAAGCACAAAGGTACCTGGTTCCACATGTAGCTTGAGGGCAGCGCGCTTTGACAAGTCATCGACAATGTTGTTCTCTGCTTGAGGAACATGCTCTGCTTGTAAACCATCAAAGCGCTCTTCCAGTTTCCTTACTTCATCCACGTAAGCCTCCATCAGCGAGCTCTGATAATCCTTGTTGACTTGCTTGATGACAAGTTGTGAATCTCCTCTAACAATAAGCTTCCTGATTCCGAGGTCCGCCGCGATCCTGAGACCGGCGAGCAGCCCCTCGTACTCTGCGGTGTTGTTTGTCGACCTCTCCCGGGGAAAGTGCATCTGGACCATGTACTTGAGGCGCTCTTTGGTGGGCGTGACGAGCAGCACGCCGGCACCAGCACCTTGTAACGAGAAGGCCCCATCAAAGTACATAATCCAATGACTACTTGCCTCTTTGCCGAGGAGGGTGGTCTCTTGAACTTCTTTGTCAGGCATGGACGTCCATTCTGCTATGAACTCTGCCAAAGCCCTACTCTTGATCGTCGAAGTAGTTCAAAATTTGAGCCCAAAGCTCGACAGCTCCAACGCCCACTCCACAATCCTCCCAGTTGCATCTGGGTTGTGCAAGATTCGTTGCAATGGGAGGTGAGTGACGACAGTGATCTCGTGTGCTTGAAAGTAGTGGTGTAGCTTTCTTGAGGCCATAAGAAGGCCGAAAAGCAACTTCTGCATGCCAGAGTACCTTGGCCTAGCCTCGTGCAAGAGGGAGCTGATAAAGTAGACTGGGTGCTGCACCACCTTCTTCTTCTGCTTTACTTCACTCATTTGCACAGATTCTATCTTGCCGGCACCGGGCTCTGCCGGGGATTTTGTCTTGCCGGCATCGGGCCCTGCCGGCCTTGGTTCCTCATCCGATGGCTCTGCCGCCGCCACTGTCTCTTCCTCAGCATCTCTCTCCGCCACTAGCGCAGCGCTGACCACTTGATTTGTTGCTGCCAGGTATAGCAATAACGGCTCTTGTGGTTTGGGCGCGACTAGTATTGGCGTAGAGGAGAGGTACCTCTTTAAATCCTGCAGCGGTCCCTCTGCCTCCGAAGTCCATTTCATTGGATCTGCCTTTTTCAAAATTTTAAAAAAGGGGAGGGCGCGCTCAGCAGACTTGGAGATAAACCTACTCAGGGCGGCAACGCGGCCGGCAAGCCTACGGATGTCCTTGACTCGTCGGGGTGCCTCAATCTGCTCAATGGCTTTGATCTTCTCGAGATTCACTTCGATTCCACGTTGAGACACAAAGAACCCAAGAAGTTTGCCGGATGGGACGCCGAACACACACTTCTTTGGGTTGAGCTTGAGGTTAATCTTGCGCAAATTTGCAAAGGTTTCTTCCAGGTCCCGCATGAGCATGGCCTTGTCTTTCGTTTTGACCACTATATCATCCATGTAGGCTTCCATATTCCTATGGAGATGGGGCTCAAAACCGATTTGGACCGCTCGGGCGAACGTCGAACCAGTGCTCTTCAACCCGAAAGGCATCCGTACAAAATAGTACGTACCACATGGGGTGATGAACACAGTCTTTTCTTCATCTTCCTTCATCATGAAGATCTGATGATATCCTGAGTAAGCGTCAAGGAACGACAGCATGTCGCACCCAGCAGTGGAGTCCACTATCTAGTCGATACGTGGCAATGGGAAAGGATCCTTTGGACATGCTTTATTGATATCAGTATAGTCGATACATAGCCTCCACTTCCCATTTGCCTTACGTACTGCTACTGGATTGGCCAACCACGTCGGGTGGAGTACTCCCTTGACCAAGCCTGCCGCCTCCAATTTCCTGATCTCCTTGATGATAATCTCTTGTCACTCCAAAGCTTGCTTTCTGACCTTCTGCTTGACGGGCCGTGCATGGGGGCACATAGCAAGATGGTGCTCAATCACCTCCCTGGGAACGCCGGGGATGTCAGATGCCTGCCATGCAAACACGTCGATATTCGCCCGCAGGAAGGCGATAAGCGTGCTTTCCTATTTGCTATCAAGGGTGGAGCTTATGGTAAAAGCTCCTCCCGTGCCATCCTCCTTGATGGACACCTTCTTGGTTTCTGGCGGGGCCACCTTAGACCTCTTGCTCTTGCCGGTAGACCTCTCTGGCACGTCCTCAATGGGAACACAACACTCCGAAGAGGCGCGTTTGCCAGAGTGAGTGCAGGAACCCTTGTCGGAGCCAGGAGTCTTGTTGGCGGTCGAGGCCTTTTTGGTCTTCTTCTCGGTGGTGGGAGCAGGTGCCTTGGTGGCAGACGCTGCAATCGCCTCTCAATAGAGCTGATCAGCGTGGATGAGTGCGTCCTTCTTATCACAGCTGATGGTGATGATGCTCATTGGGCCAGGCATCTTCAGCTTGTTATATGTGTAGTGTGATGTCGCCATGAACTTGGTCAGGGCTAGGCGGCCAAGGATCCCGTTATATGGCAACGAGATCTCAGCAACATCGAAAATGATTCTCTCCATCCTGTAGTTAAGGTCGCCACCGAACGTGACTGGTAGCATGACCTTTCCCTTGGGCTGGCTCCTCCCCGGATTGATCCCTTGGAACGTACCCGTTTCCTCAAGATCTTTGTCAGGGATCTGCAGGCTCTTGATCACGTTGGGCGAGATCAAGTTCAGGCCAGCCCCACCGTCAACTAACATCTTTGTCACCTTGAGGTTGCGTATTCTTGGTGATACCAACAACGGCAAACACCCGACCACAGTTGTGCGATTAGGGTGATCCTCGGTGTCAAAAATGATAGGTGTGTGGGACCACCTTAGTGGCTTCTGGGCGTCGACCATCGGTTCCGTTGCATTAATCTCACACCCATTGTTTTAGTTGGCGGTGGTAGGAATGCAACGAGGCACCTCCGCCAACACATATGACTTATGTTGCCTTCTGAAACTCATGCTCGATGGATTCATCATCATCATCGTGATCGTCATCCTCCTCTTTCTTGTCATGGCCTCGAGCAGGCCTCTCTTGTTGTATTTCCTTGTTGCCGCGCCCTCCTCGGCCGCCGCGCTTCTTGCCGGATCCTTTAGCGCCTCCTTGGCCCTTCTCCTTGTCTTGTCTCTCATACTCAGCCCTTTGCTTCTCCATCAGTAGCTCCACTTGGCAGCAGGTCTGGAAGTCGTGGCCCTTGGTACAGTGAATCTTGCAGTACTGCTTGTCAGAGCCCTCCGACTTGCCAGCAACCGCCAAGGCCCAGCAGGCATTGCACCCGGTGATCTCCTTGCCGGGGTAATCCACCTCGGGATTGCCGGATTCTTCTACGGCAAGCATGGTATTGCCCTTGTGCTTCATGTTACATCGTCGGCCCTTCTTCACCGGGGCGACGACGTCTTCATCTTCAGAGTCACTTCCCACATTGGCATCCTCGCTAGGGTACTTTCTTCATTCTTCAGCTCAGGCACATCCGTCGGCCAGAACATACAGTTCGGCAACATCTACAACCTTGTTCATCGCCAGCTCTTCACGCATCTTACAATTGCGCATGTTCTGATGGAATGTGCTGATGACAGTGGCGGGATGAACGTCGGGGATGTTGTACTACACACGACTGAATCTCTGTATGTACTTGTGCAAGGATTCGCTATCCCTCTGGGGGATCACATGCAAATCACTCGCCTGTCCAGGAGCTACGTGGCCGCCCGTGAAGGCACCAACAAACTCGTGGCACAGATCGGACCAAGAGGAGATGGAGTCTATTGGCAAATGCATCAACCATGACCTGACATTGGGCTTGAGCACGAACGGGAAATAGTTGGCAAGTACCTTGTCGTCTCGTGCTTCGGCAGCTTGCATCACAATGGTGTAAACGCTCAAGAAGTCGGACGGATGAGTCTTGCCATCGTACTTCTCCGGGACCTCCGGTTTGAACACGCGGGTGTTGGGCCACTGGAACTGCCGCGGCTCATGGGTGAACGCTTGACAAGTTATTGCATAGGGCAAGTCGCTAGCGTCCCCCGGCGCAGGCTTGTACGCAGTAGGCCCAGCACGCCTATCAAATTGGTGAAGTGCCTCCTGTTGCCGCTCGATAGTAGTCCGGGCGTCCTCCTTGAGGCGCTCTCAAAGAACTTGATGTTGGTCACGACGCGTCTGTGGGTTTGACGATGTCGTGGACACGTTATCATGGGCGTCAGCCCGGCGAGCCGGCCGTGGTGGAAGGGAGTGCATTGTGGTTGCGGCGCCCCCAGCCCTTCCACTGTCCATACGCATCGACTCGTCAGTCCGACACCGCGAGGGACTTGCATCCCGATGGCCATCCCTATTGGCATGGCCAATAATGTGTCTGAATCCTCTCTCTGTATGCCTTGGGCCTCCTTTTATACGTAAAGGGGTTGCCACACTGGCACCCAGGAGGTGCCAAGCTATGGTGTACGAGCTTATCGCTCGGCAACGTAGGACAAACACATTTAATGCGTTGCCTACGTGCCCTCTAGCTTTATCGGGGACGGCAATAGAATCCATCCCGTCTGTCACCGCTCCTCCTTTCTTCGACACGCGTTTGGGCTAACGAGGCATGCAGCGCCACGCTGGCTAACTAGCTGCTGTGTTGGCACAATGGTAGAGCCTCCACGAAGATCTGCATGCTGCCACGCAGGCGCCTGCTTAGTTGGCCCGCTGATCATTGCACTAGAGTGGTGGTGAGGTGGCGGGCCCTTGCCAGGCGTGGGTCTGGCCGCGGCCCAGCGATCGTCCCCGGGAAGGCTTGTCGGGGGTCTTGGAGTTGACCCCGACAAGGGTCTTGCCGGGGGTCTTCGTCTTGTGGTCCCACATGGACCCTTGGGCTGCAATCTTTATGAGGATCTGCATGCTACCAAGCATGCACTCTCAGATCTTGGTCTTAACATTGTCGATGGTATCAGAGCTCTCAGCTCCAAGGGTGATGGTCTTGCTGGCGTTGTGCAGGTCGCCCCGGCAAGGGTGTTGTCGGGGGAGGTCAAGCTTGCTCTCTGCTTCTTGTTCTTCGAGTATCTGCCTTGGTAGTCTTTGGGGTTTTGACTCCCTATGCCTCGCGAAGCCCTGCCGCACGAGTGGCTACGACTGCCCGTGCACCAGTAAGGGGTACAGAAGTACCCATACTTTTGTACACCGACAAGATGGTCTCTCTCAAACAACCCTACAACCAAATAACAAAGAGTCTCTTGTGTCCCCAACACACCCAATACAATGGTAAATTGTATAGGTGCACTAGCTCGATTAAGAGATGGTGATACAAGTGCAATATGGATGGTAGATATAGGTTTTTGTAATCTGAAAATATAAAAACAGCAAGGTATCTAGCAACAAAAGTGAGCAAAAAATGGTATTGCAATGCTTGAAAACAATGCCTAGGGTTCATACTTTCACTAGTGCAAGTTCTCTCAACAATGATAACATAATTAAATCATATGGCAATTCCTCAACGTGCGACAAAGAGTCACTCCAAAGTTCCTACCAAGGAGAACAGAAGATGAAATTGCTTGTAGGGTACGAAACCACCTCAGAGTTATTCTTTTCGATCAATCCATTGAGCTATTCCTATAAGTGTCACAAACAACCTGAGAGTTCATAGTAAAATAACACCATATGACACACATCAATCAACCCTAATGTCACCTAGATACTCCGATGTCACCACAAGTATCTGTGGGTCAATTATACGATATGCATCAAACAACTTCAGATCCATAATATTCAATCCAACATAAAGAACCTCAAGGAGTGCCCCAATATTCCTACCGGAGAAACAAGGACGAAAACATGCGTCAACCCCTATGCATAGATTACCCCAATGTCACCTCAGGAACCCGTGAGTTGAGTGCCAAAACATACATCAAGTGAATCAATAGAACACCCCATTGTCACCACGGGTATATATCCCACGCAGGACATACATCAAGTGTTCTCAAATCCATAATAGTACTCAATTCGATAATAGTGAAACCTCAAAGGTAAAACTCAATTCATCACAAGAAGGTAGAGGGGGAGAAACACCATATGATTCAACTATAATAACAAAGCTCATGGTACATCAAGATTGTGCCATATAAAGAACACGAGAGAGAGGGAGAGAGAGAGAGAGAGAGATCAAACACATCGCTACTAATGCATACCCTCAGCTCCGAGGGCGAACTACTCCCTCCTCGTCATGGCGACCGCTGGAATGATGAAGATGGCCACCGGGTGATGGTTTCCCCCTCCGGCAGGGTGCCGAAACGGGCTCCCGATTGGTTTTTCGTCGCTACAAAGGCTTACGGCGGCGGAACTCCCGGTCTAGATTCCTTTCTGGAGGTTTCTCTATTTATAGGAATTTTTGGCATCGGTTTCACGTCATGGGGGTTCCCGAGGAGCCCACAAGCTAGGGGCGCGCTCCCTACCCTTGTGGTCACCTCGAGACTCTTCTGGCCCAACTCCGATGCTCCGTGGGCTTCTTCTGGTCCATCAATTTTCAGCTCATTTGGACTCTGTTTGATATTCCTTTTCTGTATAACTCGAAAACAAGGAAAAAACAGAAACTGGCACTGGGCTCTAGGTTAATAGGTTAGTCCCAAAAATAATATAAAATAGCACATTAATGCATATGAAACATCCAAAACAGATAATATAATAGCATGGAACAATCAAAAATTATAGATACGTTGGAGACATATCATACCCCCCCTAAAGGGAGGGAACTTCGGTAACACATCCTCGTCCTCACCGACTCCACTTGTGGTTATTTCTATCCTTTACTTTGTGCAAGCTATATTGTGTTTGTATCTTGTGCTTGCTTGTGAGCTTGTTATTGTGCTTTTCATATAGGTTGTCCACCTAGTTGCATATCTAGACAACCTATTTTATTGTCAAGCCTAATTTGTTCAAAAGAGCTAAAAATTGGTAGTTGATTATTCACACACACACACACACACACACACACACACACACCTCTATTCAACCATATCGATCCTTTCAATACTCTTGTGAAGCAAGGTAGTACTACTTGAGTGGCTACACTCTCTATGTTTATTCTTCGACCGACTTCTCCTTGAAATACTAATGGTGGAAGCGGTATAATACGGCGGAAAGCATGACGTTGTGATGATGTTGGGACTCCTATCCAAAGGGACACTGCTGGGACACATCCTAGTTTGCGTACTTGGGATCCTCAGGGCACTCCTCTACAGCATCTCTTGCATCTGGCATGATAAGTCAGGTGAGTACTTTGGATGTACTCGCAACCTCACAAACAATTCAAAAATAAGCAAGCAAGCAACAACATGGTATTTAAGCAAGTTAAATACAAAAATTTAACTATAGGGGATACTTTTCCTATTTGTTAAACATTCCTTGGACCAACTCTCTCTATGATCCCCTATCATTCGATTCCCTTTCTCTTGACCATCTCGTGATCAAACCAACTTCTCTCTGATGTCTCTCAGTTCTAACCCTCACTAAGTTTACTTTGCTCATGGGGTAATCGAGTAGTGTGACTCAATACGAACGGTGTCCCTGATAACCCACAAGTATAGGGGATTGTTTGTAGCCTTCTTCAATAAATAATAGTGTTGAACCCAACGAGGAGCTAAAGGTAGAAAAAATATCCCCTCAAGTTCTATCGACCACCGATACAACTCTACGCACACTTTACATTTGCTTTACCTATAACAAGTATGAAACTATTCTGCAAGAATAAAACTACGAGTACTTTGCGAGAATAAAACTACGAATAAATTGCAAGGTAATAAAAGTGGATAGCTTTTGTCAACAAGAAAGTCATTTGTCCCTAGGCAATCGATAACACGTACCGGTAATAATTCTTGTAATTCTATATGAGGGAGAGGCATGATCTAACATACTTTCTCTACTTGGATCATATGCACTTATGATTGGAACTCTAGCAAGCATCTGCAACTACTAAAGATCATTAAGGTCATGATACCCAACCATAGCATTAAGTATCAAGTCCTCTTTATCACATACGCAACAACCCACCTACTCGGGTTTAAGCTTCTATCACTCTTGCAACCCACCATAAGCAAATCATGAATGTATTGCAACACTCTACAGCGGGGACCCCTCACGTTTGCGTGAGATGGAGGGCACCGTAGGACAGCACCATAAATAAAATATACAATCATACCAACCAAGATCACGATTAACCCACAGGACAAAATGGATCTACTCAAACATCATAGGATAACCATAGATCATTGGGAAATAATATATGGAGTTGAGCACCATGTTTAAGTAGATATTACAGTGAGGAGAAGGGGTGTTACACCGCTGCATAGAGGGGGAGAGAGTTGGTGTTGACGGTAGCAAGATTGTTGATGTAGATCATTGTCACGATCCTAGCCCCCGCGGCACTCCGATGCCATCGGGAGAGAGGGGGAGAGAGCCCCCTCCTCCTCCTTCTTCCTTGGACTCCCCTAGATGGCAGGAGAGTTCCCCCTCTGGTCCATGGCCTCCATGGCGGCGGAGGGGCGGGAGCCCCTCCAAGATTGGATCTCCCTCTCTGTTCTCTTCTGTTTTGCGTTCCCTAGATTGGGCCCTTCACCATTTCCTAAATTCCCAGAGATCCGTATTGCGCTGAAATTTTTACACATTTTTTTCCATAAATTATCTTTCTTGCGCCATAAGAAGGGCCCCAATCGACATTCAAGGAGGGCATAAGACATCTGGGCGCGCCGGGCACCCCCTGGCGCGCCATGGTGGGTTGTGGTCACTATGGGTTTGCGTTGATTCCAAGTCCCAAAAATCACATATATTCCAAAATAATTCTCCGTAAATTTTTATCGCATTTGGACTTTGTTTGATATGGATTTTTTGCGAAACAAAAAACATGCAAAAAACAGGAACTGGCACTAGGCACTGGATCAAAGGTTAGTCCAATGAATCGTATAAAAAGTTGCCAAAAATATGTGAAAGTTGTATAACATTGGCATGAAACAATCAAAAATTATAGATACGACGGAGACATATCAGTCCCATTACCGGGGACTCTACTATTTGAATAGATTCAAACACTCTATAGAGATTGTATACTTATCAATAGTATAGACCACAGTCCAACAAATCCCACTTACAACATGGCCCACCTACCGTATCACTGACCTCCCGCGGGCTAGCCCCAAGTGAGAGAAATTGGGTCCCTACCACCCCATGGCACAACTCATCCACTCTAGGATTCAATCAACTTTACATGCACAACCTACCAACCCATGCTATCATGACTAGACGACAATCCCTCGGCTAAGGGGATACGAACCATCTAGCCATCCCTATTTGGTGACATGCGTAAGAGACATAACTATAAATGAACTAGGGCCTTCCCACAAAGGCAAATGTGGTCGTATGAAAAAGACCCGGTTCAGTGGTAGTATGAATTGACCATCCATGAAGGTTTAACTAAATGAACCAAATTCTATTTCAATTAACCCATCATGATTTTAATATCGTTACGATCAAATCATAGTCATTTTAATTCCTAAATTCTTTCCCTGGAGATGATCATTTGTAACACTAAAGTAAGTACTCCAATATGATCATGTCTAAGTTATAATCGGTACTACCTCCGTCCTGGTTTATTAGTCCCCGTCGTATTTTGGGTCAAAGTTTGACCATGTATTTGACTAGCAAAATGTTAATGCATGCCACCAAAAGTTATATTGTTGGATTCGTGTTCGAATGTAGTTTCCAGTGACACTATTTTTGCTACGTATAACTTATATTTTATTATTTGAAATCATGGTCAAACTATGACCCAAAATATGAGGGTGACTAGTAAACCAGGACGGAAGGTAGTACTTAACAGTGATGACCTCTAATGCTAAAGTCATTCCTAATGGTGATCACTTCTATCACTACGGTTGGTCTCTCAGTAATCCCACTTTCATCTACCATGATCATTATTTCACCACACTTTTCACTACTTAAAAAACTATTCAGTGACTGTTAATGATCAACTACGTTCAAGCATAAGCAACAAAATAAAGCAGTAAATCTAACACAAGTATAACTAAAACCACAATTAAAATTTAATAAAATTGCAAGTTGGAACCAATAGCCTTGCAATTGCATCAAGCAAATGGAGGTGGTGGCTTTCCTTCCTCAAATGGAGTGTCAAGCAACTCCTCGTCTCCACCTCCTGAATTATTTCCCATTGGAAATAAATTTTCAAGCAAATTGTAAATAACACAAGTAAATTTTCTGTCCAGAAAATCGAGACAAGTCAAACAAATGCCAAAAAATCAGCTGATAAAGAATCACAAAAGAAAAATAATACAAAAGAATGAACTCAATACGACTTATGGTTTAAAAGTTAGAGGTGTTTAAAGTTTGGTTAACATATTTAATTGAAAAAATTCAAAATGGTTTAAACCAAAAAACCATAGGCGGCCACATCGAAGGCGTATTTCAGAAATACGCATCCACTAACATACCGCTACGGGCGCACATAGAGTCGCTGACGAGTGTGTCCCATCCGTCAGTTTTAAAACAAAACGAGGGGTCAATGGCTCACTGACAGCGGTTCACCAGCATAGAGGTCACATCGGTGCTCGTGGGCGGGCTCGTTAGAACGGCTTGATGACGACAGCCACGCTCATACTCGTGGCTTCTCCGGAAGTGTTGAGACAGTGTCGCCCCCATCTTTTCCAGTGGCGGTAGTCTTCGGGCGTTGGTGAACTCCAGCGATGTGCCATGAAATAAAGCGCCTAAGCTACGGGTCATGTTCAGTGGAGTGTGGGGGGCCTAGTGGTGGTGGTGGCGTGGCCTATGGTGGGCTAGGTACGACAAGTGGCAATGGGGGGATTGAGCAGTGCTACTTCTTGAGCTTGCGTTGATTTTTCCCTTGAAGAGGAAAGGGTGATGCAGCAAAGTAGAGATAAGTATTTTCCTCAATTAAGAACCAAGGTATCAATCCAGTAGGAGAAACACACAAGTCCCCAATATATGTACCTACACGAACAATCAAACACTTGCACCCAACGCGATAAAGGGGTTGTTAATCCCTTCACGCACTTGCAAAGGTGAGATCTGCTAGAGATAGATATAAAAGATTACTAAAACGTTAAACAAAATAAAAGTAAATAAATTGCAGCAAGGTATTTTTAGTATTTTTCGTATATACATCTAAAAATATATGAAGGAAAATAGACCCGGAGGCCATAGGTTTCACTAGAGGCTTCTCTCTTGAAGGAAAATAATATGGTGGGTGAACAAATTACTGTCGAGCAATTGATAGAGAAGCGCAAAGTTATGACGATATCCAAGGCAACGACTATGCATATAGGCATCACGTCCGTGTCAAGTAGACGACTCCTGCCTGCATCTACTACTATTACTCCACACATCGACCGCTATCCAGCATGCATCTAGAGTATTAAGTTCATAAGAACGGAGTAACGCCTTAAGTAAGATGACATGATGTAGAGGGATAAACTCAAGCAATATGATGAAAACCCCACCTTTTACCCCTTGATGGCAACAATACAAATACGTGCCTCACTACCCCTACTTTGTCACTTGGTGAGGACACCGCAAAATTGAATACAAAACTAAGCACCTCTCCCATTGCAAGAAAAACCAATCTAGTTGGCCAAACCAAACCGATCATTCAAAGAGAAATACAAAGATATCAAATCATGCATATAAGAATTCAGAGAAGATTCAAATAATATTTATAGATAAGCTGATCATAAATCCACAATTCATTGATCTCGACAAACACACCGCAAAATAAGATTACATCGGATAGATCCCCAAGAACATCGAGGAGAACATGGTATTGAGAATCAAAGAGAGAGAAGAAGCCATCTAGCTACTAACTATGGACCCGTAGGTCTGTGGTAAACTACTCATGCTTCATCGGAAGGGCAATATAGTTGATGTAATGCCCTCCGTGATCGAATCCCCCTCCGGCAGGATGCCGAAAAAGGCCCCAAGATGGGATCTCACGGGAACATAAGGTTACAGCGGAGGAAAAGTATTTTGGTGGATGCTTCTATTGATATTGGAATATTTGTGAATTTATAGAGCTGAGAGGGAGGTCGGTGGACTCCCAAGGGCCCACAAGCCAGCCCCCCTCCCTAGGGCGCACCCTGAGGGCCTGTGGTGCCCTTAGGACTCTTGTGACTTCATCTCCAAGTTCCGTGGGTGTCTTCTGGTCCAAGAAAAATCATCGTAAATTTTATTCCTTCTGGACTCCGTTTGATATTCCTTTTTTGTAAAACTCAAAAACAAGGGGAAAACAGAAACTAGCACTGGGATATATGTTAATAATTTAGTCCCAAAATAATATAAAATAGCATATTAATGCATATAAAACATCCAAAACAGATAATATAATAGCATGGAACAATCAGAAATTATAGATACGTTGGAGACATATCAAGCGGTAGTGAAGCGGCTCGAAAGGCGGTAGGAGGCTTGCCTGGCCTTGCTTCTGGCCATGGTAGCCCGATTGGGAGGGAAGGAAGTGAGGTGCGATCGATAGGAGGGGCAGGTTGGGCCTTTTTGATAGCAACGACTGAGGCCAGTGGCTGGCCGAGCCGTCATGGATAAGCTCGAGGAGTTGGCATCATATTGGGCGTGCGCAGGTGGTGGATAGGGGTCTGTGGGTGTCTTGGGAGTTCAAGCAAGCTCGTGGGGGCATGGTCGCATGGGCATCGGAAGACGAAAAGGTCAGATAGTCACAGGCGGTGCAACGCGTGCCCTCCAGCGGCCTGTGGTGGTCTAGTCGTGGGCAGTCGTGGGCGATGAATGGGGACGTTCATGGCTACCTGCGAGGCAGGGCATGCCGAGGACGGCGGAAGATGACGTTGTCGTCGGGTTAGTAGCGGGCTGACACACAGAGCGCGCGCTCTGGCATGCCAACACCATGGTCACCATGGTGCTGGGGGCCTGGGTGCATTTTGGTAGTGCAGCATGTCTGGTAGCTTAGGGGTTGTGTGTAGGTAGTGTTCATGTCTTGTAAGGAATTTCGGATTTTTGGTGCGTTGTGGTTGGATGCTAGGGTGAGTGTGTGTGTGTGTGTGTGTGTGCCAAGTTTGAGTCATTTGTACTAAGTTAGAGAGTACTTGCTATAGAAACCTAAGGTTGAACCAGAACACACTTTGAATATGGGGGCTCAATTGAAAAGTTTCTGTGGGGGTTAGTGTTATTTCTAGGGTTTATTTGTTTAATGAAATTATGACCCTTTATTGGGAATATTTTGAGTGGCAAACATGTTAGTTGCTTCATTACCCAAGTGCTCAAGGGCACACATTCTTGTATAAAAATAAAATATACTTGAAAAAGTTTGGGAAATGGGCAGGGGTCAAAATGTTAAAGTGTTAGGGGTGGGTGACCACTAGTGAAGTGACTCTGGTTAGGTTTTTAATTTGCTAAGTCCAAGAAAGCCAATCCAAATAAGATTCAAATCAAACTTTAAATGAAACCAAATTGATTTAAAAGAAAAAAAAGGAAAGGGACAAAAATTCAGGGTGTTACACCTCGGTGAGGCGATGGAGATGTTGCACACGCTCATGTCGTCTAGGGTTTTCGCGTGGAGGATTTGAACTATCCCCTGGCCATCGCCATGGACGGGAAAGAGAAAGATGCACCTTGCCTTGGTCATACCCACCAGCACGATGCGAGCCGGCCTGCGGGAGGCAGCGGCGCACTTATAAAAAATGAGGGTGGTGAACGACAAGCTGATCACGATGCCCCAACCCCCAGCATCCCATCAATTGATCGATCTCCTGCATTGCTCCTACTTGATGGTGTCACTATGATGCTTGCATGCGCGAGCCGGAGACTTCCGACGTTCACTAGGTCTCGAACGATGCTATCCGACCTCTTTCGGGATACGCGACCTTGCCTCAGCGGGTCCACTTCTTGCCGCATTGGGGAGGAGGAGTGGGTTGTAGTGTTGGGATAGACGAGATCAGCATAGAAGAGGGAGGCGAGCGGGCAAGCTGATCTTGCGTGGCCTTTTGTGTGTGGACGATCTCGTTTGTGTCTTCCCTTTTCCCTCAACAGATGGTACATGTAAATCAGATTCTCCACGACCTTTTTTTCTCTTTTCTTGTTCCAACTTCGTTTTCTCTTTCTTGGTTTTGTGTGCGAGGATCGTAACAGGAGGAAGAAACTATGAAGTGCACTTTTACCTCTTACGGAAGGTTGGGCAAACAAAACAACTGAAACGATTTGGTAAGTGTTGATTGTTTTCTAAGAGTTGTCAAGTTATGAGAAAATTGGTAAGTGATGATGATTTGTTAATGGGGAGGCGAACGAATTAAGAGGGAACAAACAAAAAGTGGAGACGTATCATTTAGTTGAAAATTACAAGTGTTGATTGGTCTCTAACAATTGGCAACTTATGAGAATATTGGCAAGTGTTGATTGTTTTCTACGAATTGGCAGCTTATGAGAAAATTGGTAAGAATTGATAACGTGGCGGCGAACAAATTAAGAGGAAAAGGCCTAAAAGTGGAAACTTATGGGGAGAACGATTGAGAAAAAAATAGGAAAACCTAGCATAAGGAGGACTGGAGGAGGTGTGGCGAGACTACCAAGTCCTCTTTAATATTAGTGATGATGATGATACACTAAACTTTCCTAATACAGACTAATTTTTTAGGCCATAGTGAACATTTTTCAACAAATTGTGTTTTCTAAACATTTCCTATTTTTAATAGATTCTTATATATTTATAAAGTATTTTTAATAAAAGTTCACACAGCCGGGTTTTGGAGCAAAATCGACTGAAAAAACGAACAAACAAACAAAAAACTGCTCAGTAGAGCGTGTCATGTATCGCCAGAGTGGGCTGGCGGCCCATTACGCCATATAGCCACCTATAGAGGAGTGGCATTCTTATTGGGCCTCGATGCGTAAATTTTCAGCCCAAAACAGAAGGTTTCTGGGGCTGCAAGCCCGTGGCGACTATTTACGCATGAAGTTTCTCTCGCTGAAGCATTTGCAGCTATCGGGCCTGCCCATTCATGATCTTTTTTGGGTGAGTGATAGGGGCTGGTGCGCCGGCCGAAATTTCGGCCGGTCGCACCGCATACATACGATTCGCTCGTATTAGCCGCAGGATGCCTTCTTAACTGCTTAGCTAGTTAAAAAAACAATGACACGTGTTCATCGCGAGCAGCCCCGTGATCTCCCGCAGCCGTCATCCAGCTCGCCGGCCGTCCACATCGCCGCCGGTCGCCGCCCTCGTCGCCCCTTGTCGCCTGGACGTCCTCCCGAGCTCCCGCCAGCAGCAGCGCCGGCCGCTCGCAAGGCACCGTCCCGCTGCCCCAAAGGTTGCTGATCGCCATGGCCAACCCCCCCCCCCCCCCCCCCCCCCCCAGCTTGCAACGCCGCTGTTTTGGTTGCTGCAGTTCTCGTCGTCGCCATGCTTTGTAGCACCATACCAGCCATGAAAAAGCTCATCTCGTTGCTTCCGTCAATGGTGGCAGCAAATTGCGCCGCCCCTTGAAGATTTTCTACCGCTGAATGTAGCTTTTCTTCAGTCGTCGCCCCAGTATGCCACTTGAAGCTTTTCTACCACCGGATGTAGCTTTTCTGTCGTTGCACCATGGAAAGGATGTAGCAAAAACCCTGCCGGTCGTAGCAAAAAGCAACTATGGTTGCAGCGAAAAGTGAACCTAGCCGCCGTCGCAAGTCATCTCGTCGTTCCTCGGTTGAAGCTTCTCATAAGACCTGTTGTAGCTATCTTGCAGCCGGTTGAAGCTTTTCAGTTTGTGCGGTGGCTGCCCCACATCTTCCCCTCTGTTTTGAAGCTTTTTTAGAAGCTGGTGGTAGCTTCCTCGGACAACGGTTGCCAAAAATTCCATGGCCGGTTCCAGCAAAACTTGTCGTTGGTTCCAGCAAAATCCGACGAATGTCGCAGCAAAAATCAACACCTATGCAGGTTCTTCATCAAATTCAGACACTGGTTCCAGCAAAAATCATTGCGGCTCCCAGCAAAAGTCTGGCAGATTATAGTAGCGGTACTTGCCTGGCCATTAAAAAGGTGCGCGCCCATCGTCCTCACTGCAGCCCATGGCCACCGGCGCCCCCTGCTTGCAGCAATGCCTCGAGGGGGATTCCGGCGAGCCACGGGGAGTGCGTGATGCCTCTGTACATGCAGCAGCCAGAGGGGTAGCTTCGAGGGCAGGTGAAAGGGAGAGATGCTCGCATCGGCGGGGCAGGAAGGTCTCGCGGCAGCAGCGGTCAGACCCCTTGACTGCGGCGAGCTCCGCATGCAGTGGTGAGGAAAGAGGGGTTGTGCGTCATGACTAGAGCAGAAGAAAAGAAGAAGAAAAAGCAGCGGGGGAGAGAAGGCGAGCGGAAGAGATAAGGTCCCCGTGCAACGGGGGAGAGAAGGCGAGCGGAAGAGATAAGGTCCCTGTGGGATAACAGGGGAGAGAACGCGTCATTGTGCCACGCTGCGCCGACTCCAAACATTTTCCTTTTTTATGACGAAATAGTGTGTAAAAGGGGGATTCCGGCGAGCCACGGGGAGTGCGTGATGCCTCTGTACATGCAGCAGCCAGAGGGGTAGCTTCGAGGGCAGGTGAAAGGGAGAGATGCTCGCATCGGCGGGACAGGAAGGTCTCGCGGCAGCAGCGGTCAGACCCCTTGACTGCGGCGAGCTCCGCATGCAGTGGTGAGGAAAGAGGGGTTGTGCGTCATGACTAGAGCAGAAGAAAAGAAGAAGAAAAAGCAGCGGGGGAGAGAAGGCGAGCGGAAGAGATAAGGTCCCCGTGCAACGGGGGAGAGAAGGCGAGCGGAAGAGATAAGGTCCCCGTGGGATAACGGGGGAGAGAACGCGTCATTGTGCCACGCTGCGCCGACTCCAAACATTTTCCTTTTTTATGACGAAATAGTGTGTAAAAGGGGGATAACTCACACGGGGGAGCTCCGCATGCAGTGGTGAGGAAAGAGGGGTTGTGCATCATGACTAGAGCAGAAGAAAAGAAGAAGAAAAAGCAGCGGGGAAGAGAAGGCGAGCGGAAGAGATAAGGTCCCCGTGCAACGGGGGAGAGAAGGCGAGCGGAAGAGATAAGGTCCCCGTGGGATAACGGGGGAGAGAACGCGTCATTGTGCCACGCTGCGCCGACTCCAAACATTTTCCTTTTTTATGACGAAATAGTGTGTAAAAGGGGGATTCCGGCGAGCCACGGGGAGTGCGTGATGCCTCTGTACATGCAGCAGCCAGAGGGGTAGCTTCGAGGGCAGGTGAAAGGGAGAGATGCTCGCATCGGCGGGGCAGGAAGGTCTCGCGGCAGCAGCGGTCAGACCCCTTGACTGCGGCGAGCTCCGCATGCAGTGGTGAGGAAAGAGGGGTTGTGCGTCATGACTAGAGCAGAAGAAAAGAAGAAGAAAAAGCAGCGGGGGAGAGAAGGCGAGCGGAAGAGATAAGGTCCCCGTGCAACGGGGGAGAGAAGGCGAGCGGAAGAGATAAGGTCCCCGTGGGATAACGGGGGAGAGAACGCGTCATTGTGCCACGCTGCGCCGACTCCAAACATTTTTCTTTTTTATGACGAAATAGTGTGTAAAAAGGGGGATAACTCACACGGGGGATCGATCCTGCGATCTGCTAGTTGCTCCGCAGCAGTGTTGCCATTGAACTAACAGCAAGTTCATGTTAATAAGCAGGCCGCGATCTGCTAGAAGGAGAATAGCAAGGTTTTTTGTTTTTCTTTTGTTTTCTCCGTCTTTTTGTTTGGTTTTCTTATTTCGTCTCTGATTTCTTTTTTTTCGTTGTTATACTATGGTTTTTTCTTTTTTCTTTTTGGTTCCTCTTTGTTTTTAATTGTTTTGTCCTTATTTCTTTTCTTTCTCCTTTTTCTTTTTTTGTTTTCTTTCTCCTTTTTCTCCATTTCTCTTCGTTTTCTTTCTCCTTTTCCGTTTTCTCTTCTGCATTTGTTTCTTTGGTTTTATTTTTAATTTTTTTTTCTCTGGTTTATTTTTATTTTTATACTTTTTTAATACATGGTCAATATTTTTTCTAAATATTTTTAACTTATTTTAATACATGGTCAACACATTTTATATATGTTTTAAACATTTTTTTAAATGCTTGACCATTGTTGAGGAAATCGTTAACTGGTAGCTGCTCGGTTGGCTTGCGAGTAGGCGATTAATAGGCTTCGGCATGTTAATTGGCCATTTAATCAATTAATCAAACAATTTATTGGTTTATCAGCTACTCGGTGACCCTATGAGTAGGGGTTAATCGGCATGTCAACTGGTTAATCAGACGAATTCTTGAACAGGGTGCTTGAATAATGGTTTTCAAATAAAAATATTAAATTTTCTGAATAAATGGTCAATATTTTTTTATACACATTTAACATTTTCCAAACACTTGGACTAACATTCTTCAAACACTTGTTCAACATATTTTTAGATGCATGATTCACATTTTTATGTACATGATCAAAAATATTCATCATTTATTTAATACATGATCAATATTTTTTCTATACACATTTAATATCTCCCAAATGCTTGATTAACATTTTTAAAATAATTTTTCAACATTTTTTTCAAATGCTTGATTAACAGTTTTATATACAAGAACAAAAATAATTACTCATTCTTTTAATAAGTGCTCACATTTTTATATACACATTCAACATTGTCCGAACGCTTGTTCAACATTTATCGAATACTTTTTCAGCATTTTTAATACTTAGTCAACATTTTCAAATACTTGTTTAACATACTTTAAATACTCGTTAATATTTTTAATATTATTCAACATATTTCAAATACATGTTCCGCATTTTTAAAATATGTTTTGAAGAGTGTTTTTTGCAATAAAGTACAAAAATGAAGTATCAAGAGAAAAGGCCGTGGCCTGCCGCGCGCGTGGGCCAGCCCATCTCGCTCGGCCATCAGCGAGATATAGGGGCGCCCTCTGCAAGCCTGCGACCCCGTGGCGGTGTTGCCTCCTCCGTCCAACTCCGGCAGCTTCTCCCGGCGAGCGCTCCCCCCGCCTCCCTCTCCTTCCTAGGCCCTGCCGCGACCGAACTCCCATCCCATGGGGGCTTCCGAGTCTCTCCTGGCCAGGCAGACGCAGCAGCAGCAGCGACCGCAGTGGGCGGACGAGATCACGACGGTATCCGACGGCCGGCGCGACGCCGCGAACGAAGACCCTCTCCTCCGCCGCATCCGGTCACTTACCATCGTAAGAACATGAATCCATCGGTCCTTTTCTCCTCGCTGTGGTTTTTTTACTGCTAATTTTAGCATTTTGATTGGGGATTTTGAAGGCCCCGCCGCTGTTGAGCGGTCAGCCAGCGGCGGGCTCGGAGACGGAGACCAGCTTCACTGATATTCTTGTACGGAAACCCTCCGGCTCCTCCTTGGCCGCCTCTGGTGAGTAAGCGGCATGCTGCAATTTTGGTCAGAGTATTGGGAAGAAGACGTTGTGGAAACCTATACTCTGACCAAAATTAGCAGCAAGTTAGTTGGACCTATCATAGGTGTTGGCACGAGCTCATCCATTTCTTGGTGATTATCTGTAGGCAATTTGAGTCCAAATCTGATGTTTGAGCTTTTTGCTATGTACCGTGAATGGCAAGAAGAGATGGCCAAGGAAATCAGTGGAAGACAGGTAGGTACAAAATTTGTTTTGATGTTGTTTATAAAGAGACAGTAACTTGCAGAAGATATTTCTCACTTAACTTATGGAAGCAACTGCGTCTCATCTCATGCTATATTGTGGCAATTGGATAGGATATAGCGCTTTCAGGCTACTCATCAATGTTGAGAAATCTTCTTCTGTTCCTGTCGGAAATAACATATTGCTTCATGAACTGGTGCTTGTTCTGTTTGCTGACACTTGGGATGTTCATAGCTTGGTTTCTCGAGCTACGAATTTTAGCACTTGTATCACATTTCTATCACATTTTAAACTGATGGTTTTGCTACAACCCTCTATTCAAGTTAATAAAACCATTGGCATCACACTATGCTTGTAGAGTAGAGTAGATATTGAAGGATGCGCCTAGAAAGTACAATACATAACTTAACTGACCAATTCTAAGTGCTCATGGTAATTATCCATTACTTAGAACATAGTTGAAGAGATTTGATATTGTAAAATTTGCAATTCATGCCTTCCATTGTCAACCATTTTATAGAGAGGAGCTCTTATGTATTGCAGGGAGAGCTAGAAAATAAGATAGAAACGGCAGATGCATTGGCTGTTAAACTTCTCCAGCGGTTCAATTACTCTGTTACTTCGATGAGATCAACCTCTCACAATCTTGCTGAAGGTAACAAATGCAGTGTTTTATTAGATAGATATAGAACAATCAATGGAGAAACTGGAACTATTCATTGACATTGCATTACGAAATATTCGCAGTTCATCTATTGCAGGTGGAAGTTGGTGAATTGAAGGGCAGGTTAACTGAAGTAATAAGCAACTGCGATGCACTGTGCAAGAGGATTACTGCAGAAGGGCCAGAAAGTTTGCAAACGTCCGTCGAACCTTTCACCACTGGCATACTGGGGACGGGAGGTGGATCCCCTGACCCAAAAGAGCAGCCCTGAGGACACTAATATACCTGATTGTCTGAACTGCTGGTGACATAAAAGGCATTGCAGGGAACTACGTAGTTAGTAAGGAGGATGTTGATCAGAACGATGTGCCATGGGACATACTTCTTCCGTCTGTAAATAGTGCTACATACATCCGGAGCGACAACTAATTCCGGATGGAGGGAGTACTCTTTTCTAGATTGATTGGATTATTGGTTTCCTTTTGTTGGAGTTCATTCTCTCCTCTTGTAGTGCTTAACTTTCCTTGTGCGTGTGCGCATGAACTGCAAAAACTTCCTACATTTGTTTACAGAGGTAGTACGTTACACCAAACTACAATAGTTGAGGCAACTATCGAATATCATCATCATCTTTCCAAAGCTTCAATTATTTTAGATAGTAAAAGAAGATCTTCAAAGTTTTTTTGGTTTTCCAGGAAACAATGTATCCCCCCCCCCCCCCCCCTTCTTTCTCCCTCCTCTATGTAAAATAAAGCAACTCATGGTCCAAATAATTTTGCATTTTCTTCCGATCTAAGACGTACTATCTGATAAATTGGTTGTTGAAGCAGAAAAAAAAAGGTTGAGGAAACGCGATGGGCCCAGCCCATTTGGTGATGTTCAGGATACGCTTATACCTTTGGACACTAGTATAGTGCAAACTTCAGCTTAAAGAGGTACCCCGAAGGAACGATCGTTCCACGAAATCACTAAATTGTGGGGCACCGGTTGCAAAAATCACCCTCGCCTTCTCTCGTGGTGACAAGTGGTACACTGCATGCACGCCACTTATCGCAACCAGGGAGTTTTTCCTTTTTTTCCAAGATTTAGTTTTTTAATGTTTTATCTCTTAAACCATGCGTTCAAATCGCGAACCATTTTCACCGTTCAATTTCTGGCATTGAGATCTGTGAAATTAGATCCCATGTTAATAGGTTTTAACAAACTTTTTTTATGAAACTAGAAAAGTATAAACCAAGAATAGGGAAAACCAAAACCGGGAAAAATACCGGAAAAAAAAACCAGAAACCGAAATAAAGGGAACTGGAAGCAGGGTTGTGTCTTTTTCTCTATTTTTTGGAAGGATGAGTATGCTTTTCCCTTTTTCAAAAAATACAGTTGTTCTTTTCTTTTTCGGGAAGCACGGTTTTGTTCTCGCATAAGCATAACCATGCTTTTCCTTTTTCAGGAAGCACAAGTGGCTTTTTACAAGTTGTGCTTCAGACGAGAAATAATAATTAAATAAACCAAAAATCAAGAAAAACTTAGGGAACCTGAGAATAGTCTGAAAACCCCAAATACAAAAAGAATGGAACAAATGAAAATGAGTGCAGAAAAAGAGACAATTGTGTTCCGGGGGGTGCGCCCAACGCATGACACATGGTGACGACTGGGTGCACCAAGTGGCACACTCCCACAACCCACCAAAAGTGCATGTTGGGTTCCCTCCCGAAGGGGTACCCCTTATTTAGTTGCTCCCAACATTTTGTCGGGGAGGTTGAACGAATGAACCCTTATCGTGTCCCTCAGGCGTTCGCTCTAGCGGGGGTTCAGTGCGATGGCAAGATGGCCTAGAATATATGAACGCGGGGGGAAACGGGATAGGCCCGGTTAATTGTTTTTTGAAAAACAAATATGTCATCACAAAAAAAGATACGTAAAAGCAAAAATGCATAAATTTGGCACGAGTAAAATGTATAAAATTAACCTAGCCCGTAGAAATTGTCATCTTAAAATTGCCATGACTGTAGGAAAAAGTGCCATCGGTATGTAGTATTAATTGGCGATGATATATAGAAAACATTGGCATGTTTCTAGCGATTCACATGGCATCTTCAATAAATTTGCCATGCTATATGCAATAAAAATGCAATGATCAATAAAGAATACATAAGCATGAAAAAATTGCCATGGTACTATACCAAGAAACATATGGAGTACAAAATGCCATGGTCCATGCCAAATTTTCGAGAAAAATAATATATAGAGCATGACAACTTAGAAACAAGTTTGTAACTGTAGCTGAAAATTTTCTGCTACATGACACCTGGAAATTTTTAAAAAAAATTGTAACATTCAAATGGAAAAAATTTAAAACAGTTTACACTTATCATATGAAAAATTAAAAATAAATTATGTTTCCCTAAATAATTGCCACTTCTAGAGAACCAAATGTAATATGCAGGTGGGAAAATAGGAATTTTATTCTCCAAAAAGCATGGTAAATTGTTGGAGATTTTGTAAATCTTTGTATGGCTATTATATAAAAAATGCCTATAAAAGCCACCAATATGTATTTATAAAATTTCCCCTGTCAATAATTTTGACATGGTAGAAAAAATATTGCCACGTTATATACAAATAAATATGCCAGGAAAATTGCTATGGTACTGTATGGGAAAACATGCAAAGTTAAAATTGCCACAATAAAAGGTACATTTGGGAGAAAATGTTCTATAGATCATGAAAAACTTTGAAAAATATTGTACTCGTAATGTATGAATTTTTATTATATAACACATGGAAAGATGTTGGAAATTTTGTAATCCAGAGGTTGCAATTTTATATTAAATTATACTTATGACATGCAAACATAAAAATAAAGCATTCTATTTTCCTATATAATTGCACATTTTAGAAAGATGGCAAAATGCAATATGCAACTGATACATGGAAAATTTAGGAAATTTTTATTCTCAAAGAGCATGACAAAATGTTGGAAAGTTATCATATAAAGTAGCAAATTTATAAAAGTTTATACTTATCACATGACAAGATACAAAAACCTTTGCTGTTTTCCCTGAATCATTGGAACATTAGGAAAAAATTGTGATGGACTCATGAAAAATGTAGCAATTTTATTAACAAAAAACTAATGGCAACTTGTTGGAAATTCTGTAATCCTAAGATGGCAAATTTTGAAAAATGTGAACCGTTCAAAATCTGCGAAAAAAAAATTAAAAAATTCATGTGGGTCACAAATCGCCATGATATCTTTGCACAAAAAATGCCACGCGGAAAAGAAACATAAGTTGCTAAGGTAGTAGAAACTAAACTATTGAAACATGTTATATGATAGTTTCCATAAGTACACAAAAACAGTAGTAGACATGACAAAACAAATTTGAAAAGGACATGGCAAGACATACTTAATTGAACATGGCAACATGATTTAATATGACATGCCAAATGATTTTTAAGTCGCCGTGGCAATGTGTATCTGGCTACTAATTTGGGACATAGCATGGTATTTGCAGGATCAAACAAAAAAATCATTCATAAAAGAGGTGGAAACAAGTTGATGATGATAACCACGTGGCAAATGTGCCATTGGGAAGTTAAAAACAACAACTACCAGAAAAAAATAAGGTGGAATTGCCATAGGGCGAGCCTAATTCAACCCGAGAAACAGGCAAACCTATGAGTTGGCATCTAGAAAAATTAAATTTGTCATCCTTGGAACACACAATTAACTATTGCGAATGTATCTTAAATAATTACCAAAGGTACAACATGAGATATGACAAACTATTTATATAATTTGAAATGGTAACAATCATTGTGGAAAAAATAAAAAATTACAAAGCATGGAAGTTTTAGAGGTCGGCAACAACAAAAATCTGCTCACATATGCTAACTGGAGAGGAAAACTGTCTAGTTAAAAATTGGCCAATACACATGATGAAACACAAAATCTGAGAAGAAATTGAAGCAGGCAGCATGTCAACGAAGATCAAGTAGTCTCCCAAGGCGCCACGAGCTGCCCTGAGCTGCCCCGAGCTGCATCACCACCGGGCCCAAGGTCAAGCACACCGCCGCCGCAAACATCCCACACTGGTAAGCCCCTCCCTGCCTCAATCACCACCGATGGACAGCTCCTCCACAAGATTCGACTCCCAAGGAGTGTTAAACATTTTAAATACAGTGAAAACATTTTCTTATATAAATGTAAAATTTTAAATTCACAATAAACATTGTCCCCCAAATAATAGTTCTGAAGATTTATTTTGAATACACATTGAAACTTTTTTATGATAAGAAATATTATTTTTAAATTATGAGAACATTTCTATACATTGAATGATGTTTTTTTATTCAAACAAGTGAATTTTTTAAAATTTAAAGTATTTTTGAATGTTACAAAACATTTTTTAATTAAACAAACGGTTTTTACAATGTTAACATTTGTTTTAAATGTAATGTATATTTTCTTTTGAAACAGATGAACATTTTTTCAATGTCACATACATTTTTTTAATGGTACAAACATTTTCTAAAAGGTTGATCGAACATTTTTACACTATATTTACAATCGTTAATTTGGGATGAACACTATTTTAAAATTTAACTATTACTCCAATCTATAATAGCTGATGCACACTTAGTACAACTTTATTACAAAATTGTACTAAAGTCTCAGTCAATTAATATGGACCGGAGGGAGTAATTTATTTTTGTCCCAATATGTGTATTTTTTCAAAAAAAAGGAAAAAAAAACACGCACGACGTTAGCATGTTGAGGCCACGTGGTTACTCGCTGCGCCCTTACCACGATCATCGTAGCTCCAATGGGCCGGGCTGTTTGTACAGTAAATGTTGGACATGGGAATTTTTTTTCCTTCTGCATTTGTTCTCTTGCAGCATTCTACTTCCTTCGTCCGGAAATACCCGTCGGAGGAATGGATATATATCTAGATGTATTTTAGTTCTAGATACATCCGTTTTTATGCATTTCTCTGACAAGAATTTCCGGACAGAGGGAGTATAACGGATCTCGGGGTCAATGTGAGTTTGAGCTAGTTAGTTGCCAATCAGTAACAGTCCTAACGGGAGTATCCATCCACTGGCGAAGTTTCAAGTGTATAAAGAGCATACATGCAGTACAGAGGAGCTCAAACATGACGTATATATAAATTTCGTTACTGGTACAGTAGTGCTTCAGACCAACCTCGGGTCTGGACTCTGCAGGCAAGAGCACCGGGGCTGCTCCCCGGTCAGGATATCAGAAAGAGTACTCTATCAGAAAAACAAAGACACACAAAAACACAACAACTTAAGATAAGACGAGCTTGCCACCGATTCAACTGCCCATTTTATCACAACCAGTTATACGCTCTCAATCATGTCAAGAAACGAACAATGACACAGACACACGTGGCCGTACATCAGAAGTGGCCCTGCATGCTGTTCGAACGGTACGTACGTACACGCCGGACCGGGGGGAACCCTGCACCTGAGCCTGTCCGCGGGCGGGCCAGCAGCGCCGCGCGACGTCCCTACCCCGACGGAACACGGCGAGACCCGTTGTCCACTCCCCGGTGCCGCGGTCCATATCCCCCGGCGGCAGGGCGCGCGACAGGGGGCGCAGCGCCACGTCCGGCTGTCACGCCCTCGCCGCTGCCATTGGCGCCATGGTCTGTGTGGAGGGCCATGCCTGGCCCCCCGCGCACGCCTCTTTCCAATTAACTAACCGACCCGGCCGGCTGCGTCCCGTACGTGCCGCGCGTACGTAGGTAGATTCCCCCATGCACCGCCGATGCGTTGCCATCGAGCATTCATTCAGGCTTTGTTCGGTTAATCCTCTTCCCAAGAGGATTGAAGGGGATTGGCAAGAATTGGTTCATATTTTGACTTAGAAGAGGTTTAAATCCTTCTCAAACCCCTTCAATCCACTCGGATTCATCCGCAACCGAACAAGGCCTCAAGGAGGAAGGGAGGAGGCCTGCGTGATCGATGCCCGTATGCCGTCGACGACGCGCAGGTCGTCGTACGTACTGCCACTTCGAACGTGATGGGGTGTGTGTTGGCGTAATCTCGTATGGGTCCGTCCCGGTTCAGAAAACAAAAAATCTTGTATGGGCCCGACCAAATAACGGTCACGCTATGACGCCGCGCGCGCGCCCATGTCCCCGGCCGGCCGCCCAGGCCCGCATGGGCCACCACGATCGCCTGTAACGCGGCCGGCCGGTCCCGGCGTACATGTCCGGCCACTTGCGCAGAAACTTCCTCTGCCTTCGGCTCCCGCCGGGGAGGTCGATAGGATAACGTACCCTGTGACGCCCGTCATGGCGTCCTCTCCCCTGAGCCGTCCGACAGGACTCCGCGCCGTGCGATCCAACGGTGGATAGTGCTATGTAGTACAGTAGTCCTGGGTTTACGTCCGTTTCGACGGACTCGACAACCTGCGTGTGGCTGCATGCCCCCTGGTACGAGCCATGTTGGCATGGACGGTCTCGGTCGGTTCTCCCAGTTAAAAGACAGCCGGCCAACACCATGTCGAGAGCAAAAGGGCAGGTAGGGCCGAGAGGTCGCCCCAGGATCAACATAGGGAACATCGCAAGATCCTCGCCTCACTTCACCCAGACCGGTGTGGCTCTGTACCATGGCTCGTAGTACTGCTCGATTCTACACGTATTAACAGTGACGGGGACGACGACGGGGTGTCACTTGACTTGCCCATGCCGCGGTAGAAGATTGCATTTCATCCTGGAAGAAATATCTGTTCTGAAAGGTAAGCCATCCTCCTCCTACTACTACTACAAGACAGTACTGTTGTTGCGTACATTGCTGGGATTTGTATTTGTCCTCCCTCGGATGGAGACCGGTTGTTGTGTTTCCTCTTTTCCTAAGATGGAGACTGGTTTACGTTCTTGAAATTCCACGGCATCATTACTGCATCCTTATGACAGATCATCGTGGTCTCCATCTCACACTTAATCGCCGTGATCTCTATTCAGCTGTACATCCATCTCGGCGCCGTTTTGTTCTGTTTTTTTCCTCGCGAGGGTAACTGTACTGTACTGGTTGTTGCGCAGTTGACCCTCGCACATTGTCAAAGAAGTGATGCCGCAGCATGTAGGAGTATACGGTACCGACGGTACCGCATGCGTCCAGTTTTCTTCGTCACTTCCCCTGAAATCGCTTTCTCACTACAAATAATGCTCCAACCAACTCCAGACAGTAGCATTTGCGTAGTCAACTCACACACTGCACATTTACTATCCTGGGACATTCCAGTCTCTGTTTCTCTGACTTTTTACGGATCCGAATAGACTGCACAGTGCACAGTATTCTACAGATTTCTAGCTGCAACTTGTAGTGCCAGAGGCGTGATGAACCAGACGCCTTTGATAATTGACAGGCTTGATGATTAGCCGCATAATATCAATGATCCATAATTGGATTGCATCTACTTAAACGTTGCGGTAGATGGGTTGACTCCCTCTCGTTTTAGTTTTTTAAGGGAAGACTCCCTCTTGTTAATGATTCCCGCCAACTGTCCTCTGAATTCCGATGAGAGGGACGTGACAAGATTACAACAGCCGACATCAATGCAAACCACCATATTTAGAGCATGCAGCTACCACTCTTATCGGGAAGTCAATGGGCAGAGTTACTTCGGCCCAATTCAAGTCCCTTTTGAGCCACGTGAAGACGAGGAAAACTTGCATTCCGTTTTTCACAAGTCTACGCATGTCCCTGTATACCGTCCCGGGAGTAGAAAGAATCACTGAACTTCCTTGTTTGACTCCACGTACGCATGTCTCTGTATACCATTCCAGTGTGGGAATTCCTGCCCTTTGCGTGATACCAAGGAAATTTGACCACCGGGGTCACAAACTCGCGTTGTCTTGTTAGCACTCTTGTGCGCCGGTGACAACGATACTGGCATTTCAGTCACGCAATTGTGTAGGTTTCGTCCTTCTGGTGGATATATGCAGCACGGTGAGTGTGAGTCGGTGACACTTACCATGCCAATCTAGAATAACCCAAAATTTGTCGAAGATGAAAAACCTAAAAAAGGACTGAATACTATAGTATACTGTAGCGATTGAAGCAGCTTAGTTGCAACTCGCCACGCGTCCCACGGAGCACTGGCGCCAGTCACCGAAACAACTGTTTACCAAGAGAGACAGAAAGGGGACGCTGCCCACACCCTGGCCCCGACGCCCGACCCGACCCGAGCGGAAAGAACGCAGGAAAGTGGCCAGCCAACCCGTTCGCCCGTCCGCACGTACGCGCACCGCCCCCGCGTTGCGCTGCCACGGCACGAGAACACAGATCGGCGTCACCGCGGCAGGGAGGGGGTACGGCGCACCGCGGGCTCGCCGTCGCCGTCGCACTCGCACCCCACGCCTCGCCGCAGCCGTCGAGCCAGCCAGGCAACAGCGCGTAGGGCGCCGGGTGGGCTGCGACAGCGCCGACACGGACGCGGGGAGGCGGTGCCGCTGCTGTCAGCGTCTCATGCTGCGCACTCCGGGGCGGCGATGGCACGCCGTATCGCGCGCGCGCCGCGCGTATCTTTGACCCGTCGGCTTCCGGTAGGCGCGAGGCGGTTCCAGCAGCCCGGCGTGGAGCCCTGCCTCTGCGGGGGTGGGAGGCGCCGTCAACTGGGGGTCCACCGGGCCGGTCGCTTTTAGCTGCGGGGCGAGGAGTTCACCGGCCGTGACCACGTACACTATTGAACTCGGCACGTACAGTATTTATTTTTTTGCGAGGATTTAAATAGAAGAACCCGAGGTACAAATATTCATTTTTTAATCGAATAGAAAGAATATCCGTATATTTTAGGTTTGATTTCACATGGAACATTAGTTTTCAAAATTATATACCATTGTGTTCAAATAAAAACAAAAACTATAGACCACTGAAATCGAAAAAATTGAAATTACTTCAAAGATGTACTCTTTTGTTGAGCCAATCTGAGATATTCTTAAAATTGATTCTGAAAGTGTAACTTTAATTGACTGAATGTTATAAATTGGAACTTTGCAGCTAGCGGTACATATTGTGAATTGAGCCTAGCTCAGATGGTTACCTTCTTTGTGGTGGAACCAGACCACTAGTGTTCGGCTTTTTCTGGATTTATTTCAGACTTCTCGATGATACTCCTTACCTTTCAAGCACAAATCCACGTGCTTTCCATAGCGTAGAAGTTGTTATAGTTATGATTTTGGTTGTCTATGCTTCGGCTCGAGCGATGACATATAAGTTTTCTTCATATCTCCCATCAAACGTGGGGTTTTCTCTCCTTTCGAATGTGGAACTGAGAGGTGGAGTTTACACAGTTTTGTGTCATTTGGATATGATCGGGTGCTTTGTGCGTCCTGATGTCAAGTAAGTGGCGGCGACACCCTTTGTCCTTGTCACGGGAGGTAGCGTCATTGTATCCTGGAGAGTTCGTAGTTGGGATCATGGTTGCGGATGCCGCTCTTCTTCCCGCTCCTTGTCGTGGTGGTGTTGTGGGAATCAGAGGCAACGATGATGGATGGCCAACCCATGGGGGTCGGGGCGATGTTCCCAGTCGCTTTTGACGCATCTACGAGGTTGTAGCTCCTTTGTCTGCCCTTGGTGTCTACCTAAAATGACAGATCATTATCCTTGTCCATTGCTACAAATGTTCTTTTTGTCATAGTTGTGGAGTTGGCTGAAATTTTGTTCAACACGTGGTTTGACTGTGGGATTTTTTATCTATGCGAGCCTTTTATGATGGCGGTTTCTTCTCTAGAGTGTTGGTCCAATTGGATCTTCGCGTGATGACTTATCGACCGCATGATAGGACGGCAACCCACCTTCAAGAACTAGGGGAATCTGCGGCGCGCCTTCTTCATGTTTGGGAGTTTTGAGTTTGTAGGGCTCTTTGAGAATCTGACTAATTTTCTAGTTTTTTCTGGGTAATTTATATCGTTAAAATCAAGAAGTCTAGAGAGTAGTTTGTGGCAAAGTAAAGGAGAATATTATTACTTAAACATTTTCACCAAGTTGCATTTTTCACTAAACTAAATTTGCATTTTCTAGATATTGACTTAAACATATGAAAATCTTAGCTGGTAGAGAATTTGCAAAACTAATTCTTTTTTATGGTACACAACACATGTCGCGAATGTTATGTACTAAAAGCATTTGATCATCAATTAGGAGGACCATCATTTGTCAATATACATAAAAATATCTAAACACGTTGTACCCATTCGATCCGGATGACAATACTGGAATAGGTCGCATCTGTTATATCTTCAGGATTGTCCGATTTATCTCTCCTATGAGCACCTCCGAGAGCACCTCCATCAATTAATTGTTCCATATATTTCAATATCTCTCCCATGAGCACCTCCGAGAGTACCATTAATTGTTCCATTTATCTCTATTTCTAGGTTTGATTTTTTTTGGCGAGGAAAAAGGTATTTGAGTTACAGTCAAGAGGCAAGAGTTCCTCTATACATGAGTACCCTCTATGTAGCCACACACTTGTGGTACGTTTAGAGCGGCTATACCTTGCGAAATAATCTGGTACACTATTTTGATCACGATGTAATTTCTGTGGAGCAAACTCCCTATCAACCATAAGAGTTTTAATCTCCAAAGCTAAATGACCGTGAGTAGAACGGTCTAGGTAGTCATCGACAAGTGTTGCTATCGACCAGTCAGACTGAACAATAACCGGTCATTTCGTATGTTTAATTGCAAGAGCCATACCTTGCATTAATGCGTGGATTTCCGCCTCAAGCGCATCATTGCAAGGGAGTAAGAATCTATTTGCCACAAAGATAACACCCAAATCATACCTCTATAAGATCATACCCGCCGTCGTCGTACCATCCGCAGCCGAGAAGGAACCATCAACTGATAATGTTGTTTTTCCTGAGGTGGTGGCATCCAACAATATGCTGGTTTTGGGATTGGTGCAACGGGTACACTGGTAATACTGAACAATGACATCTTTCCCCTTAGTATCTCCTCAGACGAGTACTTGTGAGCGTTATCAAGGGACAGTCAATAACTTTGTAAAAATCCAAACGATACTTCTGTCGGAGTAGCATCATTTCCATGGACTATATCATTCCATAAATTCCAAATTCTCCACATTAGCATGATGATCATGCTTCTAGTATTTGCCGAACAGCCATCAAGTACTAAAAGAAGCCAATCCCTACCGGAATGTTGGAGGCGTTTTGACAGGGCACCGGCCACACCTCTCGCATATGCTTCCATACCTACCATGCGTGAGAACAAGTGACATGCGTTTTGTCCTCAACACCACGTACCCCGTACACCAATATGATGCTCCACCTTTCCCAGCATTGTAGCTAGTGTGTCGACAGAAGCTTTCTGGGCTATTATTTTCATTTTTTGCGAAACATCGGCACGTAATATCAGCTTCCATAATGAGCAAATGCCTCCTCATGATCAGATGTGGCTAGCCTGTAGACGCCTGCTACTTGTGAGCTGCGTTGGGATTTCCTCTAAGAGGATAGGACAATGAAGTACATTAGAGACAAGTATTTTCCTCAGTTAAGAACCAAGATTATCAATCAAGTAGGAGAGCCACAAAGAACCTCGTGAACAACACCTGCACACACAAAATCAAACAATTGCACCCAACGCAAATATGAGGGTTGTCAATCCCCTCGGCGGTTACTTGCAAAGATTAAATCTTGTAGTGGTAGATAGATAAATTGTAAATGTAAAATAAAATAAAATAGGAAAAGTACAACAAAGTATTTTCGTGTTTTATATATGATAAAAGTATCCCCGGGGGCCATAATTTTCAGTGGAGGCTTCTCTCCCGAACACATAGCATACAGTGGGTGAACAAATTATTGTTGGGCAATTGATAGAAAGCGCATAGTTATGATGATATTCAAGGCAATGATCATGTATATAGGCATCACGTCCGAGACAAGTAGACCGACTCCTGCCTGCATCTACTACTATTATTCCACCCATCAACCGCTATCCAGTATGCATGTAGGGTATTAAGTTAATAAAGATAGAGTAACGCCTTAAGCAAGATGACATGATGTAGATAAAGTAAACTCAACTTATATGAATAAACCCCATCATTTTATCCTTAATGGCAACAATAAAAATATGTGTATTTTCCCTTTCTGTCACTGTGATAGAGCACCGCAAGATTGAACCCATCATAAAGCACATCTCCCACTCAAGATAAATCAATCTAGTTGGCCAAACCAAACGGATAGATCAGAGAGAAATACAAAGCTATAACAATCATGCATAATAAAGTTAAAAAAAGACTCCATTTATATTCATAAATATTCATATCATAAATCCACAATTCATGGGATCCCAACAAACACACTGAAAAACAAGATTACATCGGATAGAACTACAGGAAGATCGAGGAGAACATGGTATTGAAGATCAAAGAGAGAGAGAAGAAGTCATCTAGATACTAGCTATGGACCCGTAGGTCTGTGCTGAACTCCTCACGCATCTTTAGTAGGGCAGGAAGGATAATGTAGAAGCCATCCGTGATCAATTCCCCATCAGGCAGAGTACCCGAAAAGGCCTCCAAATGGGACCGTGGAAGAACAGAAGCTTGCGGCGGCGGAAAAACTGTTTCGGATGGCTCTTTGGTATATTGGGAATATTTGGGAATTTATAGAGGTGGAATTAGGTCAAGACGGGCCACGAGGGGCCCACAAGCCTGGGGATGCCCCCCTGGGGCACGCCTAGCGAGCTTGTCGCTCCCTCGTGGCTCTTCTGGTCTTCTCCCGAACCTTCGTGGGTCTCTTCTGGTCTAGAAGAAATTAATCCAAAGATTTTTCTCCGTTTGGACTCCGTTTATATTAATTTTTTGGAAAACCAAAATCAAGCAAAAAACAGCAACTAGCACTGGGCACTAGGTTAATAGGTTAGTCCCAAAAAATGATATAAGATTGCATATAATTGCATGTAAAACATCCAAGATTGATACTACAATAACATGGAACAATAAAAAATTATAGATACGTTGGAGACGGATCAACGCCCTGGACCAAAACCGGCCATTACGCTGTGGCTGACATGATAATAGTCCACCCACTGCTGCAGTCATGTTCTGATCTTCACAATTTCGTCCACGTCCATCTGCCAAAAATGTTCATGTACGAGTTGTGGTATTACATGCTCCCTACTCATTCAGAAAAGCGAACCACAAAATTAAGCCTACAATTTAGTTTTGGAGTAACAGACTTAAAATGGGACCTTTTTGGATCCAAGGATCTCTCCATGTTCTAATGCTTTCATTGTTTCCAACTCGCCAAATAACACTTTTTTTCAACAATTCTAGACCACATTAAATATTTCAAACATCCGAAGCATTTCCTGTAAATACCATGTCCAGAGATGACCATTAGGATGATATTTTGCATGCAGTTGCCTAGCTCATAGGCTCTCAGGGGCATCCAGTAGACGTCAAGCCTGCTTTGCAAGTACTACTTGATTGAAAGCTGATAACCCACAAGTATAGGGGATCGCAACAGTTTTTGAGGGTAGAGTATTCAATCCATATTTATAGATTCTGACACAAGGGGATCCAAAGAATATTTGCAAGTATTAGCAGTTGAGTTGTTAGTTCAACCACAGCCGAAGATTAATTATTTGCAGCAAAGTGATCGGTAGCAAAGTAGTATGGTAATTTTGATAGTAGTAGCATGAGCAATAGTAACGGTAACTGTTGGGGATATAACTACTGAGTGTAAACCACCCAGGAGGGGCCGGTTCACCCTCAACTATATTGAAGCCCACGAAGACTCTTAAGATGGCGTTTTATTATGAAGCTTAGAGGCCCGGAGCCCAAAGGCGGATTAGGGCCCATAGTGGTAAACCGCCATAGTCATGTAACTTGTGTTGTAAGATAAGGAAGGGAGAGACCGAGCCGAACACTTGGATGAGTCGGCCTCGGGACTCTGTAAACCGGCTGGGCGTCAACCCGTGTATATAAGGGGACGACCCGGCGGCGGTTCAGGGACAAGAAACACAACTCGATAGCCAGGCATAGCTTGTTTAGCTCTTGGTTAGCGAGACCCCAATAATCCCATCAGAACTAGACGTAGGCCTTTACCTTCATCAAAGGGGCCGAACTAGTATAAAATCCCTCATGTCCTTTGTCCGGTTTAACCCCTTTAAGCTAACCCGTCGTGATGGCTCCACGACTAAGTCCTTACACGAGGACATCTGACGTGATATTTCCACGACAGTTGGCGCCCACCGTGGGGCTATCGCACGATGGTTTCGAGTTCTTGAAGGGCAGCTCTGAAGGACTTAAGGGATACGTGGTCGGCCGGATGACTAGGAGTCGTCGCAGCAAGCTCTACATCGACGATGTAGGCTGGGGCCCTGAGGCCGGCTCAATTGAGTACGGGTACCGGGTCCCCTTCGGCGGAATTCACATCTTCATCGGCAAGATCGGCGAACCGGGCCCTAAGCCGGACACCTGCACCGACCTCGTCAAAACGGCTCAGCGTGCAAGTCCCGCCCGGATTCAACCTACCATGAAGCATGCGTTCGTGGGATGTGTCCATGGGATCGGATCTGAACCGGTGTCTGAGAGTGAGACGGTCGCTTATTCCGACGGCGAATCATCCACTGGTGAAACCGAATCCCTGTACCAAGTTCAGGACGGCGTGTTTGAAGGGTATTCCGATGGCACCAGTATTCCAGAATTTCTTGAACCGAACCACGTTGGAATCTTCATGGCCGGAACACAGCCAACCTTGCAAAACTCTACTGCGGCGGCGTCTGGACCGGTAGCAGGGGCAGGAGGCTCCACGCGCCGGCCGGCTCAAGTTCTCTCCGGTTTGATGGATGCCTGGGCGACCTTGTTGACCACGGCAGTTACACCGGCGACGCAGGATCAGCACAATGCAGACATTGCAAGCCTAAAAGATCAGATAACGCAAGCCAAGGCGGACTTAGTGGCTGAGGAAACCAGGATGGCAGAGGAATGGGCCGCTTTAGATGCCCAGGCGCAGAGGATTCAAGCTGAGAATTATCGACTTTTGATGGATCAGAACGCTTCAAATCAAGTATTCCAAAGGAGACATCAATCTTGCTTGCCGACGGATTACAATGCGATGAATCTCTTTGATGCGCCAGGAGCAGGGACTAGCAACCCGGCGGCAGTGAACCGGACCATGATACCAAGGACCGTAGCGCCGGATCAACCTCAGGTGATGGGTCCACCTCAGCGTACAGACAACCCGCCGCGGCATACCACACCGCCGCCGGGTCACTTCTCTACCCCGTTGGACAATATGATAGCAACAGCATTCCGGTTGGCCGCTATTCTGATAGAAGGTGAATCGCCGGCAGCGGTTGAGACACGGCGGGCCAGGGATCTTCTTCAAACAGCTCTGACACAGCAGAAAGCTTACTCATATAGCCGAGACAGGGTTCACTCAACTCCACGACCGAGCAAAAGCTATAGCAGACATATAGATGAACCGGAAGTGCCCAGCAGTGCACGGCGCCGCATTGTCCCTCAAGGGCCTAATCCGGCGCGCGGTGATATGAATGCTCTAGATGTGGTGGATAATGGCAGAGCATGAAGGGAGGCCGCTTTAGCAACACAACATACGGGTCGATACCAACCCGCCCTGGTTCAGCCACCAGCGTCAGTGGACCGAGGCACCGGACTTGCTTTCAGTTCATGGGGAGTGCCGTGTCTTATTCCAGCTCTCCGTAATGTGCGATTGCCTAAGGACTTCAAGGGCCCACGTAAGGTGCCGAATTACACCGCTGATCAGCCACACGAGGCGTGGGTAGAAAGTTATGAGATGGCAATGGAGATGCTGGACGTTGATGAAGCGGCTTGTGCAAAATACTTCATGATGATGTTGGAGGGAACAACCCGTACTTGGTTGCAAAACTTACCACCTAACTCCATCGAGTCATGGGACTAGTTGAAGGCCCGGTTTATAGCCAATTTCAAGGACACGTGTAAGCAGCCTATGTCCATTGTGGATCTCGACGCCTATGTGCAAGGAGAGAACGAGTCAACAACTCATTGGGTGCACCGGGTTTCAGAAGTCTTGCATTCATCGGACCGTATTAATGCTGGCTCGGCAACCATCACCTTGGAGCGTAATTGCCGGTTTAAGTCACTGAAGATGAAGTTGGGACGGCTCAAGCGCCACTGCAATGACATGGGCACCCTTATCGCCGCCTTGGTCAAGTATGCCGATTCTGATAATACCAAGGATCCCGTTTTTGATGAGGAGAAACCGGAGAAGGGAAAGAAGAACAACGGTGCAAAGGGACAACAGCATAACCAAGGAGGCCATGGGAATAACGGTAAGCGTAAAGCAAATTCAGATTTTGTAGCTAACGCTAATGTGCAGCGTCGTAAGGGTAAACCGACCCAGCGCGGCGACGGAATGAATCTGGAGCGTTTGTTGAATCAACCCTGCCCAAAGCATGGGACCAAGGAGGTTCCTGCAACGCATCTCTGGAAAGATTGTCACATCATGAAGGAGTTCAAAAACTCCGATCTTTTCCGGTATGATCAGGGTCCATCGGGCGGTTCAGGTCCAGGTTTTCATGGTGGCGGCGGTTCAAACTCTGGATTTCAGAATAATCAGGGCAACCAGAACAACCAAGGTGGTAATAACCAGTAGAGTAATCAAGGAAATCAGCAGCAGTCGGGTTACCAGAGTCACCCAAAGCAATTGAATGGTGGGCAGTATCACGTGTTCACCACTAGTTTGTGTAAGCGTGACCAGAAGCTTCACAAGAGGGTTGTTAATGCTGTTGAACCGGCAGTACCACGCTATCTGTGGTGGTCTGAACAACCTATTGTATGGAGCAGGGAGGATCATCCGCCCCGGGTTGACAACCCGGGTCACCTGGCTTTGGTGGTGGCACCTCAGGTGGGAGGTTATAAGTTCACCAAGGTACTCATGGATGGAGGAAGCAGTATTAACATTCTGTATTATGAGACCTTCCATCGCATGGGGTTGACAGACAAGAGTCTTAAACCGTCCAACACTGTTTTCCATGGTGTGGTGCCAGGTAAATCGGCATATCATGTTGGTAAGATCGCTTTGGAAGTTGTGTTTGGTGATGAACATGATTCCCGGTCTGAGACATTGACCTTTGAAGTGGTGAGGATCCAGAGCCCGTACCACGCACTGTTTGGGCGACCGGCTTATGCAAAGTTCATGGCGAGGCCTTGTTATATTTACTTGCAGCTCAAGATGCCGGGTCATAAAGGGACCATTATGGTTCACGGAAGTCGTAAAATCACTTTGGATTGCGAGGAAGGTGATGCGGCCTATGCTGAGTTAGTTTGTGCCACAAAGGAGCTGAAGTTTTATAAGGAAAATGTTGATCCGGCAGACATGACCCCTCTGAAGAAGTCCACCACTGAGCATGACCCAACCCTGCATTTCAAACCGGCTGATGAGACTAAACTTGTTGACTTTGTTCCTGGAGATTCGTCCAAGCAGTTCAGCATCAGCACAAATCTGGACCCAAAATAGGAAAGCGTGCTCATCGAGTTCATCCGTGAGAACCAGGACATTTTTGCATGGAAGCCTTCTGACATGCCAGGTGTACCGAGGGAACTCGCTGAGCACACTCTTAATATTGATCCCAAGTTTAAACCGGTCAAGCAATTTCTTCGTCGCTTCAACGAGGAAAGACGCAAGGCAATTGGCGAAGAGGTAACCCAGCTGTTGGCTGCTGGTTTTATCATTGAAGTGTTTCACCCTGAGTGGTTGGCTAATTCGGTGCTTGTTCTTAAGAAAAACGGCACTTGGCGCATGTGTGTGGATTACACAGCTTTGAACAAAGTTTGTCCGGCCGATCCTTTTGCTCTCCCGCGTATTGATCAAATCATTGATGCAACGGCGGGTTGTGAGCGTTTGAGTTTCTTGGATGCTTATTCAGGCTATCATCAGATCAAAATGGCAGTTAAGGACCAGGAGAAGACCGCCTTCATCACTCCCTTTGGAGACTTCTGCTATGTTTCTATGCCCTTTGGGCTCAAGAGTGCCCAGGCAACTTATCAGCGCCGTGTGCAGAATTGTCTTCACACTCAGATTGGGTGCAATGTTCATGCTTATGTTGATGACATTCTGGTAAAGTCCAGGAAGAAGGAGACATTGATAGATGATCTCAAGGAGACCTTTGACAATCTGCGGGTTTACAAGATGATGCTCAACCTGGACAAGTGTGTCTTTGGTGTTCTGGCAGGCAAGCTTCTAGGCTTTCTGGTGTCCAACAGAGGCATTGAGGCTAATCCGGAGAAGATCAAAGCGATTACATCTTTGGCTAAACCGGCGTGCATCAATGATGTTCAGTGTCTAGCAGGTCGGATTGCAGCCCTAAGCCGGTTTATCAGTCGTTTGGGAGAGAAGGCGGCCCCTCTATATCAGATGTTGAAGAAAACAAACACCTTTGTCTGGAGTGATGCGGCTAATGCGGCGTTTGAAGACTTGAAGCGGCAGTTGGCCGAACCGCCAGTCCTGGCTGCTCCGGTTGACAGGGAGCCCTTATTGTTGTACCTGGCTGCTAATGCCAGTGCCGTCAGTGTGGCAATTGTGTTGGAGCGCAAGGAGGCTGGTAAGGAGTACCCGGTTCAACTGCCGATTTACTATATCAGTGAGGTGCTTATCGAGTCAAAGCAGCGATATCCGCATTGGCAGAAGCTAGTATATGGGTTTTTTTATGGCAAGTTGAAAGCTCAAACAATATTTCCAAGGCCATCCCATTACGGTTGTCAGTTCAGCTCCGTTGGGTGATATAATTTAGAACAGGGAAGAAACTGGCCGGGTTGCAAAATGGGCAATTGAACTTGGTCCACATGGTCTGAAATATGTGCCTCGAACAGCCATAAAATCTCAAGCACTTGTGGACTTCATCAATGATTGGACCGAGTTACAAGCGCCAGAGGACAAACCGGATAATACATACTAGACTATTCACTTCGATGGATCCAGGCAATTGGAGGGCTCGGGGGCTGGAGTTGTCCTTACTTCCCCTCGAGGTGATAAAATTCGTTATGTCCTCCATTTAATGTTCCCCTGTACTAACAATGCAGCTGAGTACGAGGCTCTGCTCCATGGGCTCTGAGTGGCCAAGG
This sequence comes from Triticum aestivum, assembly GCF_018294505.1. Taxonomy (NCBI): domain Eukaryota; kingdom Viridiplantae; phylum Streptophyta; class Magnoliopsida; order Poales; family Poaceae; genus Triticum; species Triticum aestivum. Next base: position 52,102,824 of record NC_057804.1, read on the forward strand.
AGATGAATTTAAGCCAGGTACGATGCTTTGCAGACTCTGATATGGTGGCTCAGCAAGTTTCTGGCACTTGGGATTCTAAGGATCCACTCATGGCGGCTTACAGACGTGAGGTGGATATTGTGGCGGGTTACTTCAAAGGGTACCAGGTTGAGCATATCGATCGGCGCAAAAACGAAGCAGCAGACGCTTTAAGCCGGCTTGGATCTCAGCGTAAACCGGTACCTCCCAATACCTTTTTAGATATCTTGCATAACCCGTCTGTTAAGTTGCCTACAGAGGAAGATTTGGCTATTCCTGATCCGGAGGCTCAATTGGTGGCCGCTTTACATGTTGTGCCGGATTGCACGGTTCCATATTTGGCGTATATGAACCGAGGCGAGTTACCAGATGATGAAGTCCTGGCCCGGCAGATAGTCCGGCGATCCAAGTCCATGGTTATTCACAATGGCGAGTTACACTGCTGCAGCGTTTCAGGCGTATTTCAGCGTTGTGTTTCTCCGGAAGAAGGCCAAGAGATCCTACGGGAAATTCATGAAGGGGATTGTGGTCATCATGCCGGTTCAAAGTCCCTGGTTGCAAAAGCTTTTCATCATGGGTTCTACTAGTTGACAGCTCATGCTGATGCGGAGGATCTGGTAAAGCGATGTGATGCTTGTCAAAAGTTTTCACGCAGAGCTCATGTTCCGGCTCAAGAATTAAGGATGATTCCCATCACTTGGCCATTTGCCACTTGGGGGCTTGACATGGTGGGACCCTTTAAGCGCTCCAAGGATAAGAAGACCCACCTGCTGGTGGCGGTTGACAAGTTCACCAAGTGGGTTGAAGTGGAGCCTGTCAGCAAGTGTGATGCGGCTACGCCGGTTCAATTTCTCAAAAAGATTATCTTCTGCTTTGGCTTTCCACACAGCATCATCACGGATAATGGCACAAACCTCTCTAAAGGTGAGATGGAAGATTTTTGTCAGAGAGAACACATCCGGCTTGACTTAGCATCCGTGGCGCACCCCCAGACCAATGGTCAAGCGGAGAGAGCTAATCAAGAAATCTTGAAGGGTATTAAACCCTGGCTTATGGTCCCTTTAAAGCGGACGCCGGGTTGTTGGGTGGAAGAATTGTCTTCTGTGTAATGGAACATCAACACCACCCCCAACAGATCGACGGGTTACACACCTTTCTTCATGGTGTACGGGGAAGAGGTGGTCCTCCCAAGTGATATTCGTCATGATTCACCTGGGTTGCTAATTATGTTGAAGCAGACAATGAGCAAGCACGTCAGGAGGTGTTGGACCTGTTAGATGAAAAACAGGATATGGCTTTAGCCCGTTTGGTGGTTTATCAGCAAGACCTGCGGCGTTATCACAACCGCCGGGTTAGGACAAGAACCTTTCAAGAAGGCGATTTGGTGCTCCGGCTCATCCAGGATCACGACATGCACAAGTTATCCCCACCTTGGGAAGGGCCCTTTGTGGTCAGCAAAAATCTGCACAACGGATCATACTACCTCATTGACGTTCGAGACAACTCACGCACCTCTGAGGAGGAGACTCGGCGGCCGTGGAACATAGCTCTCCTACGGCCTTACTATACTTGAGCCATAGGCTTTTCTTATGTACATATTTCGACAATGTATATATTATGATCAATAAAATAAACCAGCATCCTTGCTAAAAGCAGGGCCTCTGCTGTTTTTTCTCAAATATCCTTTGAGGTACATGGGAGCTTCAGCTGACAAAGCGGAGTACTACCTGTTAAACTGGCTATCATGCCACAATACAGCTTGGGAGCTTCACACCCAAGGGGCCAAAGAGAGTCTGGATGCTATGCACAACTCAAACATAGCCACCCAATGAGCAAAGCTCATCACGTTACTTGGGGGCTCTTTGTGTAAAGTAACAAAGAGTTTGAAAGGACCCTTGTAGCTGGGTATCGACCCACGGCTTGGAAGCCTGGTATATTTACCTAAAACCCCGGGTTAACCTGCCTTCATCAAGTAAGCCACTCCTATCCAGGTAATCCTGGCATGACCCTCCGAACGTTTGACAGTTACTCTCATTGAGACCCTGAACTTGTCAAAGTTAAAACGGTGATTGGTTAGTTAGAGGCCCATCTTAAAAGGCTTTGTCAAATGGTTTAACTCAGCGGCCTGGCAGCCCATGAAAAGCCTTGAATTTGGGCCTGGCAGCCCTCGAAAAGCCTCGACTACATGGTTTTATTTGCATTTGTCACTATTTTTCTTTTGATGATTTCTATGTTAAACTGGTATCATTGATCTGGTATGGCTTTTCAGGCATCATATTAACCCGGTGTTTAACCCAGCTTGGTTTTCAACTACAAGTTGACAGACCTTATTATCAAACCGGAGTTTGTTAACCCGGCCTGGCTTTGACTACTTGTCGCCAGTTTTTGGTCATCTGGTGTTCATCGTAACCCGGCATGACTCATTATATGCCATCAGTACATGGTGCAGTTATACAAAATTCCAGATTTGGGTCTTCACCCTTATTACAATCAATGTTGGTAAACCAACTAAAGTGATATCACATCACAGGTATGAGTTATTTCATATTTCTTAAGGTTTGATCATCAATCAGGCTTTATTTTGGGCATTATGACCCGTCCGGCGGTAAACCGCCAGGACAATTCTTTTTATGCAGACATAGGGATTGCATACTATGATATATGAACCAACATTGAAATTATCATGACGGATCACATAAAGTATCCCCCACTGCACGATGGCAGCAGATCAAAGTATTTCTTCTACCCTATTACAAGGCGCTTTATGGCCCAAAATATGGCATTGTTTCTTTGAACCGGACAGTTTTCTGAAGTGTCAACTAAATTGCCGGATCAAGCCTCGTCACCATGTTGACGCGAAGTGGATGGTTCATCTGGCGTCGGTTCAGCCTCCTCCTCCCCATCCAGTGGCTGGAAGTCAGTGGTGGTCCAGTCAATCCGGGTTAAGGCCTGAAAGACAGCCTCTTCACTTATAAGTTCAGTCGGATCAACGTCAGGGGCGTAAGTGTGCTTACGGATTGGCGGAATAAGATTTTGCACTTCTGGAATGACAGCCTCAATCCGTTTGTTGTTGGCATCATAGAAGGACCGGTGAACCGTCAAGTTAGCTTCTTCTGCCAACTGACTCGCCAGAGGACGCATCTCCCTCGTCACCCTTTTGAGGGCTTCATTATCAAACTCTGCCCCGTTTTCTTGTTCACTGGGAAAGCCCTTGGCAATATCAACCGGATCGAGATCAGCTATCCATGCTTTGGCTCGGGTAAGTGCTAACAAAGCGCCAGCCCTGGCAGCAGATCGCTTCACCTCTTCTATTTGTGCTGGCGTCATGGATAACCTGGCCAGAGTGTCCTTGATCAGTGTTGGGGCCGAATTGTCATAGGAGGATGCGCAGATAACCCGTTGGGCACCGGTATACAGCTGTTCAATCAGCGTGTAGGCTGCCTTTAGCTTCATCCGCATATCAGAGCCCAGATGAGCAATGCAGCTACCTACAGTGGTTTAAGGATTCCATATTAAGCCGGCAAAATTTCAAAACTGAACATTCACAAAGCCTTGGCAAAAGGTTCTTACCAAATATTGCAGAAGTCATGGCATTAACTTGGCGCTTCAATCCAGTAAGCTCTTCTGCCACCGGTTTAAGAGCCGATTCAGCGGCTTCCGCCCGCTTCAGCAATCCAGCCTTTTCGGTGTCCCAGTTGGCCCGCTCAGACTTGAACCACTCTTTGAGTTGCTCCATGGTGGTTAAGGCGGTTTTTAACTCATCCTTGGCCTTGGTGGTTTCTGCTTGTTGGGATTTAAGACTTTCTTGAAGATCAGCAATTTGAGAGACTTGTTGATTTATCTCAGTCTGCAACAGTCATAAGAGCATGTCAATATCTTTTTTGAAAGTCCCAAGCGTATAACCAGTTATACACTTGGCACTTGGGGGCTAATGTGGATCACTTTTTCTACTGATTGTTTGAAGTCACAAGGATTAATACAAGTTTTAATCTTGGCACTTGGGGGCTAATGTGTGTTTGATCAAAAAATACACGAGGAATATCAGCAAAGTACAGTATGGAATATACAAAGTCCCGGTTTGACTTTCTAAGACAAACCGGCCCTTGGGGGCTACAATGCAATGAAGGTACAGAATAAAAGATCAAACTGTTTACCTCATAGCGTTCCTTCATCAGATTTACCAAACCGGCTTCATAATCCCGGCTTGTGAAGAGGCGGTTCAAGAAACCGGAATGAAGATCCTGAGCAGACAAATTAGCATAGCTTGACAAGTCGGTCTTGCCTTTCCCCTTGTTCATAAAAACAAATTCATCTTTTGCGGAATGTTTGGATAAAACAACTGGATTGCTTGGGGCAGTATATGCAGTGCCAGTGACAACAACATCATCATCTTTGCCTGGGCTTGATGGATTGACATTTTTCTTAACTGGGCTTGGCGGTTTGGCAGCAGGGCTTGGCGGTCTGGTAGCAGGGCTTGGCGGATCAGCAGTTAAATCCCGCTGGTCAAAAATTGGACTTGGAGGAGTGGCATGAGGATTTGATATATCAACATGTGTTTCCGGTTCAGCTTCTGACGGGTTAACATCAGCGCCTGGGTTTTGCGGAGCGGAATTGTCTATGATATTCTCAGGAATTTCGCCATCATTTTCTGTGGTCTTCTCCGGTTCAACATCGTCAGTAGGGCCGCTGGTCTTCGCCTTCTTACTCAATCGGGCCTTGGCACTACAACATCAAAAGTTAGAATATGATAAACCGACGCATGAAGAAACAAGTTGAAAAACAATATACTTACCCAGCGATGGTCTTGAGGGGAGGCAGCTGAGTCGTTGATGAACCGCCCGACGAGTTGGAAGATGCCTGGTAATTCGGATCAGACGGATTGAGTGGGCATCAGAAGCAACCCTTCAAAGGATAAAGTTTTCAGGAGAACAAGTCACCTCTGGACGATGTTTCCGGGTTGGTGTATCTGGTAGACCGAATGAGGTGATTTGCGGGCCACTGTGCCGGGTTGTGCGACACTCTTTAGCTTGCTGTGTCTTTAAAGAAAATTTTGGATCCAAATGAGCAAGGGGGAGAGTGTTTTACTTTCCGAATTGTACGGCGAACTCTTTGAACCGGCACAAGATCTGAATCGGAAGAAAGAGTGATTACCTCAACGTGGTCTGCACGGCTAGCCTCAGTGTCATCCTGGGAATAGTTATTGTCAATAAGGTGTATGAAAAAAGGAACCAAGTGAATCAAGTTCTACCTCTGGATCTAATTCGTCAACATCTTCCGACGGATCAGAAGATTCGGTGGTTTTCTTCTTTCCCGTTTTCTTGGTGACTTTGGTATTTGCACGAGCCCTGGCTGGTTTAGTCCGTTTCCAGAAATAGTTGTTGGCCTGCAAAATTAAAGGAAAGGAGTATTAGCACATTGTTAAAGCATAGGCGAGTAAGTGAGCAATAAATAAGTTAAACTTACCACTGGCGGTTTGTTGGTGGTGCAAAAAGGTGGCAACCCGGTCTGGCTGCAGGCGGAGATCGGTTCGTCAAGCATTTTCTTCACAGATTCAGTAACTTCAAGGTCTGTCATTACCATTTCGTGATATCATTGAGGATCTTTGACGTTGCCAGTATATTCATGCATCAATCCGGGGCGGCTGCTTAAAAGGCAGAATTCCCCAGGAAACCCAGCAGCGGATGAGATCAATGACAGTCAAACCGTTGGCCATGAGAGCCCAGAGCTTGGCGAGTTGAGGCGCAAAAGTTTTTTGTTCTGCAGCGGATAAGCGTGAAGGTAATGGGTGACCGTTGCTAAGCCGGTGAGGGCGGTAACCCGACAAAGGATTTTCTCCATCAGGGACAGTGTTCCGGCAATAAAGTCAAGTTTGGTTCCAATCTTTAGGATGACTATGATGTTTTGCATGAGGGAAATCAACTTCTTTCCTTTTCTGAATTGAAACGCCACCAAGTTCTGTGTTGGGACCATCAGAGAACTCCGTACGGCGGTTCAAATGAAAAAAATCCCGGAACAACTCCACAGATGGTTCTTCCTGAAGATAGACTTCACAGAATACTTGAAAATTGCATATGTTGGACACGGAATTCAGTCCAATGTCTTGTGGATGGAGTTGAAAGCTCGCAAGAACATCCCGGAAGAATTTTGATCCGGGCGGGCTGAATCCCCGGTCTAAGTGTTGCATAAAAACAATAACCTCTCCAGCTTGAGGTTCAGGAGGGCACTCAGAGCCCGGAACTCGCCAATGAAGGACCCTTTTTGAGGCTAAAGCGCCAGTGATGACATATCCGTCGATTTGTGTCTCGGTGATTTTGGACGGAACCCAATTGCACGCAGAGAATTGTTTTGTCATCATGGAAAGGCATACTGTGAAAGGAAAAATAAAAGCCGGTTTACAATTAATGGTTTAAGCGTACTATTCAGTGTTAAACCGGCAAATTGTCGTTCAAGTTCAGTTGGCGGTTTAAGAGAGGGCTAATGATATATGACGAATTGGTTATCAAAGGTTAAACCGCCCGTAGGCAGAAGGGCCAGGGTTCAAAATCTACTAAGTGTTACAAAAACAGGTTTCACAATATCACAGTACAATTTTGGATCTACCGTGGATAAGTAAAGAAAATATTCCTGAACCCTACAATGGTGCTAAGGAGGAACGGTGACGAACCAGACGGAGCTTTCAGAAGCAGTAAGATGCTACGGTACGGTGAACTAACAAAATGGATCTAGCCGCAGTTCAAAACTATCAGGCACACATATGTGCACTCAGTAGAAAGACTAGAAGGAGGAATACAGAAGAACTGATGAACAACGGCGAGCATGGATGAACTTGAAACCCTAATGGAGATCTAGGGTTATAGGGAAGAGAACATACCAGGGTCACTCAGCGGCGGAGGAGCGCGGCAGGATCTCTGGAACAAACAGGGTGATGCAGCGGCCTTGGTTAGTGCAGATTCGAAGATCGACGGCGGCGGCGGCGCTGGGTTTCTTCGGGTCGCGAGGAAGAAGATGAGAGGAAAGGGAAAAAATGAAAGTGCCCGTCGGGCTTATTTATAACAGGACAGGAGGATAAGTGACAGGCGCGAGAATCGAGGAGTCCAAAGCGGCAAGTGGCGCAGCTGTTGCCTCGATTTCCGGGATGACATTAAATGAAGGGAATCTTTTTATTCGTTTTTTATAGAGATGACGTCATGATGATCCGTTGATGTGTCCAGAGGATGACGTCATGGCGGTTTAACAGGGTTTATAAAAAGAAGACATCATGGCGGTTTATGAGAAATGAAGGAAGATGTTCACAGGATATTTCTAAGTGCTGAAGATTGACATGAACAGGTTCAAATCAATCTGGGGTTTAATGTTGGGGATATAACTACTGAGTGTAAACCGCCCAGGAGGGGCCGGTTCACCCTCAACTATATTGAAGCCCACGAAGACTCTTAAGATGGTATTTTATTATGAAGCTTAGAGGCCCTGAGCCCAAAGGCGGATTAGGGCCCATAGTGGTAAACCGCCATAGTCATGTAACTTGTGTTGTAAGATAAGGAAGGGAGAGGCCGAGCCGAACACTTGGATGAGTCGGGCTCGGGACTCTGTAAACCGGTCAGGCGTCAACCCGTGTATATAAGGGGATGACCCGGCGGCGGTTCAGGGACAAGAAACACAACTCGATAGCCAGGCATAGCTTGTTTAGCTCCCTAGTTAGCGAGACCCCAATACATCACAACTAGATGTAGGCCTTTACCTTCATCGAAGGGGCCGAACTAGTATAAAATCCCTCGTGTCCTTTGTCCGGTTTAACCCCTTTAAGCTAACCCGTCGCGATGGCTCCATGACTAAGTCCTTACACGAGGACATCTGACGTGATATTTCCACGATAGTAACAGTGATAGTAATAGTTTTGTAGCAAGTGCAATAGTAACGATAGCAGAAGTAACTTAGCAAGATCATATGTAGGAAAATCATAGGCATTGGATCGGCAATTTGTTGGACGATATTCATCACGTAACAGTCATAACCTAGGGCGATGCGGCACTAGCTCCAGTTCATAAATATAATGTAGGGATGTATTCCGTAAATAGTCATACATGCTTATGGAAAGAACTTGCATGTCATCTTTTGTCCTACCCTCCCATGGCAGGGGGGTCCTATTGGAAACTAAGGGATATTAAGGCCTCCTTTTAATCGAGAACCGGAACAAAGCATTAACACACGGTGAATACATGAACTCGTCAAACTACGGTCATCACCGAGAAGTGTCCTGACTATTGTCACTCCGGGGTTGCCGGATCATAACACGTAGTAGGTGACTATAACTTGCAAGATCGGATCTAGAACATATATATAATGATGATAAAATAAACGGTTCAGATATGAAATCATGGCACCGGGGCCCAAAGTGACAAGCGTTAAGCACGGCAAAGAGTTGAAGCAATTTATGAACTTCAATTCTATGGTGATAACCCACCAAACGTCGTACTCTTCATATGTTATTGGTTCCAGGGAGACTATAAGGACTCATGAACATGTAAGGCTAGTCGAAATCAAACAAAGAACCCATTTAGATGTTCCCGATGTCTATATTACGGCTCAACATGCAACCCAAGTTTTCTATCTACCGTGGGCCTGTCAAAGTGATCCAAATCTCAGTGGTTGGGATGTCGTTTATGAAGTGCCGCCACGTGTTAGACCACCTCCCCCCAATGAAGAAGATTATGAACGTCACATTAACCAAGACACATATGACGAAGGATAATTCTTCCAAGAAACACGTCTTGCCAAAAAAATGTTTAAAGAAATGCTCTACTCCACTCCAGAACATTGAAGTAGACAACGATAGTGAATCCGACCCTGAGCCGGAACAAGAAGATCTGGAAGAAGAAGAACTTACTGTTGCAGATGACCTATCAATGCTTGAACAATTACGTAAAGGCGGCCTTCCACATGATGATGCATTTATTAATGATGATGATGAGCACGTCATTACCGATAGTGATGAAGATGATGCATTTATTAATGATGATGATGAGCACGTCATTACCGATAGTGATTCTTAGGTATTCAAATTTTTATGTTGTACTTTGTATGATTTATATAGTTGGTATGTACAATTTTCTTACTTTGTATGATTGTTTCTTATACATAGTGCCATGGTCTTGATTTCCGTCCCCATCGGCCCTCGCCCGATTTATGCTTCGGATGTGGTAAATTCTCTTTCATAACTATTTGTTGCATTTCACATTTATGACAATTATGGCCATCAAGTTGACATAGAGATATTTTAATCTAGGAGGTATGTGAACCGGAATTTGAAACCGACCCTCTTATCGAGAAATTAAATTTAGTTGAAAAAGAAAATGAGTATTTGAAAGAAAAAAATAAAAGAATTGAAGAAGAGAAGATGACATTGGAGTTGTATGTTTTGCCGATGTCATCGATGATCACAAGATGAAGATGAATGCAATGCGCTTGAAGATGGATGTAATGCGCCTAAAGCTTAAGAAGATTAGAAAATATGCCATTGATAATGAGGCTTGGTATCATTGTGCCGTTGGATCAATTGTTACCTTAGTTGCGATCTTCATCATATTTGCTGTGATGAGGGCAAGTTTTCTCTAATGTTTTGCTTTACAAATGGATACTTAGCTTATTTTCCTTCTAAATGGCATAATTACCTAAGTTATATAAAAAAGAGCTATACTTAGCTTATTCGGTTCATTTATGACATACTTAGCATACTTAGGTCAAAAATGGCATGATAATCTATGTTACGTTCTAAATGATATAGACTTAGCTTATTTTCCTCGAAAATGACATAATAACCTTACTAAGCTCCAAAATGACATATTTACCTAGCTTAGCTCTAAAATGACCTACACTTAGCATTTTTACCTAGCTTATCTCTAAGAAGAGGAGAGGTGAAAAAGAAAGAGAGGAAAAAATCTTCCTCTTCCTCTTCTTCTTCTTCTTCTTCTAACTAGTCTTCTTCTTCTTCTAACTTTCATCTTTCCTAATTTGCAGATTTGCTTTACATGAGGAAGGCTTGGATTCGAGTGTACTATTCTTCTGGTGCTTCCTTGTTGTTTATGAAAATTTGTTTGGATATGTATGTCTATATGGATATGTTGTTGGAAACTTGTTTGTGGTTATGTATATATGGATATGTTGGACTTTGTTGAACTATGTTGTTGGATTTGATCAAATATGTTGTTGGACATGCTGTTGGATTTGAAACCATGTCTAATTAATTGGATTTAAATAAAAATAGGGGATGTGTAGCCTCTTTGTCGTCTGCTAGCGGATGACAAATAGCTTTGTCGTCCGCTAGCAGACGGCAAAGAGGACACGTGGCAGTCACCTGTGCAAACTGGCAACACTGGTTGCCTATTTGGTCATTTTGCCATCTACAAGCGGACGACAAAGTGACCAAATAGGCCTGGCAAACAGGACCATCTATGTTGTCTGCTGGCCGATGGCATAGCTAGCCACGTGGCAGCATCCCAGTGCTGCCCTAGCTAAGCTCTTTGCCGTCCGTCAGCGGACGGCAAAGAGCTTTGCCTCTTAGCCATCGGCTGGCGGACGGCAAAGAACGCCGTTAACCCCCTAACGGCGCTCCCCCACACCATCGTCGTCCGCCGTCGTTGCCGTCTGCTGGACTCGTATGGCGGATGGCACAATCCTTTGCCGCCCGTTTCTATGAAGCGGGCGGCAAAGAAGGCCTTTGCTGGCACGTGTTCAGCTGGACGGTTTGCCGTGTGCTGGCTGACGGCAAAGAACTTTGTCGTCCGCCATGGCGGACGGCAAAGAAGCTTATTCCAGTAGTGTCATGACTTTATTTAGTGGTACATCCACTATTTTGGAAGAGGTTTCAATTCACTATGATGAGACAAAGTTGCTACTTATGATGATTATTATGATGACATGTAGACATCACGGGGCTACCAGGTGGGGACAACCCACTTGGGTGTGCCTGGAGGGGGGCGCGCCCCGGTGGGTTATGCTCACCCAGGTGCCCCCCTCCGGTGGTTCTTGGCTCCGGTATTTTTCTTTTATTATGAAATAATTCTCCAAAAAGTTCCGTTCCAATTCAAGAACTTTTATTTCTGCACAAAAACAACACCATGGTAGTTCTGCTGAAAACATCGTCAGTCCGGATTAGTTTCATTCAAATCATGCAAATTAGAGTCCAAAACAAGAGGAAAAGTGTTAGAAAAAGTAGATACGACAAAGACGTATCAAAATCCCGCATACCCCAACGCTAATGCCTCCCTTTCCTTTAGGTAGTATTATTTTTCTCACAACTAAGCATGCCATTTTCCTTTTCGCATCCTCCACTCCCCACCAGTATTTTCTAATCATGTGTATAAGGTCATGACAAACTGAAACAATAAGTCAAAAGACACTCATAACATATGTAGGAATCCGTTGTGCAATAACTTTGATCAAGATCTCCTTGTTCCCTAAAGAGACATATTTTTCACTCCAACCTACCAACCTTTTACTAAGGCTAGCCTACAAGGTTTCAAACATGCCCTTCTTAATCCTTCTATCAAGGACCGACAAACCCAAATACTTTGGGTCAAACACTTCATCTATCACCCCAGACATGGAATTATAAGCAAAAAGGATGATACACTTTGAGTGGTTGATTGGTTGCCCTGTTGACATCGCGTAAGTGTTCAACAAGCCTTTCACCAAACAAGCCTACTGCTGATTTGAGCAAAAAAATAAAAGAGAATCATCCACAAATAACAAATGAGAGATATTGGTGCCCTACGCCATATTTTTACTCCTTCCAATCTATCTTATCTTACTGAATTGTTCACCAAAGCAGACAATGCATCGACAACGAATAAAAACTAAAACAGAGATAATGGGTCACCTTGCCTTAAACCTCGCGATGGTGTGAAAGAATTCAAATTCTTTTAGTTAACCTTCATAGAGTATTTAACTGATCGGACACAAGACAAAACTAAAGAAGTCCATCTCATGGGAAAAACCCATCTAGTGAGAGATCCTTCGGGAAAATCCCAATACACACCTATGAGCACCCCCGAGAGCTGAAAAATCTTGCGATTGACGAATTCACCTTATACCCTCATAATCAATGGGAACATCAGCCCATTTGAAGAATAACGACGAAAATTCTGAAGTAAATTTAGGAAAAAGATGAGCATTGTGCCAAGTTTAGGACTTGTCAGTTCTCCAATATTGTTTGTGATACATGTGCTATAAATTGGCATATACAAACTACAAAATTCAGGAAGAAATTGTTTTCCTACAAGCCACTTCAGTTTTCATATTTGAAATTGGTGCAATATTTGGAACAAGGACTTTGGTAATCAACATATATACGACTATGATCAAGACCCAGATCACCCCCGTGTCGCCCCACGCTCGGGCGACTCGGGTGGCACCCCAACCCTAGGTGCCGCCAGGGCCTAACTCTTCTTCCTCCCTTCCTCCTGCCGCCGCCGGAGGACAGCGCTGGCCTGTGCCCGGAGGCCGACGGCGGTGGCGGGGTCCCTTCCTCCCCCCCGCGTCCAAATGTCCAGGCTATAAAAAAAGAATATGTAATGAACATGTTAGGCAACAATCCACATCAAAAATTCTATTTTTATCATTTACCTACTCGAGGACGAGCAGGAATTAAGCTTGGAGATGCTGATACGTCTCCAATGTATCTATAACTTTTTATTGTTCCATGCTGTTATATTATCATTATTGGATGTTTTACAATCATTTTATTGTCATTTTATATCTTTGTTGATACTAACCTATTGACATAGTGCCCAGAGCCAGTTGTTGTTTTGTGCTTGTTTTTTTATATCGCGGGAAATCAATACCAAACGGAGTCCAAACGCAGCGAAATTTTTGTGGGTTTTTCTGGACCAGAAGACACATGTCGGGCCAAATAAGTACCATAGGGGTTGATATGTCTCCAACGTATCTATAATTTATGAAGCATTCATGCTATTTTATTATCTGTTTTGAATGATTATGGGCTTTATTATACACTTTTATATTACTTTTGGGACTAACCTATTAACCGGAGGCCCAGCCCATATTGCTGTTTTACTGCCTGTTTCAGTATTTCGAAGAAAAGGAATATCAAACGGAGTCCAAACAGAATGAAACCTTCGGCAGCGTTATTTTTGGGAAGAATATCACCCAGGAGACTTGGAGTTCACGTCAGAAGAGCCTCGAGGAGGCCACGAGATAGGAGGGTGCCCCCCTACTAGGCGCGCCCCCTGTCTCGTGGGCCCCTCGAGCACCTCCCGACTGACTTCTTTCGCCTATATATTCCCCCGTACCCTAAAAACATTGAATATCAAGATAGATCGGGAGTTCCACCGCTGCAAGCCTCTGTAGCCACCAAAAACTCTCGGGAGCCCTTCCCGGCACCCTGCCGAAGGGGGATCCTTCACCTGTGGACATCTTCATCATCCTGGCGCTCTCTATGACGAGGAGGGAGTAGTTCACCCTCGGGGCCGAGGTTATGTACCAGTAGCTATGTGTTTGATCTCTCTCTCTCATGTTCTCTCTCGTGTTCCCTCTATGGCACGATCTTGATGTATCCTGAGCTTTGCTATTATAGTTGGATCTTATGATGTTTCTCCCCCTCTACTCTCTTGTGATGGATTGAGTTTTCCCCTTTGAAGTTATCTTATCAGATTGAGTCTTTTATGAGAACACTTGACGTATGTCTTGACGTGCTTATCTGTGGTGAAAATGGGATACCATGTGCCACTTGATGTATGTTTTGGTGACCAACGTGCGGGTTCCGCCCATGAACCTATGCATAGGGGTTGGTACGCGTTCTTGACTCTCCGGTAGAAACTTTGGGGCACTCTTTGAAGTACTTTGTGTTGGTTGGATGAATCTGAGATTGTGTGATGCATATCATATAATCATGCCCATGGATACTCGAGGTGACAATGGAGTATCTAGGTGACATTAGGCTTTTGGTTGATTTGTGTCTTAAGGTGTTATTCTAGTACAAACTCTTTAATAGATCGATCCGAAAGAATAACTTTGAGGTGGTTTCGTACCCTACCATAATCTCTTCGTTCGTTCTCCGCTATTAGTGTCCTTGGAGTGACTCTTTGTTGCATGTTGAGGGATTGTTATATGATCTATCTATATTATTATTGTTGAGAGAACTTGCACTAGTGGAAGTATGAACCCTAGGCCTTCTTTCCTATCATTGCAATACCGTTTACGCTCACTTTTACCACTTGTTACCTTGCTGTTTTTATAATTTCAGATTACAAATACCTTTATCTACCATCCATATTGCACTTGTATCACTATCTCTTCGCCGAACTAGTGCATCTATACAATATACCATTGTATTGGGTGTGTTGGGGACACAACAGACTCTTTGTTATTTGGTTGCAGGGTTGTTTGAGAGAGACCGTCTTCATCCCACGCCTCCTACGGATTGATAAACCTTAGGTCATCCACTTGAGGGAAATTTGCTACTGTCCTACAAACCTGTGCACTTGCAGGCCCAACAACGTCTACAAGAAGAAGGTTGTGTAGTAGACATCAAGCTCTTTTCTGGCGTTGTTGCCGGGGAGGTTAGCGCTTGAAGGTATATCTTTAGATCTTGCAATTGAATCTTTTTGTTTCTTGTTTTATCACTAGTTCAGTTTATAAAAGAAAACTACAAAAAAATGGAGTTGAGTTTGTCTCATACGCTTCGTCTCTTTAATATCTTTCGTGAGTTTGATGGAAAGGAAAATTGTGCTCAAGTGCTAGAAGAAGAATGGATTAGAATGTTTGGTACTATATCTTTGAATGATGAGCATGATTGCAATGTTGTTAGTATGAATTCCTTGAATATCCATGATGCTAATGATATGCAAAGCCACAAGCTTGGGGAAGCTATGTTTGATGAATATGATATCTTTTGTCCCCCAAGTTTTGATGAGAATATTTATTATGATGAAAGCATGCCTCATATTTATGATGATTATATTGATGAAAGTGGGTTTGGAAGAGTGTCAATTTTAGGAAGTAGTGATCCCACTATTTTGGAGGATGTTGAATCTTATTGTGATGAACATGAAAGTGGATTTGGAAGAGTGTCAACTTTATTTAGTGATGATTCCACTATTTCGGAAGAGGTTCCAATTGATTATGAGAAAAAAGTTGCTATCTATGATGATTATTGTGACGACTTGTATGCTATTAAGAATAATGATAAACATGAAACTTGTCATCATGATTTTAGTTTTCAGTTGGATTATGCCTCACATGATAATTATTTTGTTGAGTTTGCTCCCACTACTATTCATGAGAAGAAATTTGCTTATGTGGAGAGTAGTAAATTTTCTATGCTTGTAGATCATGAAAAGAATGCTTTAGGTGCTGTTTATATTGTTGAATTCATTCATGATGCTACTGAAAATTATTATGATGGAGGAACTTACGCTTGTAGGAATTGCAATAATATCAAGTTTCCTCTCCATGTGCTTAAAGTTTTGAAACTATGCTGGTTTTACCTCCCTTTGCTAGTTAATTATTGTTCCCATAAGTTGTTTGCTCACAAAATCCCTAGGCATAGGAAGTGGGTTAGGCTTAAATGTGCTAGACATATTCTTCATGATGCTCTCTTTATGTTTCAATTCTTATCTTTTATGTGAGCATCATTGCCATCATCATGCCTAGCTAGAAAGGAATTAAAGAAAATCGCTTGTTGGGAGACAACCCAATATTTATCCTTACTGTTTTTGTGTGTCCACATGATTATGCTACTGTAGTAATCATGTTTTATAGCTTTTGTTTCAATAAAGTGCCAAGTAGAACCTTTGGGAAGACTTGGGTGAAGTTTATGTGATCTTGCTGTAAAAAACAGAAACTTTTGCACTCACGAGATTAGCTGCCATTGTTTACTGAAGAGTGGTTTTAGGTTGATTCTTTTTGCAGATGATTAATAGACAAATTACTCAGGTCCAGAAATTTATTTCAAAAATTTTGGGGTTCCAGAAGTATACGTTTTATCCAGATTACTACATACTGTTCTGTTTTTGACAGATTCTGTTTTCATTGTGTTGTTTGCTTATTTTGATGCATCTATGGCTAGTATCGGAGGGTATGAACCATAGAGAAGTTGGAATACAGTAGTTTTAACACCAATATGAATTTAGAATGAGTTCATTGCAGTACCTAAGTGGTGGTTTTATTTTCTTATACTAACGGAGCTTACGAGTTTTTGTGTTGAGTTTTGTGTGGTTGAAGTTTTCAAGTTTTGGGTAAAGATTCAATGGATTATGGAATAAGGATTGGAAAGAGCCTAAGATTGGGGATGCCCCAGGCACCCCAAGGTAATATTCAAGGACAACCAAGCAACTAAGCTTGGGGATGCCCCGGAAGGCATCCCCTCTTTCGTCTTCGTTCATCGGTTACTTTACTTGGAGCTATATTTTTATTCACCACATGATATGTGTTTTGCTTGGAGCGTCATTTTATTTTATTATTATTTGATTTTTGTTAGTTAGAATAATGTTTTGCATCTATATTTTCAATAAAAAAGTCAATGATAGCCTTTACCATGCTTATTTTGCTAGTATACATGTTGCTGTTTGAAAACAGAAAGTTTACCGCTGTTGCAAAAATTCCCTAGAAAAGTCAGAGAATGGTATAATGTCGAATCCTTTTGCATATTGAGCTCTAATAAATCTTCTACAGCGTAGTATGTTTCTTATAGTTTTTGGAGTCAGGGAAGTTTGATGAATCTTGCATTCTTTACAGACCATACTGTTTTGGCAGATTGCTATTATGTTTGCGTTGTTTGCATTTGCTTGCTCGTTTAATGATTCTATTTGAGGATAGGAGTATTAAATATGCAGAGACATTTAGTATTCAATGTTGAATAATAATTTTAGTTATTTGTTACAGTAGAAAGTGATAAGGTTTTGCATTAGTTTATACTAACCGATCTCACGAGTTCTTGTTGAGTTTGTTGTGAATGAAGCTTTTGATAAAAAAAGAGACACAAAAGCTCAAGCTTGGGGATGCCCAAGGCACCCCAAGATAATATTTCAAGAAGTCTCAAGCGTCTAAGCTTGGGGATGCCCCGGTAGGCATCCCACCTTTCTTCTTCGACAATCATCGGTTAGTATCGGTTGAGCCTAAGTTTTTGCTTCTTCACATGAGTTGTGCTATCCTTGCATCGTCATTTTATTTTGTTTTGCTTGCGGTTTGAATACAATACCAAGATCTGAAATTCTTTAATGAGAGAGAGTCTTCACATAGTTGCATAATTATTTAGCTATTCATTGATCTTCACTTGTATCTTTTTGGAGTAGCTTTTCATTTACTCGTGTGCTTCACTTATATCCTATGAGTAAATTGTTGAATGAGTTGATTGTCATAAATCTTAAATTATATATGTCTCATTTGCTTATCCCATGGGGAGTAATGACTTCACATCTAAGAAGTAGACGTTGTAAATTTATTGACGATTAGCAAGCATTTTATTAGTCATTTGAACAATTCATGAAAGAATATTGAAGGAAGGGAGATTTCACATATAAATATATTATCATAGACATCTTTTATAATTGTGAGGACTCATTAAGTATGACATGCTAAAGAGTTGATGTTGGACAAGGAACACAACATAATGGGTTATGTTTTCTCGCATCTCAGTTAAAGTATATTGTCCTGGATTATTCAAACATGTTGAGCTTGCCTTTCACCCTCATGCTAGCCAAAAATTCCTAGCACCAAGTAGAGATACTACTTGTGCTTCCAAATATCCTTAAACCCAGTTTTGTCGTGAGAGTCCACCATACCTACCCATGGATTGAGTAAGATCCTTCAAGTAAGTTATCATCGGTGCAAGCAATAAAAATTGCTCTCTAAATATGTATGACTTATTAGTGTGGAGAAAATAAGCTTTGTACGAACTTGTTATGGAAGTAATAAAAGTGACGGACTGCATAATAAAGGTCCATATACAAGGGGCAATATAAAGTGACGTTCTTTCGCATTAAGATTTTGTGTATCCAACCCTAAAAGCGCATGACAACCTCTGCTTCCCTCTGCGAAGGGCCTATCTTTTACTTTATGTCTTCTACTTTATGTAAGAGTCAAGGTGATCTTCACCTTTCCCTTTTTCATTTTATCCTTTGGCAAGCACTTCGTGGTGGGGTGATCCGGATATATATATCCAATTGGATGTACGTTAGCACGAACTATTATTGTTGATATCACCCAAAGGTGAATACGTTTGGAGGCAACATTATAAGCCCCAATCTTTCTCTGTGTCTGATTAAAACTTCATAACCACAAGTATTGCGTGAGTGTTAGCAATTGTAGAAGACTATATGATAGTTGAGTATGTGAAGTTTGCTAAACCAAAGCTCTGACATAGACTCTTCCTGAAAGTAAGAATTGCAATTGTTTGATGACTAAGAATGATGTTTGCTAGTTTTCAAGAAAGTTTATGGTCTATGCTTTAACATGTGAATTGCTTGTTACTAGTTCATGAAAAGTTTTATGAGATGAACTATTGTTATGACATATAATGATGCTAGTAAAGGTGATTAAAATTATCATTGATCAAACTTGGGCACCTTCTAGCATTCACACTTCATAAATTTTTTCTTTTATCATTTACCTACTCGAGGACGAGTAGGAATTAAGCTTGGGGATGCTGATACGTCTCCAACGT
The DNA here is from genome assembly GCF_018294505.1 of Triticum aestivum. NCBI lineage: Eukaryota > Viridiplantae > Streptophyta > Magnoliopsida > Poales > Poaceae > Triticum > Triticum aestivum. Next base: position 52,121,521 of record NC_057804.1, read on the forward strand.
ATCTATAATTTATGAAGCATTCATGCTATTTTATTATCTGTTTTGAATGATTATGGGCTTTATTATACACTTTTATATTACTTTTGGGACTAACCTATTAACCGGAGGCCCATCCCATATTGCTGTTTTATTGCCTGTTTCAGTATTTCGAAGAAAAGGAATATCAAACAGAGTCCAAACGGAATGAAACCTTCGGCAGCGTTATTTTTGGGAAGAATATCACCCAGGAGACTTGGAGTGGACGTCAGAAGAGCCTCGAGGAGGCCACAAGATAGGAGCCCCCCCTACTGGGCGCTCCCCCCTGTCTCGTGGGCTCCTCGAGCACCTCCCGACCGACTTCTTTCGCCTATATATTCCCCCGTACCCTAAAAACATCGAATATCAAGATAGATCGGGAGTTCTGCCGCCGCAAGCCTCTGTAGCCACCAAAAACCTCTCGGGAGCCCTTCCCGGCACCCAGCCGAAGGGAGGATCCTTCACCGGTGGCCACCTTCATCATCTTGGCGCTCTCCATAACGAGGAGGGAGTAGTTCACCCTCGGGGCTGAGGGTATGTACCAGTAGCTATGTGTTTGATCTCTCTCTCTCTCGTGTTCCCTCTATGGCACGATCTTGATGTATCCCGAGCTTTGCTATTATAGTTGGATCTTATGATGTTTCTCCCCCTCTACTCTCGTGTGATGGATTGAGTTTTCCCCTTTGAAGTTATCTTATCGGATTGAGTCTTTTATGAGAACACTTGATGTATGTCTTGACGTGCTTATCTGTGGTGACAATGGGATATCATGTGCCACTTGATGTATGTTTTGGTGACCAACGTGTGGGTTCTGCCCATGAACCTATGCATAGGGGTTGGTACTCTTTCTTGACTCTTTGGTAGAAACTTTGGGGCACTCTTTGAAGTACTTTGTGTTGGTTGGATGAATCTGAGATTATGTGATGCATATTGTATAATCATGCCCACGGATACTCGAGGTTACAATGGACTATCTAGGTGACATTAGGGTTTTGGTTGATTTGTGTCTTAAGGTGTTATTCTAGTATGAACTCTTTAATAGATCGATTCGAAAGAATAACTTTGAGGTGGTCTCGTACCCTACCATAATCTCTTCGTTTGTTCTCCGCTATTAGTGTCTTTGGAGTGACTCTTTGTTGCATGTTGAGGGATTGTTATATGATCTATCTATGTTATTATTGTTGAGAGAACCTGCACTAGTGAAAGTATGAACCCTAGGCCTTGTTTCCTATCATTGCAATACCGTTTACGCTCACTTTTACCACTTGTTACCTTGCTGTTTTTATAATTTCAGATTACAAATACCTTTATCTACCATCCATATTGCACTTGTATCACTATCTCTTCGCTGAACTAGTGCATCTATACAATTTACCATTGTATTGGGTGTGTTGGGGACACAAGAGACTCTTTGTTATTTGGTTGCAGGGTTGTTTGAAAGAGACCATCTTCATCCTATGCCTCCTACTGATTGATAAACCTTAGGTCATCCACTTGAGGGAAATTTGCGATTGTCTAACAAACCTGTGTACTTGCAGGCCCAACAACGTCTACAAGAAGAAGGTTGTGTAGTAGACATCAGGGGTGCTCTGAGGGGAGCACAACCCAACAGGGTGCGCCTAGCTGGGTTGTGCCCACCTCGGTGGCCTCCCGCACCGCCTCTTTGCTCTATAAATACCCCAATATTCCATAAACCCTAGGGGAGTCGACAAAAATCAATTCCAGCCGCCGCAAGTTCCAAAAACACCAGATCCAATCTAGACACCATCACGGAGGGGTTCATCATGTCCATTGGTGCCTCTTCGACGATGTGTGAGTAGTTCTTTGTAGACCTACGAGTCTGTAGTTAGTAGCTAGATGGCTTCCTCTCTCTCTCTCTCTCTCTCTCTCTCGCTCTCTCTCTTGATTCTCAATACAATGGTCTCTTGGAGATCCATATGATGTAAGTCTTTTGTGGTGCGTTTGTTGGGATCCGATGAACTTTGAGTTTATGATCAGATCTATGTTTTAACCATGAAAGTTATTTGAGTCTTGTTTGATCTCTTATATGCATGATTTATTACAGCCTCGTATTTCTTCTCTGATATTTGATTTTTTTGGCCAAAGTGATCTATTTATCTTGCAATGGGAAGAGGTGCTTTGTGATGGGTTCGATCTTATGGTGCTTGATCCCAGTGACAGAAGGGGAAACGACACGTATGTATCGTTGCTATTAAGGATAACAAGATGGGGTCTATTTCTCCATAAATATATCTTGTCTACATTGTGTCGTTATTCTTATTGCATTACTCTGTTTTTCTATGAACTTAATACACTAGATGCATGCTGGATAGCGGTCGATGTGTGGAGTAATAGTAGTAGATGCAGGCAGGAGTCGGTCTACTAATCTTGGACGTGATGCCTATATAATGATCATTGCCTGGATATCGTCATGAGTATTTGAAGTTCTATGAAGTGCCCAACAGTAATTGTTTTCCCTCCGTTTGCTATTTTTCTCGAGAGAAGCCACTAGTGAAACCTACGGCCCCTGAGTCTCTTCTTTATTATATTTGCCTTCACGATCTATTTTCCTTTGCTTTTATTTTCAGTTCTATTAAACCAAAAATACAAAAATACCTTGTTGCACTTTTTTTATTTGCGATCTATTTATCCTATCTATTACAACTTTATCCCGTCTCCATGCCAATTTCTGGCGCCGTTACCCGAAAGGGATTGACAACCCCTTTAACACGTCGGGTTGCGAGTATTTGTTATTTGTGTGCAGGAGTTGTTTACGTTGTGTTGCGTTGTTCTCCTACTGGTTCGATAACCTTGGTCTCATCACTGAGGGAAATACCTACCGTTGCTGTGTTGCATCATACATTCCTCTTTGGGGAAATACCGACGTAGTTCAAAAAAACATCAGCGTCGAGGGCCTGATGGACTGCTCGGCAGCACCTCTGGCAGATCTGTTCTGGCTGGTGTAGCTAGTGGTGGTGGTCATCTTCTTCGCCGGAGGTGGCCGGCCAGAGGCTTGGTGATCAGATCTCGAGATCCATCATTTAGTCCTGACTGTGAGTTGGGGAGACATGGTTGCCGGTGAAAACCGAGCCGACGGCAGGCGATGGCGGTGTTCTATGCCGTTACCTTGATGAAGGCATCGGCATGTAACTACTGTCTACCCACTCGTGCTGCTTCGGGGTAAACCCTAGGATCTGGTGTCCAGATCGGAAGATGGCATCACTGTGTTGTGGTTTCTCTCATAGGAGCATCATTTCTAAAGCAACGCTAGAAGTCAGAGGCAGGAGGTGGAGCGGCTTCGTCTTGCATGGAGCTTTGTTGGAGATGTCAAGTCATGTCTGGCCGACAAGTGCTATGCTTTGTCATGCCTAGTCAGCAGGTGCTACACATGGTAGATCTTCCAAAGGCTTCAAGTTGTGTTGACTGGTGGTACTTGGCAGCATGGTGCTGAGGTGTATCGGTGGCGACCGTGACGTGCTCAGCCGTTTGCGCGCAGGGAGGTGGTGCCGTTGGACGCCGTGGTGGCGTCGACGACAACTAGACTGAGCAAGGTTGATGCGTTAGTACAACTCTAAAGATGGAACTATGGCAGTTGACGGCAGCGGCCACTGAGAGCGCGCCGGACCGGTGTGTGCCCCAGACATGGCAAGTTGCTAGGTTGGGGTCTCAGGTCTTAGATGTTAGGCTTGGCTACGAGGTCTGTGGTATTAGGCCCAGCTATCAACATCCCTTCATCAACTGGATAGGAGTAGCGACAGATGTTGCCTAGACAGTGGCTTCCAGACTTACTGGTGTATTTCATTGTAAGGTCTTTTGTGAATAATGAATAAATTGGTTGCATGCATCGCCAAGATGCAGAGGCCGGGGGTCTTCCTACTTTTCTAAAAAAATACAACTCTGATAAAAATTTAGTTGTTCTGCCATATAGAATGTTCTGTCAATCACACATACTCTTTGGTGTACACCCTAAGCCGTCCATAAAATAAACTGCCATTATTAAGTAATCGAAAAATGTATTTGGCACACCTGTGACAGATTGCAAAAACGCCACACCACCTCGTTGCCGTCCAGTTTAAATCCAACACTCATGCATGTTCCATCCAGCCGTTCCCTTTTTTCACTCGCTGGTGGGTGGGCCATCGTTCGACGCTCGTCTCGCTCGAACCGTCTCCCCCCAATACGCGTTGCCTTAACTCCTCCCTCCCCCACCACTCCCACCTTGCTCCGCTCTCTTCCTCGGCAGTTCCGCCCCCGCTCTCTCTCTCTGTCGACACCGAGAGGTGGCGCCTTCTCCGGCCGCCAGGGTTCTGTTCCGCCGGTGAATCTCGATTCAATCCTCCTCACATTCGTGCTCTGTTTCTCGACGCGTTAGTCGCTCTCTGTTCCTCGGCCGTTCCGCCCCTGCTCTCTCTCCGTCGACACGGAGAGGCGGCGCCTTCTCCGGCCAATTCTTGACGCCAGGGTTCTGTTGCACCGGCGAGTATCGATTCAATCCCCCTCACATCTACCCAGTAGTTTGTGCTCTGTTTCTCGACGCGGTTAGTGGCGACATGTTCGTCGGTTGGTCGCAGGTTAGAACAGACGATGAATGCACCAAATACTATCAATTCATGGTGCATTTGCTATTTGTTAGCCCCTGTTTCGCATGCACATCGTTTAGTGCTTAATTTGCCATTTTCGATTTCGTGGGTAGTTGCCGTAGGTTTTTGAACTGACCCCCCCTGCCACACGGCTCGATTCTGATTTCTAGGGTTTGGTGCGTGGATTTTACAACTACTCTCCTCACTCTGTATCTATGTTGGGCTCCATTTTATCATGCTCTTATGGTTGCAGTGAAGGAATTGAATTACCACCTGTATAATTAGGTTGCTGGTGATAATCCCATACCGTTTGTGTGTTTTATATGCAGTTCATCTCGTTTTGTGTTTAGGTTGTCATGATGGATTGTTTGTTCTAGCACTATCAGTGGTGTCCCTTTACATGATGCATTTTGTGTTTCTAACTTACCTGGACTTTATTTGTGAATATTACCATCAGTGGTGTGAATAATTTATCAGGAGTCACCTGTAAATTTTATCATGTCACTGATTTTTTAATACTTAGTGATGTGATGTCCAATATATGTGTTTGCGTGTAAGTTGTTCCCATCCCTAATTTGCATGATGCATTTTTTGTGTTTCTAACTAATGGGTGTGCCATCATTTAACTTACCTGAACTTTAATTGTAAATATTACCATCAGTGTTTTGAATAATTTATCAGGAGTCCACTATTAAATTTATCATGTCATTGATTTTTAATACTTAGTGCCACGATGTCCAATATATATGTTTGTGTGTAAGTTGTTACCATCCCTTTTTTGCCTAAGTTATCTTGCCCGATACATACATTTTATCGGTGTATCATAAGCAAAAAAAACCAGGCATTCAATATCTAGTAGAAGCACACATGTCCTTATTTGTTTTTCATCCTTCTCTGTTGTCGATGAGGTATCTTGTTGTATGTTCACAAGTTACCAATGTATCTTAAGAATATGTGTGCGACTATTAATTCAACAGATATGCATCTTTTATGCTCACTGTTTTCTCTTTGTTATTCTTGTTTGTCAGGTCACAATGCCAAGGAAGCGCAAATTAGATGATGGCTTTGAGGAGGTGAACCCCTTAAAGAAGCATAAGCCTCCCGCAGATCAGAACGGGGCTTCTCCTAGTGCTCTTGTGACAACATGTAAGGACATGTCAGATGAGAGAAAGTCCGTGATTGATGACATGGATTTCACTAGTCTGCGGAATATCAAGTGTGATAATCTGTTCAACCGGCTTTCTCAATGGCTTGCTGGTCTATACGACCCTGATTCCCGTGAGGTCGTTGTACCTGGTCGTGGAAGGTTACCGGCCAATGAAGAGTCTGTGCATCGTATAATGGGTGTGCCTCGAGGTGATATTGCAGTGGATTTCAAGGTTCCTACAAATGAACAGCTTGAGCTTGCGGGAGATCTTTTTGGTGATCTTGGAGATGCTCCTAAAACTGTTGATGTATTAAATCTTATTTTGAGCACTAATCGGCATGATGAAAATTTCAAGCGCTTGTGGCTTGTGCTTGCTGCAAGCACTGTGATGGCGCCAACGACTTCCAACAAGATCATCACCAGATGGTATTCTGTGTTGGTAAGCACATCTGGCTATCTTTCTAGTTCACACTTTTTATCTCTTTTTTTGGTTCTCTACCTGGTAACATCTTTGTTTCTTAGTCTGATGATTATGGACATATGCACTTGATAATTTATGTCCCTTTGATTTTATTTTGATCTGAAGTGTGGTAATTATGTAGTAATGCACCTGATAACTTTTTTTGAAAGTGTGGTAATTATGCAGTGATGCACCTGATAACTTTTTCTGAAAGTGTGGTAATTATACAGTAATGCACCTGATAACTTTTTATAAAAGTGTGGTAATTATACAGTAATGCACCTGATAACTTATTCATGCACCTAATAACTTTTTATTTATGTACATGCTAACTTGTTTGCATACATTCCACTATTGTTTCATGTGTTTTCTTTTTTTTCATAGCAAAATATTGGCAATGTGAAAAACCTCAACTGATGCAAATTTATTGCAGATCAGCTTCACAAAGCCCTTTCAAAAGGAAAGCCTACGACGGGCTGCCTCCTATTATACAATGTTAGTCCCCTTATTCTTTTTTTTGTTCCCATGATTTCTGGATTGTATATCTTATTCCGCCAAACAGCTAGATTGTAATGACCTTTTCTGTTTTTCCAGCTTATGTATATAGATGCTATTGATTTAACTGGCCTTGGTATCATCTTGCATAATGGTCCTTTTGCAATTAATGTGTGGACGAATGAGTTGGCATCGAAAGTTATTCGGATGGATCTCCAGAGGGACAAGCTTTCTTATGGGAAAGTACCGGTAATTTCTCATTGTCATTTGTCTTACCTTCTATGTATTGCCATGTGTTTTATCACGATTTTTATTTATTTTTTATCATTTTTTTCAGCTTAAGCCCCAATATGTCCAAGACTATTGCTTGTTTGGTGGCTTACAAGGTCTAGATAAATTCATGCGTGTTCATGCACCACAAAACTGCTGTGAACGGGTATTTTACTTTTTTTTGCGTTTGAATATTTTTCGAGTCTTTTCTCTTTCCTGGTAAACATTGTTATAAAGACGTGGTAACTTTGACTGTTTCTAGTATGGTAATTTTTTGTTTCATAATTTGGATTCTCACTTTGAAATAACTCCTTTTGAGATTATATTTGTGTGGTATTTTTAGTAGTTTTTGTATGGTAATTAATATCTCTCACAACCTTATTTTTTTTCATTCCTGTTTTTTCTATCAGAAACTTGCTAAAGCTTCTGCTATTGTGGGTCGCTTTTCGTCTGGCATGGTTGGCCTCCTGGGTGGTCTTATTAATGAGTTCATGTCATTGGATAATGAAGACAGCTCATGGATGTCTGGTGTGTTAGAGAGCCAACTCAAGGGTTTACCTTCTGTTGTCGGGAAGGTTGCCGGGAAGACTACAAGTACCCATCCTGCATACCGTTCACGTCAAGTAAAAGATACCGGCCAGAAAACTATTGAAGGTTCAGATTCTGATCATGAGCATGATTCTGGTGGCGGTGATGGTCACTCTGATGAAGAATTAGATTTTCACGTTCATTACCATGGTTCTTCAGGTGGCCCGAACGCCCATAAGGCTTCAGGTAGTGGGGTTAGTGCTGGACCGAATGCCCATGATGCTTCAGGTGGCAGGGGTAGTGCTGGACCAAATGCCCATGATGCTTTAGGTAGTGGCGTAGCGAATGCAGATGTCGGTGCAACCATGTTCGCTACTGCCAATGTGTCGGTAAGGTCAGCTGGAATTGATGGAACTACAACTGTAGGAACCGACCAGCCTCTCGAGTCTCAAATTATGCTTACTGCACGTTCCGGGAATGTATCTAGTGATGGATTGCATAACCAGCCAGATATGACGAATACTCAAAATGAGGCTACTGTTGATGCTTCCGTGAAGAGGTGCGGTTCTTCTCTTGTCCGTAACTTGGAGAAGCAATATTCCAGGCATCGCAAGAAATTACGCCTACCTTCTCCGTGGATGGACACTAGTACAACTGATTCTGACCAACCGTCGTTGGATGATACACATCATTGTATCAAGGCAATGGTCGTCAATGAGCTTGGCATTGTAGGCCCTGATAAGGGCACTAACTTAGTAATTGTCAATCTCACTCGGAAGAAGCAACATCCTCGCAAGTGAGTTTCTTATCATCTGCTAGTTGTGTTCTTTTTGTACATATTTAGTTGTTATTTCTCTTTTCTGTTATAACTTTTTCTAGCACCGACCTTCTGTTAATTAGAAGCAACTCTGTCTGGAAAGTTTTTATTCCTTAATAAGCATGTGTTCTTGTCTACAATGAATGGTAATTATATCTTGGTGAGGTTGATAACTTTTAGCAGTTATTTTCACGATAACAACTTTAGTTTTTTATTTGAACAATATGTAATTTAACTTTGTTTGCATGATAATTTTAGTAATTATATGTTGGTAAGCATTTGTTATTTGTCTATGGTAACATTTTTCTCACGTGCACTATATCCTTTTCAAATAATAACTTGTCAGGGGTTCGAATGCTCCATCTATTAGTGTTGCCGACCTGCAGCAAACGCGGTCTACCAGTGTGGGTGTCACGTCTGAGTTGGTACCTAGTAATCTTACATGTTCTTCGGCAGATGTTGACCCGTCTGACACGTCATGCAGGTGATTATGAATGTTATTTTTTCTCACTATATGAAATCTAAATGATTTTATCCATTTGTTTATTTTTCTTCGTAAATTAGGTGAACATATACTGTATGGAAAGGGCTGGTAGTTTTTATAGTCAAAGCTCTTATAAGATTACTGTTATTTTTAGCATGATAAATTTGTTGGTAAATTTGTTATCTTCATAGTTACCATCTTCATTAATGATTCATGACGATGTTGATTTTTGCATTATGTGGATAACCAAGTTGGCCATAAGCTGACAAATAATGCGAATACAAGCTGGTAACTAAAGTTATATTAGCTGGTAACTAATGTCAATATAAGCTGGTAACTAATGTCATTTAGCTGTTTCTATAATGCAAATATAATCTGGATAACTAATGTCAATATAAGCTGGTAATGTTATTATAAGCTGGTAACTAATGTTATTATAAGCTGGTAAGATTTCTTTTATTGTGTGCAGGAATGAGGCCCATATTACTATGAGAAAGGTTAAAAGTTCTTCTAAAGTTGCAGTTGCAACTAGGTCTTCTCCTCGTATTGCTTCCAAGAACGCGAAAGATGATTTTAAAGACTCGCCCGTGGTCACTTATCCAATGGATGTTGTGCAAGCTAATTCTCCTGTGAGGAATTTACCAGATGCTGGTTTTGGAGCTGTGGAAGAGCTCGCGGCAGCAACCACTATTACTCAAGTGGTAGAAGATATTGCCAATCTTGTTATTGGCACTGAAGCTGAAACTTCTGCTGACCAACCGCAAGGAATATCTCCTCCAATGAGCGCTGCTGTAGCTGAAACTTCTGCTGATCAAGGTCAAGGTTTTGCTCCTCCAATGAGTGCTGCCATAGTTGAAACTTCTGCTGATCAAGATCAAGGATTTGCTCATCCAATGAGCGCTGCTATAGTTGAAGATGCCCAAGCTCCTGTCAAAATACCATGTGTTGTTCAAGCTCAAGTTGAATCTGCCCAATCCAATGTGGCAGAACCAGTTGAAACTGAAGAAGCTCAAGCTGGGGATGACCAAGTCGCCACCCAAGAATTCAGCAATAGTGCAGATGTAGAAGATGTTGTTGCTGAGAGGGCCTACTGGGATTTCACCCCACCATCTTGCTCTCCTGGCCTGGATTTTGGCCCCACACCGCCCGGACCAGATATTAATACGACGGCCGCAGTCCCAGCTGCAGTACCAAAACTGCCCCCAACGGTTGTTTCTACAACTCAAGCACCACTAGTGGACCCAGTGGTTAACAATGCTCCCCAAGACCGAGCAGCAGCAGCCCCAATTGATCAGATGGCGGCAGCACCAAGAGATTCAAAGAATGCAGTAGATAATCCTGTTGACTCTAAGCCGGTTTCATGCTCTGAGCCTGCTGACCTTGGTAAGTGAAGGCATATACGTGTCTTCGCTTTATCACAAAAGAGTGATGGGATGGATGTCTGCTTTTCGAAGACCTTTTTTATGCTTTTAGTTTGATCCTTGTGTGTATATTTATGCTCTTTGTTATCCTATGTATGGACAACCCCCCCCCCCTCACATGTAATGACTTCTGCTTTTGCGTGTGTGCTATGAAATGAACTATGTGTTTTCGTTTCACATTCGATCTCTTTATTTTTATGTTGTCTGGTGTGTGGATGTATTATGTGTGATTATTATTGTTCTTTATTCCTGGTAACTTTTACTAACATTGGACTAATAATTATAGTGCTCTACTTTTAACTGATAATTATAGTGCTCTATATGAAAGACATTGTACCTTGTTTTCTAGCTCACCATTTTATCATATGGTAATTTTCACAATGATAACCTCTTTGCGAATGTTGCGCTGGTATTTTTTTGTTCTAAATAGATACCTACATGGTCTCATTTTTTTTGCTAACTATCTACTTAAAATGGTAACATTTATGATGACACCCTGATAACTTCTACCAACACCAAGCTGATAACTTCAACCCCTTTTTATCTTTATTCCTGGTAACTTTTTACTAACATCTGACTGATAAATATAGTGCTCTACTTTTAATTGATAATTACAGCGCTCTGCATGAAAAATATTGTACCTTGTTTTCTAGCTTACCATCCTTTATCGTATGGTAACTTTCACTATGATAACCTTTGCAAATGTTGCGCTGGTATTTTTTTGTTCTAACTAGATACCTACATGGTTTCATTTTTTTGCTAACTATCTACTTAAAATGGTAACATTTATGATGACACCCTGATAACTTCTGCCAACACCAAGCTGATAACTTCAACCCCTTTTTATCTTTATTCCTGGTAACTTTTACTAACATCTGACTGATAATGTTAGTGCTCTACTTTTAATTGATAATTATAGCGCTCTACATGAAAAATATTGTACCTTGTTTTCTAGCTTACCATCCTTTATCGTATGGTAACTTTCACCATGATAACCTTTGCGAATGTTGCGCTGGTATTTTTTTCGTTCTAACTAGATACCTACATGGTTTCATATTTTTTTTCTAACTAGCTACTTAAAACGGTAACATTTCTGATGACTTCTGCTACCTCCATGATGATAACTTCAACCCTTTTTTTCTTTATTGTTGCTGGAAATACACCCCCCTCCTTTCCCTGCACACACACACCATTCTGATACATTAATGGTGCCCCTTTAACTATCCTGACCTCCCTCATTTTCTTCCCATTTTCTCTCTATAGTAATTATATCATCATTTTGTACTATCTATCACTTTTTCCTTTAGCTGTTTTTCCACATATTTGACATTCCTTTTTTCGGTTCGCAAAATGACCTGATCACAACTTTTTGAAGAGCGTCGACTTCGAGTTTATGATGCGGATGTTGAAGACGACGATGTAATTATGTGGGTTGAAGAAGTCGAATGTGCCACTGCTAGAGCAAAAGCAAACTACGCTCCTATAAAAGGTACTAGTAGGAAGATTTTGTGTATCAAACTTTTTCCTACTGCAAACCTTGATAACATCATTATGTTGATGCTGATAATTTACTATTCTATTCTCTGATAAGTTCTTTTTCTTTTTACCAATCCCAACTCTGATAACTCCCTTCACTTTCCTTATAGACCACCCCATCAGCCCTGAATTTGTTACACCAGATATTCACCCTCCCAATGGTAATCATTCAGCCAGTGTGACTCCTAAATCATACATTCGGAAAGTTAGGGTAAGCCGCCCATCGCAGTTCCTTCTGCCTCCATATTGTGGCCTCACAACATCTGCACCCGAAGAGGTTATTTACGTAGAAGTTATCAAGCACACCACTGATTCAGTTGACTATAGGATAAAACAGTAATTACATTTACTATTTTCCTTTTCTCTGGTATTTTGACGCCTCACTGGCAAAACATTGGCATATATACTATTTTTCTTTGTTTGCTTTCCAGTATTAGGGTTATTGACATCGATGGGCGGTGGGTCATGTTGGAGGAGCTTGCTAATAGTGTAATAGAAGGTGATCATGTTTCGAATAATATTGCAGAGCTCCACATCCGAACTCTTTCTGATTCTGTACCCCAGGGAAGATAATCTTTCCATGGTTGCTGTCAGTATATCTTCTCATATGTGATTTCACGAGCAAGTTCCTGTTGGGTTTCGTAGTAATTTCAAAAAAATTCCTACGCACACGCAAGATCATGTGATGCATAGCAACGAGGGGAGAGTATTGTCTACGTACCCAACGCAGACCGACTGCGGAAGCGATGACACGACGTAGAGGAAGTAGTCGTACGTCTTCTCGATCCAACCGATCAAGCACCGAAACTACGGCACCTCCGAGTTCGAGCACACGTTCAGCTCGATGACGATCCCCGGACTCCGATCCAGCAAAGTGTCGGGGAAGAGTTTCGTCAGCACGACGGCGTGGTGACGATCTTGATGAACTACAGCAGCAGGGCTTCGCCTAAACTCCGCTATAGTATTATCGAGGAATATGGTGGCAGGGGGCACCGCACACGGCTAAGGAATCGATCACGTGGATCAACTTGTGTCAACTTGTGTGTTTAGAGGTGCCCCTGCCTCCGTATATAAAGGAGGAGAGGAGGGGAGGCTGGCCGGCCAAGGGGGGGAGGCGCAGGAGAGTCCTACTCCCTCTGGGAGTAGGATTCCCCCTCCAATCCTAGTCCAACTAGGATTCCTCGGAGGGGAAAAGAGGAGGAAGGGGCCGGCCACCCCTCCTAGTCCTAATAGGACTAGGGGAAGGGGGGGGCGCGCAGCCCAACTAGGGCAGCCCCTTCTCTTTTCCACTAAGGCCCACTATGGCCCAAATAGCTCCCGGGGGGTTCCGGTAACCCTCCCGGTATTCCGGTAAAATCCCGATTTCACCCGGAACACTTCCGATATCCAAATATAGGCTTCCAATATATCAATCTTTACGTCTCGACCATTTCGAGACTCCTCGTCATGTCCGTGATCACATCCGGGACTCCGAACAACCTTCGGTACATCAAAATGCATAAACTCATAATATAACTGTCATCGTAACCTTAAGCGTGCGGACCCTACGGGTTCGAGAACAATGTATACATGACCGAGACACGTCTCCGGTCAATAACCAATAGCGGGACCTGGATGCCCATATTGGCTCCTACATATTCTACGAAGATCTTTATCGGTCAGACCGCATAACAACATACGTTGTTCCCTTTGTCATCGGTATGTTACTTGCCCGAGATTCGATCGTCGGTATCCAATACCTAGTTCAATCTCGTTACTGGCAAGTCTCTTTACTCGTTCCGTAATACATCAACTCACAACTAACATATTAGTTGTAATGCTTGCAAGGCTTATGTGATGTGTATTACCGAGAGGGCCCAGAGATACCTCTCCGACAATCGGAGTGACAAATCCTAATCTCGAAATACGCCAACCCAACATCGACCATTGGAGACACCTGTAGTACTCCTTTATAATCACCCAGTTACGTTGTGACGTTTGGTAGTACCCAAAGTGTTCCTCCGGTAAACGGGAGTTGCATAATCTCATAGTCATAGGAACATGTATAAGTCATGAAGAAAGCAATAGCAACATACTAAACGATCGGGTGCTAAGCTAATGGAATGGGTCATGTCAATCAGATCATTCTACTAATGATGTGACCTCGTTAATCAAATAACAACTCATTGTTCATGGTTAGGAAACATAACCATCTTTGATTAACGTGCTAGTCTAGTAGAGGCATACTAGTGACACTTTGTTTGTCTATGTATTCACACATGTATTATGTTTCCGGTAAATACAATTCTAGCATGAATAATAAACATTTATCATGATTATAAGGAAATAAATAATAACTTTATTATTGCCTCTAGGGCATATTTCCTTCAGTCTCCCACTTGCACTAGAGTCAATAATCTAGATTACACTATAATGATTCTAACACCCATGGAGCTTTGGTGCTGATCATGTTTTGCTCGTGGAAGAGGCTTAGTCAACGGGTCTGCAACATTCAGATCCGTATGTATCTTGCAAATCTCTATGTCTCCCACCTGGACTAGACCCCGGATGGAGTTGAAGCGTCTCTTGATGTGTTTGGTCCTTTTGTGAAATCTGGATTCCTTTGCCAAGGCAATTGCACCAGTATTGTCACAAAAGATTTTCATTGGACCCGATGCACTAGGTATGACACCTAGATCGGATATGAACTCCTTCATCCAGACTCCTTCATTTGCTGCTTCCGAAGCAGCTATGTATTCCGCTTCACATGTAGATCCCGCTACGACGCTTTGTTTAGAACTGCACCAACTGACAGCTCCACCGTTTAATGTAAACACGTATCCGGTTTGCGATTTAGAATCGTCCGGATCAGTGTCAAAGCTTGCATCAACGTAACCTTTTACGATGAGCTCTTTGTCACCTCCATATACGAGAAACATATCCTTAGTCCTTTTCAGGTATTTCAGGATGTTCTTGACCGCTGTCCAGTGATCCACTCCTGGATTACTTTGGTACCTCCCTGCTAAACTTATAGCAAGGCACACATCAGGTCTGGTACACAGCTTTGCATACATGATAGAGCCTATGGCTGATGCATAGGGAACATCTTTCATATTCTCTCTATCTTCTGCAGTGGTCGGGCATTGAGTCTTACTCAATTTCACACCTTGTAATACAAGCAAGAATCCTTTCTTTGCTTGATCCATTTTGAATTTCTTCAAAATCTTGTCAAGGTATGTGCTTTGTGAAAGTCCAATTAAGCGTCTTGATCTATCTCTATAGATCTTAATGCCTAATATGTAAGCAGCTTCACCGAGGTCTTTCATTGAAAAACTTTTATTCAAGTATCCCTTTATGCTATCCAGAAATTCTATATCATTTCCAATCAGTAATATGTCATCCACATATAATATCAGAAATGCTACAGAGCTCCCACTCACTTTCTTGTAAATACAGGCTTCTCCGAAAGTCTGTATAAAACCAAATGCTTTGATCACACTATCAAAACGTTTATTCCAACTCCGAGAGGCTTGCACCAGTCCATAAATGGATCGCTGGAGCTTGCACACTTTGTTAGCTTCCTTTGGATCGACAAAACCTTCTGGTTGCATCATATACAACTCTTCTTCCAGAAATCCATTCAGGAATGCAGTTTTGACATCCATTTGCCAAATTTCATAATCATAAAATGCGGCAATTGATAACATGATTCGGACGGACTTAAGCATCGCTACGGGTGAGAAGGTCTCACCGTAGTCAATCCCTTGAATTTGGCGAAAACCTTTTGCGACAAGTCGAGCTTTGTAGACAGTAACATTACCATCAGCGTCAGTCTTCTTCTTAAAGATCCATTTATTCTCAATTGCTTGCCGATCATCGGGCAAGTCAACCAAAGTCCATACTTTGTTCTCATACATGGATCCCATCTCAGATTTCATGGCTTCAAGCCACTTTGCGGAATCTGGGCTCACCATCGCTTCTTCATAGTTCGTAGGTTCATCATGATCTAGTAGCATGACCTCCAGAACAGGATTACCGTACCACTCTGGTGCGGATCTTACTCTGGTTGATCTACGAGGTTCAGCAGTATCTTGATCTGAAGTTTCATGATCATTATCATTGGCTTCCTCACTAACTGGTGTAGGTGTCACTGAAATAGTTTTCTGTGATGAACTACTTTCCAGTAAGGGAGCGGGTACAGTTACCTCGTCAAGTTCTACTTTCCTCCCACTCACTTCTTTCGAGAGAAAGTCCTTCTCTAGAAATGATGCATTCTTAGCAACGAATGTCTTGCCTTCGGATCTGTGATAGAAGGTGTACCCAACAGTTTCCTTTGGGTATCCTATGAAGACACATTTCTCCGATTTGGGTTCGAGCTTATCAGGTTGAAGCTTTTTGACATAAGCATCGCAGCCCCAAACTTTAAGAAACGACAACTTTGGTTTCTTGCCAAACCACAGTTCATAAGGCGTCGTCTCAATGGATTTTGATGGTGCCCTATTTAACGTGAATGCGGCCGTCTCTAAAGCATATCCCGATAGTGGTAAATCAGTAAGAGACATCATAGATCGCACCATATCTAGTAAAGTACGATTACGACGTTCGGACACACCATTACGCTGTGGTGTTCCGGGTGGCGTGAGTTGCGAAACTATTCCACAGTTTTTCAAATGTACACCAAACTCGTAACTCAAATATTCTCCTCCACGATCAGATCGTAGAAACTTTATTTTCTTGTTACGATGATTTTCAACTTCACTCTGAAATTCTTTGAACTTTTCAAATGTTTCAGACTTATGTTTCATTAAGTAGATATACCCATATCTGCTTAAATCATCTGTGAAGGTGAGAAAATAACGATATCCGCCACGAGCCTCAATATTCATCGGGCCACATACATCGGTATGTATGATTTCCAACAAATCTGTTGCTCTCTCCATAGTACCAGAGAACGGTGTTTTAGTCATCTTGCCCATGAGGCACGGTTCGCAAGTACCAAGTGATTCATAATCAAGTGGTTCCAAAAGTCCATCAGCATGGAGTTTCTTCATGCGCTTTATACCGATATGACCTAAACGACAGTGCCACAAATAAGTTGCACTTTCATTATCAACTCTGCATCTTTTGGCTTCAATATTATGAATATGTGTATTACTACTATCGAGATTCAATCAGAATAGACCACTCTTCAAGGGTGCATGACCATAAAAGATATTACTCATATAAATAGAACAACCATTATTCTCTGATTTAAATGAATAACCGTCTCGCATTAAACAAGATCCAGATATAATGTTCATGCTCAACGCTGGCACCAAATAACAATTATTTAGGTCTAATATTAATCCCGAAGGTAGATGTAGAGGTAGCGTGCCGACTGCGATTACATCGACTTTGGAACCGTTTCCCACGCGCATCGTCACCTCGTCCTTTGCCAGTGCCCGCTTATTCCGTAGTCCCTGTTTCGAGTTGCAAATATTAGCAACAGAACCAGTATCAAATACCCAGGTGCTACTACGAGCTCTAGTAAGGTACACATCAATAACATGTATATCACATATACCTTTGTTCACCTTGCCATCCTTCTTATCCGCCAAATACTTGGGGCAGTTCCGCTTCTAGTGACCAGTCTGCTTGCAGTAGAAGCACTCAGTTTCAGGCTTAGGTCCAGACTTGGGTTTCTTCTCTTGAGCAGCAACTTGCTTGCCGTTCTTCTTGAAGTTCCCCCTTTTCTTCCCTTTGCCCTTTTTCTTGAAACTAGTGGTCTTGTTAACCATCAACACTTGATGCTCCTTCTTGATTTCTACCTCCGCAGCTTTCAGCATTGCGAAGAGCTCGGGAATAGTCTTGTTCATCCCTTGCATATTATAGTTCATCACGAAGCTCTTGTAGCTTGGTGGCAGTGATTGGAGAATTCTGTCAATGACGCAATCATCCGGAAGATTAACTCCCAATTGAATCAAGTGATTATTATACCCAGACATTTTGAGTATATGCTCACTGACAGAACTGTTCTCCTCCATCTTGCAGCTATAGAACTTATTGGAGACTTCATATCTCTCAATTCGGGCATTTGCTTGAAATATTAACTTCAACTCCTGGAACATCTCATATGCTCCATGACGTTCAAAACGTCGTTGAAGTCCCGATTCTAAGCCGTAAAGCATGGCACACTGAACTATCGAGTAGTCATCAGCTTTGCTCTGCCAGACGTTCATAACATCTGGTGTTGCTCCAGCAGCAGGCCTGGCACCCAGCGGTGCTTCCAGGACGTAATTTTTCTGTGCAGCAATGAGGATAATCCTCAAGTTACGGACCCAGTCCGTGTAATTGCTACCATCATCTTTCAACTTTGCTTTCTCAAGGAACGCATTAAAATTCAACGGAACAACAGCACGAGCCATCTATCTACAATCAACATAAACAAGCAAGATACTATCAGGTACTAAGTTCATGATAAATTTAAGTTCAATTAATCATATTATTTAAGAACTCCCACTTAGATAGACATCCCTCTAATCCTCTAAGTGATTACGTGATCCAAATCAACTAAACCATGACCGATCATCACGTGAGATGGAGTAGTTTTCAATGGTGAACATCGTTATGTTGATCATATCTACTATATGATTCACGCTCGACCTTTCGGTCTCCGTGTTCCGAGGCCATATCTGCATATGCTAGGCTCGTCAAGTTTAACCTGAGTATTCTGCGTGTGCAAAACTGGCTTGCACCCGTTGTAGATGGACGTAGAGCTTATCACACCCGATCATCACGTGGTGTCTGGGCACGACGAACTTTGGCAACGGTGCATACTCAGGAGAACACTTCTTGATAATTTAGTGAGAGATCATCTTATAATGCTACCGTCAATCAAAGCAAGATAAGATGCATAAAAAGATAAACATCACATGCAATCAATATAAGTGATATGATATGGTCATCATCATCTTGTGCTTGTGATCTCCATCTCCAAAGCACCGTCATGATCACCATCGTCACCGGCGCGACACCTTGATCTCCATCGTAGCATCGTTGTCGTCTCGCCAATCTTATGCTTCCACGACTATCACTACCGTTTAGTAATAAAGTAAAGCATTACATCGCGATTGCATTGCATACAATAAAGCGACAACCATATGGCTCCTGCCAGTTGCCGATAACTCGGTTACAAAACATGATCATCTCATACAATAAAATTCAGCATCATGCTTTGACCATATCACATCACAACATGCCCTGCAAAAACAAGTTAGACGTCCTCTACTTTGTTGTTGCTTGTTTTACGTGGCTGCTACGGGCTTAAGTAAGAACCAATCTCACCTACGCATCAAAACCACAACGATAGTTTGTCAAATAGACTCCGTTTTAACCTTCGCAAGGACCGGGCGTAGCCTTACTTGGTTCAACTAAAGTTGGAGAGACAGTCGCCCGCAAGCCATCTCTGTGCAAAGCACGTCGAGGGAACCGGTCTCGCGTAAGCGTACGCGTAAGGTTGGTCTGGGTCGTCTCGTCCAACAATACCGCCGAACCAAAATATGACATGCTGGTAGGCAGTATGACTTGTATCGTCCACAACTCACTTGTGTTCTACTCGTGCATATAACATCAACATCAATAACCTAGGCTCTGATACCACTGTTGGGTTTCGTAGTAATTTCAAAAAATTTCCTACGCACACGCAAGATCATGTGATGCATAGCAACGAGGGGAGAGTATTGTCTACGTACCCAACGCAGACCGACTGCGGAAGCGATGACACGACGTAGAGGAAGTAGTCGTACGTCTTCTCGATCCAACCGATCAAGCACCGAAACTACGACACCTCCGAGTTCGAGCACACGTTCAGCTCGATGACGATCCCCGGACTCCGATCCAGCAAAGTGTCGGGGAAGAGTTTCGTCAGCACGACGGCGTGGTGACGATCTTGATGAACTACAGCAGCAGGGCTTCGCCTAAACTCCGCTACAGTATTATCGAGGAATATGGTGGCAGGGGGCACCGCACACGGCTAAGGAATCGATCACGTGGATCAACTTGTGTCAACTTGTGTGTTTAGAGGTGCCCCTGCCTCCGTATATAAAGGAGGAGAGGAGGGGAGGCTGGCCGGCCAAGGGGGGGAGGCGCAGGAGAGTCCTACTCCCTCTGGGAGTAGGATTCCCCCTCCAATCCTAGTCCAACTAGGATTCCTCGGAGGGGAAAAGAGGAGGAGGGGGCCGGCCACCCCTCCTAGTCCTAATAGGACTAGGGGAAGGGGGGGCGCAGTCCAACTAGGGCAGCCCCTTATCTTTTCCACTAAGGCCCACTATGGCCCAAATAGCTCCCGGGGGGTTCCGGTAACCCTCCCGGTATTCCGGTAAAATCCCGATTTCACCCGGAACACTTCCGATATCCAAATATAGGCTTCCAATATATCAATCTTTACGTCTCGACCATTTCGAGACTCCTCGTCATGTCCGTGATCACATCCGGGACTCCGAACAACCTTCAGTACATCAAAATGCATAAACTCATAATATAACTGTCATCGTAACCTTAAGCGTGCGGACCCTACGGGTTCGAGAACAATGTAGACATGACCGAGACACGTCTCCGGTCAATAACCAATAGCGGGACCTGGATGCCCATATTGGCTCCTACATATTCTACGAAGATCTTTATCGGTCAGATCGCATAACAACATACGTTGTTCCCTTTGTCATCGGTATGTTACTTGCCCGAGATTCGATCGTCGGTATCCAATACCTAGTTCAATCTCGTTACTGGCAAGTCTCTTTACTCGTTCCGTAATACATCATCTCACAACTAACATATTAGTTGTAATGCTTGCAAGGCTTATGTGATGTGTATTACCGAGAGGGCCCAGAGATACCTCTCCGACAATCGGAGTGACAAATCCTAATCTCGAAATACGCCAACCCAACATCGACCATTGGAGACACCTGTAGTACTCCTTTATAATCACCCAGTTACGTTGTGACGTTTGGTAGTACCCAAAGTGTTCCTCCGGTAAACGGGAGTTGCATAATCTCATAGTCATAGGAACATGTATAAGTCATGAAGAAAGCAATAGCAACATACTAAACGATCGGGTGCTAAGCTAATGGAATGGGTCATGTCAATCAGATCATTCTACTAATGATGTGACCTCGTTAATCAAATAACAACTCATTGTTCATGGTTAGGAAACATAACCATCTTTGATTAACGTGCTAGTCTAGTAGAGGCATACTAGTGACACTTTGTTTGTCTATGTATTCACACATGTATTATGTTTCCGGTAAATACAATTCTAGCATGAATAATAAACATTTATCATGATTATAAGGAAATAAATAATAACTTTATTATTGCCTCTAGGGCATATTTCCTTCAGTTCCTACTCAAACATTTCCGTCGTGATGTAAACTACATACTTAGTCACCAAAATCAGGTACATTTTTTTATGTAAACTACATACTTTTCTGCTTTTTAAATCCTACAAGCTGTTTTTTAATTGGTATAACAGGCAATTTTATTAGGCTGTTAATTTGGTTTTGTCACACATTGTACCACTAAATAATTTTAGCTGGTACCTAGTTATGTTACTTCTCTGTGGTAACTTTCATGTATGCTTACTGGTAACATACGTTGTCAGTGTTCTGATAACTTGCATTTTTAACTGTAAATGAATTGGTAACTTCTTTGTGTTCATGTGTTCACATTTGTTTAACAGCTTTTGTTTCCAACACCGCAAAATTTGGGACCTCTAACAAAGGACGGGCATTGGTATGTCTTGTGCCTTAATCTCAAGGCAAAATAATTTGAAGTTCTTGATCCTCTTCGTCCACAAGATAGCCCTTCGCTTATCACACATGCAACCAAGCTTATGAATGGTATTAAAAAATCCTGGTTGATTGCGTACAAGGACTCGAGTAAGCAGATCCAAGACTATGATCTTGTGTACATTGATGTGTTCAAACAAGACAATTGGTTAGTCTTTTTTGGCTAGTACTCCATCATTTTTTCCATCTAAATACCCAGTAACTTAGTAGTGTAGCATTTTAAAAGTCTGTTCATCTTTTTGCTTTTAACACACCTTTTGTTTTTCTCCTTACAGCACTGATTGCGGTTTCTTCGCGTTCAAAATCTTGGAGTTATGGGATGGTAAAAATATCCCAGCAATAACTCAAGAGCAGATCCCGGTGCTAAGGAAGATATTGACAAGCATGTGGCTGGACCATCCTCTTAACAAATGCACGCAATGGTGTATCACTTGTTCAACAAGGAGTAATTGAGGTGAGAAATTTGCACCAAATATAAGTTTGAATTTATGTAACGATGATAGTTTTATACATTTTTTATGGGCTGATTACTATCTATTTTATACATTTTTTGTGATAACTTATGTTAGTCAGTGTTGATAACATACTTTATCAGTTGCTGATAACTTTCTATTTTATACATATTTTGGTGATAACTTGTGTTAGTCAGTGTTGATAACATACTTTATTAGTTGCTGATAACTTTCTATTTCATGGCGTCATAACATTTTGCTCACAAGTAAAGAACGATAACTAATCTCATTCTCATATCTGAAAATCCCCATTACATTTTGGATGATAACTTGCCTATTTCAGTGCTGATAACTTTTCATTACATGGCGTCACAACATCGTTTACACAATAAAATGGGTAAAATTGATAAGTAAATCGATAACTTGCACTTCATTGCCCATCTAACTTTTTTGCACTTCTAGTTTCTCAGCGCAGTATGGGTGAGGTACACTTGCGTTTATCATGTTCTGTCGACCCGCACACTCTACATTTCCTATCTTTTTTTGGTTTTGCAATGTCAAATAGGTGCTGGAATCTTTTCTCTCTTGGATGCCCTTTCGTAGTAGACTTTGGTGGTCTAGTATCACCCTTGTGTTTGATGATTGGGATCCCTCGGTATGTGAGCCCTGGAACTGAAAAATATTGCCTGAAACATGTGTGACAGGAATGCTTCCTTGATGCGCTACTGGGATACCTTCAGTGGCACTAGTCCCTGGTGGTGAAGAAAACATTTCTGCTTCTTTTCCCTCATCTTTGTCCTTTCTTGCTTTCTTTATCTGCCTCTTTTTTAGCGCATCCATGTCGTCTCTGAAAGCATTAACGTGCTTCCTTGCCAATGCCATCCCTTCATCAGTAGTGCAAGCATCTTTTGCTTGTTCCTTGAAATCATTCAGAATAGATGTATATCTCATGATATTTTTTCCTTCCTCTGTCATAACCTTCTTAACTATTGGCTGTTGGTAATCAGGCTCAACAAGATCCTCCTCTGGATCCCATTGTTGGGGAACGTAGTAATTTCAAAAAAATTCCTACGCACATGCAAGATCATGGTGATGGCATAGCAACGAGAGGGGAGAGTAATGTCCACGTACCCTCGTAGACCGTAAGCGGAAGCGTTATGACAACGCGGTTGATGTAGTCGTACGTCTTCACGATCCGACCGATCCAAGCACCGAACGTACGGCACCTCCGAGTTCAGCACACGTTCAGCTTGATGACGATCCCCGAGCTCTGATCCAGCAAAGCTTCGGGGATGAGTTCCGTCAGCACGACGGCGTGGTGACGATGATGATGTACTACCGGCGCAGGGCTTCGCCTAAACTCCGTCATGATATGACCGAGGTGCAATATGGTGGAGGGGGGCACCGCACACGGCTAAGGAACGATCCGTAGATCAACTTGTGTGTTATGGGGTGCCCCCTTGCCCCCGTATATAAAGGAGGGAGGGGGAGGTGCGGTCGGCCCCCTTGGGGTGCGCCTGGAGGAGTCCTACTCCCACCGGGAGTAGGACTCCCCCCTCTTGCCTTGGTGGAGAAGGAAAGGGGGGAGGGGAAAGAGGAAAGGGGGGCGCCGCCCCCCCTTCCTTGTCTTATTCGGACTAGGGGGGAGGGGGCGCGCGGCCTGCCCTGGCCGGCCCTCCTCTTCTCCCTCATGGCCCACTAAGGCCCATTAACCCCCGGGAGGGTTCCGGTAACCCCCCGGTGTTCCGGTAAAATCCCGATTTCACCCGGAACCTTTCCGATATCCAAACATAGGCTTCCAATATATCAATCTTTATGTCTCGACCATTTTGAGACTCCTCGTCATGTCCGTGATTACATCCGGGACTCCGAACAAACTTCGGTACATCAAAACTTATAAACTCATAATAATACTGTCATCGTAACTTTAAGCGTGCGGACCCTACGGGTTCGAGAACTATGTAGACATGACCTAGAACTATTCTCGGTCAATAACCAATAGCGGAACCTGGATGCCCATATTGGTTCCTACATATTCTACGAAGATCTTTATCGGTCAAATCGCATAACAACATACGTTGTTCCCTTTGTCATCGGTATGTTACTTGCCCGAGATTTGATCGTCGGTATCCAATACCTAGTTCAATCTCGTTATCGGCAAGTCTCTTTACTCATTCCGTAATGCATCATCCCGTAACCAACTCATGTGGTCACATTGCTTGCAAGGCTTATAATGATGTGCATTACCGAGAGGGCCCAGAGATACCTCTCCGACAATCGGAGTGACAAAACCTAATCTCGAAATACGCCAACTCAACATGTACCTTCGGAGACACCTGTAGTACTCCTTTATAATCACCCAGTTACGTTGTGACGTTTGGTAGTACCCAAAGTGTTCCTTCGGTAAACGGGAGTTGCATAATTCTCATAGTTACAGGAACATGTATAAGTCATGAAGAAAGCAATAGCAATATACTAAACGATCAAGTGCTAGGCTAACGAAATGGGTCATGTCAATCACATCATTCTCCTAATGATGTGATCCCATTAATCAAATGACAACACATGTCTATGGTTAGGAAACATAACCATCTTTGATTAACGAGCTAGTCAAGTAGAGGCATACTAGTGACTATATGTTTGTCTATGTATTCACACATGTATCATGTTTCCGGTTAATACAATTCTAGCATGAATAATAAACATTTATCATGATATGAGGAAATAAATAATAACTTTATTATTGCCTCTAGGGCATATTTCCTTCAGTCTCCCACTTGCACTAGAGTCAATAATCTAGTTCACATCATCATGTGATTCAACACCAATAGTTCACATTGTCATGTGACCAACACCCAAAGGGTTTACTAGAGTCAATAATCTAGTTCACATCGCTATGTGATTAACACCCAAAGAGTACTAAGGTATGATCATGTTTTACTCGTGAGAGAAGCTTAGTCAACGGGTCTGTCATATTCAGAGCCGTATGTATTTTGCAAATATTCTATGTCTACAATGCTCTGCACGGAGCTACTATAGCTAATTGCTCCCACTTTCAATATGTATCCAGATTGAGACTTAGAGTCATCTGGATTGGTGTAAAAGCTTGCATCATTGTAACTTTTACGACGGGCTCTTTTATCACCTCCATAATCGAGAAACATCTCCTTAGTCTTCACTAAGGATATTCTTGACCCATGTCTAGTGATCTACTATTAGATCAAAATTGTATTCCTTTGCCAAACACAGAGCAAGGTATACAATAGGTCTGGTTCACAGCATAGCATACTTTATAGAACCTATGACTGAGGCATAGGGAATGATTTTTCATTCTCTTTCTATTTTCTGCAATGGTCGGGTCTTGAGTCTTACTCAACTTCACACCTTGTAACACAGGCAAGAACTCCTTCTTTGACTGTTCCATTTTGAACTATTTCAAAAATTTATCAAGGTATGTACTCATTGAAAAATCTTATCAAGCGTCTTGATCTATCTATATAGATCTTGATGCTCAATGTGTAAGCAGCTTCACCGAGGTCCTTCTTTGAAAAACTCTTATTCAAGTATCCTTTCATGCTATCCAGAAAAATTCTACATTATTTCTGATCAACAACATGTCATTCACATATACTTATCAGAAATGTTGTAGTGCTCCCACTCACTTTCTTGTAAATACATGCTTCACCGCAAGTCTGTATAAAACTATATGCTTTGATCAACTTATCAAAGCGTATATTCCAACTCTGAGATGCTTGCACCAATCCATAGATGGATCGCTGGAGCTTGCACATTTTGTTAGCACCTTTAGGATTGACAAAACCTTCTGATTGTATCATATACAATTCTTCTTTAATAAATCCATTAAGGAATGTAGTTTTGACATCCATTTGCCAAATTTCATAAAATGTGGCAATTGCTAACATGATTCAGACAGACTTTTAAGCATCGATATGAGTGAGAAAATCTCATTGTATTCAACACCTTGAACTTTGTCAAAAACCTTTTTCGACAAGTCTAGCTTTGTAGATAGTGACACTACTATCAGCATCTGTCTTCCTCTTGAAGATCCATTTATACAAGATGGCTTGTCGATCATCGGGCAACTCCACCAAAGTCCACACTTTGTTCTCATACATGGATCCCATCTCAGATTTCATGGCCTCAAGCCATTTCGCGGAATCTGGGCTCATCATCGCTTCCTCATAGTTCGTAGGTTCATCATGGTCTAGTAACATGACTTCCAGAACATGATTACTGTACCACTCTGGTGCGGATCTTACTCTGGAAAACATACGAGATTTGGCAGCAACTTGATCTGAAGTTTCATGATCATCATCATTAATTTCCTCACTAATTGGTGTAGTAATCCCTGGAACTGATTTCTGTGATGAACTACTTTCCAATAAGGGAGAAGGTACAATTACCTCATCAAGTTCTACTTTCCTCCCACTCACTTCTTTCGAGAGAAACTTCTTCTCTAGAAAGGATCCATCTTAGCAACGAATAACTTGCCTTCGGATCTGTGATAGAAGGTGTACCCAATAGTTTCCTTTGGGTATTATATGAAGACGCACTTCTCCGATTTGGGTTCGAGCTTATCAGGTTGAAAAACTTTTCATATAAGCATCGCAACTCCAAACTTTAAGAAACGACAGCTTAGGTTTACTGCTAAACCATAGTTCATACGGTGTCATCTCAACGGATTTAGATGGTGCCCTATTAAACGTGAATGCAGCTGTCTTAATGCATAACCCCAAAACAATAGTGGTAAACCAATAAGAGACATCATAGATCGCACCATATCTAGTAAAGTACGATTACGACGTTCGGACACACCATTACATTGTGGTGTTCCAGGTGGCGTGAGTTGCGAAACTATTTCACATTGTTTCAAATGAAGACCAAACTCGTAACTCAAATATTCGTCTCCACGATCAGATCATAGAAACTTTATTTTCTTATTATGATGATTTTTCCACTTCACTCTGAAATTCTTTGAACTTTTCATCTATTTTAGACTTATGTTTCATCAAGTAGATATACCTATATCTGCTCAAATCATCTTGTGAAGGTCAGAAAATAACGATACTTGCCACGAGCATCAACACTCATTGGATCGCATACATCGGTATGTATTATTTCCAATAAGTCAGTAGTTCGTTCCATTGTTCTGGAGAATGGAGTTTTAGTCATCTTGCCCAAAAGGCACGGTTTACAAGCATCAAATGATTCATAACCAAGTGATTCCGAAAATCCATCTTTATGGAGTTTCTTCATGCGCTTTACACCGATATGACCCAAACGGCAGTGCCACAAATAAGTTTCACTATCATTATTAACTTTGCATCTTTTGGCATCAATATTATGAATATGTGTATCACTATGATCGAGATCCAACAAACTATTTTCATTGGGTGTGTAACCATCGAAGGTCTTATTCATGTAAACAGAATAAAAAATTATTCTTAAACTTCAAATGAATAACCGTATCGCAATAAACATGATCAAATCATATTCATGCTCAACGCAAACGCCAAATAACATTTATTTAGGTTTAACACTAATCCCGAAAGTATAGGGAGTGTGCGATGATGATCATATCAATCTTGGAACTACTTCTAACACTCATCGACACTTCCCCTTCAACTAGTCTCTGTTTATTCTGTAACTCCTGTTTCGAGTTACTAATCTTAGTAATCGAACAAGTATCAAATACTCAGGAGCTACTATAAACACTAGTAAGGCACACATCAATAACCTGTATATCAAATATACCCTTGTTTACTTTGCCATCCTTCTTATCCACCAAATATTCAGGGCATTTCCGCTTCCAGTGACCATTTCCTTTGCAGTGTAAGCACTCAGTTTCAGGCTTTGGTCCAGCTTTGGTCTTCTTCACGGGAGTGACAACTTGCTTGCCATTCTGCTTGAAGTTCCCTTTCTTTCCCTTTGCCCTTTTCTTGAAACTAGTGGTCTTGTCAATCATCAACACTTGATGCTCTTTCTTGATTTCTACCTTCGTCGATTTCAACATCACGAAGAGCTTGGGAATCGTTTTCGTCATCCCTTGCATACTATAGCTCATCACAAAGTTCTACTAACTTGGTGATGGTGACTAGAGAATTCTGTCAATCACTATCTTATCTGGAAGATTAACTCCCACTTGATTCAAGCGATTGTAGTACCCAGACAATCTGAGCACATGCTCACTAGTTGAGCGATTCTCCTCCATCTTTTAGCCATAGAACTTGTTGGAGACTTCATATCTCTCAACTCGGGTAATTGCTTGAAATATTAACTTCAACTCCTGGAACATCTCATATGGACCATGACGTTCAAAACGTCTTTGAAGTCCCGATTCTAAGCCGTTAAGCATGGTGCACTAAACTATCAAGTAGTCATCATATTGAGCTAGCCAAACGTTCATAACGTCTGCATCTGCTCCTGCAAAAGGTCTGTCACCTAGCGGTACATTAAGGACATAATTCTTCTGTGCAGTAATGAGGATAAACCTCAGATCACGGATCCAATCCGCATCATTGCTACTAACATCTTTCAACACAATTTTCTCCAGGAACATATCAAAATAAACATATGAAAGCAACAACACAAGCTATTGATCTACAACATAATTTGCAAAATACTACCAGGACTAAGTTCCTGATAAATTAAAGTTCAATTAATCATATTACTTAAGAACTCCCACTTAGACAGACATCTCTCTAGTCATCTAAGTGATCACGTGATCCAAATCAACTAAACCATGTCCGATCATCACGTGAGATGGAGTAGTTTTCAATGGTGAACATCACTATGTTGATCATATCTACTATATGATTCACGCTCGAGCTTTCGGTCTCCGTGTTCCGAGGCCATATCTGTATATGCTAGGCTCGTCAAGTTTAACCTGAGTATTCCGCGTGTGCAACTGTTTTGCACCCGTTGTATTTGAACGTAGAGCCTATCACACCCGATCATCACGTGGTGTCTCAGCACGAAGAACTTTCGCAACGGTGCATACTCAGGGAGAACACTTCTTGATAATTAGTGAGAGATCATCTTAAAATGCTACCGTCAAACAAAACAGAATAAGATGTATAACAGATAAACATCATATGCAATCAAAATATGTGACATGATATGGCCATGATCATCTTGCGCCTTTGATCTCCATCTCCAAAGTACTGTCATGATCTCTATCGTCACCGGCACGACACCATGATCTTCATCATCTTGATCTATATCAATGTGTCGTCACATGGTCGTCTCGCCAACTATTGCTCTTGCAACTATTGCTATCGCATAGCGATAAAGTAAAGCAATTATTTGGCACTTGCATCTTATGCAACAAAGAGACAACCATAGAGCTTCTGTGAGTTGCCGATAACTTAAACAAAACATGATCATCTCATACAACAACTTATATCTCATCACGTCTTGACCATATCACATCACAACATGCCCTGCAAAAACAAGTTAGACGTCCTCTACTTTGTTGTTGCAAGTTTTACGTGGCTGCTACGAGCTGAGCAAGAACCGTTCTTACCTACGCATCAAAACCACAATGATAGTCCGTCAAGTTAGTGTTGTTTTAACCATCGCAAGAACCAGGCATAGCCACACTCGGTTCAACTAAAGTGAGAGAGACAGACACCCGCTAGCCACCTTTAAGCACGAGTGCTCGTAACGGTGAAACCAGTCTCGCATAAGCGTACGCGTAATGTCGGTCCGGGCCGCTTCATCTCACAATACCGCCGAACCAAAGTATGACATGCTGGTAAGCAGTATGACTTGTATCGCCCACAACTCACTTGTGTTCTACTCGTGCATATAACATCAACGCATAAAACCTAGGCTCGAATACTACTGTTGGGGAACGTAGTAATTTCAAAAAATTTCCTACGCACACGCAAGATCATGGTGATGGCATAGCAACGAGAGGGGAGAGTAATGTCCACGTACCCTCGCAGACCATAAGCGGAAGCATTAGCACAACGCGGTTGATGTAGTCGTACGTCTTCACGATCCGACCGATCCAAGCACCGAACGTACGGCACCTCCGAGTTCAGCACACGTTCAGCTCGATGACGATCCCCGGGCTCCGATCCAGCAAAGCTTAGGGGATGAGTTCCATCAGCACGACGGCGTCGTGACGATGATGATGTTCTACCGGCGCAGGGCTTCGCCTAAACTCCGCGACGATATGACCGAGGTGGAATATGGTGGAGGGGGGCACCGCACACGTCTAAGGAACGATCCGTAGATCAACTTGTGTGTTATGGGGTGCCCCCTTGCCCCCGTATATAAAGGAGGGAGGGGGAGGTGCGGCCGGCCCCCTTGGGGTGCGCCTGGAGGAGTCCTACTCCCACCGGGAGTAGGACTCCCCCCTCTTGCCTTGGTGGAGAAGGAAAGGGGGGAGGGGAAAGAGGAAAGGGGGGCGCGCCCCCCCTTCCTTGTCCTATTCGGACTAGGGGGGAGGGGGCGCGCGGCCTGCCCTAGCCGGCCCTCCTCTTCTCCCTCATGGCCCACTAAGGCCCATTAACCCCCGGGAGGGTTCCGGTAACCCCCCGGTGTTCCGGTAAAATCCCGATTTCACCCGGAACCTTTCCGATATCCAAACATAGGCTTCCAATATATCAATCTTTATGTCTCAACCATTTCGAGACTCCTCGTCATGTCCGTGATTACATCCGGGACTCCGAACAAACTTCGGTACATCAAAACTTATAAACTCATAATAATACTGTCATCGTAACTTTAAGCGTGCGGACCCTACGGGTTCGAGAACTATGTAGACATGACCTAGAACTATTCTCGGTCAATAACCAATAGCGGAACCTGGATGCCCATATTGGTTCCTACATATTCTACGAAGATCTTTATCGGTCAAACTGCATAACAACATATGTTGTTCCCTTTGTCATCGGTATGTTACTTGCCCGAGATTTGATCGTCGGTATCCAATACCTAGTTCAATCTCGTTATCGGCAAGTCTCTTTACTCGTTCCGTAATGCATCATCCCGTAACCAACTCATTTGGTCACATTGCTTGCAAGGCTTATAATGATGTGCATTACCGAGAGGGCCCAGAGATACCTCTCCGACAATCGGAGTGACAAAACCTAATCTCGAAATACGCCAACTCAACATGTACCTTCGGAGACACCTGTAGTACTCCTTTATAATCACCCAGTTACGTTGTGACGTTTGGTAGTACCCAAAGTGTTCCTCCGGTAAACGGGAGTTGCATAATTCTCATAGTTACAGGAACATGTATAAGTCATGAAGAAAGCAATAGCAATATACTAAACGATCAAGTGCTAGGCTAACGAAACGGGTCATGTCAATCACATCATTCTCCTAATGATGTGATCCCATTAATCAAATGACAACACATGTCTATGGTTAGGAAACATAACCATCTTTGATTAATGAGCTAGTCAAGTAGAGGCATACTAGTGACTATATGTTTGTCTATGTATTCACACATGTATCATGTTTCCGGTTAATACAATTCTAGCATGAATAATAAACATTTATCATGATATGAGGAAATAAATAATAACTTCATTATTGCCTCTAGGGCATATTTCCTTCACCCATGTCCACCTATCTAGGATATACCTCCTCGGTATCTCGTAGACTCTAATCTGTTCCATTACTCGCAGTATGTGTGGGCACAGAAGCCCATCGCGATCAAACTTGCAGCAAGTGCATGAGTATACCCCTTCATCCTTGTTCACATGCACATGGTAGTCCCTATCCCCATATTTTGGTAGTATGCCTCGGAGCGACCACATCCTGAAGGTTCCATCTTGCAAAGTGTCGCACCCGTAAGCAGTCTTTAGCTTCATCTCTACCTGGAACTTGGAGACCAGATTTTGTGTGTATATCCCTCGCATCTGCAACTCGATTGGGTTCAATGAATACATGTCTGCCTCTTTGTAAATTGTGTCCACTTGCTCTTTTGCCACAGCCACCATTACTTTCTCCTGGATTGCAGTGTATTGAGTTGCGAATTCAATCAATGAGTTGTTGGGGTTCACGTACTTCTTGAGCACAGCATTGAATCCCTCGCTTCTTGCAGTTATCTGCAAGAATGGAAAGAAATGCTTCATGTAGTACACCGGGGCCCAACATTTCCTATTTTCCCACAACCAGTGAAAATGTTCGTTGTTGGTCTGCCCATATTTATCCATCATTGCCCACCATTTGTTTTCAAACTCTTCCTCTGTGATATACAGAACATGAGACAATTACAACATCATACACAATCAGTGGTAATTAAAGTACAAGTATGCTGGTAACTTTTCATAGTTATTAGATGGTAACTTAATGGAACCAATTTTCCAGATCTTTTTTGTTCTTTTTGATATGTGAAAATTTTCTTTTCTTTGTTTGTGTTACACCTAGTCTGGTAACTTTTCTAAACCAATAGTTGGTGTCAACATATTTAGTGTTTGTACCCGATGGTGATTACATGTCCACACATTTTTTCCTTTGTAATTTGATGTTGTTCTAATGAAACTGCCCCTGGTAATATAACCAATAAGATCATGGTAACTTGTGCATACCTACACATGGTACGGTAAACATGGTAACTTATGCATCACACAATTTCATATGGCTTCTCAAGTTTGCTGGATGGTAATTAAAATGGGTCAACAGAGTTGGTACGTATCAGTCAAGCTGTTGTCGACACAGTCTTTGAACGCTTTGTTTAGTGGTTTATCATCAGCCATAAGTTTTCCAAGTTTCTCCTGTGCCTTCTTCATTATATGCGAGCGGCAATTTCTGTGTACTATGTTCAAGAAGACCTCGTCGATCGCACTCCTCATTGCAAAGTCCTGGTCTGTGATGATGTTTTTTGGGGCAACACCACCCATTGCATGGAGGAATGTGTTAAACAGCCAAACAAAGTTCTCCTTTAGTTCATTTCGAACGAAGCCTCACCCAAACTGGATGGATTGACCATGGTTGTTAATTCCAATGAATGGTGCACACGACATCTTGTACATGTTTGTCATGTATGTCGTGTCAAACGAAAAACAGTCATTGTATTTTGCATATGCCCTGCGTGATGCACCATCTATCCAACACAAGTTCTCAACCCTGTCCTCATCATCAAGTTTGATTCTCCAGTAGAAATATGAATCTTTGGCCCTCATATCTTGGAAGTATAAAATTGTGCTCCCAACGTCCGCGTGGCGATGCTCTAAGCGGAACTTAGCTCGTTGATTAGCAATATCTTGTGTCGTGTAGGGTACTTCTTGAGCGCTTCCGTAGAACCATGACATCAGTTGCATCTGCCTCGCAGTCTCGACGTTGCATCCGTGCAGAACCCTCAAGAAGTCCTGCTCCTCCTTTGGAATGTACCAATGTGATGATAAGAATTTTTTTAGGGACGACTTTTTGATCAGGGGGTGATTGTGGTTGTCCTCGCAACGGCCAACAGTCCACCATGCATCATCATGGGATAGGTACATGTGCGCTTCACATTCAGTCTTAACAACTTTCTTTTTTTCCTCTTCTTGACAATGTTGGCTGGGTTCTCCACATCTTGCAGCTCATCCCTGTCCCTGCGTCGTTTGCCATATTTTGTACAAACTAGGAGCACTCTGCTTATAGTTCCATCAACCCTCTCTTTCTTGAATTGCTGCCTAATTGCAAAGCCAGTCCTGCGCGCGTAGATGTTGTAGTGGTCACGTGCGCTCTCCAGGGTGTCAAATTTTGTCCCTTATAAAGGTGTCTTAGGTGTGGAATATGCCTCCATGTTGCTGCCTTCCATATCAGCGTTGATCCCAGCAGATTCTGGAGTTGCTGGTTCGCTTATTGTCTGCTCTCCAAGGCTCCCAGCTCCTGTGCTTGCATTTGTTCCAGCACTATGTGCATTTGTTTCACCACCGGGCAAGCTGTTGTTTGTGTTGATTGCCCGAGCACCTGCAATTTGTCCTGGTAGATTAGTGGAATATTGCATGATAAATAACAGTTTTCCATCATGGTAGTTTTTTGAAGATTCAGTGAATGAATCTTTCTTTTTTTGCCTAAACAACCCTGGTAATTTGCATACTTTGGACTTGGTAATATGAGTGCACCAATGCTGGTAATTTTCAAACCCACTTCAATAGTAAAGTTTCTTTCTGCCTAAAAAAACCCTGGTAATTTGCATTTTTCGAACCTGGTAATATGTGTGCAGCAATGCTGGTAATTTACAAACACACTTCAACAATAAAGTATAAAACTGGGTTTTTCATTCCATGATGATATGTAAACAATAATGTTGGTAATTTTACCTGTTTCCATGATGTTTGGGTATGCAGAACTGTTGCTTGGTGTGTGTGTTGCATCATCCTCTTCATGCATTCTCCCTCCTCCTCCATCTTCTGCATTATCTCCTCTGCTAGCATCCATTGTCTACTCCTGCTTAATTGTTTTTACGTTTGCACATTAGTATACATTTACACATGTTGACTCTTTTTTTGAAACTCATCGTTTTGTTTACTCTTTACAGAGTTGTTTGAAGGCAAGAATCGCAAGGGTGATTGGGAAGAACACTAAACAGGACAATTACAGTACAGCATGAGCATATGCATTAAAAGGCACCACTTTTTTTTATCCAATGTTAGTTCTTAGCTAAAGTGGATGATAACTTTTCCTATGTACAGATTGATAACTTGTTTACTTCATGCGGTATAACATTACTGTAGACTAAAAAATGAACCTTTTTTTGCAATGCATTTTCCATTGTATGAGAGAATGATTTTTGTGATCAATAAAGGTTCCTCTTTCCATGGTAGACACAAAATCTATGTTTTTTGTAGCAAGGAAATGGGGTATTTTTTGGGTACTCTGTTATGTTGCATAAAGTTGGTAACAAAAACTACGATGGGTTGGTAATTTTGCACTTAGTTGATTGGTAAGTCACTGCAATAGGCAAAATTTTGAGAGAAGTTTGCTTATTCTGTTTTCATGAGGTGGAAGGATGGTAATTTTTGCACAGATTGGGGGGTGGGGGTGGGGGTGGCGGTGGGGTAGGTCTTTGTATTAAGCAGAATTTTTTGGAGATTTTGGATGAGTCTTGATTCTTACGAGGGTTAGGTGATGTTGCCTGGTGATTTCTTCGCCGTATCCCTGGTAATTTCCCGCGCTTTCCCTGATGATTTGCTCTGGTTTGATCCAGATCTGGAGGAGGGCTAGGTTTTTGGTGTTGGTTTTGAGCAGCTGTGTAGGGGGGAGGGGCGGGTGGGTGGTGGGGAGGGGAGTGTGGGTTGTGGAAAGGGTGAGAGAGGGTATACTTGCGTCGGAGGTAAGGGTGGTGGGGGGAAAGTTGCGATCCGGAAAGTGCGTCGTGGGGGATGGCATTTTCTGTTGGGCTTTGTACGTTGATCGGCCTGGTAAGCTTGCGGGGTGATCGGCCTGGTTGAGGGGTGATCGGCCTGGTAAACTGGCGGGGTGATCGGTCTGGTAAGCTGGCGGGGTGGTACATTTCCTATCGGGCACACTGTTGCCAAATATCACTCTCCTTAAATAATTGATCTAGCGTGTTGAAGAGATGACATTTGCTAAGAAAATGTTGATCTAGGGAAAAAATGCAGAGACTTAACTGAAAAAACATATACAAGATGTGACAAATTTCCGGATCAATTTACTTTAAATTAACTAAACAAAGCACCGCTCAATTAAGATATCTCGACGGCCTAAAAGAACATTATCTCGACTCCTTGGTATGATCGCATCTGTCCTGATGGTTGGAAAATTTGTTGTTTATCTTATATGGAACTCGCAGTGGACCTGTTACGTCATTTATGTGGGATCCAGGATAGTTCGTCATTCAAAGTTAAAAGCAACGAGCTTTTTACGTCAAAACCAGTGGCCGTCACCTGGTTTGAGTGCCCGTTGTACATAGAGAATACTACTATCAGTTTCTATTTCCAGTTAAAAAAAGTCAGTTGCTAATCCTGTAGTTCGTGACCAAGACAGTAAGCGGTCTGTTGAATGGCCAATTTTCAACAGTCAGTAAACAGAAGTCCAACTGACATTCAAGTGAGACTGAGAGCCATGGCCATGCCGTCGTCGCGCATTTTTGGAGTGTACCACATTGACATATACTGATATCTATGATCGTGTAATAACGAGCTCGAGGAGTTGTTGACGACACCGGACGACACAATTTCCACATGTCACAGGAGTACAGTTTGCCCGCGTGCATAAATAACCAGCTTCAGTCCGAGCTAGCTAGGTGTCGGCCGTTTAACAGCCAAGGATTGCACTAGGGCCAATCTAAACACTGAACGATACACGCACTAATAAAATACTCTTGCACCACCTTTTCCTGAACCAGATGCGAATGCAGTCCAGATAAGGCAGGGCCGTTATTAGAGCATCCACCCCGCCACGCGGCATATCCTGATTGGGCGAAATTAGAGTGCAAAGTTGCATAAGTACACCAAGCACGTATTGCTACTGCAAATAGCTTTGAGAAAGCCAAATCCAGCAGGTGTAAGCGAGCACACCTCTGCCGTCATTTTCTTGAAAAATGTACTGTCTCATTCTTTTCCTGTGTCGCTCTAGTCGATCCTGTCTCGCGCCTCCAGCGATCGGCTGGCTTGTCCACATCATCTCGAGATCCAGGGCGGACTAATTCAACACCGCATGTCGGCTTTTCTTTTGGCAAAAATAAATAAATTACTGTGGTACTGTATTTCATTTCCTTAACGTGATACTAGTACGATTTATCCTTACTTGTGTCAGTAAACAGACACGAGCACACGTCGCAAGCGTGGATCCCATGTGCTGGATACAAGCATCTAGCTACAGTTCAGAAGGTAAATCAGTCGACTACGGCACAGGCAACCCTCCAAAAAGAAGAGATTCCAGTACCAAGATTAGAGAAAACCTACACTGTTACTCTTACTGCTGAACCGCGGCTGTTGGTCTGCTGCAGGAGGAAACAGCGGATGGCTTTGCGACGATGGCCCCCAACCCTCCAACCGGCAACAACACACGCACAAGAGTATTGTTTGTGCTCTCCGCTAACTGGGCTGGGCTGGAGAGAACCACTACGCCTTTTCGCGTTTACTACTCCTATCGAGATCCCGCTGTTCTGACGTTAACCCGCCCCGACCCCACTAAAAACTCCGTGTTAGCTCCGCTTCTTGTACACGATAATAAGAGGAGAATGGTGACGCCACCTGCACCCCCACCCCCCTCCGCTATATATATATAGCTCAGCTCCCAAGTTAGACATCAGCCACTGCCTCTTCACTCCTCTAATTCTCTTCTCTAAGCTGCCTGCTCTCCTAGCTCAGTCTTGAACACACTCGATCACAGCTCACTTCTGTCGCCTCCAGCGAGCCCCCAGTTTCAAACCCAGCCAAACACGCGCGCAGCATTCCTTGACTGACGAGATGGTGAACAAGGTCGCCGACGAGCCGCAGCTGCTGTCCAAGAAGGCCGGATGCAACACCCACGGCCAGGACTCGTCCTACTTCCTGGGATGGGAGGAGTATGAGAAGAACCCCTTCGACGCCATCACCAACCCCAGCGGCATCATCCAGATGGGCCTCGCCGAGAACCAGGTACATACAGAGGCAAAATCCTGGCGCCCATGTCTGCAGTCTGCATGCGCAGCTAGCTTGCCATTGTCTCTGTCTGTCTCTGACGAATTCAGCTCGTGCGCGTCGTGCAGCTGTCGTTCGACCTGGTGGAGGAGTGGCTGGAGAAGAACCCCGACGCGCTCGGCCTCCGCCGGGGAGCCGCGTCCGTCTTCCGCGAGCTCGCGCTCTTCCAGGACTACCACGGCCTCCCGGCCTTCAAAAATGTAATTCTCCGGCCACTTGGCACGCTGCCCGGCGGCCATTCTAAATGGCTAATCAAGTTTTGAATGAATCGATGCGGTCAAAGACTGACGCACGTTGCTTGGCACAGGCATTGGCGAGGTTCATGTCAGAGCAGAGAGACTACAAGGTGGCGTTCGACCCCAGCAACATCGTGCTCACCGCCGGCGCCACCTCGGCCAACGAGGCGCTCATGTTCTGCCTCGCCGACCAGGGCGACGCATTCCTCATCCCCACCCCGTACTACCCAGGGTATGCGCCGTGCCGTCTCTCGACATTTTTCTCCACGCCACGTTACGCGCGCGGCGGCAGCACCTGCCCATGTGCGACGTGCATGTTCCATCACTAACCTTTTAACAGTAACAAGTACACATGGCTAACCTTGCTTACGCACGCAGGTTCGACCGTGACCTCAAGTGGCGCACCGGGGCCGAGATCGTACCGGTGCACTGCACCAGCGCCAACGGCTTCCGGGTGACGCGCTCCGCCCTGGACGACGCGTACCGCCGCGCCCAGAAGCGCCGCCTGCGCGTCAAGGGCGTGCTCATCACCAACCCCTCCAACCCGCTAGGCACCGCCGTCCCGCGCGCCGACCTCGAGATGATCGTCGACTTCGTCGCCGCCAAGGGCATCCACCTCGTCAGCGACGAGATATACTCCGGCACGGCATTCTCCGAGCCGGGCTTCGTCAGCGTCCTCGAGGTCCTGGCGGCGCGCGCCCCGCTCGCCACCGAGTTCGCGCTGGACGACCGCGTCCACGTCGTCTACAGCCTCTCCAAAGACCTCGGCCTCCCTGGCTTCCGCGTCGGCGCCATCTACTCCTCCAACCCCGCCGTGGTCTCGGCGGCGACCAAGATGTCCAGCTTCGGGCTCGTCTCCTCGCAGACGCAGTACCTCCTCGCCGCGCTCCTCGGGGACAAGGACTTCACCCGCAGGTACCTCGCCGAGAACAAGAGGCGGATCAAGGAGCGGCACGACCAGCTCGTGGACGGCCTCAAGGAGATCGGCATTGCGTGCCTGGAGAGCAACGCGGGGCTCTTCTGCTGGGTGAACATGAGCCACCTGATGCACACCCGGTCGTTCGAGGGGGAGATGACGCTGTGGAAGAAGGTGGTGTTCGACGTCGGGCTCAACATCTCCCCGGGGTCGTCGTGCCACTGCAGCGAGCCCGGGTGGTTCCGCGTCTGCTTCGCCAACATGTCCGCCAAGACGCTCGACGTGGCCATGCAGCGACTAGGGGAGTTCGTGCAGACCAGCAGCTGCAAGGCCGCACCCGCCGCACTGCGCCGCGCCGCCGGCCCCGCCAGGAGCATGAGCTGCCCGCTCGCCATGAACATGAAGTGGGCGCTCCGGCTCACCCCGAGCTTCGCCGACAGGAAGGCCGAGCGGTAGACAGATCACAACCGCATAGCTTATGGCCATTACCGCCACATTACCACGGATCACGTGCACCTTGGAGCCAGCTTATGGCCATGGCCGTGATCAGTACATAGCGCTACTACGCTAGCTAGTAGCCGATTAATTCCTTTAGTTTTTTCCCCTACTTTTGCTGTATACCGCCATTTTTTCCTCGGAGCACCACAAGTGCCCGAGGAGCACTGTTGTATCTACATTTCGCGCTAGTATAGGAGCTAGCCATCGATCGATGCACCGGTATCGGATCGTGTATTTTTGACTGGAGTATTCCTCTGAGTACCCCAGTTGTTCGCTGTATTATTGTTGCCGGTTACTATATAGTCAATAAAATACTACACTACTTCTACCTTACTCTTTGATCGCGTGGTCGCCCCCTGTATACATACCACATCGGTCGCTGTCACGTGAAGTCAAACCGCTAGGAGAGCGGCGGTTCCAATGCTCTATTGTCAGCTGCAAAGTACCCCTCCATGTTGCTAAACCGGTCCACGCTCGATCTCGAGCCAATAATGATGATATGTTGTCTTTAATTACGGCCGGCGCGCGGCGTCGTCGCCCACATGCCACCACGAGCTAGCGGCTGTGACCACCTTTGCTTAAACAAATGGAGCGTTGGTGGCCATTCGGACGCGCGCGCCACGCAGCAGTTTGCGGTTGAAAGGTCTGTGTGGTCCGCGCGCAACCCAAACAAAAATGAAACTGCTGGGCCACGGATAACGTATGGGTTTTGCCCGGAGCACGTTGTTTCTCCGAGGGTGCTTGGATATGTTTTAGTCTCATGATTAAAAGTAGTGGGACTAAAACTTGCTAGTCTCACGCATGCTTGGATACAAATATTAAATAGACTAAAATCGAGTTAATGAGCATTTATTATCCTCCAAACCCTGCAATCCAGAACTCGCATGTGTTAAAGGAGGGGAGTTAAATGAGGAGAGAGGAGACTAATCCATATTTTAGTAGGGTTCCCCTGACTAAAATTTTTTAGTCTCAAGACTAGTTCTTGCCTCTTTTTAGTCAGGGGTGATTGGAACTTTAGCCTCTAAAAAAGACTAGTTTTAGTCAGACTAAAAATAGTCCCTTGGATCCATCTTCTTCTTCTCCTTTTTTTCTTTCTTTTGAGAACTCGTTCTTCTTCTTGGGGGACAAGAAAGAAATTAGTAATGGTGAATTTCATTAAAAGAACTGGAGGAAAATCGGTGGCTAGGTGGGGAGTGGTGCATTGACGACGACGAAGAATGGCGATGATGGGAGGAGGTGGCATGCGGGTGGAAATGTCTTCCTACCAAAAAGGGTTATCGGGAATGTGATTGGGAGCCCCCCAAATTGGGTGATGCGTCATAGGACATCCAGATCGGCCGTCTAACTAGCCGTCAGGTTGTGCTTACCCCTGATTATACATTTGCAGCTTCCTGCGTAATATTCCTTTTATGCATCAAAATGCCCCGTCCCTTCCCCATCTCCCCTCGCGACTTAGGCATGGGCATACTTGTCGCTTATATTCGTAGCCAGAAGGTTGTCCCCCTTGCCTCGCTTGAGTCTATTGTCCAGACAAGGCACCGACCAGCAGTGGCGGAGCTTGCCAGAGTTGTTTGGGGGGGGGGGGGGCAAGTATAGTATATGAGTCAGTGGGGGGGGCAAGTACATTAAAATTCTTAATATAAACCCACTCTTAAAAATATTTGTGCATGCACGTGACAAATCCGGGGGGGGGGGGGGGGCACAACCCCCCAGGAATGCACTAAGCTCCGCCATTGCCGACCAGGACCACATGCTGAGTCCAATAATAGTCACTGAGCGACATCGACACTGTCAGGAGGCATCGACCTGCATGGGCGGTGGAGAAAACCGAGAAGTCAAGAAACTTCCAGAAGGAGATAAAGGTCACATCGTGCATGGTGAAACCATATGTGGAACATGTGCTCGATGAAAGAGGCGGCCGACGCAATTTGCCCCACCAAATTAGATGATTTCAAAAAAATTATTTCCACACATTTGGAGTCTACGATTCTTTTTTAGCTCACGGCGGTTCTCTAGGTCAGGTTGTAAATGGTCAGTCCGCTGGACGTTTATGGGACTGCCCGCACTGGCCACCACTTTTTATGTGGGATTACGCGGTAGCCC
This sequence comes from Triticum aestivum, assembly GCF_018294505.1. Classification (NCBI taxonomy): domain Eukaryota; kingdom Viridiplantae; phylum Streptophyta; class Magnoliopsida; order Poales; family Poaceae; genus Triticum; species Triticum aestivum. The sequence goes on from NC_057804.1 coordinate 52,162,902, forward strand.
ACTTTTTATGTGAAACTCAATAGATCTGGAAAGAATGACTTGTAGCTCCTCTCTTGTAGCTCTTTGAACAAATTTAGAACAGTTCGTAGAACGTGCATGTTTCCTCTTCCCCTGCAACTCCTCCTCCTCCTGATTTTCCCCCTTCTTCTCTTGCTTCTTCCTCTTCTCTTCTCTCTTCTCTTCTCTCTTCTCTTCCAGGCTTTTCTTTGTCGCCTTATGCCTTCGTTTTTCCTTCTGCATATCTAATCTGTAACGCAAACACAGGGGGTCAAAAAATATCAAAGAATACAATTAATGTCACAGGGAAAAACAAAAAAATATCAAAAAAATACCAAATGGTGTTGACGGGAGGGCCAGATACTTACTTCCATTGCTCGTCGATAGCATTCCACACAAGTTGTTCCTGCTCCATGGCTTCCCACTTTTCACTTTGCTTGTCGATCGTCAACACCATTTGGTCGTCGACGTCACCCATGGTCACTTCCATCAAATTTGCGTTGAATGTCGAATGAATGCTAAATTTATCTAGCAATTAGAACAAATGGACGCAACCATATCATTATTCTATTTGCTTTCTTCAGACACAATACAAGATTTCTCACACTTCAAATGTTCAAAAAACTTGCAAATGGATTTATTTCATAGAAGATCAGACTTTAAACAGGGCCTAAATTTTGCATATGAATTAATGCATAAATGTAGAACACAGCAAGCACCTTCCCTTTCGTTCGTTATCTCGTGCTAAAGTTCGTGCGGCTTCAGAGTCCCGAGTCAGCAGACCAACGTCATTATATACCGAATGTATTAGTGAACAAAATAGTAAGCACACTGCCTTAGCTAGCTCTGCTGCACACTGCAATCCTAATTGGCGAAACTAATCCTAATTTAAGTGTACACCCAACATCAGAAAGTGCGGCACAGTTGCGACATCAGGATATTCAAGTACTACAGTAGTTTACACAACCTGCAGCTACAATTCACAACAACACTGTCCAACCTCAGGGCTCAGGAAGACCACAATTCACAAGAAGGATTTATGAACTGCTAGGGGAGGGGGTGGGTGCCGGTGTCAAAACCGGCGGATCTCGGGTAGGGGGTCCCGATCTGTGCGTCTAAGGCTAATGGTAACAGGAGGCGGGGGACACAATATTTACCCAGGTTCGGGACCTCTCTATGGAGGTAATACCCTACTTCCTGCTTGATTGATCTTGATGAATATGAGTATTACAAGAGTTGATCTACCACGAGATTGTAATGGCTAAACCCTAGAAGCTAGCATATGATTATGATTGTTCTTGTCCTACGCACTAAACCCTCCAGTTTATATAGACACCGGAGGGGGCTAGGGTTACACAAGGTCGGTTACAGAGAAAGTAAATCTACATATCCGAATCGCCAAGCTTGCCTTCCACACAAAGAAGAGTCCCGTCCGAACATGGGATGAAGTCTTCTATCTTGTATCTTCATAGCCCAACAGTCCGACCCATTTATATAGTCCGGCTGTCCGAGGACCCCTTAATCCAAGACTCCCTCAGTAGCCCCTGAATCAGGCTTCAATGATGATAAGTCCGGCGTGCAGATTGTCTTCGGCATTGCAAGGCGGGTTCCTTCTCCGAATACTTCAAAGTAGATCTTGAACACAAGAATCGTGTCCGACTCTGCAAAACAAATTCCACATACCACCGTAGAGAATATAATATTTTCATGGCTTCAATCTGCTGACAACTTTTTACAACATGACATCACGTCGACGCCCGGTTATTATTCAAACTGTTTTTAGCCCACCGCTCCGTATTTTAAGATGTGGTTCCATTGGCACGTCTTGTCAAAGCAGAGATTGTGTCCCCTTATTGCGGGATTCTCGTCAATACGGGTATGGGTAACCCAACCGTTCTGTTGGCAGAATTCCATGGGAATAGGCAGTTTTTAAAGCCTAAGAGGGGACACTTGATATACATCGCCTCTATAAAAGGGCTAAGACCCGTCCTTTTTCTTCTACGCTAGTCCTTTCTCCCCCCGCCTCGAGCTCCAATGCCCAAGGTTCAATTGCTTCGCGCCTCCCAATCATGTCCGGATCCAGTCTTCAAGGCCGATGGGTGACTTCCTCTATCACAAAGGAGGACATCGCAAAGCTCCGGGAAGCAAGATACTTGACCGCGGAAATCCTCCACAGGCTCCCTACTCAAGGGCAGGTTATTCCTACTCCCAGATCCAATGAGAGAGCTGTATTCATCTCCCACTTCCTCCGAGGGCTCATGTTTTATTACGGGCTAGATTTTCATGATCTAGCTCCGGACTCCTTCCTTCACATCTCGTCATTCATTATCGTGTGTGAGGCTTTCCTCCGTATTTCTCCACACTTCGGCTTGTGGCTCAAGACCTTTAATGTGAAGCCAAAGATAGTCGACGGGAGACACGCGAAGTGCGAAGGTGCTATAATAAGTAAATTTACTAATATTTCTTGGCCAAAGGGTTCCTTCCCGGGAATTTCTGACATATGGCAACATGAGTGGTTTTATATCACAGAACCCTGTGGTAAAAAGTGGGCGGCTACACCTGCCTTCTGATCTGGCCCTCCGCCACAACTTGCATCTTGGATCAACAAGGGGCTGGACTGGGGATCACTTGATGAAGTGCAGACTTGCAAAGCCGCATTCGGGACCTTATTGAGAAGGACACCGGTCTCGTCAAGGTAATCCAAGTAATGCTAGTCCGTCGGGTCCTACCATGCCAGCGACAACCTCTCAGCATGTGGGAGTTCAATCCGGAACGACTGCGAACCATTCAGCACTTCTTCGGCACGACGCTCGAAGGGATGTATAAATTATTCTTCGGATCACGAAAAAAGTGTCCGGACACCACAGAGGACGCAGGCCTCAACTGCAACCATCTGGATACCTCGGTAAGCACTCAACTCCCGAACACATTTCAGTTAAGTTTCTCATAATAATATTCTGAAAAAACCATACTCGGCTAGGGCTGGATAAAGAAGGCGGAGAGGATTAGGTGTTCGGCCCCTCTTCTCGAAGATTCAGCGGACCCGGTGTTAACCAGGATGCTAGCTCGGGCACGTTATCAAGTGCCATCGAGGGAAGGCAAGGAAATGAGTGAGAAGGCCCAGAGCGGCCCCCATACCGGAGGTATGTCATGCACCGCATCCAGGGAGATTGGAACTCCTGTTTTCGAGGATGAAAGGGAAGGAGGAACTGACATCCCCTCTCCCCATGGGAAGAAGAGGACCGCCTCCAAAGATTTGAAGGTAGAAGCTTCCAAGCGAAGGAAGAAATCCCTGTCAGGGGGTTCTGGTTCAGGAGGTGATCTTGTCACGTAGTGTCCACATAAGGACCGTCCTTTAGCTGAATCGTAAGTGAACAAAGGTGTTTTAAGCATACCCTGTTCTTTTCCTGGTTGTGAGGGCAATATTTAAAACGTATGTTTTGCAGTTCGGCCTGCAGCCTACCTCAACAATGTTCTTCCTCGGGGGATCTTCTTCCGGAGATGATGGAGAGCGAAACGCCTCCACAGACTTCCCCGCCCCATAGGGCGTACGACCTTGAGGTGTCGTCCTGGAGGATCTCTCCCGATCCATAAATGAAGACTAGGCCAGAAGGTGAGACTTCGGCCGCCCAGGGTCCGGGGTGTTCAGCTCCTAAAGAGACCAACAATAAAAGCCCCGGACTATCCAATATACAGCCGGATATATTGATGGACATTCTGCAACAAGCGCATGTCTCAGAAGAACATCGTACCCTGATGGGTACGGTGATTGAGAGAGTTTTATCCGCAAAAAGCGGTTTGAATGAAGCTTTTACGAGCCTACTAAGAGGCTTCGAGGTACGTAATGTAATATTTTCAATTGTGTTGTAAACGCAAGGTGCAGATGTGTACAGATAGTAGCCCCTTAGACTCTGGTTGTCGTCCAAGCGAAGGCGATCAGAGGATCAAAAAAAGGTAGATAAGCTTAGGAAATAATTCTACCAATTGACACACAGGCTATTTCAGCCCTAGCGACTGCCCGGGCTAGAGAGGTTGCGTAACTGAAGCGGAAACTTGATGTGGCGGATTATGATCACGCATGAACAAGCGGCTCGACGAGGTGCAAGGTATGTCTGGGAGGCAGTTAGTAAGTATAAATAGGAGCATGACGCTGAAAATTGTAATGTGCTTAACTGTAGATGGTGCTGCCGCCGTGGAGACCCTTCAGGCTGAGCTTGCCCGGGCCATGGAGCAAGCTAGGATGAGTAATGCGGCTGCCGAAAAGGCGGCTGCTGAATTAAAAACCGAACAGGCTGCTCGGTGCCAAAGCGAGGAGAAAATATCCAATATGGCGCTTGAGCTAGAAGATGCCACTAGCCGATATGAAATTCTCGAGAAAGAGAGCCAAACAAAAGCGGCTGACCTTGAGAAGGCCTTACAAGTGGCAAAGGAAGCCTGGTCTGAGTCTAGAGCGGCTCGGGAGAAGATCCAGCAAGCTGGGGAGATCACGGCTGGGAAGCCCTTCTTATTGCGAACTAAAGTCGGCGATCCGAAGTATACCCCGCTTGATCGAATGTGGAGTTCTCCGGATGCATATTTGTACTTCTCAAAGAATGCTTCTGGTGCAACACAGTTTTTCCAAGCCCAAGAAGGACATGAGGCAAAATAGCTTTTCTGGTCGCAATTTAACATGCCAAAGCGTCCGCTATTGCTAAACGAACAGATGGCCGAATGGCGTGAGCTCCACATGATATCTAGACTCGCCATGAAGGTTGTCGTGGACCGGCTGTTGCCCGGGGAACCAAATCCGAATAGTTATTTTGGTTTGGTGCAACGACTTGTTCATGCGGTGTCGCATATCGACGTTGTCAAGCATTCAACGTGCATAGAAGGTGCACGAATGGATCTTGCCCATGTCAAGACGTACTGGGCGAAGATGAAGGCCCCCGATATTGCTACAAAAGGTCCACCCAAAGCCAAGGACACACCTGAGCATTATTTTGAAGAAGTCTTAGAGGGCGCCCGCTTGATAGAGGGTCAGTGCTCGAAAGATATTATGTTCGAGTAAAATGTATCCAAATTGTAAAAACAATTCTTATGATAAATGAAGGATTTATTTATACTTTTGCCTATAAAGTATTTTAATGCCTCCTGTGCGGCCGTTTTGTATATATATTATCTGGAAGTTTACCAATCGTCGGCTTCAGCCCCCTTGCATATAACACAGGGGTGTTTGGAGAATAATTGATCACTCTTAACCCAATGTCTTGGTCAATTAAGGAGGTGTCAATGCGGCGAACCAGGCAATCAGACTATAAGGCTGTAACACTTTCACTTAGCCATTGGAGTTTGACAGTGGGCTACGATATAGCCCCTGGTATGTACGCAGTTGTCCGAATACAGTGCGTTGTTCATATGTGACTGGAAAATCGGTCCTTCGTTAATGCGGAAGGAATCGCGAGGATTCCACTGAGTCATCGAGTGGTTGACCAGCTCTCGCCGCATCATGACAGTCAGTTTTCGGCTTTCTCTACTGAGGTGCTCATTTGGAAGAACTAGGACACAATCGCAGTAGTTCTCCCTTTACTACCCTAGCCGATATAGCAGAACATAGGGTAGCAAGCACAGGAGCCGGGCAACCCAACTATTGACCAAAGACATGATTCAGAGCTGATGCATATAAGGCCAAACTCGCGATGTCGAACACTCCCTAAGGTGTTCGGACTTTTCACCATATATTGGGCTGAATACAGCCCCTGGAAATGAACCCTGGTTTCAAGGCACATGTGGCAATCTGGTATGGGGAAAGAACGCAAGTGGTGGGAGAATAAAACACCAAACACATTTTGAATCAAGCTGCTTTTATAACCTCCATCATTAAGATGGCAAGCCGTATTCTTACAGATAGTGCCGATAACCTCCTTGGACATTTTATATACGAGGAAAGTATAAAACAAAAAGAGATAAAAAAAGGTTTACACATGGTCTTAATCTAAAAAAGAAACCTTAATGCGGGGCCCTGCTACACGTCTGCACCTTTTTCTCCGTTGTGAAGTGTCCTTGAAGGGTATAGTGTGGCGGCCATCTGTAAAAAGAGGGAAAAACCAGGTGAAAGAAGCTGGTGTGGCCGTAAATAAAGCTGGTTCGTTCTAATGAACCGTGAGATATAACTTTTGGAGTCCGAATAGGGTCTAGCCGAACTATGGACTTTTTGTGCGCAGTGTGCCCCCGGCGCCGCCCAAGGAATTTTGAGTTTTCATTTATGTATACGTGGTGTGTGTGCTATCTCCTTAAGGGGCGGTCGGTGGGGGCGTGTCTGCTAATCGAGCTCAGGTTTATTTGAGCTGTCGCACTTGGCTATGCGCCGGACACGTTTAGCTGTGTCTACGGTCTTAATGACCGATAAGCTTTTTGGTTTGAAGAGGCTGTTTTGTGCTTCAACTGCTAGAGCCGCCGTATATTCTTTTGTATGAAGAGAGCGCTCTGTGTTTCCACTGACCGTAATGACGCCACATGGTCCAGGCATTTTGAGTTTTAGATAAGCATAATGCAGGACTGCATTAAAACAGGCGAAGGCCGTTCTTCTGAGTAGTGCATGATATCCACTTCGGAACAGAGCTATGTCGAAGATTAACTCTTCGCTTCGAAAGTTATCAAGAGAGCCGAATACGACTTCCAACGTTAGAGAGCCCCTGCAGCGGGCTTCTACGCCCGGTATAACTCCTTTAAAGGTAGTGCTGCTTGGCTTGATTCTTGACGTGACTATTCCCATCTTGCGGACAATGTCCTGATATATCAGATTGAGACTACTGCTGAGGACTCGGGTGAGGTGGTATCCGCCGATTATTGGGTCGAGCACTAAGGCAGCCGAACACCCATGACAGATACTAGTCGGATGATCCATGTTGAAAGGATTGATATAGTTGACTAGAGGGGGGGTGAATAGGCAACTAACAATTTATAGCTTTTCTTTACCAAATTAAACTTTGCAACAAAGTAGGTTATCTAGATATGCAACCAGGTAAGCAGCCTATATGATGCAACAACAACAAGTACACAAGCAAGCAACGGAAATAACACAATATAGCTAGCATAAGTAAAGGTGAGAGATAACCAAAAATGGAACCGATGGAGACGTGGATGTGTTACCGAAGTTCCTTCCTTTTGAAGGGAAGTACATCTCTGTTGGAGCGGCATGGAGGCACAATGCTCCCCAAGAAGCCACTAGGGCCACTGTATTCTCCTCACGCCCTCACACAATGCGAGATACCATGATTACACTATTGGTGCCCTTGGAGGCGGCGACTGAACCTTTACAAACAAGGTCGGGGCAATCTCCACAACTGAATTGGAGGCTCCCAACGATACCATGAAGCTTCACCACAATGGACTATGGCTCCGACGTGACCTCAACTGTCTAGGGTGCTCAAACACCCAAGAGTAACAAGATCCGCAAGGGATTAGTGGGAGGAATCAAATTTCTCTTGGTGGAAGTGTAGATTGGGGCCTTCTCAACCAATCCCGAGCAAATCAACAAGTTTGATTGGCTAGGGAGAGAGATCGGGCGAAAATTGAGCTTGGAGTGACAATGGAGCTTTGGGGGAAGAGGTAGGTCAACTTTGGAGAAGAAGGCCTCCTTTTATAGAGGGGGGAACAATCCAACCATTACCCCCCAAAACAGCCCCGCAGAGGGCGGTACTACCGCAGGGGGCAACGGTACTACCGCTGAGCCCAACGGTACTACCGCTCCCCCTCGCAGTACTGCCGCGCAGACTGGGAGGGTTAGAACATGAGCAGAAATCAGACCCAGTGCGGTACTAGCCGCGGTGGTAGGGCGGTACTACCGTTCACGAGCGGTACTACCGCTTCTACTGTCGTTGCTTAGTGCCACACAATCCAACACGAGAGGCGACCCCCTCAAGTCGAGGCGGTAGGAGGCCGGTACCACAGCGGTACTATGGCTGAGGATCCCCAGGCAGTACTACCGTAGCAGAGCGGTACTGGCACCTATGACTCTTGAGCGGTACTACCGCTGGGCACCGCAGTACTACCGCTGGGACCAAAACATACTCACAGGAAGGAAAAAGGAAGCTCCATCAAAGCGGGAAGGCTCAGTGAGTGCGAAGAGGATGTGTACGTGTTGATTCCACCCTAGCCATACCAAAACGGACCCCTCTTAATATTACGGTGACTCCCACAAAACAAGTCCACCAAAAAAGAAACGAAGGAGCTACACCGTCTTTGATTAAAATTCCGAGGGGAAGGAATCGTCTCATGCCAAAGGATGAATCTCTGAAATGCTCAAGGCACATGATTAGTCCGCAAGCGTGTTGTTATCAATCACCAAAACTACATAGAGAGAGATATGCCTTAACAATCTCCCCCTTTTTGGTGGACTGGTGACAACCAGGGATTTGCACAAAGATAGGACATGAAAGTAAAGATAAACTTAGAACTACAAAATATAGACGGGCTCCCCCTGAATGTGTGCACCTAAATAGTGGTGCCTTTGAAATGCAAGGCACACACATTAGGATCCACACACCCCCTATATTTTATAGTCCAACACCCTAAGCAACAAGTAAATAAACATAGCTTACATGCAGAAGGGTACGTGTGAGCAAGGTATATAACCGGATAAGCATGCAACTCACAAATTACCAAAGTACTTGATGGACATAGATAATAATGGATAAGGTAGCATATGTCTCACACCATATGAACTGGAACCAGGTCTCACTGGTACAAAACAAAACAAAGCAAATGACGAGAGAAAAATTGCGAGAAAGAGAAGACATGACAAACCACAAACACACACTTGCAAATCGGCAACGACATAAATCCCTAGACTCTCTCCCCCTTTGGCATCGAGACACCAAAAAGGCAAAGAGCGTTGCTACGGCTCCAGGTGATAGCAAACTGAGGATCTCGAGCAGCACATCCCAGCGGGATCGTCTACATTGCCATCATTGCTAGGAAACTGCTCGGTGTCTAAATCGGTCCACGGGCAGTGCTGCTGAACCCACTCCTCCTCATCAGTGATCCTTCCCTCAGATCCGCTGGCAACTGTTACACCTAATTAACGCATGAGCTCCTTGTGATGGCTCCGGGCCTTCTTCTCAAAGACATGAGACATGTACTGGCCATGAGACTCCATGCAGAAGAGTTTCTTCATCTTGCGCTTAATTTTCTTTGCCCAAGAGGGCTCCACTCCAGAGGGCTCATAGTCCTCATCATCATCGGCCTCAGCATCGCCATCGGTCTCCATTTCAGCAGCTTTAGATGGACAACCAGACCTAGGAGCCGGGGTGCCCCAATTCTCTTTCTTCCTCAGACGCTTGATCTCATGAGAAACCAACTCTCCAGTTTCCAGCACAACCCTAGGATAGACATGATCCGAGGCCTTCTCAATAAGCAACATGATAAATGGACCATAGATCGGGCACTTGCGCTCAGAGACGGTAGAGAGAAGTTCAGACCACATGACATGGGAAATGTCCAGGGACTCTTCAGTGTTTGCTTCCTTCTCATGCTGGCAGAAGAGAAGTATGTCCACGAGAAAGGAGTGGACCATATCCAGGTTCCCGATAAGAGGGAAGAGAGTCTCTCGGAAGACGCGATGAAGGATGTCCAGGAAGGCAGGCAACTCATAGGTTTCCTTCTTAGTCACAGGGTGAATCTTCACAGAACAATAGGGCTAGAGAGCTTGCTTGTGAGTGGAGGTTGCATTTCGGTGAGGGCGGAAGCCGACTGGGGTCTCAAGCCCATGATCTTCCATCCCAAGTAACTCCATGAAGGCCTTCCACTTGACAGAAAGCAGCTTGCCATTTGTCATCCAAGTCAGAGTCCTTTCCTCATCAGTTCCAAGATGGACAGTGGCAAAGAACTGAGCCACCAAATCTGCATCAAAGTCCTTGTTGAACTGCATGATTTTGAGAATGTTCAGCTGAGAGCACATTTGAAGGGCTTCGCCAAAGTACTCAGGGTCCTTTTCCATAGCATCCGTGTCGATGGAATGCACATCAACATAGAGATTCTTCTTAGCCTTGATCACATCAAAGTAGATGGCAAACTGAAAGCGGTTCCAGAACGGGTGGTTGACCAAAGTGGGTTCCTGGTCTTCTGCATAGGGGATGCGGCGATGCCTTTCCCAGAATTCCTTGGCAGTCATCTCTGTCACGGTCTTGCCCCTCGGCTTCGGCTTGTTAGCAGCTGACTTCTTGTGTTGAGACGGAGGTTGAGCACTTGAGGAAGCACCCGCTGTCTCAGAGGTACGATAGCGCTTTGACGTTGAATGTCCGGGGTTGACACAGCGGACTTTCTGCTCAGGATGTTCATCACCTGGAACCAAACATACGAGCAGAAGAAACAACACGAAAGAAAGAGCATAAGCCTCCAAACAAAACAGCATGGATCAAAAAGTGATAGGAAAATGATTGAATTGGGCATCCAGCGGTAGTACCGCGAACCAAAAGCGGCAGTACCGCTCGGGCGGTAGTACCGCGCCAGTTGAGCTGTAGTACCGCTCTAGACGGGGAGCGGCGGTTCCCTACCGTCATGGGCAGATCCAGCACTACTGGGATGCCAATTCAAAAATAATCCTACCAAACATCAATCCAAAAGGTCTAGATGCCATATCCATCCTACTCAAGCCTCGACTTAGCCAAAAATCAAGAAAAGCAATGCCTATTGCCCCTAGCGACTAGATGTGAAATCTAGGAAAAGAAAGAACGGGAACGGGGGCAATACCGACATCCATGGCAAGAGGACATGGTGGGGATCGACTCCACCGGAGGAACTGGAGAGGGACGACACAAAGACAATGGCCTGCCGAAGCTCTCCTGCGGTGAGACGCCGCTGGAGAGACAAAGAACACGAGTGAGTGGAGTGAATGGGTATGGGGGAGAAAAGCAACTCCCCCTGCCCCAACATAACCCCCAATCTCCCGCCTCGTAGCGGTAGTGCCGCTGGGGTGGGAGGTAGTACCGCTTGATGATCATCAGCGGTAGTACCACGCACTTCCAGCGGTAGTACCGCTCGGCCGCAGAAGGACTGGCCCGAAAAGGGTTAGCTCAAGAAAAGAAGACGACTAGAAACGAGAGCAAACACACAAGCAAAACAAAACAAAAAGAAGACGAGAAACACATCCCTCTCCAAGAGAGGGCGGTGGCCGAGGCCATCTATGTTTGAGTCCAGAGGTATGGCGCCACGGAGATTTTAACCATGGGCCCATGACTAAAACTCATCTTTGAAGCACAAGTACCATCAAAAATGGCTAATGTGAAAGAGTTTGATCAGTTTATGCATAATGGGGGGAGGGAAAGGTCATTGAGAGAACAACACTCCCCCTATGTCCATGCCTACACCTAGACAAGAAAGCATGATGAGTATGGTGGGGTGTGCAAGGGTTCAAACCAGATTGCTTGAATCAATGATATTTAGCTCATGCCTTAACTCACGAAATCTTGCTTCGTCCAAGGGCTTCGTGAAAATATCTGCAAGGTTATCATGAGTGTTGACATACTGGAGCTTGATCTCCCTTCGCCTAATGTGATCCCGGATGAAGTGATACAGAATCTCAATATGCTTCGTCTTGAAGTGTTGCACCGGGTTGAGAGAGATCTTGATGGCACTTTCATTGTCACACCAAAGAGGCACTTCGTCACAAGTGACACCGTAATCCTTCAAAGTTTGCCTCATCCAAAGGAGTTGAGCACAACAACTATCGGCAGCTACATACTCAACTTCGGTGGACGAGAGAGATACACAACTTTGCTTCTTAGAAGACCAACTCACTAAACAACAATCAAGTAATTGGCACCCTCCGGAGGTGGACTTCCTATCAACTTTGTCTCCCGCCCAATCTGAATCTATATAGCCCAAAAGATCAAAGTTGGCTCCTCTTGGGTACCATAAGCCGAAGTTTGGGGTATGAGCCAAATATCGAAAGATTCGCTTGACCGCCACAAAGTGGCTTTCCTTAGGTGCGGCTTGAAACCATGCACAAATTCCCACACACAACATGATATCCGGTCTAGATGCACAAAGGTAAAGCAAGTATCCAATCATGGAGCGATATACCTTTTGATCCACCGCTTTCCATTGGGATCAATGTCAAGTTGGCATTTGACGGGCATTGGAGTGGAGGCCGGCTTGACATCACTTAGCTTGAATCTCTTGAGCATGTCTTGAGTGTATTTGGCTTGGTTGATGAAGGTCCTTCTCTTCTTTGCTTGATTTTGAACCCGAGAAAGAACTTCAACTCTCCCATCATAGACATCTTGAACTTTGAGGTCATGAGAGCGGCAAATTCTTCATTGAAAGCTTTGTTAGGGGAACCAAAAATAATATCATCAACATATAGTTGGCACACTGATAATCCCCAAGTGTAGGGAATCATCATAGCAATTCCCAAAGGTGGAAGTGATAAGTATGGAGTGTCGAACCCACAAGGAGCTAAAGGTAAAATCAATATTCTCTCAAGCCCTATCTGCCACTGATACGACTCTACGTGCACCTAACGTTTCCAACAAGAAACAAGAAATAAAACTGTGTTGTGGGTATAAAGAGGATAACTTTGTATGATATCGGAGAGCAAAAATATAAAAGTAGGTGTTGTTATCATAAAGTTAGAATATAATACTAAATAATATAAATAGCGAGTGTGGAATAATGGTGGATCAGTGTGCGGAATTGTCCTAAGCAATTGTTAACAAGATCGGTGATCACTATTGCAATTTCATATGAGGGAGAGGCATAAGCTAACATACTTTCTCTACTTGGATCATATGCACTTATGATTGGAACTCTAGCAAGCGTCCGCAAATACTAAAGATCATTAAGGTAAAACCCAACCATAGCATTAAAGCATTGAGTCCCCTTTATTCCCATACGCAACAACCCCCTTACTCGGGTTTGTGTTTCAGTCACTCACCAACCCACTATAAGAGAATCATGAACGTATTGCGACACCCTACAACGGGAATCCCTCACGCTTGCGCAACATGGAGGGCACCATAGGACAACATCAAAGTGAAACATACAACTCATACCAATCTAGATCATCAATCAACCCAAAGACAAAAGATATCTACTCAAAACATCATAGGATGGCAACACATCATTGGATCCTAATATGTTGCATAAAGCACCATGTCCAAGTAGGGATTACAGCGGGGTGCGGGAGAGTGGAATGTGTAAAAGAGATGAGGATGGTGATGATGATGGTGATGTTGATGAAGACGATCACCGCGGCGATGATTTCCCTCCCGATGGCACTCCGGCGCCACCAAGAGAGAGGAGGAGAGGTTCTCCCCCTTGTGCTTCCTCCTCCATGGCTTTCCCCCTCCGGTCCTTGGCCTTCATGGTGATGATGGCCCCTCCAAGATCCTCCTCCATGGCCTCCGGTGATGATGGCCCCCTCTGGTAGGGTGCCAGAGAGGGCCTAGATTGATTTCTCGTGGCTACAAAGGCTTGCGGCGGCGGAACTTCCGATCTAGGTTAATTCCCGAAAGTTTCAGTATTTATAGGAATTATTGGCATTGGTTTTACATCAGGGGGGTCTCCGGGCCGTCCATGAGACAGGGGGGCGCCCCCTAGGGGCGCGCCCTCCTATCTCGTGGGCAGCCCGGAGCTCTTCTGGCCCAACTCCGATGCTCCATGGTCTTCTTTTGGTCCATCAAAAATCCGCAAAAATTGGCACGTCATTTGGATTCCGTTTGGTACCCCTTTTTTGTAAAACACAAAAACAAGGAGAAAACAGAAACTGGCACTGGGCTCTAGGTCAATAGGTTAGTCCCAAAAATCATATAAAGTGATATATAAATGCATATAAAACACCATAGATGGGTAATATAATATCATGAATACTTCATAAATTATAGATACGTTGGAGACGTATCACACAGAAACAACTACCCTTTGATTTTCTTAGTAAAAAGAGTGGGGTCAATTTTCCCGATTTCGAACCCACGATCTTGTAACAACTCCGTAAGATGCTCATGCCATGCACGTGGGGCTTGTTTAAGGCCATAGAGCACCTTGTGGAGTTGGTACACATGATCGAGGAAATAGGGATCCTCGAACCCTGGGGGTTGTTTGACATACACTAACTCATTAATGGGACCATTAAGAAAAGCACTCTTCACATCCATTTGTTGCAGCTTGAAATTATGATGAGAAGCATAATCAATCAACAAACGAATAGATTCAAGGCGAGCAACAGGAGCAAAGGTTTCACCATAGTCGATACCCTCGACTTGGGAGTAGCCTTGTGCCACCAAATGAGCCTTGTTGCGAACAATGATCCGATGATCATCTTGCCTGTTATTAAATGTCCACTTGGTTCCAATGACATTACGATTCCCGGTCGGCCTTGGCACTAATTTCCACACTTGGTTGTGCTTGAAGTTGTTGAGTTCTTCATGCATGGCATTGAGCCAATCTGGATCCTCGAGCGCCTCATAGACCTTTTAGGGTTCGACATAAGAAAAAAACGCGTGATGTTCACAATAGTTTGCTAATTGTCTACAAGTGCTTACCCCTTTTCTTAGGATGTCAACCACATTCTCCATGAGATGACCTTTGGTAGTGAGCTTGGAAGCGATCTTTGCGGCATGACGCTCTAATTCCTCTTCGGATGTGAAAGGAGGAGGGGTAACTTGATCATCTTGAGCGCCTCTCGAGCTTGTTCATCATCCTGAGCTTGCTCTTGATCTTGAACTTGCTCAAAAGGGAGAACTTGACCTTGGGCATTGCTTGGTGGTTCACTTATGTCTACTACACAACCTTCTTCTTGTAGACGTTGTTGGACCTCCAAGTGCAGAGGTTTGTAGGACAGTAGCAAATTTCCCTCAAGTGGATGACCTAAGGTTTATCAATCCGTGGGAGGCGTAGGATGAAGATGGTCTCTCTCAAGCAACCCTGCAACCAAATAACAAAGAGTCTCTTGTGTCCCCAACACACCCAATACAATGGTAGATTGTATAGGTGCACTAGTTCGGTGAAGAGATGGTGATACAAGTGCAATATGGATGGTAGATAAAGGTATTTGTAATCTGAAATTATAAAAACAGCAAGGTAGCAAGCGACAAAAGTGAGCGTAAACTGTATTGCAATGGTAGGAAACAAGGCCTAGGGTTCATACTTTCACTAGTGCAAGTTCTCTCAACAATAATAACATAACTGGATCATATAACTATCCCTCAACATGCAACAAAGAGTCACTCCAAAGCCACTAATAGTGGAGAACAAACAAAGAGATTATGGTAGGGTACGAAACCACCTCAAAGTTATCCTTTCTGCTCGATCTATTCAAGAGTCCGTACTAAAATAACACGAAGCTATTCTTTCCGTTCAATCTATCATAGAGTTCATACTAGAATAACACCTTAAGACACAAATCAACCAAAACCCTAATGTCACCTAGATACTCCATTGTCACCTCAAGTATCCGTGGGCATGATTATACGATATGCATCACACAATCTCAGATTCATCTATTCAACCAACACAAAGTACTTCAAAGAGTGCCCCAAAGTTTCTACCGGAGAGTCAAGACGAAAACGTGTGCCAACCCCTATGCATAGGTTCATGGGCGGAACCCGCAAGTTGATCACCAAAACATACATCAAGTGGATCACGTGAATATCCCATTGTCACCACAGATAAGCACGACAAGACATACATCAAGTGTTCTCAAATCCTTAAAGACTCAATCCGATAAGATAACTTCAAAGGGAAAACTCAATTCATCACAAGAGAGTAGAGGGGGGAGAAACATCATAAGAGCCAACTATAATAGCAAAGCTCGCGATACATCAAGATCATGGCAAAGAGAGAACACGAGAGAGAGAGAGAGAGAGATCAAACACATAGCTACTAGTACATACCCTCAGCCCCGAGGGTGAACTACTCCGTCCTCGTCATGGAGAGCGCCGGGATGATGAAGATGGCCACCGGTGAGGGATCCCCCCTCTGGCAAGGTGCCGGAACATGATCCCGATTGGGTTTTGGTGGCTACAGAGGCTTGCGGCGGTGGAACTCCCGATCTATCTTCTGTTTCGATGTTTTCGGGGTATATGGAGATATATAGGTGAAAGAAGTCGGTCGGGGGACGCTCGAGGGGCCCACAAGACAGGGGGTGCGCCCAGTAGGGGGGGAGGGCGCCCCCCACCCTCGTGGCTTCCTCGAAGCTTCTCTGACGTGAACTCTAAGCCTCCTGGATCTTGTTCCTTCCAAAAATCACGCTCCCGAAGGTTTCATTCCATTTGGACTCCGTTTGATATTCCTTTTCTTCGAAACACTGAAATAGGCAAGAAAACAACAATATGGGCTGGGCCTCCGGTTAATACGTTAGTCCCAAAAGTAATATAAAAGTGTATAATAAAGCCCATAATCATTCAAAACAGATAATATAATAGCATGAATGCTTCATAAATTATAGATACGTTGGAGACGTATCAGCATCCCCAAGCTTAATTCCTGCTCGTCCTCGAGTAGGTAAATGATAAAAGAAAGAATTTATGAAGTGTGAATGCTAGCAGGTGCATAAGTTTGATCAATGATAATTTCAATCACCTTTTCTAGCATGCTTATATGTCAAACAGTAGTTCATCTCATAAAACTTCTCACGCTCAAGTAACAAGCTATTCACATGTTAAAGCATAGACCATAAACTTTCTTGAAAACTAGCAAACTTCATTCTCAGTCATCAAACAAGTACAATTCATCTTATTTTCAGGAAGGGTCTATGTCAGAGCTTTTATTTAGAAAACTCCACATATTCAACTATCATATAGACTTCTACAATTCCTAACACTCACGCAATACTTATGGTTATGGAGTTTTAATCGGACACTGAGAAAGATAGGGGCTTATAGTGTTGCCTCCCAACGTATTCACCTTTGGGTGATGTCAACAATAATAGTTCATGCTAACTTACATCCAATTGGATATATATATATATATCAGGATCTTTCCAACACGAGGTGCTTGCCAAAGGATAAAATGAAAAAGGGAAAGGTGAAGATCACCTTGACTCTTGCATAAAGTAAAAGATGTAAAGTAAAAGATAGGCCCTTCGCAGAGGAAAGTAGGGATTTGCAGAGGTGCCAGAGCTCGATTTTGAAATAGAGATAAATAATTTTGAGAGGTATGATCTCATTGTCAACATAACAACCAAGAGTTCCCAATATCTTCCATACCACATACATTATAGGCGGTTCCCAAACAGAATGGTAAAGATTTTACTCCCCCTCCACCAACAATCACACTCCAAGGCCATCCAAAACAACGGGGTACCGTCCATACCAATAACAATCATGGGGGAGTTTTGTTTTCAATTATTTTTATTTGATTTTGATCTTTTTGATCATGGGACTGGGCATCCCAGTTACCAGCCAATTTTCTCGTGAATGATGAGCGGAGTCCACTCATCTTGAGAATAACCCACCTAGCATGGAAGATACTGACAGCCCCTAGTCGCTACATGAGCGATTTGGGCATACAAAACAGATTATTATTTGAAGGTTTAGAGCTTGGCACATGTAAATTTACTTGGAACGACAGGTAAATACCGCATATAGGTAGATATGGTGGACACTCATGGAAGAAACTTGGTTCAAGGGATATTTGGAAGCACAAGTAGTATCTCTACTTGGTGCAAGGAATTTTGGCTAGCATGAGGGGGAAAGGCAAACTCAACATGTTTGAATGATCCATGACAATATACTTTAACTGATATGTGAGAAAACATAACCCATTACGTTGTCTTCCTTGTCCAACATCAACTCTTTAGCATGTCATACTTAATGAGTGCTCACAATTATAAAAGATGTCCAAGATAGTATATTTATATGTGAAATCTCTCTTCCTTCAATATTCTTTCATGAATTGTTCAAATGACCAATACAATGCTTGCTAACCTCCAATAAATTTACAACCTCTAGTTCTTATATGTGAAGTCATCACTCCCCATGGGATAAGCAAATCAAAAATATATAATTTCAGATTTATGACATTCAACTCATTCAACCATTTACTCATAGGATATAAGTGAAGCACACGAGTAAATGAAAAACTACTCCAAAAAGATATAAGTGAAGATCAATAAGTAGTTAAATAATTATGTAACTATGTGAAGACTCTCTCTCATTTAAGAATTTCAGATCTTGGTATTTTATTTAAACAGCAAGCAAAACAAAACAAAATGGCATTTCAAGGATAGCACAACTCATGTGAAGAAGCAAAAACTTAGGTTCAACCGATACTAACCGATAATTGTTGAAGAAGAAAGGTGGGATGCCTACCGGGGCATCCCCAAGCTTAGATGCTTGAGACTTATTGGAATGTTTTCTTGGGGTGCCTTGGGCATCCCCAAGCTTGAGCTTTTGTGTCTCCTTAATTCCTTTTATATCACGGTTTTCCTAAATCTCAAAAATTTCATCCACACAAAACTCAACAAGAACTAGTGAGATAAGTTAGTATAAAACAATGCAAAAACCTTATCATTTTCTACTGTAACAAATTACTAACATTATTATTCAACATTGCATACTAAATGTCTCTGCATATTTAATACTCCTATCCTCAAATAGAATCATTAAACAAGCAAGCATATGCAAACAATGCAAACATAACAGCAATCTGCCAAAACAGTATAGTCTGTAAAGAATGCAAGATTTATCATACTTCCCTAACTCCAAAAATTATAAGAAAAATACTATGCTGTATAAGATTTATCAGATCTCAATATGAAAAATAATTCAACATTATATCACTCTCTGTCTTTTCTAGGGAATTTTTACAACAGCGGTAAACTTTCGGTTTTGAAACAACAACATGTATACTTGCAAAATAAGCATGGTAAAGGCTATTCTTGACATTTTTATTGAAAATAAAGATGTAAAACATTATTATAAATAACAGCAAGCAAATACTAAGAAAATAAAATGATGCTCCAAGCAAAACACATATCATGTGGTGAATAAAAATATAGCTCCAAGTAAAGTTACCGATGAACGAAGACGAAAGAGGGGATGCCTTCCGGGACATCCCCAAGCTTAGGCTCTTGGTTGTCCTTGAATATTACCTTGGGGTGCCTTGGGCATCCCCATACTTAGTCTCTTACCACTCCTTATTCCGTAGTCCATCGAATCTTTACCCAAAACTTGAAAACTTCACAACACAAAACTCAAAACAAAACTCGTAAGCTCCGTTAGTATAAGAAAACAAACCACCACTTTAAGGCACTGTAATAAACTCATTCTTCATTTATATTGGTGTTAAACCTACTGTATTCCAACTTCTCTATGGTTCATACCCTCCGATACTACTCATCGATTCATCAAAATAAGCAAACAACACAATGAAAACAGAATCTGTCAAAAACAGATGAGTCTGTAGTAATCTGTATCAAACGTATACTTCTAAAACTCCAAAAATTATGAAATAAATTGCTGGACCTTAGTAATTTGTCTATTAATCATCTGCAAACGGAATCAACCTAAAATCACTCTTCTGTAAAATAATGGCAGCTAATCTCGTGAGCGCTAAAGTTTCTTTTTTTTACAGCAAGATCATATAGACTTCATCCAAGTCTTCCCAAAGGCTCTACTTGGCACTTTATTGAAACAAAAGCTATAAAACATGATTAATACGGTAGAATAATCATGTGGACACACAGAAACAGTAAAGGTAAATATTGTGTTGTCTCCCAACAAGCGCTTTTCTTTAATGTCTTTCTAGCTAGGCGTGATGATTTCAATGATGCTCACATAAAAGATAAGAATTGAAACATAAAGTGAGCATCATGAAGAATATGACTAGCACATTTAAGTCTAACCCACTTCCTACGCATAGGGATTTTGTGAGCAAACAACTTATGGGAACAATAATCAACTAGCATAGGAAGGTAAAATAAGCATAGCTTCAATATTTTCAACTCATCGAGAGGAAACTTGATATTATTGCAATTCCTACAAGCATATGTTCCTCCCTCATAATAATTTTCAGTAGCATCATGAATGAATTTAACAATATAACCAGCACATAAAGCATTCTTTTCATGATCTACTTGCATAGAAAATTTACTACTCTCCACATAAGCAAAATTCTTCTCATTTGGAATAGTGGGAGTATCATAAGAGACTTGAATACTATAAATTTTTTCCACATTAAAAGAGTAATGTTCAGAAAAAGGGTAATCATAATAATGACAAGTTTTATAAATATAATCATCACTACTTTTTATAGCATAAGTTTCATCACAATAATCATCATAAGTAGCAACTTTGTTCTCATCATAATCGATTGAAACCTCTTCCAAGATAGTGGAATCATCACTAAATAAAGTTGACACTCTTCCAAATACACTTTCATATTCATCACAATAAGATTCAACATCCTCCAAAATAGTGGGATCATTACTTCCTAAAGTTGACACTCTTCCAAACCCACTTTCATCAATATAATCATCATAGGTAAGAGGCATGCTATCATCATAACAACTTTGCATATCAAAACTTGTGAGGCTAAAAATATCATCTTCATTAAACATAGCATCCCCAATCTTGGGACAAAACATTAATTTCAGCAAATATATTCTCAAATATTTCATCCTCATCAAACATAGCTTCCCCAAGCTTGGGCCTTTTCATATCATAAGCATAATCACTCTCATCATTAATAGTATGGATAGCACCAATAGTATAGCAATTATTATCATCACAATGAGTAGTAGGAGCAACATCATTTGGGAGGGGTACCTTTTTACCTTTGCTTCTCAATTTTTTCTTTTTCTTCCTCACATCATGTGTGGGTTCAACCCTCTTCTTTGAGCTCCTTATTAATGAGATTGGTTGAATAGAAGGCTCCTCCTCGATACCTGATTCATCATAAGAAATAATAGGAGGATCATGGGAAGTATTTTCCCTTTCATTAGTATTCTCATCATCTTATATATGCTTTATTTTCTTTATGTAATTGGCAATATAAGGATTTTCAATGCAATTCACCGCACAAAACATATAAATCGTCTCTAGATCAAAATCAAGAAGTTTATAACGGGCAAATTCTGGAAGGTGCTTAATTAAATGTTTCATTTCTTCATAACCCATAAGCAAACTAAGTTTATTATAATGTGCGAGGGAAATCAAATCATCACAATTTTTGGACACGATTCGATCATGAAATAATTTGCATCGGAGATGTAAATGACCACGTTCATTGCAAAGTTCACAAGCACGGCAAAGGAAATGTAAATTTTCAGCATCCTTATCTATCCTTTCTTGCAAAAATTTAGTTTCCAAATGCTTATGCCTCTTGCAATATCCATTTTCCCTATTTGGTGTGTCCATGCAAATCCAATGCTCTCCACAAAAATCGACATGCTTATAAGAGACGTTTTTCTCATAACTAGTGCAATCATCATTAGTACTATGGATATTCAGGGAGTTCATACTAACAACATTGCAATCATGCTCATCATTCAAAGATTTAGTATCAGACATTTTATAGACTTCTTCTAGCACTTGAGCAAAATTTTCCTTTTCATCATACTTACGAAAGATATTAAAAAGATGAAGCGTGAGAGGCAAACTCAATTCCATTTTTTAGTTTTCTTTTATAGACTAAACTAGTGACAAAACAAGAAACAAAAAGATTCGATTGCAAGATCTAAAGATATACCTTCAAGCACTCACCTCCCCGGCAACGGCGCCAGAAAAGAGCTTGATGTCTACTACACAACCTTCTTCTTGTAGACGTTGTTGGGCCTCCAAGTGCAGAGGTTTGTAGGACAGTAGCAAATTTCCCTCGAGTGGATGACCTAAGGTTTATCAATCTGTGGGAGGCATAGGATGAAGATGGTCTCTCTCAAGCAACCCTGCATCCAAATAACAAAGAGTCTCTTGTGTCCCCAACACACCCAATACAATGGTAGATTGTATAGGAGCACTAGTTCGGCGAAGAGATGGTGATACAAGTGCAATATGGATGGTAGATAAAGGTATTTGTAATCTGAAATTATAAAAACAGCAAGGTAGCAAGTGATAAAAGTGAGCGTAAACGGTATTGCAATGGTAGGAAACAAGGCCTAGGGTTCATACTTTCACTAGTGCAAGTTCTCTCAACAATAATAACATAACTGGATCATATAACTATCCCTCAACATGCAACAAAGAGTCACTCCAAAGCCACTAATAGTGGAGAACAAACGAAGAGATTATGGTAGGGTACGAAACCACCTCAAAGTTATCCTTTCTGCTCGATCTATTCAAGAGTCCGTAGTAAAATAACACGAAGCTATTCTTTCCGTTCAATCTATCATAGAGTTCATACTAGAATAACACCTTAAGACACAAATCAACCAAAACCCTAATGTCACCTAGATACTCCATTGTCACCTCAAGTATCCATGGGCATGATTATACGATATGTATCACACAATCTCAGATTCATCTATTCAACCAACACAAAGTACTTCAAAGAGTGCCCCAAAGTTTCTACCGGAGAGTCAAGATGAAAACGTGTGCCAACCCCTATGCATAGGTTCATGGGCGGAACCCGCAAGTTGATCACCAAAACATACATCAAGTGGATCACGTGAATATCCCATTGTCACCACAGATAAGCACGGCAAGACATACATCAAGTGTTCTCAAATCCCTAAAGACTCAATCCGATAAGATAACTTCAAAGGGAGAACTCAATTCATCACAAGAGAGTAGAGGGGGGAGAAACATCATAAGATCCAACTATAATAGCAAAGCTCGCGATACATGAAGATCGTGCCAAAGAGAGAACACGAGAGAGAGAGATCAAACACATAGCTATTAGTACATACCCTCAGCCCCGAGGGTGAACTACTCCCTCCTCGTCATGGAGAGCGCCAGGATGATGAAGATGGCCACCGGTGAGGGATCCCCCCTCCCGCAGGGTGCCGGAAACAGGGTCCCGATTGGGTTTTGGTGGCTACAGAGGCTTGCGGCAGCAGAACTCCCGATCTATCTTTTGTTTCGATGTTTTCGGGGTATATGGAGATATATAGGTGAAAGAAGTTTGTCGGGGGACGCTCCAGGGGCCCACGAGACAGGGGGCGCGCCCAGTAGGGGGGGCACCCCCACCCTCGTGGCTTCCTCGAAGCTTCTCTGACGTGAACTCCAAGTCTCTTGGATCTTGTTCGTTCCAAAAATCACGCTCCTGAAGGTTTCATTCCGTTTGGACTCCGTTTGATATTCCTTTTCTTTGAAACACTGAAATAGGCAAGAAAACAACAATATGGGCTGGGCCTCCGGTTAATAGGTTAGTCCCAAAAGTAATATAAAAGTGTATAATAAAGCCCGTAATCATTCAAAACAAATAATATAATAGCATGAATGCTTCATAAATTATAGATACGTTGGAGACGTATCATTCACCACCATCTTGAGGTTGATCTTGCCCTTGATCTTGTTCACGAGGTTGAGGGCCTTCAGTTTGTTCTTCGGAAGCGTGTGGGTCTTGGGTTGTTGATGGCTCCACTTGAGTGGAGCATTGTCCTTCTCCTTCGGCCACAAGGGGTTCCTCAATGGGTAGGATATAACCAACACCCATTCTTCTTATGGCTTGGGGAGGAATTTCATCACCTACATCACAAGTACCACTTTGCTGCACTTGGGAGCCGTAATTCTCATCAAAATCCAAGTTACACGTCTCCTTAATGAGTCAAGTGTACTTGTTGAGGACACGGTAAGCATGAGAGTTTGTAGCATAACCAACAAATATGCCCTCATGAGCTCTAGCCTCAAATTTATACAAACGAACACCTTTCTTGAGAATGAAACACTTACACCCGAACACCCGGAAGTACTTGAGGTTGGGCTTGTTACTGGTGAGTATTTCATACGGAGTCTTGTTCAAGCCTTTGCAGAGATAGAGCCGATTTGATGCATGACATGCTGTGTTGATGGCTTCGGCCCAAAAGTTGTAAGGAGACTTGAACTCCGCCATCATGGTCCTTGCCGCATCCATCAACGTCCAGTTCTTCCTCTCCACTACACCATTTTGTTGAGGGGTGTAAGGTGCAACTTTTTGATGATTGATCCCCTCATCACTAAGAAACTCATCCAAGGTGTAGTTCTTGAACTCGGTGTTGTTGTCACTCCTTATTATCAAGATCTTTGCATCATGTTGACATTGAGCTTCATTTGCAAAGTCGATGACGGTTTGTTGAGTCTCGCTCTTCCTCTTGAAGAAATATACCCAAGTATATCTTGAATAGTCATCCACGATCACCAAGCAATACTTTCTACCCCCAAGACTATCAAAGGATGGAGGCCCAAAGAGGTCCATGTGGAGGAGCTCCAAGGGTCTATTCGAGTAGATGATAGTCGTGGGAGGGTGAGCCTTCTCATGTAGCTTTCTTTCGATACAAGCACTGCAAGCACGATCTTTGACAAAACTAACATTCGTTAGTCCATGGACATGGTCCCCCTTGAGAGGACTTTGCAAAGATCTCATATTAACATGGGCTAGATGGCGATGCCAAAGCCATCCCACATCAACTTTACCCATTAGGCATGTTGCGATCTTAGTGGGTCGCTCCGAAAAGTTAATCACATAAAGACCGTTCTCGACATGCCCAACAAAGGCTACTTTAAGAGTCTTGCTCCACAAGAGGGCCACGATATCAATATCAAAGAAAATGGCAAAACCCATGAGTACAAGTTGATGAACAGAAAGTAAATTGTATGCAAGGGACTCAACAAGCATGACTTTCTCGATTGTGAGATCATGAGAAATGACAACCTTGCCAAGACCCAATACCTTGGAGAACGAGGCATCACCCCACTCGACATTGTCGTGCATAGATAGATTCTTTTGCACGTCCACCACCAAGTCCTTGCTTCCGGTTATATGATTTGTGGCTCCACTATTGAGCAACCATGATCCTCCACCAGAAGCAAACACCTTGTTGGTGGCTTTGGCCATGAGGCATTTGGCGGTGATGTTCTCGTTGGGTGAATCGAAGAGAGACACCCGTGGAGTGGTGGCAATGGCAATGGAGGCCATGACCATGACTTCACTCTCTTCATCATCATCATCCTCCTCATTGTATTCTTATTGTGCCACCAACCCTTTGGTAGGAGTCTTCTTGGTGAAGTTGTTCTTGTTGGGGAAAGACTTGGCTTTGTCTTTTTGAATGAGCTTGCCACCATTGTCTTCCCGCTTCTCGCAAGGACAATACACAACAAAGTGACTCACATTGCCACAATTGTAACATGTTCTCACATGTTGCTTGCCCTTGAAGCCACTTGAGTTGTTCTTGTTGAAGTTGGGCTTAGTGTTCTTCTTGCTCCAAAATTGCCTTGAAGCAAGAGCCTTGAGCTCATGATAATCATATTTCGTATCTTCGGGGTTGCTCTCCTCATCATCTTCTTCTTCCTCTTCTTCCACACTAGCCTTGGACTTCAAGGCAAGGTTGGGCTTCTTTGCTCTTTGAGAATGCAACACCGCATTGTCGACGGTCTTGTCCAAAATCTTCATCGCCACAAACTCATCCAACACGGCATGTGAGGACAAGGTGTGGAAGTCCAGCCTTTGATGGATGACGGAAGACATAGCCTTGTGGTAAGGCATCATGGCCTTGAGGAACTTGTGCTTGATCCAATTGTCATCCGTATCCTTACTCCCATGATCTTGGAGTGAGACCGCGAGGGTGGTCAATCTCCAGTAAAGCACACGAGGTTCTTCATCTTCGATTGCAAACTCATCGGCTTCATCTTGAACCACTTTGTAGTTGGAGCGTTGAATGCTAGCGCTTCCCTTCTAGAGGGAGATAACATGTTGCCATGCTTCCTTGGCCACGGTGAAAGGTCGGAGATGAGCAAT
Organism: Triticum aestivum; assembly: GCF_018294505.1. Lineage (NCBI taxonomy): Eukaryota > Viridiplantae > Streptophyta > Magnoliopsida > Poales > Poaceae > Triticum > Triticum aestivum. The sequence continues at coordinate 52,188,747 of NC_057804.1, forward strand.
GTCTTCGGGTGGAATTGCATCTTGAAGGATGAAGAGCATTCTCATTGAATTGGTTATCCGCGGCTTCTCTTGGGGTGAAGTTGCTTGGGTCATGCAGATGGAAACCTTCTTCAATGGCTCTCCAAAGATTAGTGTTAACATGTTTTAAATGACGCTTAAAGTGATAGACCCAAGCATCAAAATCTTCATTTTTCGCAATCTTAGGAGGAGGGCCGGCATGATTTAAATGAGTAGAGGGAATCGTTCCTCCATAAGTAAGTGGAGGTTCCACATGGGCAAAGATGCCGGTGCCATTTCTACCACTAGTAGAAGGACCCTTTTCACTAGTAGCTTCCCCCTTGTCACAGTTAGCATCCGTCACCTTGTTAGTGGGATCACCCACTTTCATCGTCGAGGTAGATAGTTTAAGTCCTTCTAAGAATTTATTAAACATGCTTTCAACCTCGGTCGTCATGGAGGTTTTCAATGTGTCCAAAGCCACGTTGAATTCCTCACGAGAGACCGTGGTTCCCCCATCGGCCGTAGACGAGCTCGGATTCACATCGGAGTGCTCCTCCCCACCGTCTACAGTGTCAACCATACTCTTCGGACGACAAAGTCCTTAATAATGAGATGAGGCTCTGATACCAATTGAAAGGACCGATATAGTTGACTAGAGGGGGGGTGAATAGGCAACTAACAATTTTTAGCTTTTCTTTACCAAATTAAACTTTGCATCAAAGTAGGTTGTCTAGATATGCAAGTAGGTGAGCAGCCTATATGATGCAACAACAACAAGTACACAAGCAAGCAACGGAAATAACACAATATAGCTAGCACAAGTAAATGTGAGAGATAACCAAAAGTGGAACCGACGGAGACGAGGATGTGTTACCAAAGTTCCTTCCTTTTGAAGGGAAGTACGTCTCCGTTGGAGTGGTGTGGAGGCACAATGCTCCCTAAGAAGCCACTAGGGCCACCGTATTCTCCTCACGCCCTCACACAATGCGAGATGCCGTGATTCCACTATTGGTGCCCTTGGAGGCGGCGACCGAACCTTTACAAACAAGGTTGGGGCAATCTCCACAACTGAATTAGAGGCTCCCAACGACACCACGAAGCTTCACCACAATGGAATATGGATCCGAGGTGACCTCAACCGTCTAGGGTGCTCAAACACCCAAGGGTAACAAGATCCGCAAGGGATTAGTGAGGGGAATCAAATTTCTCTTGGTGGAAGTGTATATCAGGGCCTTCTCAACCAATCCCGAGCAAATCAGCAAGTTTGATTGGCTAGGGAGAGAGATCGAGCGAAAATGGAGCTTGGAGCAACAATGGAGCTTTGGGGGAAGAGGCAGGTCAACTTTGGAGAAGAAGGCCCCCTTTTATAGAGGGGGGAACAATCCAACCGTTACCCCCCAAAACAGCCCCGCAGAGCGGGTACTACCACATGGAGCGATGGTACTAGCGCTGGGCCCAGTGGTACTACTGCTCCCCCTCGTGGTACTGCCGCGCAGACTGAGAGGGCTAGAACATGAGCAGGAATTAGACCTAGTGCTGTACTAGCCGCGATGGTAGGGCGGTACTACCGCTCGTGAGCGGTACTACCGCTTCTACTGCCGCCGCTTAGTGCCGCACAATCCGACACAAGAGGCGACCCCCTCGAGTCGAGGCGGTAGGAGGCCGGTACCGCAGCGGTACTACTGCTGCAGAGCGGTACTGCCACTGTGGCTCTTGAGCGGTACTACCGCTGGGCACCACGGTACTACCACTGGGACCAAAACATATTCACAGGAAGGAAAAAGGAAGCTCCATAAAGCGGGAAGGCTCAGTGGGTGCGAAGAGGATGTGTACGTGTTGATTCCACCCTAGCCATACCAAAACGGACCCCCGCTTAATAGTACGGTGACTTCTACGAAACAAGTCCACCAAAACAGAAATGAAGGAGCTACACCGTCTTTGATTAAATCTCCGAGGGGAAGGAATTGTCTCGTGCCAAAGGATGAATCTCTGAAATGCTCAAGGCACACGATTAGTCCGCAAGCGTGTTGTCATCAATCACCAAAACTACATAGAGAGAGATATGTCTTAACACCTGTGACCAAAGGTGATCGGACAGGCCGACCATGGGTTGAATTTGGGGGTGACTAGCTCAATAGCATAGATGTCTCGGAGTGCGCGTTTGCGCTCCCTCTTTGGGATAGAGTGACATAGATCATGTTCATTGTTCTGATCTCCAGTGGAAATTTCTTCTGTCCCCCCATGTTTGGCCGGTGAGATTCGTCCTCGTCTTCGCTTTGAGTTCCCTTCCCATGGTGTTCAGCGTTGAGCTTGCCGGCCTGCTTGAAGACCCAACATTCTCTGTTGGTATGATTAGCTGGTTTATCGGGAGTGCCGTGAATCCGGCAGGGCCTGTCTAGAATTTTATCCAGGCTGGATGGACCGTCTCTGTTGCCTTTAAATGTCTTCTTCCGTTGACCGGGTCTGGAGCCCCTGAACCCGGTGTTTACCGCTGTATTGTCTGGGCTTTCTTCATTATTTCGACATTTGTTTTTATTGCGTTGTGGCTTTCCATTGCCATCCCTGACTTCGGATGTGCCAGGATCGCTAGTGCTACTACGAGCTAGCCAGGTGTCCTCACCCGTGCAAAAGCGGGTCGGGAGTGTAGTTAAGGTTGCCATTGTCCTTGGCTTTTCTTGGCTGAGGTGTCTGGCTAGCCATTCGTCCCGGACACTGTGTTTGAAGGCCGCTAAGGCTTCGGCGTCCGGACAGTCGATGATTTGGTTCTTCTTAGTGGGAAACTGGTTCCAAAGCTTACAGGCTGATTCTTCGGGTTGTTGGATTATGTGACTTAGATCGTCTGCATCCGGAGGTCGGACATAGGTCCCTTGAAAATTGGCCCGAAAGGCATCCTCAAGTTCTTCCCAGCTTCCAATGGAATTTTTGGGGAGGCTTTTCAGCCAGTGCCGAACTGGTCCTTTTAGCTTGAGGGGTAAGTATTTGATGGCATGGAGATCATCTCTGCGAGTCATGTGGATGTGAAGAATAAAGTCTTCTATCCATACCGCAGGGTCTGTCGTTCCGTCGTATGCCTTGATATTTATGGGGTTAAACCCTTCTGGAAATTCATGATCCAGCACCTCATCGGTGAAGCATAGGGGGTGTGCGGCACCCCTGTATTTGGCTGTGTCGTGGCGTGGGTCTGACGGTTGTAATGTTCGGTGTTGGTTTTGAACTAGTAAATGACCGGCATATTTGGTTTGATAATCATGGTCCTGTGTAGGAGCACGTTCCCAGGATCCATAGATGGACTTGGTTCTGCCAGCCTTTCTGTCCATGTTCTCACGTATATCGTGTTTCTGGTCCTTCGTCGCAACCTTCCTTCCTTTGCGGGGAGGTGGTGTGGGTTTGTGTGCGGCGTTGCTAGCCGCTCTGTCTCGATCACGAGGTGGTCGGTCCGGTTTGTCGGTCGTATTATTTTTTGGCGGTATGGCGCAATAGCCTCGTCGTCGAATTCGGGCAGTAGTTTTTGCTTAGGATAGCTCTTTGTTTGGCGATTACCACCGTATTTTTCCTCAGTGTCGAGCACTTCTTTCCATCTATCATTGAGCGTATCCTGTGCGGCTTTAAGCCGCTGCTTTTGCTTCTTCAAGCTCCTCGCGGTGGCATAAGTCTCTGGTGGAGGTGCTTTTGTTCCAAAGGTTTTTCTGGGACGATGAATGCATCGTCGCCCTGACTAATCTCCTCTTCGGAGACGGGTTGATAATTGGTATCTTCAGTGTCGGTGTGGTCGGATAGTGGTCCCGGACTGTGTTTGCCGTCATCTCGCTCGTCCTGCTCCATTGCTAGGTCTGCGAAGTCTTCATTGTTTTCGGCGTCGTCCGGAGTATTGCCTTCTCCTGTGATGGTGTTGCTGTTTTGTCCACGGCGTTGTTTAGAGCGGCGCCGCTGACGTCGGTGCTTTGGCTACTTCTCAGGAGGCTTATCCTCAACGAGATCTTTTTTTGTCATCGCCATTGTTCTCTTTGGGTGTATCCATCATGTATATGTCGTATGAGGAGGTGGTTGTCCAGCGCCCTGTAGGCGGTGGTTTCTGTTCCTCTCTGGCATCGTCGTCCATACCGTCGATGTCTTCGGAGTCGAAATCAAGCATGTCGGTTAAGTCGTCGACAGTGGCTATCAAGTGGGTGGTGCGTGGGAGACGAAGTTCTTTGTCATCCGCTTCCCACTCAAGCCGGACATAGTTCGGCCGCAAATCTCCTAACAAGGCGAGGGATTTTAATGAGTTTAACACATCACCTAGAGGTGAGTTTTGGAAGATGTCCGCGGAGCTGAACTCTAAGATCGGCGCCTAGCCAGGTTTCATGGACGCGGATGCACGCGGTCCGGAACCTATAGCCGGAGATAAGTCCGAGGTTCCGGTGGCACAGGCCTAGCTTGATGTTGGGTTTGTGTGCGGCTCGAGCGCCGCTGAGTCCACGGCTTCCGAGGCGGGGTTAGGCTTCCCGTCTTCGGAAGACGTGATTTGTTCCGAATCTAGGGCCAGAGCGGTTACAAGCGCTATATCCTGAGTGTTGCCAGATGACATATTTAAGTCATGTTCATCATGGTGGCAGGGGGCAGCCGTCAGGGGTTCGAATCCATCGAAGATCAAGTCTCCATGGATATCGACCACAAAATTCAGGCTTCCAAATCTGACCTGATGGCCAGGGGCGTAGCTATCGATCTGCTCTAGATGGCCAAGCGAGTTGGCCCGCAGCGCGAAGCCGCCGAATACGAAGATCTGTCCGGGGAGGAAGATCTCCCCTGGACTGGATTGTTGTAGATGATTGATGGAGCCATCAAGCCTTTTGATGACGACGCAGTGGAACTCTCAATGAAAGCACCAATGTCGGTGTCAAAACCGGCGGATCTCGGGTAGGGGGTCCCGAACTGTGCGTCTAAGGCTAATGGTAACAGGAGGCGGGGAACACAATGTTTACCCAGGTTCGGGCCCTCTCTATGGAGGTAATACCCTACTTCCTGCTTGATTGATCTTGATGAATATGAGTATTACAAGAGTTGATCTACCACGAGATCGTAATGGCTAAACCCTAGAAGCTAGCCCATGATTATGATTGTTCTTGTCCTACGGACTAAACCCTCCGGTTTATATAGACATCGGAGGGGGCTAGGGTTACACAAGGTCGGTTACAGAGAAAGGAATCTACATATCCGAATCGACAAGCTTGCCTTCCACGCAAAGGAGAGTTCCATCCGGACACGGGACGAAGTCTTCTATCTTCTATCTTCATAGCCCAACAGTCCGGCCCATGCATATAGTCCGGCTGTCCGAGGACCCTTAATCCAGGACTCCCTCAGTGGGTGGGATTTTGCATACCTTGCGGGAGAAGAGGAGGAGGCGGGGGAGCAGGGGCCGAAAAGGCCATCACCGGGATTTGGGAGGGAGCAGTCACGCAGGGCTCTGCTTGGTCCCCGACTATTCCCTTTGACGGCGGAGGAGCGGGAGCTGAAGAGGGCATCAGCGGGATAAGGGAGAGAGCAGAGGAGGCATCCTCGCAAGGCTCGGTTCGGTCGTCGGCGACGTCCTTGGACGGCGGCCTCTTCGAGAAACACGACGGCGCCATGGGATGAAGGAAGGATTGGAAGCGGGAGGTGGTGCGGTGGAGATGGCTGCGACGACGCCCTAGCCTAGGGCATTGCATGACTGGGGAAGGACGCGAAGGGGGGTTGTGGACTGTCGCTGGCTCGATGGGCTTTTCTGGGCTATCCACTTGCGCCATTTAATTTTCCTGGGTGTCCACGAACGCCACTTAACATTTTTTTGGTGGATGGCATATGTGGGACTAGTGGGACCCAACGCCACTTACATCCTGATCTCTAGGAGTTAAAACAATTATGTGGAATTTGCTAGAGTGCTCTCCGAAATAGTGATAGTGTTGCAGGTGTTTCTTTTTTTAGCAAAAGGGGTTTCCCACCGATTTTCATTACAGAAAACATGAATGGCTTTTTACACGCTACTCCCTCTGGTGGTTTTGGTTAGTTTGAACTAAAACCACGACAAAAATTATAGAACGAATGTTGCAAACCTAGATCAGTTTTACTCCCTCCGTTTCGAAATATAAGTCTTTGCAGAGATTCCACTCTGGACCACACATGGAGCAAAATGAGTGAATCTATACTTTAAAATACATCTACATACATTCGTATGTGGTCCATAGTGAAATCTCTACATAGACTTATAATTAGGAAGGCAGGGAGTAATTCATTTTTGAGGATCTAGTAGAGTATCTCCTTTTTTAGGGTTAGCAGAGAATCTCCTGAACCAAGTTGAACGAGGAAGTGCCCCCGCAAGAAAAGTAAAAGCTGAGCGAGGAATTTGTGACTCGGGGGCGCATAGGTCACATGGGCCCGCCTCATCCCGTCTGGCGTGGACAATTCGGGCACGCTCGCAGCGACCAGCAACACAGCAATGGAATCGGCCGGCCCCCGGTCTCGGCATTGGATTTGGAGGAGATGTCTGGACCCTCATCGGAAAAATCACTCGATCCACCACCACCTTGACACATCTGCAGCTTCTTCTTCTTCCCTTCGTGCTACACTGTTACGACTGCTGGGTCGATCCAGTCGCCTCCCTTATCTTCGGGAACCCCCGATCCACACCAATTATTCCCCCAACTATATCTACCTGCTGCTCTACATGACCACATCACGTCCTCCTTATCTGGAGTTCAGTCGCTATTTCCGAGCCATGATGCTAGATGAGTGCGGCACGTTCTGGGCGCAGAACCAATGGTAGAGCGTTCGTCTATACCAACAATGGGTCGATGGGGCGAAAGAATGACTTTTCAGACGAGGGACGTACGTACGTGGTACATGTTGATAAGGCGATGCGTACTTCGTGTAGGGTTGCCCGCGACCACCCTCATATAATGGGGGGCTGTACGGTACAGACTAGTCAGAGATTACTACTACCAGCTCTGTTCAGCAGCACTCAGCCATTGTGCTGTGATGTGATGTGCCGCGTTGGAAGTTAGCCCGTGGCGAAGCCAAACGAAAAAGGTTAAGTAGTTAAGCAAGATTATTAATTAATTTTTTAAATGAGATTATTAATTAATTAATTAATTCTGCTTCTGTTCATGTCGGCGTTGATTGAGTCATGCCGCTACCGACTAGGACTACGCTCGATCCCTGTCTGCGCCTTTTCTGCACATAGTTTTCTCGACCGACTTTCTGGGAACGCCGATTGACGGGGTATGGGTTGCTGCAATCCGCCTGGCTTTCCGAGCCCGGGACGCATATTTCGAAGCTTCCCACCCCGTTGTTCCATTTGCATCATACCCCACCTACTTGCCCAGCTTCTAATCTAATCGAAAAACGCGGTTTTATTCTAATTCTATGCAAGCAAAATGGTTGGCCGCGCATTGTTTTCGGCCATCTGGGGACTAGTTTATGCGGCCGTGGTTGGTTCGGGCTCGCCCATCATCGAGCTGCGAGTGGAGAGCGTAACGGCTTCACCTCTCCGGTCTGCCCCCCACCGCCGGAGCTGACCTGTGGACCGCTCCAGATATGGCAATACCTTTTCCCGTCCACTTGTCGATGCCCCGGGGCGGTGTAGCCATGGCTCGCCCATCAATCGAAATCGATCGGATCCATGAGCGGTACCCACATTTAGCAACACCAAAATTATTGAATCAAACAAAAAAAAACTCGCGGCGAAATTTAATTTCTTTTACGGGAGCGGCGAATTTAATTAGCACGTCCGTCGAAGCATACGCGCGCCAATTAAAGTACTACATGAAAGTTTCTCTGTAGAACAGGTTCTCACGCACGTACCTAGAGCCAGGGCTCCGCCTCCTCCTCCTCCTTCTTCAAAAAAGAAAGTTAGGGTGCATTGCCTTTCGCCGGCGCCGACGCAGGTCCGCCTCGTCTCCGGTGGCCCTAGGGTCATGGAGGCGCGGTGGATCCTGACAAGGGCCGGCAGAAGGGTTCCGTTATTAGTTGTTTTTTCAATCTTGTTAGGGTTTGTGTCCTACTCAGAAAGGAGAGACGACGGCGGTTCCCTGAAGATGAAATAAAGGTCTCGCCGCCTAGCCCCCGTTCCGGCGGTGCGTCTAGTATCGTTGGTGGGCGAGTGGAGGTTTGTCTCCGGCAGGTCTATCTTTGTTGGATTTGCTCGGATCTCGTCGTTCTTCGTCTACGTTCTTGTGTCTTCGGTTTGGATCATTCCGATCTACGTTATTTTTCATCGGCGGCGGTTGCTATTCTGGAGTGCTGGTCCTATGGGGCCTTAGCACGACGACTTCCCCACCGTCTACTACAATAAGTTGTGCCCGGCTCCGGCGATGGAGGGGCGATGACGGCGGCGCGCCTTCGGCTCGCTTCGGTGTTTGTAGTCGTCGCTAGATGGTCTACGAATTTGGATGTAATTTTTATTTCTGGTATTCGTTGTACTGCCGTGATTGAAAATGAATAGATTGGAAGTTTTTCTGAGAAAAAAAGAAGGATAAGCGCGCCATACGTTGTCAAACGTCCAGGGTGTTTGCTTTGCGAGGTTTTTCTTTTCGGGGTTTACGACGTGATCTTAGGTCACTGCGAGTTCACGTTGATGCGTACATCGCCGCTAATACAGCGTCTCCAAATGCTCTAATCGAGCACGAGCTGCACGCATGCTTGGTGCAAGTTGGCCTGTCACAGTTCGCATGTGATAAAACGAGGGTTGATCTTTGAATTATGATTTAGGAGTACGTACGCATGGTATATATGTACTACACTTACTGTGCCGAGTCCTGTTTTACCGGCCGGATCGAGATGTGTATGTTCACTGTTCAGTCATGTCAGCATGTAGGTTTGTATTTTCCGTTCCAATTATTGGAGCCAAGGCATGCATGCATGCTCGTGCCGTGGGGTCTTGGACCCATGGACCCCGACGACTTTTGTGATGGCGACTCTTCGGAACATGGCAGAAATCACTGTTTTGATCTAAGGACGAAATCAATTCACAAACTGAACTGTTCTGAGAAAAAATTCACCCAACTAACCTTTTTATGTGGCGCCCGATAGCTAGGCGCCACACTACACTGTGCAGCGCCTAACACATAGGTGCCACACATCTGGACAACGTGGCACCCCGGAGCCAGGCCTGGCCCCACCTCTGATGGTGCAGCGCCTAGCGAAAGGCGCTACACTATCATGTGCAGCGCCTAGACGAAAGACGCTACACATGCACTTACTAACCATCTCGGGGGCAACAGAGAGCAAGACTAAAAATTGATTGATCCACCACGCGTGGCCTGACCGGCGAGCTTAAACGCATAGGGCGCGGCGTGACCTGACATGCCATGACATGCACGGTCAGAATTTGAGTTACTACCTGCTGTGGTTGATCTGCAGGTTGGTTGGCTCAGGGGCAGAGACTGGCTGCTGGTCACGTATTTGTACACCCATGCTCCTGCGGTTAAAAGCAAGCAAGCACGAACCCTTGGACGGTCACTGCGAATCTTCTCCATCCCTGTTATGTGTCGGCCACTATGCAATCAGATCAAATGATCTTCTTAAAAAAAAGAGCCCGGGGTATGATCAGAACGAGCATATGTGCATGGATCGATTAAATAAAAGGAATATGTAGCCAAAGATCAACAAGAGTGAGCGCGCGCTGGGGAGAGTAGTATATTTCCGTTTAGTTTCGCCAGATTTTGTCTCTCCTTCAATAATGACCAGGCATTGAGCAGTGGAGTACAACTAGCATCTAGCCAGTGTAGTTAATCAAGAATAGTGTCGGCCGGCCCGTGGTGGTAACAGTAAAACGGAAGCGCAGAGCTGTTGCTACTAGCCACTGCAGGGCAGTACGTACGTAAACAGTAAATGCGCAACAGAACTTACCAGTAGTAGGGATAGATTCATCGCATGGCATATCTACCTACTGCGAGCAAGGCAGGGCAAGTGCAGGTAGTAACTCAAATTTTGACCGTGCATATCATGTCACGCCACGCCCTATGCGTTTACAGCTCAGCCGGTCAGGCCACATGCGGTGGATCAATCTTGCAGCGCCTAGACGTTAGGCGCTACACTGTATCGTGTAGCGCCTAGCTCTCAGGCGCTGCACACTGACTTAGCAATTTTTAGCTTTGCTCTCTGTTGCCCCGAGGCGCTTAGTAAGTGCATGTGTAGCGTCTTTCGTCTAGGCGCTGCACATGATAGTGTAGCGCCTTTCGCCTAGGCGCTGCACCATCAGGGGTGGGGTCAGGCCTGGCTCCGGGGTGCCACGCTGTCTAGATGTGTAGCGCCTGTGTGTTAGGCGCTGCACAGTGTAGTGTGGCGCCTAGTTATCGGGCGCCACATAAAAAGGTCAGTTGGGTGAATTTTTTTCCAGAACAGTTCAGTTTGTGAATTGATTTCGTCCTTAGGTCAAAACAGTGATTTCTGCCGCGGAACATAACTACGCATTGACTTGTTATTATACGGCGCGACGTCACTGCGTATGATAACATGCATGTGCCAGTACTCAGTAGTGAAAACGCGGGTAAATTTATGTCGCCGACCTCAGCAAGAATATAAATGTACAAGTAACTAACATGGCTCAAATGATTAGATTTCTTGTGAGGAAACCGGCTCATAGTGGTTAAATCATAGACTTTGCACCTGTGCACGTATTTTTTTTGGATTTATTTCAGTCTTTGATGTTTCGTCCGCGCCTATGATGACTTCTTCAATCTCCGGATATCTTTTGAGGGCTAGTATCACCATAGGCCCAGTATCTCGGAGGTGGTTATAGGGCTATGATATATGTGTGTGCATTCATAGATGTGATTGTATGTGGGTGCATGTGAGCATATGGGGTTGTATAGTTTTTAAAAAAGATACTACCATAGTGCTTTTAGTTCTACTTCAGTACATGAAGGATGAAAAAGACATACATGCTTAGCGAGTCAAAGTTATTCCAAAGGTGCATTTTTTTCCTTCTTGTCGAGATCTTGCTCAAAGTGTGATCGTTTTGTATCTTCCTAAGATGCTATCTTGGGACGATTCACTTACTCAAAGTAAAACCCTAGTTGGTAGACCGAGAAACAAACATGACTTTTGTTTTTGCGGGGAAGGAACAAACATGACATGAAAGCTCCCGCAGCCAAATCGACCGACCCATATCGGGTCGCAGAGAAAAGAGCCAAGCCAACAATCCCGGAATGGACCTGGTACGAAGAAACTCTCATGCCACCATGTAAAGATGCAGCTAGCAAGAAGTTTTAGCCTTTACAAGGAAAAAAAACATCAAATAAATATCCTTAAATATGCACGGACATGTCCGAACGTATCCATGAAGGCGCCTTCCCTCCAACACTAGCCCTCAAAGAATCAGGACACAAACCTTCAAAACACCATGCAAGTCATGGAATATTTTTAACACTACAAGTGTTCACTAGTGCAATAATCTCTTACTAGTGGCGTGCCAAAAAGTCTACTAGTGACATATAGGTGACACTGACTAGTATCACGCCACTGGCAAGTGATTACTAGTGGTCTGCAAACCGCACATCACGAGTAACAAATACACTAATGGTGTGTGTGCTTATACGACCCACCACTAATAACCTTCCACACTAGTGCCGAGCGTTCATGGCCGCACGCCACACTAATAATTTTCAGTATTAAAAAATCCAAATTATTAGATACATACTGTTGGGAACGTAGCATGCAATTTTAAAAAAATTCTACACTCATGCAAAATCTATCTAAAAGATGCATAGCAACGAGAAGGGAATAGTGTGTCTACGTACCCTCGTAGATCGAAAGTAAAAGCGTTTGACAACGCGGTTGATGTAGGCGAACTTCTTCTCATTCCGACCGATCAAGTACCGACCGTACGGCATCTCCGAGTTCTGCACACGTTCAACACGATGACGTTCCTCGCCCTCTTGATCTAGCAAGGTGTCGAGGAAGTAGATGAGTTTCGTCAGTACGACAACATGGTGACGGTGATGGTGAAGTGATCCGCGCAGGACTTCGCTTAAGCACTACGAGGATATGACTGGAGGCGTAAACTGTGGAAGGGGGCGCCGCACACGGCTAACGATTGTTGTTGTGTGTTCTAGGCGCTCCCTCCCCATGTATATATAGGTGGGAGGGAGGGAGGAGCATCCCTAGGGGCCCCAAGCAGGAGGGATCCTACTTGGGCTCCTCCCTAGGCCGGCGCCCCCCTTTCCTTCTTTTGGCGATGAGGGGAAGGAAGGAGGAGGTGGCGCGCCCCTTTTCCTTTTTCCCACCAAGGGGGAAGGAAGGAGGAGGTGGCGCATCTTTGATCAACACATGTCTGTTTAGGAAACTTAACCATCTTTGATCAACGAGCTAGTCTAGTAGAGGCTTACTAGGGACACAGTATTTTATCTATGTATCCACACATGTATTAAGTTTCCGGTTAATACAATTCTAGTATGAATAATAAACATTTATCATGATATAAGGAAATATAAAATAATAACTTTATTATTGCCTCTAGGGCATATTTCCTTCAGTCTCCCACTTGCACTAGAGTCAATAATCTAGTTCACATCTTTATGTGACTAACACCCATAGTTCACATCGCCATGTGACCAATACCCAAAGGGTATACTAGAGTCAACAATCTAGTTCACATCGCTATGTGATTAACACCCAAAGAGTACTTAGGTGTGATCATGTTTTGCTTGTGAGAGAGGTTTAGTCAACGTGTCTGCCATATTCTGATCCGTATGTATTTTGCAAATTTCTATGTCTACAATGCTCTGCATGGACCTATTCTAGCTAATTGCTCCCACTTTTAATATGTATCCAGATTGAGACTCGGAGTCATCTAGATCGGTGTAAAAGCTTGCATCCACGTGACTCTTTACGACGAACTTCTTTATCACGTCCATAACCGAGAAACATTTCCTTGGTCCTCTGAGGATAATTTTGACCATTGTCTAGTAATCTACTCCTAGATCACTACTGTACCCCATCGCCAAATTCATGGCAAGGTACATAAAACGTCTGGTACACATCATGACATAATTTATATAACCTATGACTGAGGCACGGGGAATGATTTTTATTCTCTCTTTATCTTCTGTCGTGGTCGGGTTTTGAGTCTTAATCAACTTCACACCTTACAACACAGGCTAGAACTCCTTATTTGACTGATCCATTTTTAACTCCTTCAAAATCTTGTCAAGGTATGCACTCATTGAAAATGCTATTAAGCGTCTTGATCTATCACTCATAGATCTTGATGCCCAATATATAAGTAGCTTCACTGAGGTCTTTCATTGAGAAACTCTTATTCAAGTATCCTTTTATGCTATCCAGAAGTTCTACATCATTCCAATCAATAATATGTCATCCACATATAATATTAGAAATTCTACAGAGCTCCGACTAACTTTCTTGTAAAAACAGGCTTCACCGTAAGTCTGTATAAAATCATATGCTTTGATCACCTCATCAAAGCGTATATTCCAACTCCGAGATGCTTGCACCAGTCCATAAATGGATCGCTGGAGCTTGCACACCTTGTTAGCATCTATAGAATCGACAAAACCTTCTGGTTGCATCATTTACAACTCTTCTTAGAGATATCCATTTAAGGAATGCAGTTTTGACATCCATTTGCCATATTTCATAAAATGTGGCAATTGCTAAAATGATTTAGACGGACTTAAGCATCGCTACGATTGAGAAAGTCTCATCATGGTCACCCCCTTGAACTTGTCGAAAACCTTTTGTGATAAGTCGAGCTTTGTACACAGTAACATTATCATCAGTGTCAGTCTTCTTCTTGAAGATCCATTTATTCTCTATGGATTGCCGATCATCGGGCAACTCCACCAAAGTCCACACTTTGTTCTCATATATGGATCCTATCTCAGATTTCATGGCCTCAAGCCATATGTTGGAATCTGGGCTCATCATAGCTTCTTCATAGTTCGTAGGTTCGCCATGGTCTAGTAACATGACTTCCAGAAAAGGATTACCGTACCACTCTGGTGTTGATCGTGTTCTGGTTGACCTCCATGCCCACTCCAGGTGAATTGTATGAGCTTGGTTGTCAGCTCCACACAGATGCACTGCAGAGCATTTTTCAGCGGCCTAAACCCAATATGAGTCAGATGCTCAGTATGATGAAGCCGTTGCCTCGAGATGCAGAATAATCAAAGGAATTCTTTGTTCAGGACCTCGAGTACTTGCCGTGCACAGTTTATCATATTCTAAGGCGTACTCTCTGGCCCATTAAGGGACATTCTTCTGAAGCCAAACTTGAAGGGGCTATGAGGACTTTGATTTTCTATATTGTCAATGGCATCAAGTTCAACTCCCAGGATTTCTTCATTAGACAACTTGCTGCATCTGGGATTGATCTTTTTGGCTTGAAGTTTTATGCTCCATGGGTGATGCGCCTAATCAAGCTTCATTCAACTGTCAACTATCAACCTTCTCCACATAATCATCTTGTTTTCTTGCCTGAGGTTGATCTATCTGTTGAAGCCATCTACCCCGACCCTGCCAAAATGTCACTTACTCTTTCACAATGTTGATCATCAAAGCTTCACGCATCCCATCGATGGAGTTCATGTTCCGAATGATGTTGTTCCTGCCTATCCACTTGCTGGCAATGTGCGTCTGCCTCTACGTGCTAATACCGAAGCCACTGTCAGTTCAGTTTCTCAAAGGCCTCAGAAGCGTTCTTGAGTCCTCAATGATCATGAACTGTTTGTGGCCTTACATCAGAAGCAGGACAAGCACCATGACTGTCTAAAGCGTCAAATGCACTGTCTCTTGGTGGATGTCAATCGCATTAGCAATCTGGCTACCAAGAACTCTTTTGTTTCCCATGAGAATGCAAGGCGGTCCTGGAAGAGCCTCACTCTGTTATGTTCTAAAGATGATCTTCAAGCAGATGGCTTCACTGAAAGCTTCAAGTTTGACTCCAGGCATCCACCTAATGCAAGCTGGCATTGTACTCCCTCTCTTGAAGACTCTGAGTATTCATCTTCGGCTGCAACTATTGTTGCCAATGTCGTCGATGAAGAAGATGATGCCACTTCACCCACTGTGACTGCTCTACATATCGACTCTGCACTAGGTCCATCTGCACCACCAAACTCCAGCAACGACCCTGCTCCACCATCTGCTCCTTCTGGGAACGGGTAGATGCTCTATGTCTTCAAACCTTTTTGGTCCTTACTGACAAAAAGGGGAGAAGCATATGAGTTGATAGTCTTCAAATGGGTCCTTATGGGTGGCTGCATTATTTTACCAAGTTTTACAACTCTCGTCTTTTGATACTTTTGGTTCTCTGAGTTGTAACACTTAAACTTGATGGCCGTCTGCTATTTTTTCTGCTATTCTGTGATGCGATGATAAATCCCGCATGAAGTCATTTTGCAAACATCCATTTTCCATTATGCATATCATTATCTTCTTTACTTACTTATATGCATAATGCATTGTCTTCACACTTTGATGTTGGCCTCCACAAAGCAAAACCTGCCATGTGCATTTGCATTCAAATGCAAGTCATCTACATGCACATCTTCATGGGGAGCCTCATCTTATGTATGAAGAAAATACTCACAACACTAAAACTTTCACATACTTTTATCCCCGTTGAAAACTTCAACCAGTTTGTCATCAATCACCAAAAAGGGGGAGATTGTAAGTGCATCTAGTGCCACTCCTAGTTGGTTTTGGAGTATTGATGACAAACCTGGTTGAGGGACTAATGTGTTTGTGAGAATTGCAGGATAACACAGGTAGTAGTCCCATATTGATTCGGTTTACCTACCAGAGATGACCCCTAAAAATGTGTGAAGACATTGAAGACAATGGTGGTCTGTGAAGACATTCACATTGAAGACTATGATAGGAGAAGACATCGTGTGAAGACTATGGAGTGCAAAGACATAGTTGTTTCGCAGCTTCCTTTTCTTCTTCTTGAGTCATAGGAACTACCATACTGTTAAGTGGGGTCCCAGTGAACAAAGTCAGAGTGACTGATGTGATGCTCAACCAAATCATATGTCTTCGAGCGAAGACAATGAGAGCAAATCTTATCCAGAGCTGGATGAGTCAGCTTGACTTTTATCCCAAGTTAAGCTGCCGCGCGTGTTTGAAATTTGACCGTTGGACGTTGGAAATATGCCCTAGAGGCAATAATAAAAGTGTTATTATTATATTTCTTTGTTCATGATAATAGTATTTTATTCATGCTATAACTGTATTATCCGGAAATCGTAATACACGTGTGAATACATAGACCACAATATGTCCCTAGTGAGCCTCTAGTTGACTAGCTCGTTGTGATCAACAGATAGTCATGGTTTCCTGGCTATGGACATTGGATGTCGTTGATAACGGGATCACATCATTAGGAGAATGATGTGATGGACAAGACCCAATCCTAAGCCTAGCACAAAGATCGTGTAGTTCGTATGCTAAAGCTTTTCTAATGTCAAGTATCTTTTCCTTAGACCATGAGATTGTGCAACTCCCGGATACCATAGGAATGCTTTGGGTGTACCAAACGTCACAACGTAACTGGGTGGCTATAAAGGTGCATTACAGGTATCTCCGAAAGTGTCTGTTGGGTTGGCACGAATCGAGACTGGGATTTGTCACTCCGTGTAAACGGAGAGGTATCTCTGGGCCCACTCAGTAGGACATCATCATAATGTGCACAATGTGACCAAGGGGTTGATCACGGGATGATGTGTTATGGAACGAGTAAAGAGACTTGCCGGTAACGAGATTGAACAAGGTATCGGTATACCGATGATCGAATCTCGGGCAAGTACAATACCGCTAGACAAAGGGAACTGTATACGGGATCGATTGAGTCCTTGACATCGTGGTTCATCCGATGAGATCATCGTGGAACATGTGGGAGCCAACATGGGTATCCAGATCCCGCTGTTGGTTATTGACCGGAGAACGTCTCGGTCATGTCTACAAGTCTCCCGAACCCGTAGGGTCTACACACTTAAGGTTCGATGACGCTAGGGTTATAAAGGAAGCTTGTATGTGGTTACCGAATGTTGTTCGGAGTCCCGGATGAGATCCCGGACGTCACGAGGAGTTCCGGAATGGTCCGGAGGTAAAGATTTATATATGGGAAGTCCTGTTTTGGTCACCGGAAGAGTTTCGGGGTTTATCGGTAACGTACCGGGACCACCGGGAGGGTCCCGGGGGTCCACCAAGTGGGGCCACCAACCCCGGAGGCTTGCATGGGCCTAGAGTGGAAAGGGACCAGCCCCAGAGTGGGCTGGTGCGCCTCCCACCCTTGCCCAAGGCGCAACTAGGAGGGGAGAGGGCAAACCCTAGGGCAGATGGGCCCTAAGGCCCATCCCAGGCGCGCCTCCCCTCTCTCCCCCTCTTGGCCGCCCCCCAAGTCCCATCTAGGGCTGGCCGCACCCCTTGGGGTGGGAAACCCTAAAGGGGGCGCAGCCCCCCCTTCCCCCTATATATAGTTGAGGTTTGGGGCTGCTAAACACACGAGAACTTCTCCTCTTGGTGCAGCCCTGCCTCTCTCCTCCTCCTCCTCTCCCGTGGTGCTTGGCGAAGCCCTGCTGGATTGCCACGCTCCTCCATCACCACAACGCCGTTGTGCTGCTGTTGGATGGAGTCTTCCTCAACCTCTCCCTCTCTCCTTGCTGGATCAAGGCATGGGAGACGTCACCGGGCTGTACGTGTTGAACGCGGAGGTACCGTCCGTTCGGCACTAGGATCTCTGGTGATTTGAATCACGACGAGTACGACTCCTTCAACCCCGTTCTCTTGAACGCTTCCGCTTAGCGATCTACAAGGGTATGTAGATGCACTCTCCTTCCCCTCGTTGCTGGTTTCTCCATAGATAGATCTTGGTGACACGTAGGAAAATTTTGAATTTTTGCTACGTTCCCCAACAGTGGCATCATGAGCTAGGTCTATTGCGTAGATTCTTTGCACGAGTAGAACACAAAGTAGTTGTGGACGTTGATTTTGATCAATATGCTTACCGTTACTAGTCCAATCTTGTTTCGACGGTATTGTGGGATGAAGCGGCCCGGACCGACCTTACACGTACTCTTACGTGAGACAGGTTCCACCGATTGACATGCACTTGGTGCATAAGGTGGCTAGCGGGTGCCAGTCTCTCCCACTTTAGTCGGAACGGATTTGATGAAAAGGGTCCTTATGAAGGGTAAATAGCAATTGACATATCACATTGTGGTTTTGCGTAGGTAAGAAACGTTCTTGCCAGAAACCCATAGCAGCCACGTAAAACATGCAAACAACAATTAGAGGACGTCTAACTTGTTTTTGCAGGGTATGCTATGTGATGTGATATGGCCAAGAAGAATGTGATGAATGATATGTGATGTATGAGATTGATCATGTTCTTGTAATAGGAATCACGACTTGCATGTCGATGAGTATGACAACCGGCAGGAGCCATAGGAGTTGTCTTTATTTATTGTATGACCTGCGTGTCATTGAACAACGCCATGTAATTACTTTACTTTATTGCTAATCGGTAGCCATAGTAGTAGAAGTAATAGTTGGCGAGACAACTTCATGAAGACACGATGATGGAGATCATGATGATGGAGATCATGGTGTCATGCCGGTGACGATGATGATCATGGAGCCCCGAAGATGGAGATCAAAAGGAGCAAAATGATATTGGCCATATCATGTCACTATTTGATTGCATGTGATGTTTATTATGATTATGCATCTTGTTTACTTAGGACGACGGTAGTAAATAAGATGATCCCTTACAAAATTTCAAGAAGTGTTCTCCCCTAACTGTGCACCGTTGCTACAGTTCGTTGCTTCTAAGCACCACGTGATGATCGGGTGTGATGGATTCTTACGTTCACATACAACGGGTGTAAGACAGTTTTACACAGCGAAAACACTTAGGGTTAACTTGACGAGCCTAGCATGTACAGACATGGCCTCAGAACACGGAGACCGAAAGGTCGAGCATGAGTCGTATAGTAGATACGATCAACATGAAGATGTTCACCGATGATGACTAGTCCGTCTCACGTGATGATCGGACACGGCCTAGTTGACTCGGATCATGTAATCACTTAGATGACCAGAGGGATGTCTATCTAAGTGGGAGTTCATAAGATGAACTTAATTATCCTGAACATAGTCAAAAGACCTTTTGCAAATTATGTCGTAAGCTCGCGCTGTGGTTCCACTATTTAGATATGTTCCTAGAGAAAATATAGTTGAAAGTTGATAGAAGCAATTATGCGGACAGTAGAAAGCTTATGTCCTTAATGCACCGCTCAGTGTGCTGAACACCAAACGTCGTTTGTCGATGTTGCG
Source organism: Triticum aestivum (assembly GCF_018294505.1). NCBI lineage: Eukaryota > Viridiplantae > Streptophyta > Magnoliopsida > Poales > Poaceae > Triticum > Triticum aestivum. Next base: position 52,208,061 of record NC_057804.1, read on the forward strand.
AACATCGGACATACACGTTTTGATAACTATGTGATAGTTCAGTTAAACGGTTTAGAGTTGAGGCACTAAAGACGTTTTTCGAAACATCACGGAACATATGAGATGTTTCGAGGGCTGAAATTGGGATTTCAGGCTCATGCCCACGTCAAGAGGTATAAGACCTCCGACGATTTTCTTAGCCTGCAAACTAAGGAGAAAAGCTCAATTGTTGAGCTTGTGCTCAGATTGTCTGAGTGCAACAATCACTTGAATCGAGTGGGAGTTGATCTTCCAGATGAGATAGTGATGTTTCCCCAAAGTCATTGACACCAAGCTGCTAGAGCTTTGTGATGAACTATAACATATCAAGGATAGAGATGATGATCCTTGAGGTATTCGCGTTGTTTAACATCGCGAAAGTAGAAATCAAGAAGGAGCATCAATTTTTGATGGTTGGTGAAACCACTAGTTTCAAGAAGGGCAAGGGCAAGAAGGGATACTTCATCAAACGGCAAATCAGCTTCTGCCCTAGTGAAGAAACCCAAGGTTGAACCCAAACCCAAGACTAAGTGCTTCTGTAATAAGGGGAACAACCACTGGAGCAGAATTACCCTAGATACTTGGTAGATGAGAAGGCTGGTAAGGTCGATAGAAGTATATTGGATATACATTATGTTAATGTGTACTTTACTAGTACTCCTAGTAGCACCAGGGTATTAGATACCGGTTCGGTTGCTAAGTGTTAGTAACTCGAAATAAAAGCTACGGAATAAACGGAGACTAGCTAAAGGTGAGCTGACGATATGTGTTGGAAGTGTTTCCAATGTTGATATGATCAAGCATCGCACGCTCCCTCTTCCATCGAGATTGATGTTAAAACCTGAATAATTGTTATTTGGTGTTTGCGTTGAGCATAGACATGATTGGATTATGACTATCGCAATACGGTTATTCATTTAAAGAGAATAATGGTTACTCTATTCATTTGAATAATACCTTCAATGGTCTTGCACCTAAAATGGTTCATTGAAATCTCGATCGTAGTGATACACATGTTCATGCCAAAAGATAGTAATGATATTACCACCTACTTGTGGCACTGCCACGTAAGTCATATCGGTATAAAATGCATGAAGAAGCTCCATGTTGATGGATCTTTGGACTCACTCATTTTTGAAAGGTTTGAGACATGCGAACCATGCCTGTTGGTGTATACGCATGAAGAAACTCCATGCAGATAGATCATTTGGACTCACTTGATTTTGAATCACTTGAGATATGCAAATCATACCACATAGGCAAGATGACTGAAAAGCCTCGGTTTCAGTAAAATGGAACAAGATAGCAACTTGTTGGAAGCAACACATTTTGATGTGTGTAGTCCAATGAGTGCTGAGGCATGCAGTGAATATCGTTATGTTCTTACTTCACAGATGATTCGAGTAGATGTAGAGTATATTTACTTGATGAAACACAAGTCTGAATTATTGAATGGTTCAAGTAATTTCAGAGTCAAGTTGAAGATCATCGTGACAAGAGGATGAAATGTCTATGATATGATCATAGAGATGAGTATCTGAGTTACGAGTTTTGGCACGCAATTAAGACATTGTGGAAATTGTTTCACAATTAATACCGCCTGGAACACCATAGTGTGATGGTGTGTCCGAACATCATAGTTGCATCCTATTGGATATGGCGCGTACCATGATGTCTCTTATCGAATTACCACTATCGTTCATGGGTTAGGCATTAGAGACAACCGCACTCACTTTAACAGGGTACCACGTAATTCCGTTGAGACGACACCGTTTGGAGAAACCTAAGTTGTCGTTTCTTAAAAGTTTGGGGCTGCGACGCTTATGTGAAAAAGTTTCAGGTTGATAAGCTCGAACCCAAAGCGGATTAAATGCATCTTCATAGGACACCCAAAACAGTTGGGTATACCTCCTGTCTCAGATCCGAAAGCAATAAGGGATTGTTTCTAGAATCGGGTCCTTTCTCGAGGAAAAGTTTCCCTCGAAAGAATTGAGTGGGAGGATGGTGGAGACTTGATATGGTTATTGAACCATCACTTCAACCAGTGTGTATCAGGGCACAGGAAGTTGTTCCTGTGGCACCTACACCAATTGAAGTGGAAGCTTATGATAGTGATCATGAAGCTTCGAATCAAGTCACTACCGAACCTCGTAGGACGACAAGGACGCGTACTGCTTCGGAGTGGTGCGGTGATCCTGTCTTGAAGATCATGTTGCTAGACAACAATGAACCTATGAGCTATGGAGAAGCGATGGTGGGCCCAAATTCCGACAAATGGTTAGAAGCCATGGAATCCGAGATAGGATCCATGTATCAGAACAAAGCATGGACTTTGGTGGACTTGCCCGATGATCGGCAAGCCATTGAGATAAATGGATCTTTAAGAAGAAGACGGACATGGACGGTAATGTCACCGTCTATGAAGCTCGACTTGTGGCGAAGAGTTTTTCACAAGTTCAAGGAGTTGACTACGATGAGATTTTCTCATCCGTAGCGATGCTTAAGTCCGTCGGAATCATGTTAGCATAAGCAGCATTTATGAAATCTGGCAGATGGATGTCAAAACGAGTTTCCTTACCAACTTTCGTAAGGAAAGGTTGTATGTGATACAATCAGAAAGGTTTTGTCGATCCTAAGGATGCTAAAAGGTATGCTAGCTCCAGCAATCCTTCTAAGGACTGGAGTAAGCATCTCGGAGTTGGAATGTGCGCTTTGATGAGATGATCAAAGATTTTGGGTTTATACAAAGTTCATGAGAAACTTGTATTTCCAAAGAAGTGAGTGGGAGCACTATAGATTTTCTGATGATTATATGTTGTTGACATATTGATGATCAGAAATGATGTAGAATTTCTAGAAAGCATATAGGGTTATCTGAAAGGTGTTTTTCAATAGAAAACCTGGAATAAGCTACTTGAACATTGAGCATCAAGATCTATGAGGATGGATCAAAACGCTTAATGGTACTTTCAAATGAGCACATACCTTGACATGATCATGAAGGTATTCAAGATGGATCAGTCAAAGAAGAAGTTCTTGCCTGAGTTGTAAGGTACGAAGTTAAGACTTAAAGCTCGACCATGGCAGAATAGAGAGAAAGGACGAAGGTCGTCTCCTATGCTTAAGACATAGGCTCTACAGTATGCTATGCTATGTACCGCACCTGAAGTGTGCCTTGCCATGAGTTAGTCAAGGGGTACAAGAGTGATCCAAGAATGGATCACAGACAGCGGTCAAAGTTCTCCTTAGTAACTAGTGGACTAAGGAATTTTCTCGATTATGGAGGTGGTAAAAGAGTTCGTCGTAAAGGTTACGTCGATGCAAGCTTAACACCTATCCGGATAGCTCTAAGTAGAGATACCGGATACGTATAATGGGGCAACAATTTAGAATAGCTCCAAGTGGAACAGTTATCTGGAATGGCTCCAAATAGAACGTGGTAGCTACATCTAGGAGATGACATAGAGATTTGTAAAGCACACACGGATCTGAAAGGTTCAGACCCGTTGACTAAAAACCTCTCTCACAAGCAACATGATCAAACCCAAGACTCTTTGGATGTTGGTCACATGGTGATGTCACCTGTCAGTGTTAATCACATGGTGATGTGAACTAGATTATTGACTCTAGTGCAAGTGGGAGACTGTTGGAAATATGCCCTAGAGGCAATAATAAAAGTGTTATTATCATATTTATTTGTTCATGATAATAGTCTTTTATTCATGCTATAATTGTATTATCCGGAAATCGTAATACACGTGTGAATACATAGACCACAATATGTCCCTAGTGAGCCTCTAGTTGACTAGCTCGTTGTGATCAACAGATAGTCATGGTTTCCTGGCTATGGACATTGGATGTCGTTGATAACGGGATCACATCATTAGGAGAATGATGTGATGGACAAGACCCAATCCTAAGCCTAGCACAAAGATCGTGTAGTTCGTATGCTAAAGCTTTTCTAATGTCAAGTATCTTTTCCTTAGACCGTGAGATTGTGCAACTCCCGGATACCGTAGGAATGCTTTGGGTGTACCAAACGTCACAACATAACTGGGTGGCTATAAAGGTGCATTACAGGTATCTCCGAAAGTGTCTGTTGGGTTGGCACGAATCGAGACTGGGATTTGTCACTCCGTGTAAATGGAGAGGTATCTCTGGGCCCACTCGGTAGGACATCATCATAATGTGCACAATGTGACCAAGGGGTTGATCACGGGATGATGTGTTACGGAACGAGTAAAGAGACTTGCCGGTAACGAGATTGAACAAGGTATCGGTATACCGACGATCGAATCTCGGGCAAGTACAATACCGCTAGACAAAGGGAATTGTATACGGGATCGATTGAGTCCTTGACATCGTGGTTCATCCGATGAGATCATCGTGGAACATGTGGGAGCCAACATGGGTATCCAGATCCCGCTGTTGGTTATTGACCGGAGAACGTCTCGGTCATGTCTGCATGTCTCCCGAACCCATAGGGTCTACACACTTAAGGTTCGATGACGCTAGGGTTATAAAGGAAGCTTGTATGTGGTTACCGAATGTTGTTGGGAGTCCCGGATGAGATCCCGGACGTCATGAGGAGTTCCGGAATGGTCCGGAGGTAAAGATTTATATATGGGAAGTCCTGTTTTGGTCACCGGAAGAGTTTCGGGGTTTATCGGTAACGTACCGGGACCACCGGGAGGGTCCCGGGGGTCCACCAAGTGGGGACACCAACCCCGAAGGCTTGCATGGGCCTAGAGTGGAAAGGGACCAGCCCCAGAGTGGGATGGTGCGCCTCCCACCCTTGCCCAAGGCGCAACTAGGAGGGGAGAGGGCAAACCCTAGGGCAGATGGGCCCTAAGGCCCACCCAGGCGCGCCTCCCCTCTCTCCCCCTCTTGGCCGCCCCCCAAGTCCCATCTAGGGCTGGCCGCACCCCTTGGGGTGGGAAACCCTAAAGGGGGCGCAACCCCCCCTTCCCCCTATATATAGTTGAGGTTTGGGGCTGCTAAACACACGAGAACTTCTCCTCTTGGTGCAGCCCTGCCTCTCTCCTCCTCCTCCTCTCCCGTGGTGCTTGGCGAAGCCCTGCTGGATTGCCACGCTCCTCCATCACCACCACGCCGTTGTGCTGCTATTGGATGGAGTCTTCCTCAACCTCTCCCTCTCTCCTTGCTGGATCAAGGCGTGGGAGACGTCACCGGGCTGTACGTGTGTTGAACGCGGAGGTGCCGTCCGTTCGGCACTAGGATCTCCGGTGATTTGAATCACGACGAGTACGACTCCTTCAACCCCGTTCTCTTGAACGCTTCCGCTTAGCGATCTACAAGGGTATGTAGATGCACTCTCCTTCCCCTCGTTGCTGGTTTCTCCATAGATAGATCTTGGTGACACGTAGGAAAATTTTGAATTTCTGCTACGTTCCCCAACATTGGACACGTGTCAGTTCCTTAGTGACCCAGGGTCATTTTGGACAAATCAGGTCGGGTTGCCTCCGGGCTATAAATAGCCCACCCCCTACACCATAAATTGGTGGTTGCTTAGAGTTAGTGCATGGCTTTTGTCATTTGAGAGCAACCCACCTCCGAAGCTTTTGAGAGAGAATCCTTGCGAGGACAAAGCCCAAAACACCCAGAGCCAAAGAGTGTTAGGCATCATTGAAGTCTTTCTGTCTGCGTGATCTGAAGACTTATTACACTTGAGGACTATGAATCCTCCAACCGGTTAGGCGTCGCGTTCTGAGCATCCAAGAGTCATTGTGGATTGCCGGTGAACGAAGTCTGTGAAGGTTTGGAAGTCTCCCTTGAAGACTTGCTAGAGTGATTGGGCGAGGACTAAGTGTTCTTAGCTCAAGGGGAATAAGGTGAAGACACGGTCTTCTGAGTTAAATCTCAGCCTCCCTAACCAGTCATACAGTTGTCACAACAACTGGAACTGGTACAACAGATCCCTTGTCCTCTCCGAGCAACTGGTTCTATCCTACCTCTCTCCTTACTTACAGTTTGTCTTCGTGAAGTCTTTGCTTACTTGCCTGATCTGATTGACTTCACTGTGTGAAGACTATAGTCTATTTGGCTTCATTCTATCTTCCATCCTGATCCATACTACCTAGCTGCTCATAGTCTTTGTGCTTTCATTACACTGCTTACTTGACTATGGCTTGTCTAGTGTAGTCTACCTTCCGCTGCATATCTATAGGTTCAAATCTATTGTTTGTCTTCAAAACACCCCTGTTTTGAAGACTTTCATAAAAATCGCCTATTCACCCCCCCCTCTAGTCGAATACTAGCACTTTTACATACCCACACATGAACTGGATGAGGATGAGATTATCATTTTGCACCTAATCAACCTGAAGACAATGCTCATTCTGAAGCCAATGCTGAAGACGAAGACAACAGTCAATCAGATGAACATCTTCGTCCAGCTCATCGTCGGGTTGCAAATGAAGTCCAAATTGAGAAGATCATCGATATCATCAATTCTCCTGGGCCTCTCACTCGATCAAGAGCTACACAACTAGCAAACTTCTGTGGTCACTTTGCTTTTGTCTCTATATCTGAACCCAAGAAAGTCGAAGAAGCCTTCATGGAACCTGAATGGATTCAAGCTATGCAAGAAGAGCTTCAACAGTTTGAGCTGAATACTGTCTGGGAGCTTGTTAAACATCCTGATCCTCGCAAGCACAATGTCGTTGGCACGAAATGGATCTATTGCAACAAGCAAGAAGAACTTGGGACAAGTTGTCAGAAACAAAGCTCGCCTTGTTGCTCAAGGTTGCACACTAGTGGAAGGAATAGACTTCGATGAAACCTTTGCTCCTGTGGCTCAGCTTGAAGCCATTCGCATACTGTTGGCTTATGCCAACCATCACAACATTCTCCTATACCAAATGGATGTGAAGAGTTCCTTTCTCAATGGAAAAATCGAAGAAGAAGTGTATGTCGCTCAACTGCCTGGATTTGAAGATCCTAAGCATCCTGATATGGTGTACAAGCTCAACAAGGCACTGTATGGCCTCAAACAAGCACATCGCACTTGGTATGACACTCTAAAGGAATTCCTGAAGAGCAAAGGCTTCAAACCTGGTTCACTAGATCCCACTCTCGTCACAAAGACATATGATGGTGAACTATTTGTGTGTTAAGTATACATAGATGACATTATCTTCGGATGCACTGATAAGAGATACAGTGATGAGTTTGGATACATGACGCAAGAGCAATATCAGATATCCATGATGGGAGAGTTGAGATTCTTCCTTGGTCTTCAAATCCGTCAACAACTCAATGGCATCTTCATATCGCAAGAAAAATATCTCAAATATTGCCTAAAAAAGTTTGGAATGCAAGACTGCAAAGGGTACACGACGCCAATGCCAACCAAAAGTCATCTCGGCCCTGACGACAATGGTAAAGAGTTCGATCAAAAGGTATACTGCTCCATGATTGGTTCTTTGCTCTATATGTGCATCTAGGCCTGATATTATGCTTAGTGTTTGCATGTGTGCCTGGTTCCAAGCGGCACCAAAGGAGTCGCATCACCTAGCGGTGAAGCGAATACTTAGATATTTGGCTCACACCCCAACACTAGGATTATGGTATCCAAAGGGCTCAACATTTGATCTGGTTGGATATTCTGATGCTAATTATGCTGGTGACAAGGTTGATCTCAAGTCCACTTCAGGAACATGTCACTTTCTTGGACGATCTCTTGTCTGTTGGTCTTCAAAGAAGCAGAACCGTGTATCACTCTCCACTGCTGAATCTAAATACATTGCTCCTGGATCATGCTGTGCTCAGCTTCTCTGGATTAAGAAAACTCTCAAGGACTATGGCATCAACACGAATAATGTGCCACTCTTCTGCGACAATAAAAGCGACATCAAGGTTTCCTAGAATCCAGTTCAGCACTCAAAGACAAAGCACCTCAAGATTCGTCATCACTTTCTCAGAGATCATGTCAACAAGGAAGACATTGATATCATTCACGTCAACATTGAAGAGCAACTGGCTGATATCTTCACTAAGCCCTTGGATGAGAAGAGATTTTGCAAGCTGCGGTGTGAGCTAAATATCTTAGAATCCTCAAATGTCCAGTGAATGGACACACATCCTAACACTAATGCATGTTGATGACTTAGATGTGCAACACACGAAGTAACGTATTTCTTCAATCAATGAAGACTTACCCTCTAAGTGTGAATACATTAAAGTGGAATTTGACTTCGGAGCTCCATGATAATTGTGCGCCGTGTCTGGGTCTAATACTTCCTATACGGTGGGTAACGCCACCACCAAAACTTTTCGAAGATTTTCATTTGGCGTCATGACTGCATTATTTTCGCATTTGGATTGTCTTCAACATTGGTTTATCTTCAAATCTATATCTTCGCAATGTTGATTTGTCTTAAGCAATAATTATATCTCCATATGTGTTCTGTCCTATACAACATTCACTTATAGCCATGTCTTCATGTTGCTATTTTTTCTGACCTAAGTAAATGTGATCGGACCCTAATCCCTTTTGCGGTACTTCCTCAAATTCTTTATGTCCAAGTCATGTGCATTCTGTTGACACTTGTCGAATATCTTCTCTGCGTCCCTGTCAGCAGAAGATACAGAGACACACATTTACAAACTGCTTTTAATGTTCTATCCTTTACCTAAAAACCAAAGAAGCCGGAACGACCACCCGACGATCCAAGCGTGTGTGGGAACATAGATCAACTCCTGATAAGTTGCATGCACGCCATGTGTTCCTCAGATGTGAACCGTCAGGGGCGCCTGCGTAATTGCGCTGTGCCGCCCTCCTCCTTCTTATAAATACACACCCCTCGCGGTTAAAATTCTTTCTTCCACCTCGTCACCTCGCTCAAACCCTAGCGCTTCCACTAGCTCGCGTCGATGCCGGAGATGAAGCGCTTAGCTACCGCGACTTCTTCGACGACGTCCTCACGCCGGCCGCGGACCTCTTCCTCTCCGCTGCCGCCGTAGGTGTCTTCCTCCGCCAAGTTAGCGCACGGGAGATTGGACTGCTCGAACTCCCGTCTACATCATCTAGCAGTTCATCTGTGCTAATTAAAATCTACTTTTTACAGTCTTTTCGATCTGTCAAATCCAGCTACTTCAACCAAAAGTGGTTTATACTCTTCCAGATCTGGATCTGTCTCTTTCTGAATCTCATATATTGCAAAGTATGTTCACTTATGCGTCAAAACTAGTTAGATTCTTCACTTGTACCTATTCGTGGATTCGTACAAATCTGGAACCAACTTCCTTCAATAATTGAATGTCTTCTCACTGTGAGGTCAATGTCTTCTAAACCGATTTACCTTCAAAATCTTCTGAGAATGCATATGACCTCTTCCCCTTCCCTCGCATCTCTAATGTTGTCACAGGTACATGTCCGTGGGAGAATCCGTTTGTTCTCATAGTCTGCATTCATTTGCATAATTCTTACAACGTCACATCGAATCCTCGGAAGCTAGTTCTTGTCTGACCAGCAGATGGAAGCCTTTCACTATATTGAAGCCAATTAGTCTGAACATTATGGCTTCAGAGAAGTTTGCACGAAAAGGAGGCAGGAAACGCCATGGCAACACTGCACTTGATTTTCCTGAAGATCTTTATGAACTCTACAAGTCTGACCTAGAGGAGAGCCACACCCAACGCAAGAACTGGATCCAGTGGGTCCGAAGATATTGGATAGAGCAGTGGTTCAAGTACAGGTTTGTAACACCTGAATATGCGGAGAAGAATGCCATCAAGCGCCCATGGGATGATTGTCTGTACCGCAACTTGGTACCAAAGAATAAGGCTGAAGCTATTGAACAGGGGTTCTATCCCTGTATGGTCAGAGGACCATAGCCTGAGAATGCCGACCCATCATCTCTCCTATGGTGTCGAGAATACAATCTTTTCAAGCACAACTTTCAATTTGCAAAAGATTCAGTGGCTAAGAACCAGAAGGAGTTTGACCTCAACTTCAACCCTAGCCCCTCCGCTCCAAAACCAGATGGAACTCGTGAAGCCAATGAGAACAAGATTGGGCCCTTCGCCAACTTCAATGGGCTTCTGTCTCATATTGCTACCTGGAGAGCTACTGTGGAGCAATCTGCTGAAGAAGCTGATTCTGATGATGCTCCATCACCACCAAAGCAGCAGCAGAAGAAGAAGAAGAAGAAGAAGAAGAAGAAGAAGAAGAAGAAGAAGAAGAAGAAGAAGAAGAAGAAGAAGAAGAAGAAGAAGAAGAAGAAGAAGAAGAAGAAGGAGGCAAAAGCTTCAAAGCCATCTATCTCTGCTGCTCCATAAGCTTCAACCAATAAGTCACTGAAAACTGAACCTCCTGAATCCAGTGTGCAGTCCAAAGATTTGTCTCGGGTGTCCAAGAGGACCAAGAAGCCATTGCCCAAGAAGGCTATTGGGCAACCCCTTACTCATGCTGCCATTCTGCGCAACGAGGAAGACACCATTGATCTGTCAAGCGATGAAGATCTTGGTGATGAAGCCCTTTGAGATGCTGATAAAGAGCAAGCAAGAGGCAGAGATCTTCAGTGATCTGCCCCTCTTTGATGTTGACATCTTGAACAATTTCATTGATGAGTGGTTCGACGACCAGAACATCAGCATTGACAGTCTGTAGCTGCCAGTGGGCATCAGCATCACGTTCGATGGAGTTATTGCTAATGAGCTGGCCCACAAAAAATCGTCGAGCTCAAAAACAAGATTGATTATGAGAAGGCCCATTTCAAGAAGAACATGCACAAGATTAGTGTGGCAGATGTGAAAATGTTCAAGAAGATGCTACATGACCTCAAAGCTGAATTTCACAAGAAGTGTGAAGAAGCCAAAGGCTCTTGAGGACACATGAAGTCTTATGCTCAGAAATGTGTGCAAGTGCACAATGAAGCTGAAAAGAGGAAAGCTATAGGGCGTCCTGGCATTGATCTCAGAATGGCTGCTAAGAAAAGCAAGGAGGATGCTGAAGCTAATCCTGATGCTACAAGGCAGGGACAACCCAGCATTGTCTTCCCTACTAGCATGACTGGCTCGAAGCCAAAGGTCCCCTCAACTGCTTCTGAGCTCAAGAAGACCAGGCCGGCTGAAGCAGAAGCCAGGAAGAGGAAGCACAAGGATACATATGATGATGCCCCTTCCAAGAAAAAGTTGAAGACTAAGGGATCTAAGTCTTCAAGGAAAGAACATGCTGCTGCCCAGAGCCCCTTGTTATTGAACCCATTTCTGTTGCATATCCTGCCTCTACTAATCGCGAGCGCCGTCTCGTTGTTCATGAGCCTGCTCCCACAGAGGCACCAAAATCTGAAGAAGTTCCAGCTGTTGACACCAACGTAGCTGAAGACATTGGTCATGAAGACAATGTACTTGATGATGAAGTCCTTCCTCATCTCGAGCTCCAGTTGGTATCATCGCCTGCTCCTACGAGCAGTGAATACATTAGCATTGGTCGTCGATTGACGCTAATTGCTCAAGACGACTCATGGGCTGAGCACCAACAAGAAGCCTCCCCAGTTCAAGATGAGACGCCCCGCACTCCACCATCTCAAGTCACCTATTTGGTACTTGATTATGACAATTAAATGGAGACCACTCCATCTCCAAAAGCGTCACCCATGTTTTGTAGGCTTCACAAAGGTCTAAAGCCATCTGTCTCCATGTCAACCATTCCAGAAGAAGATTCACAAAAACCCAGCTTAGTGGCATGTCAAGTGTTCCCGAAGAGAATCCTTCTACGACTGCTCAAGCGTCTAAAGCTAATGCTGCTGAAGACATTCCGGCTGCATCGACCGATGAAGAAAGAAGAGAAGAAGAAAGAGAAGCCACACCCTTGTTGTTGATCAAGTCATTCTTGAAGAGAATGTGATCGTGCCTGACCCTCCGGCCGTTGACCAGATGGAGGTCGAAAACAATGAGGCTGCCACCAACACTACTACTGAAGCCAATGACCCTGTCATGGCTGAAGACAATGTGGAGCTGAAGCCAATGTGAATGCTGAAGCTACTGTGATGCCAGTCATCACTGATGGCGCTGTCCCTCCACGTCGGCCTCACACCATGGAAAGGGCCTTCGATTGTGACGGTCAGCTTGTCACTGTTCGTTGGCCAATTATGATTCCTCTTACCGCTCCAGGACCACAATATGACTATCATGTGGAGCAAAGGCCTCAAGTTCAGAAGCCAAAGCCGCGTCTGCCTAGGCTTCCAAGTGTTGTAACTACACAAGGCTCATTCAGCGTGCTCAGCTTCCGAGAAGACAATACATTCTTTGACAGTGCCAAGAACCCTTACAAGAAGCCCAGGATCTCATCTGACAGATTGTGGAGCCACCAACAGCGAAGCTATTACTCTTGCATTCTGTACAATCAAGACCGGATTTTTCCGCACAGGCGTCTGGATTGTGATGCTATGGCTGGGCTGCTATGTCTGGAAGAAGCCCTTGACTGCTTCAGGGATGTTAGTCTTCTGGCATTCGTCACTAATAAAGAGCACTTAAATGGAGAGCTCCTCCTCCAGTTCTATGCCACCTTGCACATTCAAGGCTACAATAGGGATCCGAAGACTTGGATCCTTGAGTGGATGACAGGCGATGTGCATCACAAAGCCAAAGCTCAGGATATCATCGAGGAGACTTCCCTACCCACTCCAGGTGAGCTATACGAACCTGGTTGTTCGCTTTATTAGAATGAACTGCAGAGCATAGTTCAGAAGCCTGAGCCGAACATGAGCCAAATGCTTAGCATGATGAAGCCCTTCCCCAAGATTTTGAATATCCAAAGGAATTCTTTGTTAAGGACCTTGAGTATCTGCCACACACAGTATATCACATTCTGAGGCATACTCTCTGGCCCGTCAAAGGCCATTCATCTGAAGCCAAACTTGAAGGCGCCATGAAGACTTTGGTATTCTATATCATCAATGGCATCAGATTCAACACCCTGGATTTCTTCATCAAACAACTTCTTGCTTCTGGGATGATCTGTTTGGTCTGAAGTTTTATGCTCCATGGGTGATGCGCTTGCTTAAGCGTCATTCAACTATTGACTATCGTCCATCAGCGTGCAATCACATTGTCTTCTTGCCTGATGTTGATATGTCTGTTGAAGCCATCTACCCTGAGCCTGCAAAGAAGCCCCTTCACCTTCAGAATGCTGAGTTCCAGAGCTTCACACAGCCCATTGATGGTGTTCATGTGCCCAATGCTGCAACTCCTGCCTATCCTCTGGCTGGCAACCTGCGCCTACCGCACCATGCCAATACCGAAGCCACTGCAAGTACCATTGTAGTAAGGCCTCAGAAGCATCCTCATGTACTTAATAACCATGAGCTTATGGTGGCTTTACATCAAAAGCAAGACACACATCATGACTGGCTAAAGCGTCATATGAAGAGTATCTTGGTGGATGTCAATCGCATTCGCAACTTAGCCACCAAGAACTCGTCTGTTGCACATGAAGCTTGTCGCCGTTCCTGGAATAGTCTCACATTGCTCTGCGCTGAAGATGAACTTCGCATGGATGGCTTCACTGAAAATTTCAAGTTTGACTCCAGGCCTCCTCAAAATGCAAGTTGGCGTCGCACACCCTCCATTGAAGATTCTGAGTACTCATCCTCAGCTGCGACTATTGTTGTGAGAGTCGTCGATGAAGAAGATGACGCCACTTCGCCTGCTCTCACTTCTCAGTGTGATGATGTTGCACAAGGCCCGTCTGTACCACCTAACTCCAACATCGACCCTGCTACTCCAACATCGTCTCCAACTGGGAACGAGTAGATACTCTATGTCTTCAAACCTTTTTGGTCATTACTGACAAAAGGGGGAGAAGCATATGAGTGCATATGATTTGATGGTCTTCAAGCGGGTCCATATGTGTGGTTGCTTAATTTTTGCTAAGTTCTTACAACCCTCGTTCTGAAACTTTTGGTTTTTGAGTTGTAACACTCAAACTTGATGGTCGTCTGCTACCTTAGCTGCCACTTGGTGATGCGATGATAAATTCCACATGAAGTCATTACGCAGACATCCATTTTCGATTATGCATATCATTATCTTCATTATCTTTTTATATGCATGATGAATTGTCTTCACATTTTGAAGATGGCCTCCACAAAGCAAAATCTTCCATGTGCATTTGCATTCAAAAGCAAACTATTTATATGCACATCTTCAGGGGGAGCCTCGTCATATGTATGAAGACAATACTCACAACACTGAACTTTCACATACTTCTATCCCCATTGAAAACTTCAATCATTTTGTCATCAATCACCAAAAAGGGGCAGATTGTAAGTGCATCTAGTGCCACCCCTAGTTGGTTTTGGAGTGTTGATGACAAACGTGGTTGAGGGACTAATGTGTTTGTGAGAATTGCAGGATAACACAGGTAGTGTCCCTCATTGATTCGGTTTACCTACCAGAGATGGGCCCTAAAAATGTGTGAAGACATTGAAGACAATGGTGGTTCGTGAAAACATTCACGACGAAGATTATGACGCGTGAAGCTATTCACTTGAAGACTATGGAGTGTGAAGACATAGTTGTTTCATAGTTTCCTCTTCTTCTTATTGAGTAATTAATAGGAACCACTGTACTGTTAAGTGGGGTCCAAGTGAACAAAGTTAGAGTGACTGAAGTGATGCTCAACCAAATCCTATGTCTTCGAGCAAAGACAATGAGCACAAATCTTATCCAGAGCTGGATGAGTCAGCTTTGCTTGTAGCCCAAGCCAAGCTGTCACGTGTGTGTGACATCTGACCGTTGGACACGTGTCAGTTCCTAGTGACCCAGGGTCATTTTGGACATATCAGGTCGGGTTGCCTCCTGGCTATAAATATCCCACCCCTACACCATAAATTGGTGGCTGCTCAGAGTTAGTGCACGGCTTTTGTCATTTGCGAGCAACCCACCTCCGAAGCATTTGAGAGAGAAATCCTTGCGGGGACTAAGCCCAAAACACCCAGAGCCAAAGAGTGTTTGGCATCACTGAAGTCTTTCTGTCTGCGTGATCTAAAAACTTGTTACACTTGAGGACTGTCAATCCTCCAGCCGGTTAGGCATCGCGTTCTGAGCATCCAAGAGTCATTGTGGATTGTCGGTGAATGAAGTCTGTGAAGGTTTGGAAGTCTACCTCGAAGACTTACCAGAGTGACTGGGCGAGGATTGGGTGTCCTTAGCTCAAGGGGAATAAGGTGAAGACACGGTCTTCTGAGTTAAATCTCAGCCTCCCTAACCAGATGTATAGTTGTCACAGCAACTGGAACTGGTCTACCAAATCCTTGTCTCCGTCAAGCTACTGGTTCTATCCTCTACTCTCCTTACTTTACAGTTGTCTTCATGAAGTCATTGCTTGCTTGTCTAATATGTTTGACTTCACACTGTGAAGACTATTATCTGTTTAGCTTCGCACTATCTATCTTTCTGATCATGTCTACCTAGTTGCAATTAGTTTTCATGCTTTCATTATGTTGTATGTTAGACTTATGCTTGCCTAGTGTAGCTTTCATTCCGCTGCTTACTATATAGGCTCAGTTTACCTGTTTGTCTTCAAAGCCACTGTGTTTTGAAGACTTCCATAAAAATCAGCTATTCACACACCACCTCTAGTCGATAACTAGCACTTTCAGGAAGAGACAAATGCAGAAATAAAAATGAAAAGAAATAAAAGTTGACCCAATGACACGCCGACCCGACGTATGTTGTATATTGATACAAGTTTATTGTAGATATGCAAAAGCATCACACATGAAAACCCCTATGGATTTATTGATAGAGCTAGTGTAACCAATTGTAGAGGGGAAAAGAAAAGATGTTGATTATAGAAAAATTAGGAGGAACCTAGAATTAGAGTCTTATGGGCAAGGATAATATTGCTGATTTACTAACCTCTATAAGAAACACTGACATGAATAAAAAAGGAACATTTCAAGTAGTATCTACAAATATTACCGAAAGTATTGTTAAAATACTTCTACAAGAGGGTTTTGTTCGAAGTGTTCAAAAACATCAGGAACCATTTTCAACTTTGCGACATCGAAAGAGAAAGACTACAAAAGTAATATATAGAAGACAAACCGCGTCAGACAACCAAGCTTACAAATTTACACCAACTATCAAGGAATTCCTAAAGTTTCGGGTGGAATGGAGCTGCTACTCTTTCTAGTTTTTGAGGGATAATGACAGATCGAGAAGCTTGACAACTGTCACAATTTTAACTGCACAATAGCCACTTTGATCCCAAGGAAAAGAATAACCAGTTACGCCAAATGATGCAGTCAAAACACCCAAAGCCACACCTGTGACCCAAGTTAATTCACATTTTTTTAACTCTACCTATGAGATACACACAAAATACACGTGGGGTCATCATTAAAACCATCAGACTTATTAGTCATCCATGAATTGACCGTATTGGTCAATTTTTTTCTGGTGATATGCTCGAGATGCTCTTACTAGCAAGTAGGTATAATGGCCTTTTCCTTTTTGCGAAAAGTGCAAAGGCCATGTATTCATAGCACATGCCCTTAAAAAACACCATTGTAGAAATTAAAAGTACGTCCAAATATGTGGGAGTGTAGAAATCTTCTTTTTCTGCATCCACCGGCGATGCGCCCTGAACAACACTCATTGTTGCTGGAATTTTTGTCCATTTGGACCTAGCCCAATAGCAGTTTTAGAAATTCCTAATAAATCCTAGAGGCCCACGCAGCCCATTAGTGCAAGGCAAGAGGTGGAACTAAAGTTTAGTCCCACATTGCTAGTTTAGAGGGAGTTGGACCTCTTTATAAGGGAGGCTCTTTCCCCACTTGTATGAGCATGAGAACAAGAGGGACATCCACGCGCGCTCCTCCTCCGCCGCCCGCCTCACCACGCCATGCCTCGTCACAACGCGCCGCGGGTTTCGGGAATGAGCCGAGCTGATGTCTAAATTTTTTCCACGGAAGCTGAAAAGTTTTTGCAATAGTGGAGTTTGAATGCGAACGGTGCAACCCTTCGGCTGCTAGCTGTTCGCTTCATTTTCGTCTCTTTGTTTCACCTTCCGTCGCTGCCCTCTCGCCTCCTTCTCGTGCGCCTATAAAAGGGAGGTCTCTCCTCTCAGAGAGACGCACCAGAACTCATTCTTCCTCTTGCCACCGGTTCCTGAACACTGCGCTGCTGCTATGATCTTCCTCATCCCGGCTTGCGGCGTGCACCGCAGGTCGGGATAGTAGGCCTCTGAAACGCACCTCTTTGAGTCCTGTACGGGAGAAGGGTGATAAGGTTTTTGGGGAGCGCTCTGCGCAACTACTGACTTCTTAGTCACGGACGCCTCGGACTCGGACGACTACTTCCCCAACGACGACTACTTCCCCGACATCGACAACCCCGTCGACAACATGGAGGACACCGACCCCAAGTCCAGTGCCTCTGCTCCAGCTGCTGTCTCGTACGTGTTCTTGTTTTTCCTGTTAGAGGTCCTGTCATAGTTGCTTGTTCTAGTGTTTGCCCTAGACATGTTAGGATCTACCTTATATATGCATCTTGATCTACTGTCTGCTCTAGAGATGATCGGTTCTAGCTCATATATGCAGATGTTATTTACCTTCTCTTTGTCCAATCGCATGACTTGTTTTATCACTACTATACTAGTCATGCTTTATCTAGTATTTATGTTAATAAAATCATTCGGTAAATTGCTCATATTTGCAACAATCCAAAAACCTTATTATAGGCAATTTACCCCGAGTGGTTTTGCTGCTTCCATGAGACCTCCTATGTTTGAGGGTATCCACTATAAGAGGTGGCGCGTGAGAGCAGTCTTATGGTTTCAGACCATGAGTTGCTATGACTCCACTCTTGGCAAACCTGAAGGAGAGCAAGATGCCCAACAGGCACAAGCTTTTCAGAAAATGGATACCTTGTTTAAGGCTGCTTGCTTGAGTGTTCTTGGTGAGAACATAGTTGATGCTTATGCGTCAATTGATAATGGAAAAGATATGTGGGATGCACTCGAGGCCAAGTTTGGGGTCTCGAATGCTGGCACTGAGTTGTACATCATGGAGCAATTCTATGACTACAGGATGACTGAAGAGCGCTCCGTGGTTGAGCAAGCTCATGAGATACTGTCATTTGCTAGAGAACTTGAGCACTTCAATTGTATCCTACCGGACAAGTTTATTGCCGGAGGTATCATCACTAAGCTTCCTCCCACGTGGAGGAACGTTGCTACCTCACTAAAGCATAAGAGGCAGGAGTTTTCCGTTCCGGATCTCATTGGTACTCTTGATGTGGAAGAAAAGGCGAGAGCAAAGGACAACCGTGCTCGAGGTATTGAGGTAGGTTCTAGTGCCAATCTGGTACAGAAGAAGAACTTCCAGCCCCACAAGTTCAAGAACAAGCACTACAAAAAAATACACTTCTGTGATGATACGTGTTTGTCACAGTAGGTCGCATTTTTTGTCATGCATGTACATCCATGACAAATTTATGACAGAATCAAGATAGTCATACCTATGATGTCGTAGAAGTGTTCCATGACATTACCAAAATTATCATCACGGAAGTGTCCACTTCCATGATGATAAATCGCGCGTCACAGAAGTGCTTTCGTCAAGGGTGGCTGACACGTGGCATCCACCATAATGGAACGCCGTTTAGCTATCGGGTCGGGTTTTGGATCCGATAACCCATTAACAGCCCCGACCAATGGGGATTTTCCACGTGTAAAATCATCATTGGCTGGAGGAAACACATGTCGGCTCATCGCTGGGACAGATGCCATCCACTCATTGGACAGAAGGCGCCTATGATACGTCGACATGTGGCACGGCCCAACAGAGGCCCATTCCTATGAAAAGGCCGACCCGTTTGACTTGGTCAAAAGGTGGCGGGTCGGCCCATGGAAAGCTTGTTAACGGCCTGTTCGCATATAGCCCATTTACAGCCCGCTAACCCAAGGCCCGTTACGCCCTATTCGAATTAGGCCCAGTAGCATCATCTGGGCCATCCAATATGATTCCAGCCCATTTTCACTTCTGGTCCATGACGTCTTTCGGCCCATATGAGGCCCTACATAACTCTTGGCCTATTAACGGCCCGTGGTGAAACTGGCCCATAATGAACAGTGTATCACTTTACACCCATTAACGGCCCGTGGTGAAACTATCCCGTAAAGAACAGTGTATCACTTTATACTCATTAACGGCCCGTTATTCCGGTGGGCCGTTTCCAGCCCATGTTATCTTTCAGCCTTCTCAGAGCCCATTTATTCTTGGGCTCATTTCCAGCATTCGTTTACTTACGGCCCGTTACTGTCATTTTCTGCTTGTGGGCCAAATTCAGCCCATGGTTACAGTCAACCCGTTTGTGGTCCGTTAATACGTTGGGCCGTTTTCATAGCATCATCAAATACGGCCTATTAACGATGGCCCATTATGGTTGGCCCATGAACCGACGATTCCAACTCTAGCCCATTTACGGCCTGAATGCGGTCTGTTTGGCCCATGTTTGGCCAATCGATCATATGGCCCGTATAAGGCCCATTGATGATACGGCCCATAGAAGGCCCATTGTTTCTACGGCCCATAGAAGGCCCACTGTTTCTACGACCCGAAGAAGGCCCACTACTTCTATGGCCCGTAAAAGGCCCACTGCTTATACAGCCCGTAGAAGGCCCACTATTTCTACGGCCCGTAGGAGGCGCAGTGTCACTACAGTAAATATTAGCCCATGGTTATTATGGCCTAGTTTTAAAAAATAGGTTATTGCAGCCACTAGCAAACCGCAGAAAAAGACACTGAATACAAGCAAACAAATAAACAAGACAACAAGGAAATAAATAAGCAAGCAACTTACACTAGGCTATCACAGCTAATACACATATTACATCCACCGGGCATCAAAGTTCGCCACCAGTGCAAATATAGGGAACATAGCAGCATATAAACGCCGCAGCAAAACAAGTCCAGAACTGAAACCACTTCAGAAGAGCTCAAGAAACAATATCCTGGGTACCCATAATGCTGGCAAGATGCTTAGCAAGCTTATTAACTTTCTCTTGTTTGGCGCTTAAGTCCTCCAGCGCTTGCTGTTGCACCAGAAAGTATGCATCTGAATTCTGCAGGGACTTCCTCAATCCTTCGGCTTCCTGTCGCATAACATCTGATCGATGTCTTTCAACTTGAAGTTGAGACTCAAGAAGCCGAACTGATTCAGGCAAAGACTTCGAAGAGCTGGTGCCAGTGGTGGTAGCCAGTAACTCGAACACTACATCAAGACAGGACTTTGGGGTTGTCTCAGTGTCTTCAATATAGTTTTTATCAGCTTTCTTGGAGACCAATAGGGATGTCTCACTATCTTGAACCTTATCGGCATTACTTCCTTTACCATTGCATAACAGGGTACTCTTCTACAATATTTTATCCGCATTCTAAAAGAGAAACAAACAAACACATCTCAGGTTTACAATGTAGTATATGAAACTCATTTTGGTAAACCAGTTCAGTAGTAAGGTGGACAGGATAACAGCATGAAACAAACATATATCTATGTAGTATGGTCACTGTATGGTCTATATCATTCTAGTTTATGCTGCCAAATCAAGATAGATACAGTTTGAATCATATCTACTTAAGACAAAGCAGCATAGACAGAATATAAGTGTGGGAAACTACACAGCAATAACAACACTTGTAATGTGCACGGCATGAGAACATAACTGTTTATTCAATTGAAACTGAAATCAACATAGAGCAAGTTACAACAGCAAACAACCAAACGCGTTGAAGAAACAGGTTTAAAACATACCTGTTGCGCCATTGGAGTTTTAATTGCATCCTTCAAATTTGAAATTAGTTGGTATCAGTAAATACAATTACGCAAGAGCAAAGTAGTATGAACCATAGCTACGGAACATGACCTGAGAACAATTCTTCTTCTGCTTTAAGCGTTGACTTCGGGTTCGGAGTGGTGGTCCTCGTGATTTGGGCACTGCAGTTGCCTTACTAACTGCTCGTGTTTGGGTGCTATGTGGTGGAGACGGTGTTGTGTCAATGGGAACTGGGTGTCTATCTGCTAGGGTTGGGGTTAGAAGGGATGTAGCTGGTTCTCTTTCCAACTGGGTAGGGGTACAATCTGCATGAGTGTGGGTTATGTGTGGTGGGGCTGGTTCTTGGCAACCGTGGTTCTATCTGCATCGACAGGTAGCACAATCTTTTCTGTAGACCGTGTTTTTACTCCCACGGATACTGCCATCACTCCCTCCAATTGAAATGGCTGATAAACAAGAAAAGTAATTGAATGTATAGACATTGTAAGATAGACAGGTGCAATGGATAGTAGGGAAGAAAAGAGGGCATGAAATAATTCACATTTATGTTGTCTAAGCAAACAGAATAACAGGACATAATTTCACATATATGATGGCTAATTAAACAGGATAGCATGACACAATTTCACATGTATGATGGCTAACTAAATAGGATAGAATGACATACTTCAAAATATGATGACTATGTAAACAGGATGACATGATATAACTATACGATGTGTCTATTAAAGTGGTTGGCATGCCATAAATCACAAATATGCCGTCGATGGAAACATGATGGCATGATATAATTCACGGATAGAGTGACATAATTTAAAATATGATGACTATGTAAACAGGATGAGATGATATAACTATATTATGTCTTTAGAAAATGGGTTGGCATGCCATAATTCAGATACATGCTATCTATGTAAACATCATGGCATGACATAATTCAAATATATGATTTATGTACTAAGGAAGTGAGCAGAGGGCAATCACATATATGATGTGTCAACTAAGGAGATGGCATTCAATATTGTGTATATGATGTAAAAACTAAGCATTGTAATACAACATATGCATTATATGAGTAATATAACCCTGCCAAGTTTGAGCATACACCTCAGGGGGATAATAGGACTGGTCATCTACCTTTGAATCCTCCTCTGAAGAGCTATCTGTAACCTGCAAGATATCTGCTTCAGCAGGTAGCATTGTCTGCTCTGAAGACCTTGTTTTCACTCTAGATTTCTCCATCACCAATTCAAATGGCTGATGCACAGGAAGATCAGTTGAATATACAAACATTGTCGACAAAAGCAATGAGAAATATAAAAAAAGGACGACATGATATAATTCACATATATGACGCTTGCCTAAACAGCATGGCATCGCGTAATTCACATACATAATGCCTTGCAACAAGATAACATTGCATAATTCACATATATGGTAATTAGACACTAAACAAGTGGCATTCACACAAAGCATGTATAAACTAAGCAAATGACATAGCAATGCAAGATACCATACGCACGATATGAGTAACATAACCCTGCCAAGTTAGGGCATGCACCTCGGGGGGGAAATATGACTGGTCATCTGTCTCTAAATCCTCCTCTGAGGAGCTATCGGTAACCAGCAAGACATGCGCTTCGTCAGGTAGCATTGTCTGCTCTAAAGACCTTGTTTCCACTCCAGAATTTTCCATGACCGTGCCGAATGGCTGATGCACAGGAAGAGTAATTGAATGTACTAAAATTGTTGACAAATTTAACACGTAATTAAAAAAATGATGGCATGATATAATTCAAATATAAGATGACTAGCTAACCAGGGTGGCATTGCAAAATTCACATATATGATGCCTGGCTAGACAAGATGGCATTGCATGATTCACATATACGATAAAGAAACTAAACAGATGGCATTGACACAAAGCATGTCTAAACTAAGCAGATGACATCTTTAATGTATACAGTAAGCAATGCAAGGCACCATATGCATGATATTACCAACATCAGCATGCCAAGTTAGAGCGAAGACCTCATGGGGTAAATAGGAGTGGTCTTCTCCTTCTGAATCCCCCTCAGAACAGTTATCTTCCTATTGATTACGATCCAAAATGGATGGAGGGGGGCTGCCTTTGCGCCCACCATGGAACGACGTCTGCATGAAATTCTATTGACACGCAAGGCTCGTCCCTTTTTCTCTACATGATCAGTTCCATTGTGTACAATAACTGGCATGCATAGGAATAAAACATAGTGAGATTATGTAAGGAGTGCATGCACAAATCCAGAGTGATGGTAGCAAACTGTGCATAGACCCAAAACCATTGATAGCAGGCAGATAATAGCTTTAGTTAAAAAATACAGATAATGGCTCCTTTAATGTTTGTTTGCACCCAACATGAAACTCATAGTAGACACCGGAGATTAACCAGATAGTAGACAGATAGTACTGGTTGCTGCCCCAATATGTACCCCACAACCATTTAAAAACTCAAGTTTCAGCATTAGTTTGGACCTGACTCGGAGTCTAATAGGTGAACACGACGATAATGTAGCATGTCATCATATTAAGCAACGCATAACGTAAGCAGACACGGAAGAGTGCGACCTCTCTTGCGGACCCGTGTAGTCCTCAAGGTCATCTGCTGAGTTGATGATGGTAATGCAGTTGTCGTGGCTGCCAGCGGCGGGGAAGAAGATCTGAGGCGGCGAAAGACAGTCTGGAGAGCAGATCCCTACTATGGTGAACCCTTCCATCGTTGGAGCAGCTAAGCTGGGGTGGAACACAACGCCCCAGGAGCAGGACAAACCACACAAGGTTTTCTTTGACACATATCTGTAACAGAAGTAATTGAGTAAGGGCTTGTTGGAATTTCAGGATTCTAACGATGCAGGGATAGGAAATAGACAGGAATAAGATATGAATGCACGTGCAAAACAGAGAATTAAAAAAACCAGGATTTTTGCCAATCTGGGTGTTTGATTAACAACAATTGGAAGATCACAGGATCCAAAAAAGCATGGTGAGATTAAGTCAAACCACAAGAAAATGTACGGTTATAATGCTATTATGCTACTATCTTTTAGTCTTGTGCTTGATGAATAGGAATATGAAAAGGAGGAGAAGTGGAAATTAGAATTCCTATGGTTTTTCTTTCAAGGAGACACTAAAGGAACAAATCCTACAATTTTTCTTTGCTCCATTCCTTTGCACCAAAGTCATGAAAAGTAGTACCATAGGAAACTTTGCAATTCCTATGTTTTTCATTCACTTTTCCTTTCAAGCACTAGCGATTCTAGTAGGCAGGCTTGAGCAAGGAAAATCCTACACTAAAAAATGTTTTGTGCTACTTCTATTACTTTGGACCCAGGCCACTGCCATACTAGATCAACTCCCAGGCCCATCGACAAATGCACAACTCAAACGCGCAGAGATAAGTAATGATGGCGTTCAAGAGAGTCCATCACGGATAGCTAAGTTGCCTGGTACCTCACTACTTGTCATATAGTAGGATAAAATAATCGTATTTCCTGTTACTACGAGTGCTCAATGGATAATATATATAACATGTAGAGTAAAAAAGAGATGCAACAAGTGTACAACCTCTTTGGCGAAGCCATGTCGATCTCAGCGTGATTGGGTTGGCCAATGAGGATGCTCCGGCTGACTTGGCTGTCGGAGGAGGGGAAGAAGATCTTAGGCGTCTAGAGATTGAGCCCAAGGTACTGCTCTGCTGTGATGGAGGGTTTCGTCGTTGGAGCAGCTCCGGTGAGTTGTACGACGCCGAGGCTGAAGCAGGACAAGAGAGACAACGAACAACGTTAACCTAAGTGGAATTCTAATAGCATCTCCAATACATGACATAATATACATAACCACAAAGTGCTAGATGTAAAACACATCAGCCGCTCATCTCTGAACTTAACTGTCGAAACTGAACTTAACTATCGAAACTGAACTTAACTGTTGAAACTGAACTTAACTGTCGAAACTGAATTTTGCCGTCGAAACTAAATTTTGCTGTCGAAACTGAACGCACTAGCAAGGTGAGGCTACACGTCGGTCGACTGACTTTTTCATCTCTGGTCAGTCGATTTTGCAGCCATTGGATACGATATCAAGGGCATGCGGTTCATATTCAACCTCCACCCCCCTGAGCCGCCAGCCACCACCGGCCAAACAACAGCCCCCCGCCGCTCGTGGCCGGTGGTGCACTGCCCCGCCCACCCCGAAAACACTCCCCACCACCGGTCCGCCGCCGCCCCGGCCATCCCTCTAGCCCCCCCCCGTGCCGAGCTTTTTCTCCGGCGATCCCCACGCCACCGCCCCGCCACCGCCGGCGACCACCGTCCCCATCCTGAACCCTAAGATAGATAGTGGGGTACTTCTTCGGCGAGCCCCCCTCCCCGTTGTGGCTGGTTCTTCCTTCACCCCCCCTGAACCGGTGAGCCCCCCTCCCTGCTGCGGCTGGTTCTTCCTTCACCCCGGTGAGCCCCCCCCCACCCCCAGAAAATCGACTGACCCAAGAAGTCGATTCAGTCGACTGAAGTGTAGCTAAATTGGAGCAGCATCACAAGCAAGAGCAAGAGCGAGAGCAGCAGCGCGAGCAAGAGCAATAGCACGAGCATACCAGGCAGGGGACCGAGAGCAAGAGCAGAGCAGCAGCGCGAGTGAGAGCTAAAGCAGCAGCAGCTCCTGCTGATGTGGACATCACCACCGAGGGAGCAACGCCGTGGAGGAAGTGGTCGGCGACGCCATCGTGGATGGAGCCGCGCCGTGTCGGCTCGGGACCGAGCGTCAGCAGCACCATGAGATCGAATCAAGAAGAAAATGCGGCGATTAGTGTACAACCTCTTTGGTGACGCCGATTAGGCCGCAGCTTCATCCGAGGAAACGGTGATGATGATGCTCTTTCGGTGGTGCAGATGAAGATGGCGGTGTGGGAATGGAGGTGGCACGAAAGACGAGGGAAATGTCGGGGCAGCTCCTTGGAGGTGGAGGATGGGGTGGCTGAACCGGCGGGACCACGAGATCGATGATGTATCCTCATCCGGTACGGTGGATGAGGGACGTCGAGGTGTTGTTGTGGATACCGTCGTCGGGGAAGAGGCTCTGGCTGGGTGGCGGACGGAGCAGGGTGTGGGGTTTCATTACGGGTTTTCGCGGCCTCGGTGTATGAATGGGTGGGCGGATGGGATGGCAGTGGGGAAGCATGGCTTAGAGACGCGCTTGTCCGAAATGTGGGGTAAGTTACGAAAGTACCCCCACCAATTTGAGGCGGTTCTTTCAGTTCAGGGGTACCACGGGCATTTCGCGTGTCGGGATTTCACAGGAGGTGGGAGTTTTCGCGCGCGTTGTAATTTCGGAATACCAAGGCGCGGGTTGAGATGGAGGGAGTTGTCGGAGCACAACGAGACAAAGATATATCTTAAATATTTCAGGCTAACAAGGCGCGGGTTGAAGAGGCGGGAGTTTCACAGCATGATAGACAGAGACGGTAGCTTGAGTTTTCGGCATAACAAGGCGTGGCTTGAAATTTCGAAAGAACAAGTTTGACGTGTACCCAAAAAACGACAATTTGCACCTCAACACGCACAACACACACACACACAACACACCATTTATACTATAGTAAGGTACACGTGCATTGCACGGATGAGATTTGGCAACCAAATTATGAATAAATACCACATTATAGCATGCAAGCTTTGAGTCATATATGTATGATGTAGATGTTCGTTTAATTCTTATGGTTCATTTCATTCAAAATCATCTAGTTTTTATAAGAAAGCTAATCTATTTTAAGCTTCATGGAATTGTGCGTTGTAAGACATAAAGTAAAAACAAATAATGGCAAATCATGAAGAAAAACATTTGGGCAATTCTGATACGGAAGATTCTAGAACAAATAAGAAGTGCTTGTGTTTTGATGTTTGTTCATTATTCTTAAGTTCAACCATGGAGTCTTTTAGATTATACATGTGGCAAAATCTGGTGGAATCTAGATGATATCCAACAGCCAGTAGTGCTCAAATTTGCCATCTTTGGACCATCGGATTCGCCTCATCCAACGACCATCTTTCAAAGTTAAAGTTACCCGCACACAATATAAAAAAATATAAAATATTATATATATAGGGGTATAGATATAGATATGTGATGCGAAAGCCGCCCATCATCTCCAATTAGAATAGTGTGTCCATGCACGGATGCGACGTGGCCAAATTCAAATTCAAATAAGTCTGACCTTGTTCAATGTGTATACATTACAACATGCTCGTTTCCAAACCACACTGCGCATATCTCCGTTATATTCATGCATGCATGGGTTTCAAACATCAGGATCTCTTATTCAAAATATTTGAATTCAACTTTACATTGATTATGACCTCACCTATTCTTTTACACCCACACAGTAATCTTCTCTTTATAATTGTACCACTAAATTTCTCTCGTGCATGCATGCACACACACTACCAGTCGGCATTATCCATCACACACATGCAATCTTTTTCTTCAGGTCGGTCTCCCATGAAGGCACACACCCACACCCCCCCCTCTCCATCATATCGGGCATTCTTTATCTCTCACGCGTGCATGCGCAACGATCGATGTTCCTCTATGTATGTGTGTATATAGCTAGGTCTTTCATAGTTTTCCACACAAACCGATCAATCGATATATCCAGTGAGGTCTCACCCTCTTTCCCACGTCCACATCGATCAATCTATACCTCTCTATATAGGATTAACATATATAGCTAATACACCCACATTAATTATATATCCAACGTCCCCCTCTCATCATCTATGCCTTCCGCTTCATCTCTCAGACGCGTGCACAATGGCGAAGACAGGGGGCAGTAAGGGCCCTGCCCTCCCCCTAACATCGCTATATATCGAGGCTAATATGAATGTGATCATTAGACAATTGCTGCTAAAATGGTTTAAGTTCATGAATTGAACCTCCTCATAAAGGATTAGCAATGCTTGGCCCCCTAGCTCATTTATTTTTCATGGCTCCGCCACTGCGTGCAACAGCGCACGTGTTCACCCCCTCTCTCTAAATATCGATCTCGCACTTGTGCATTCCTTCATAGTCTCCCTCCACTCGGCCCCTCGCACCATCTTCTAGCCCCCCACCAGATTTTGCCACATGTACAATCTAGCAGACTCCATGGTTGAACTTAAGCATAATGCATAAACCTCAAAACAACAGTGGTTCTCTTTTATTCTAGAATCTTCCGTATCATAACTGCCCAAACTTTTTTTCTAGTTGAATTGCCATTATTTGTTTTTACTTTATGCTTTACAACACACAATTCCATGAATCATAAAATGTATTAAGGGCTTCTTTGATTCAAAGGATTCTCGAAGGAATTTTGGAGGATTCTAATCATTAGGAATTTTTCCTATCTTGGTTGTTTGATTCGTAGGATTGTAAACCATAGGAATTTTTCCATATGATTCATTTGCACTAGATTTCATAGGAAACATCCCATCCACTCAAACCTCTTTGAAAGAATTCTGTGTTTTTCTATGCACAATCAAACACTCGTACAATTATGTAGGATTCAAGACGACATTCCACTATAATCCCATGTTTTTCCTATTCCCGCATTCTTAGCTTTTTTATAAAAACTAATTGATTTTGAATAAGATGAACTATAAGAATTAAACGAAGGGCTACATCAGGCATATATGACTCAGAGCTTACATGCTATAGTGTGGTATTTATTCATAATTTTGTTGCAAAATCTGATGCGTGCAATGCACGTGTACCTTACTAGTACTTCGAGTATGTGCAAAGCACATAAATTAGAATACCAATGGCAGCTACACAGTGTCTCTCTTACAGTTCATGAAGCCACGTGGCACATGTAGAGGCATTGTCACGACCTCCATGCGTGGATTGATCGCAGTGACATGCTGCTAGTTCCAGAAGAATGTACTCGTCCTCCCTGAGCTATACTGGCCAGTGGCGGTGCCAGGATCAAAACCTTGTGATGTCAGGATTTTCTAATGAAAAATTTTGTGAACAAATTAAACAGGAACATAAAATATCATACTTTATGATGAATATATATTATGTAATAGCACTTTGTGATCATGCATATTTTGATTTTTCTTCGTGTGATGACATCAGTACTAGACTCAAATACATGGGTTTCAGGATAAGTAATGAGGCAACGATACAAGAAATCATTGACTATTTTGTTGCACAAATCAGACATGATATTTCACCATGAAAAATGTAATTCTTGTTCTAAATTAAAACAGCATCTTTTTAATATACTAGTTTGAGAGAGAAAAAAAGAATATTATTTTTGGATAAAGAAGAGTATTGCAGTGTTGGTAGATAAAACTTACAAATAAAAGTGGGAGACAGGAGGGCCTCTTCCTGATGTTGGATCAGATGTAGAGTGCCAATTAGTACCACATTACAGTGATCAACGCGACGGACAATGCGTGGGCAGCCGTGGGTGGGTCGCTCGCAGCTCGCCGGTCGGGCGAAGGGGGCCTTGCCTCATATCTCATGGCCAGATCAGAGATCGCCAGTGCCAGGCAAAGGACAGGAAGGCGCTGCGGTGCGGCGGCTGTCCAGGGTCATTGGATTGGATAAGCCGTGATTTGTGGGGATCAACCGTGAGGTACGTGATTAGACTTCTTACTATATGGCCCAGCAGTGGCCCAACTAGTTGTAACCCAAGCAAAAATAGCAGATATTGGCCTATGTAGTCAAATTCTATTTTTTTGTTCGTTTAGGGTCAATGACGTAGGCAAATCCTGT
Source organism: Triticum aestivum (assembly GCF_018294505.1). NCBI lineage: Eukaryota > Viridiplantae > Streptophyta > Magnoliopsida > Poales > Poaceae > Triticum > Triticum aestivum. Next base: position 52,237,678 of record NC_057804.1, read on the forward strand.
GTAGTCAAGCGACCACACAGGTATTGCGTGGCTTCGCCACTGATACTGGCGGTACATGCACGAACCAAAGATGTGCACCCACGCCATGCACGCACTCATTCCCTCGCACGCACACGCGGATACACGGGCGGACGCAATTTTGTACCAAGATCCACCCCATGTGATAATTTGACGCGTGTGAAGTCATTCACTTCATTGATGGTCAATTAATACATCGCATGCAAATTGAGTGGACGTGAGGGTGGAAGAAAGACATTATTACTCCACTGCGCGCATGCGAGTAGTTAAATCGTGGGCTGCTAGTAGTACTTCCATTGGTCTCCTTCGTATTTTCTGCCAATTTTTGATAGTAACGTAATATTTACGCATTTGAGCAGTGTAGTACTTGAAATTTATGTTCTGCTAAACTCATCGGGAACCGTTTTGGGCCTTGAAACCAAAACCATCAATTAATCTTTACCTTGTTCCCATCACATTCGAAAGCCTGCTCACACCTACTAGTACGTACCAAACCTGAACGTGTTCCCACTATGCAGGTATTAGTACTAGTGCTAGTACTTAGGTTATAAAAAGGGGAACTACCTAACCGAAAATTACTCTACCTTTCCTCCTCATAAGTGATTCTTCTTTGTCCGTCGTTGCCATGGCCGGTGAGCAGAGCTCTAGGTCGAGAACTACTCATAACAAGGGAGCGGCAACCAAGGCTGTAGAAAAAAAAAGAGGGCTCGCCGCCACGCAGAGACCTCGAAAGATCTCTCACGGGCAGGCGATGGCTTCCAAGAGCGCCCTAGCCGCGGAAGCGAACATGCTGAGCCGGCGGAGCTGGAGTCGTTATCCCTGGACAGCATGCCCGATCAGCTCAAGAAGCACCTCAATAAGCAGAAGGAGTGCATCCAAGGCTTGATGGAGTTGCTGAAGGAGAGCCTCAATGACATGCCCGCTGAGCTCAATCAGCAGGGGGAGTTGACCGCCGGCTTGGTGATGCTGCTGAAGAAGAGCATTGCCTCGAAGAAGAAGGCGACCGACGAAATCCTGCGACTTCAGGAGGACAAGGCGAAGCTCTGCCATGAGATCGACCTGTTGAAGGAGAAGAACGCCGGCTGGAAGAAGCTGCATGAGAATAGTAGTTCCTCGATGAAGATGCTGCAGGCCCTCGTCATGGAACAGAAGCAGGAGTTGGCGAAGCTCCGCATCGAGCACCCGGCTGCTGTCAAGGTACGTAATGCGGCGGTGGAACAGATGATGAAGGCTCGCATCGAGAAATCCCGCATCATGGACAGAATGATGAAGATGGCGGAGGAGACGCGCAAGGAAATGGAGGTCGTGGAGGCAATGAAGAAGCAGTTACGACTCCGCGGCGAATTAGATCATTTGGGGTGATAATCTTCCTTCTTCTTTTGCTCCTGTGTTTCATCTTTTGCTTCGGGTGTTTCGCCGCACGTGTCACGTTCTCTATGAGTCGTGAATAGAACAATGTTTTTTTAGGGAATGAATAGAACAATGCTAACAAGAGATGACTAGCAAATTAGATCATTTTTATCGCCATATGGCACTCGGGTGTCGTGTTTCGTGCTCCTCCGTCGTAGTACTACTCCAGTGGAAAACTTGAGTATACCGCACAGTTGTTTGCTCCTCCTCGATCAGGTCATCAGCGCATTTATATGAGCAGTCAAATCACAAGGCCCCGCCTTCCAGCAGTAATGAGTCATCAAATCACAAAGGCCCTCACCTCTCGTGAAACCGACCAAGCTAGACTGCCCCATCCTCTAGCCTTTTAAAAAATGTTTACTTTTGTACAGCAGCAGTATCAATGGATTGCGCCATTGAGCAAAACTTGAAATTAAAAAAAAGGTGGTACATATAGAGAGCACTCATCGCCAAATTATGCATATAGTACTACTAAAAAGGCTAGTCACAATAATGGTGTCCAGCACAACCCACCCCTCAAATAAAACTAAGCACCCTGGAATTCTTTGACAAAACTAAGCACCCTGAAATTCTTTGACAACTAAACTGCTGGCTATATGATGTTGGACATATATATTTTACGTATATAATGTGAAGAAATGAGTGGTAGTACTATACCAACTAAAAGATGAAATGTAAGAAATACTAGTATGTACGTACTGAAGAGTTAAAGTAACAACAGGAAACATAACATAGTTCTGCTGGGGGCTCAGCAAAACACACCCCTCAAATTAAATTAAGCACACCTGAAATTAAACTTTGCAACTATTCCAGTAGACACTGCATTAGAACCACCATGAGCAACACGACACTGCCACCTTACTCGGAGTCCTCGTCCACGTCCTCGACTTCGTCCTTGTCCCTCTTCCTCTTGGCCGATACTTCTTTGCTTGAACCGCACACTTGGTTGTTGCTCTTCATCCAACCCTTGTAGATATTGAAGCAAAGGTAGCCATAGGTCTATATCTAGTACATTCCGCTGCCATGCATGACGATGAAACGTGTACGGAGGTTTCTCCAGTTTACCATACGAAGGATGAACCATGGCTCCTGCCAGGGTCGGCATTGAAGGCTGACGAGAGGATACCAGCCGATTCTTCTGGAGGTCGAAGGTGTTGCCTACAACGAGGCCTATCTGACGCAGGACTTCTTTGTCGTTACCAAAGTCTATAGTAACGAATTTGACTTGGTTGCTCTCGAGGAAGTTCTTAAAATCCTGGCACTCAACGTCGGCATGGCATATGTGGTAGACCAAGCATAAGCCATGCATGCAAACCTAGATCACGGCGGGCTTCTTCCTCTCTTCGTCCTTTAGATCCTTCCCTCGTCCCAGGACTGTGGTGTACTCAACATCTAGAACAATGACCCACTCATCATCTCAGTCTTTGAACATGCGTCTAAAGCGAGAAAGGCATCCTTTCACCGTCGTGTAAGAACGGGTGTAGATGATGTCGAACTCATTGCCGGTGATGATTCTAACCTTGTAGTCACCGCCGATCGTGGAGATTTGGGACGCCATGGATTTGGGAGGAGGGTTAGGATTAGTGGAACTGTCGTAATGTGAATGGACGGGACGACTAGGAGCGAACCGCCGTAGTATTGAAGGACGTGCGGGGACGAGTAGGAGCGAACTGCCAGCGTGCGAACGACAGGGTAGTGGCTTTCCATTCTCCCATGATACGGGCTTCCGAGAGCCCTTGGATCTGATATTGAACGGTTGCATGGCGTGATTCAAGACCTATGGGTGAATATCCTATCCTGGAGGGTTATTCTGCAAATTTTCAGCAACTTAGCATGCGACCGTTTGATCTCAGATCCAAGGACCGCCAGCAGCCCGTATCATGGTCGCGCCTACCACGACCGTCGCGTCGCTCGCGCGGTCGCGCCCTTAGAGATTTAACACGGTGCGTTAGGCTATCTGATGTTGGCATGTCATACATAGTTATCACTTAGTCACTCATACTACAACAAGGTTAGCTATAAGGTTGGCTATAAGTGTATTTTTTTACTCCTCTCTATCTCTTTCTTTGTACTCCCTCCGTCCCATAATATAAGAACATTTTTGACACTAGGACACAGGGAGTACTAGTATTTATTGCATTTGCCAAGGAGTGACCTCTTCCAATGAAATGGTGTTGCTAAGTTTGCTTCATTTAATTAGCTATAGACTCAAAATTGTATTTTTACCTAGGTACACGCGCTTAGCACCGTTTCTTCCTTGGGTCACCAAACTAGTCTCTCTCTTCTTCATTAACTTGCCACATCAAACTTTATGCCTATGTGGCAAGCTTAGCACCTGTAGGAGCAAGTAAAAGTAAGTGCAATAGTGCGCTTTACATGGCATTTTTGCATATGTGGAGGAAAGAGAGGCAAGGAAAGAGTGGAGAAGTGGGCTCTCATGCAAGAGCCAGCCTCTACTACATGGTGGAGCATTGGGAGGGGCACCTGTATGGAGGTGGTCAGGAATCGGGAGACTCACACCAGTCGTAGCGCCGTAGTTAAAATGATAATGGCAAGTGAAATCACAGGGCCCCATCTGTCCAGCAGTAACTCACCGTCAAATCACACAGCCCTACGTTTGCAGCATCCTACTCCCTCGTCTTCTCGCGTCTCTGTCGAACCAACTAGGCAGAACTGCCCCGCCGCCTACCGCGCAGCCCCGCCCTCGACTTTTAAATAGTATATAGTATACTAATTTTGTATCCATGGATTGCGCCCGCGCCATGGAGCAAAGCGTCTAGAAAACGGCGGTACACATGTACGGATTATACAGCACGCCCGTCGCGTTCGCGTCGCACCCCAGACGGTCGGTCGGTCTGGCACGCTGCTCTCCGAATGGAACGCGCGTCATATTTTGTTTGCACACACATGTGGGACGGTAATTGAGAACCGACCATAGGCACACTCCCCGGCTCCGCAAGTCGGGTGACTTAATAGAAGAGGGAGACAAGCGATAGTACTAGAGAAGTGTTGTACTACATTGGTGCCTGGATGATCCCTACAAGACACGGAAGATCAGTTCGTCCATGCATGTGACCAGACTCCAGCAGACACACCTGGATTGGCTATCGTCTACATATCGTGCAGGCTGTGTTGTACATGGATGTAGTTGTGGTGAGAAATCTAAAGAAAGGTTTCTTGTCATCTCGCAAAAATAGGTGTCATGTGCTTCGGATCACTGAGAGGGTTAAACAGCAACAACTGAGTTGGCCTAGTCATTGGGGGCACATGCACGAACAGTGACTACTCGGCTGCCATCTAGGTCAAGCCGGCTATGTTAATTAGGACATATATCAAGGGACCCCTTTTCTATGAGTTTATCTTTAATTTGAGCTTTGTTCCTCCTCTAGTTTGTCCGTCGGGATTCATGTTGTCTCCTTTGGCCAGTGAGGTTATGATTTCTTTTCATGTGGCATTTTTTCATGTTATATGTTATAATTCGAAGCTTCAGATCAAAATGACGACAACTGCGCCTCCGGGCCACGTGCATGAAGACTTCTCGACAGTCATTGACGAGGTCAAGCCGGCTCCGATAGACAAAAGAAAACTAGTACTACTCCACTATATAGGCAGGAGCCTCCGCGCTTGCTTGCTAGTGTTGCTCTCTTCACACTGTCTCGGCCTCTCCAGATCTAAACACGACAGCGGTGGCCACACTCTCTCTCTCTGCTCACCGTTGGTCACAAATCCAGCCGGATCCTCTCCGTCGGGAAGGTGAGAAGGTACAATGTTCATGCGGTCGTCCTCGGCGACGGCTCTTACCCACTGATGGGCGCGTCCCGATCAGCCTGCCTTGCCGTTCTCTCCCAAGCACCGCTGGCGAGGGAGGGCCTCCGACCCCTTCTTCCTCGCTGCCGTAGTGTGGGCAGAACCGGCCTCCCGCCGCCCAACTAGCGACATCCCGGCGGACATCAGGTATAACTTCCTTCGAAACCGGCCTTGCTCTACTTCCCGAGCTCCTGACGTCGCTGCATTTGTATCTTTTACTATTTCTGAGGCCCCCTCGTAGATAGGATGGATCGGCTGTTCGAAAACCACCTTTTTTATGTTTAAGAGGTAAAACTAGTTCATGCACTCGAATCTAGTACTACTTGGTTAAAACAAGGAAGAAAGGGGGTGGGGGTGGGGGAGGATTTGTTACCTGAATCTAGGACTTGGTCAAAAGAGGAAATAATGGGGGCGAAAGTAGCAGAGACTGGCTATCCAACTGGTCTCTAGGTCTAATAGGGAAATAAAGGGAAATGATGTACAAACTCAATATAAACCCGATCTATTGGTTGAAAAAGGAAAGAAAGTGGGGACCGGGGGACAAGTCAACAGAGTAAGTCTAGCACTAGATTTGCTAGCCTCATACATTATAAGGTGGCTATACCGAACAAAAATGGGACCAACCCAGATATCCTGTTCTGATGTTTGTTGCCCCGAGCCACTCTTATGTAATGCCACTGGTAAAATGTAGCAGTGGGACTATTAAAAGTAAGGACACGTTAAACCAATGTTGTTTTCAATGTAATGCCTCTAGTAATATGAATCAGTGGCACTTCTTTACATGTCCTGCTAAAATTTCCCATTAAGATAAGTTGGTTCTTTTCGTTAGAAATGCAACTGTCCTGGTCCGCCTACTCTCCCGTGCCCAAAGTAATGTCGTATTTAACTAGGGATGTAAGTGGCAAATAAATGGCGTCTGCAATCCCGTTTAGTTAGTTTTTGCTAGCTTCATAGTTCATTTTCCTCAAACAAACAAAAAAACCTTTTTGAACTATCATATCATAAGTGGACTTTAAACGGGATTAAACGGGACCCGGTTGACATCCCTATATTTAACGGTTGTCATAGTTAATCCTAATGCCCACACTAATATCTAACAATGCCACTGCTTTAGAAATTGCTATTGTCCTTGTAGGATTGCCATTCAGATAAGGAACATGCTTCTTTTCATTTGATGCATGTTTCATCACTTGTTAGTCACCCTCCTTTCCACCTATTTTGTGCAAACAGAGATATACATTTCACGCTCGATCTTAGTTGAACTGCACAAATGATATCCAAATTATAGTTGAGCATTCCAGGAGCTTCACAACCAACCTTGATGTTGCTCAATTTTATTGCAACTAATGAAGAAGAAGCTCTGTGGGTTTCGTTTTTTGATGGAAATGGAACCGGGGCTGGAGCCGTTTTCTTAAAAAAAATTGAAGAAGAAGCTGCTAGCTCACGGGACATTGCTTCATTTTAGGTGAACTGCACCAAAAGGTCCCATGAATTGAATCATCCATGTTGGTGACTGAAAGAGCCAGCTTCAGCATCCCAGTCTAAGCACCCCCGGCCTCCATCCTTGCGACGCACAATACACCTTGTTTGCCACCTGCTCGACCCTAGTGTCACTGATAAAATGAAGTAATAATACAGTTAAAATAGAGCGAGTGTCACCTCTATCATTTCATTTCCAATGTAGATAAAGAAAGTGCTTCTGTTTGTTAATGTATGTTTCATCAACTAGTCCCATTGTTAATGTTTAAGCATTTTTGCAAACTGGGGTGCTTAATTTTAGTTGATATGTACAAAAATAGAGATTTGAATGTCTCAAGGTGCCTCCTTGTACTACCGCTGTACACTGATGTTCATCACTGGCAGAAGGTGTATCTGGGAGACTTGGGACATCGCAGGGTGTACCGTATGAGGCGTACCGTATGAGGCATCGCAGGGCCCATCTTGCCCTCGCAGCATGGCATACTATGATACTATCACAATATTTTCTTCTATTTATTTTATGTGTTTCATCAACTAGTGCCACTATAATGTAATCATGCTTTTTCATTATCTGTGCAAACAGGGTTATTCAGCTGCATGTTGGCGGAATTGCACAAATGTACGTATGGAACCGGCATATATGCAGAGTGCGAGGTGTGCCAATTAAAAATTACCGACACCAACCATGCTGCATGCACGCATTGGCATACACCAACACCAGTGGGATGTGTGGCGCTCTCTGTGGATGGATCTTTCTCGGCAGCAAATATTCTAACCAAATACTAGTAGCTTATATTGAGAGTTTTCTAGGGAGTACTCTTTTCTGAAAGAAGCACCAATCTATTTTTCTTTGTTTGTACACTGTGTCAAAACTTTGACCCAAAGGTCCAGAGCTATTTTAGGGTGATTGGCGTAGTACTCAGAGACTGATTGTAAGCATGATTTTCATTAGCTATCACACTGATTATAAGCATGAGCAGGTGGAAGATTAGGTTAGTGCGAAGCTTACCTTAAACCCTACCACCGCCGTTGAAACGAGGCGAGCGTCGAGGGAACCGTGGAGAACGGTGGGGAAGCGACGTCGCGCCATCCGGCCTCCTCTTGTGGTGGGAGAACGAATACTCCTGTGGCTCCGGCTGGCTCTGCACCCTCACGAACGGCACACCATACTCGATCGATTCGTTATCCTCTGGGTGCTCGACCTTCGACCTGTACGCCCACCACCTCCGCCTGACTATCGCCTCGGGCGAATCTGTCTGCTCCATCGCCCAGAGGAGATACTCGATGAACTCGGAGGACTGCGGCGTGACTGCCGCCGAGGAGTACATGTACATCGCCGCCCTCATCGCCGCCGTCTCGCTCTTTCGCATACATTGCCACATGGACCGCACCATCCTTGAAATCTCCCACTCATTGTCAAACCAACTAAGGATCTCCTTCAACCTGGCTAACTTTGCCTGGTCGCCGTCGGCGATCTGCCTGATTCGCTGCTGCATCCTCTTCATAGATGTCCTTCTGAGTGGTCCGGTGCTAGCTTTGGAAGATGGGAGGAGAGACCGGTGGTCTTGCAATAGAGAAGAGGGAGAGGCAAGACGGTGGTTTTGGAATGGAGATGATGGAGAGGAGAGGAGGTGGTTTTTCAATGGAGAAGATCAGAAGAGGGAGAGGCAAGACGGTGGTTTTGGAATGGAGATGATGGAGAGGAGAGGAGGTGGTTTTGCAATGGAGAAGATCAGAAGAGGGAGAGCCGAGACGGTGGTTTTGGAATGGAGATGATGGAGAGGAGAGGAGGTGGTTTCGGAATGGAGATGATGGAGAGGAGAGGAGGTGGTTTTGCAATGGAGAAGATCAGAAGAGGGAGAGGCAAGACGGTGGTTTTGCAATGTAAACTCTCTGTTTCCTTTTTGTAACATTTCGGTCTCACCGAAAAGAGCAAATCGGTCCCACCGAGTTTACCTGACCAACTCTCTGGAAAGCTTATTACCAAATCGGTCTCACCGAGTTTGTGTAATCGGTCTCACCAAGATTACGTTATGCCCTAACCCTAACCGAATCGGCCTCACCGAGATGCATGTCAGTCCCACCGAAAATCACTAACGGTCACTAGGTTTACTAAATCGGTCCGACCGAGTTTAATGATTCGGTTCCACCGAGTTTGGTAAATTGTGTGTAACGGTTAGATTTTGTGTGGAGGCTATATATACCCCTCCACCTCCTCTTCATTCGTGGAGAGAGCCATCAGAACGAACCTACACTTCCAACTTACCATTTCTGAGAGAGAACCACCTACTCATGTGTTGAGGCCAAGATATTCCATTCCTACCATATGAATCTTGATCTCTAGCCTTCCCCAAGTTGCTTTCCACTCAAACCCTCTTTCCACCAGATCCAAAACCTATGAGAGAGAGTTGAGTGTTGGGGAGACTATCATTTGAAGCACAAGAGCAAGGAGTTCATCATCAATGAACCATTTGTTACTTCTTGGAGAGTGGTGTCTCCTAGATTGGCTAGGTGTCACTTGGGAGCCTCCAGCAAGATTGTGGAGTTGAACCAAGGAGTTTGTAAGGGCAAGGAGATCGCCTAGATCGCTAGTGAGGCAAGTCCTTTGTGGGCGACGGCCATGGTGGGATAGACAAGGTTGCTTATTCGTGGACCCTTCATGGGTGGAGCCCTCCGTGGACTCGCGCAGCCGTTACCCTTCGTGGGTTGAAGTCTCCATCAACATGGATGTACGATAGCACCACCTATCGGAACCACGCCAAAAACATCCGTGTCTCCAATTGCGTTTGAATCCTCCAAACCCTTCCCTTTACTTTCTTACAAGTTGCATGCTTTAATTTCCGCTGCCTATACACTCTTTGCATGCTTGCTTAAATTGTGTGATGATTGCTTGACTTGTCCTAAAATAGCTTAAAATCTGCCAAACTCTAAAATTGGGAAAAGCTTAAGTTTTTATTGGTCAAGTAGTCTAATCACCCCCCTCTAGACATACTTCAAGGTCCTACAAGTGGTATCAGAGCATTGGTCTCCATTTGCTTTGATTTCCATGGCTTTTGGTGGTCATAGCCTTGGTTTCACAACCTAGGAGAGTATGGCGTCTAGCGAGGGAAATTATCACCGTAGAGGTCCTTACTTTGATGGTACTAATTTTGCTAGTTGGAAGCATAAGATGAAAATGCATATTCTCGGACATAACCCCGCCCGTCTGGGCAATTATTTGTATTGGCTTGCAAGGTGAATTCTTCGATGGGAGAGAACCGAACTGTGAAGCTAATGCGGAAGAATTGAAGATGCTGCAATACAACACTCAAGCATGTGACATCATCTTTAACGGATTGTGCCCCGAAATATTCAACAAAATCAGCCGTCTTGAGAATACAAAGGAAATTTGGGATACTTTGATTGATATGCATGAAGGTACCGAGTCCGTCAAGGAATCCAAGTTGGATGTGCTCCAAAGTCAGCTTGACAAGTTCAAAATGAAGGATGGTGAAGGTGTCGCTGAAATGTACTCTAGGCTTGCTCTTATCAAAAATGAGATTGCCGGCTTAGGGAGTGAAGAGATGACCGACAAATTCATCATCAAGAAAATCCTAAGGGCATTGGATGGAAAGTATGATACCGTGTGCACATTGATCCAAATGATGCCAAACTACAAAGATCTCAAGCCAATGGAAGTCATTGGAAGGATTGTTACTCATGAGATGTCACTCAAGGATAAGGAGGAACTTCACAACAAGTCAAGTGGTGCTTACAAAGCCTCAAGTGAAGCCCCCACATCATCAAGTGAGAAACCAACCTTCAATGAAGAATTGAGCTTAATGGTGAAGAACTTTAACAAATTCTACAAAAGTAGAAGCAAAGAAAGAAGCTCCAAGTCAAGGTCTTACAATGATAAGAGATCTTCTAGTCGAGAGTGCAATTGCTACAATTGTGGGAGACCCGGACACTACTCCAATGAGTGTACGGCACCCTATAAAAGAAGAGAAGATTCTCCAAGAAGAAGGAGCAAAAGAGAAGAATCACCACCAAGAGAGAGGAGGAGTAGAGATGATCGTTATGAACGAAGACCCTCACGGAGAAGTAAGGATTTGGAAAGAAAGGACAAGTCATCAAGGAGCTACACAAAACGAAGACATCAAGCTCACGTTGGTGAATGGGTTTCCGGCTCCGACTCCGCCAATCACTCCGAGAGAAGCTATCACTCCGACTCCGAATATACTCAAGATGAAGGTGTTGCTGGTCTAGCACTTGTGTCAACCAACTCCTACAACATATTTGACTCACCAAATGAAGGTGTTGGAATATGCTTCATGGCCAAAGGTGCAAAGGTAATACATCCCGAGTATGTTGATTTTAATAGTGATGAAGATGACTTGCTTGTGGATGATGATTTACTTGTTGACAACTCTAGTGATGAATACTATTATGAAACGTCAATTAATCATGCTAATCAAACGAATGACAATGATAAGGAGAAAATTGAGCTTCTAACTAAAGAACTAAACACTCTTAAGTTGGCTCATGAAACTATCTTCGAAGATCATCGAGAACTTTTAAGGGCTCATGAGAAGTTACGCTTTGAAAAGCTCAATCTTGAGCAAGAGCATGAGTTCTTAAAGGCAATCAATGATGATCTCCGCAAGAAAAGTTCTTCTTACATTGCCAAGCGTTTACTCTTATCTACTTACATGCCTCAAGTCAAGTCTAGTAACAAGTACAAGAAAGATACTTCCTCTAGTAGTAACAATAATAATGTCAAATCCAATGTTGTTGCTTCTAGTAGTTCTCTTGATTCCACTAATGATTCTCTTAGCCAAGTTACACTTGAGAAAGAAAATAGTTTATTGAAGGGAATTATAGAGAAAGGTGTTTACAAGAGCCTTGCCGGGATTAAGCAATTCGAGGAAATTGTACGCAAGCAAGGAAGGCACCGGAAGAATCAAGGTGTTGGTTTTGAACGAAAGTTCAACGCCAATGGAGTTGAGTGGGAAGAAGATCAATACCCCAAGACAAAGTTTGTTCCTCAACAAGAGAAGTATGATCCTACTTCCTTCAAGGGGACACAAGCTCAAGATGATCTTCCACCACAAGACCACAAGAACAAAGGCAAGGACAAGCTTCAAGAAGAGATTGATGCATTTGAAGAAGCACCTAAAGCCTCGTTCAGTTGGGTCCCCAAGACTACATCAAGTTCTACTTCATCAAGTACAACTACAACTCCGAGGATTCCCATCAAGATGATGTGGATCCCGAAGAAGAAGAACTAGAGAGTTCTTGAGGGTGACTCCGCCAACATTCTTCACTCATATCATTTTGGCAAGAACAAGTGCAATCAACTTTCACATCTTGCACTAGTTCAAGGAGTCACAAACCCTCATGTTGGTAAGGCAAGGGACAAGGTAACCTAATGTTTTCATGGACATCATCTTGTGTGTGCATCACTCTATGTCTATGGATATTCTTGTTTGTTCCTTGTGGGACTAACCCATGTAGGCAAGTTGAAAGTGCAACTCACTCCAAAGGATTGCTCCAAATGATCTACATCAACATTGAGCATCTACATCTTCAACACCTACATGAAGTCATCATCGAAAAAACCCAAGGTTAGTTCATCCCTCTAAGGGGGGATCTCACATCTAGGGGGAGCTTAACTCTAAGAATTGAGTCAAAGCAACTCTAATGGTGTGAACACATTAATGCATTATGTAAAAGTGGTAACCCCACTTGAGCTTAAACGATGAGTATGACCTATGATCAAATGTTCTCATTTGACTCCTAAGTCAATATACTCATATATAGATGACCTAGTCATCGCCAATTGCTTGATAGATGCTAAAATTGGTTGTGCATGCTTTGCCACATATTTCAATTGCCATCTTATTGTGTGAGCATGTTGGTGCATATTTTACTCATTCAAGGACATCCACTTGTTGTTTTGTTTGTTTGGATTCTTTTCTTTGTGCCAAGTGGATGGACAAGAATGCCTAAGAACCTTCTTTAGCTATCTATGCTTTTCTCGTCTCAAACTCTATTCATGCTACATCACAAAATTTGATCAAGTCAGATTCAAACCACTCTGTGTGACGAGCACTCGGAGTCCCCGATTCGTCATAGACTTAAACTTCCAAAACCTCTTAGTGATTCTCGGTCTGACCGACCCTTCCATTTCGGTCCTACCGAGATCATCAAGTTGATCTGGGTTTTCAATCTCAGTGCAACCGATTTGAACTTTTCGGTCTCACCGATTTGCTGTAACTGAACACAGTTATGCATCTCGGTGCCATCGAGTTGTTCCACTCGGTCACACCGGCAGGGTCGAGCTATATATATAGCCACGGGCAAAATTTTGGAAATTTCTCCGAAACCCTTCGCCCGCGCAATAGCTCGCTCTGCCATCGTGGTCTCCGGATCGTCTCCTCGTTGCCAGCAGCCTCCTGCCGCTGGTCTCCGCCGCCGTCAACGGATTTCGTCCCCGCCGTTGCCGCCGTAGCAAGTCCACCGCCAAGTTAGGGTATGGACTTAATCTTTGTGCTATCCACGTCTGATTCCTGGCACATTGTTTTCATATTGATTCTTGCCACGATTGAAACTCTTCTATCCAGCCAAAGTAGTTCATAGATTAGATGTGATTCATATTTTTAGGGTTAGGTTTCTGCTGAAACCATCTCGGACCCACCGAGTTGAAAAACTTGGTCTCACCAATTTGGCTTATGCCATTGCACTAGTGACTCTCGGTCTGACCGAGAATTACTAATCGGTGCAACCGATTTGAGGATTCTGTGAAACCCTAGCAGTCTCGGTACCACCGAACTGAAACTCGGTCCAACCGAGATCATCAGTTTAGGTTCCAAAACTGCTTCGGTATCACCGAGTTTGAGAATCGGTGGATCCGACATGCTTTCTGAGGAAAACTAGGACTGAACTTTTGGGTCATTCTTTTGCAAAAACCTCTGCATTTTGTGATGCTCATCTTTTCTATCTCATCTATAACTCTTCACAGGGTCAGCATTCAGCTTTTGCAGTATGTCTGATCAAAGTGACAGCCAGAATAGGTCAGAAGAGCAGATGGACTTGAGTGAGGGCACTAGTACCTCAACTTCAGATGAAGGGAGCAGAAGTACTCCTAGCAATTTGCCTAAGGCTGCAACTAGGCAAAGGAGGAAAAGAACTTCAGATTCAGAGGATGAAGATTACAAAGCTGAGGAAGATGAGGCTACTTCCAAGAAAGTGGTGCTCAAGAAGGAATATGACTTAGGAAAGAATACAAAGCCAGGCATGAAGACCAAAAGGCCTGCAGGAAGACAACCAATGTCCAAGGCCAGAGCATCAACTCAACTGCCTAAAAGGCCTGATCCCAAAGAGCCAGCTGCTAAAGGAAAGAAGAGGAAGGAAAGGGTCAAGAAGACCATGACCAAAATTGTTGGTCAACCTTCCATGATGGAAGAGGAAGAGCTTGCTGCACCAGCTCCAAAGGCAGCTAAGCTTATGGGAGATGCAATCAGATCAGGGGCTGCAACATCCAAGCCAAAGGAATCACCCAAAGCTGCCTCCAAGGTCAAGCAAGTTCCAAAGAGGAATACTAGGAGTATTCCAGCTGCTGAGAAGAACAAGGCCCCAGTGCCCAATGTTGCTGAAGATTCAGAAGAAGAAGGACAGGTTCTAAGAAAGCTCAAGCCCAAGATACCAGACCACAATGATGCCCATCCTGTGGCTGAGGACATGAGAATCAGGAAGGATTCAGGGCTGAGACTGTGGAGAATGGAAGATCCATATGCTTCAAGAAGAAGAACTGCTATTGACTACAGGTTCCACACAAAAGAACAGCAGGACTTCTATGAAACAATTCTATTGGACAAGAAGCCCATAGTCTGTGACATGAGGTGGGTGAAGGAAATATGCCCTAGAGGCAATAATAAAGTTATTATTTATTTCCTCATATCATGATAAATGTTTATTATTCATGCTAGAATTGTATTAACCGGAAACATGATACATGTGTGAATATATAGACAAACATATAGTCACTAGTATGCCTCTACTTGACTAGCTCATTAATCAAAGATGGTTATGTTTCCTAACCATAGACATGTGTTGTCATTTGATTAATGGGATAACATCATTAGGAGAAAGATGTGATTGACATGACCCATTCCGTTAGCCTAGCACTTGATCGTTTAGTATATTGCTATTGCTTTCTTCATGACTTATACATGTTCCTGTAACTATGAGATTATGCAACTCCCGTTTACCGGAGGAACACTTTGGGTACTACCAAACGTCACAACGTAACTGGGTGATTATAAAGGAGTACTACAGGTGTCTCCGAAGGTACATGTTGGGTTGGCGTATTTCGAGATTAGGTTTTGTCACTCTGATTGTCGGAGAGGTATCTCTGGGCCCTCTCGGTAATGCACATCACTATAAGCCTTGCAAGCAATGTAGCTAATGAGTTAGTTACGATATGATGTATTACGTAATGAGTAAAGAGACTTGCCGGTAACGAGATTGAACTAGGTATTGGATACCGACGATCGAATCTTGGGCAAGTAACATACCGATGACAAAGGGAACAACGTATGTTGTTATGCGGTTTGACCGATAAAGATCTTCGTAGAATATGTAGGAACCAATATGGGCATCCAGGTTCCGCTATTGGTTATTGACCGAGAATAGTTCTAGGTCATGTCTACATAGTTCTCGAACCCGTAGGGTCCACACGCTTAAAGTTACGATGACAGTTTTATTATGAGTTTATAAGTTTTGATGTACCGAAGTTTGTTCGGAGTCCCGGATGTGATCACGGACATGACGAGGAGTCTCGAAATGGTCAAGACATAAAGATTGATATATTGGATGACTATATTCGGACACCGGAAGTGTTCCGGGTGATTTCGGAGAAAAGCAGAGTGCCGGAGGGTTACCGGAACCCCCCCGGAGAGTTAATGGGCCACATGGGCCTTGGTGGGAAGAGAGAGGGCGGCCAGGGTGGGCCGCGCGGCCCCTCTCCCTCTGGTTCGAATTGGACTAGGAGGGGGGGGGGGCGGCGCCCCCCTCTTTCCTTCCCCCCTCTCCCCCTTCCTTTCCCCTCCTAGTAGGAGTAGGAAAGGGGGAGTCCTGCTCCTACTAGGAGGAGGACTCCTCCTCCTTGGCGCGCCCACAAGGGCCGGCCAGCCTCCCCCCTCCCTCCTTTATATACGGGGGCAGGGGGGCACCCCATGACACACAAGTTGATCTACGGATCGTTCCTTAGCCGTGTGCGATGCCCCCCTCCACCACATTCCACCTCGGTCATATCATCGCGGAGTTTAGGCGAAGCCCTGCGCCGGTAGAACATCATCATCGTCACCACGCCGTCGTGCTGACGGAACTCATCCCCGAAGCTTTGCTGGATCGGAGCCCGGGGATCGTCATCGAGCTGAACGTGTGCTGAACTCGGAGGTGCCGTACGTTTGGTGCTTGGATCGGTCAGATCGTGAAGACGTACGACTACATCAACCGCGTTGTGCTAACGCTTCCGCTTACGGTCTACGAGGGTACGTGGACAACACTCTCCCCTCTCGTTGCTATGTCATCACCATGATCTTGCGTGTACATAGGATTTTTTTTGAAATTACTATGTTCCCCAACAGTGGGTTGACTGGAAATTCATCAAGGAAAATGAACAGCACTATCCTGGAGTGCAAGACAGCTTTGTTGCTTGTGGAGTTGCAGATTTTGTTGGACAGAAGTTCACCAACTGGAATGATGAGCTTATCATGCAGTTCTACTCCACGACACACTTTTACCAAGATAAAAGAATAGTTTGGATGTGTGAAGGTACAAGGTACCAGTCCACTATTGAAGAATGGGCAAGTCTGATCAATGCCCCCAAGGAGAATGAGGATGACCTAGACATTTATGCGAAGAAGTTGGGTCACAATTCAATGGCTCACATGTACAAGGAAATTCCAGACAAGGCATTAGAGACTCACAAGTTTGGATCAGTTGACTTTCTGCTATCAGGGTTGCCAACCATAAATTGGATTCTGAGGCACACTTTGTTGCCCAAGTCTGGTGACCATAACATGATCTGAGGGCATGCCATCAACATGTTGCATGTGTTTGATGTGCCATCGAAGTTCAAAGTCATGAGCCTGATCATTGAAACAATCAAGAGGACTGCAGCAGATTAGAAGAGGAGCTGTGGATATGCACCTCAGATTCAAGAATTGATAAACTCAAAAATGGGCACAGGAAAATATCAGTTGGATAAGGAACACTTTCCACTTTATCCAGACTTTGAGAACAATGAGGTTGTCATGAATGAAGATGATCCACAATCAGTTCAAGCTCAGGAGAAGAAGGAGAAGGCAAAGAGGGAGAAGGCTGCCAAGATGCCAACTCAAGAGGAGGCATCTGAATATTTCTTGAAAACCAAACAGGAGCAGCTTGGTTACTTGATAGCATCATCTCTGAGGATTGAGAAGGGGTTGGCCACCCAAACTCAAAACCAGGAGAGCCTGGAAAGAATCATGGAACAAAAATTCTATGATATAGATGTCAAGGTAACTGAGATTCAGTCAGTTGTGGAGCAGCTGCAGGATGACATGCAGGAGAGGAAGGGCAAGACTACCACCAATGTGTTTGCCAGAGTGCCCAGAGCCCAGAGGTCAGTTGCAGTGCCAGTGACAGACACTAGAGCAACAACTTCAGCACCAGCCACTGCCCCTACAGTTTCGGTGCAACCAGCTCCAGCACCAACTCCTCCAGCTCCATCCACTTCAACTGAAGCCTTCATCCAAGGAGCCATCTCTACACCACCACCAGAAGATCAAGCCTGAGAGTCGATCTAGCACTATGCATTTTCTATGAACTTTTTGGTAACTTGATGCCAAAGGGGGAGAAAAATGTATAGATCATAGGCTTCGAGAGAGAGAGTGTTGCTTTTGTTCTCTCTTGCTTTATTTGGTGGTTTTTCAATCTTTGTTTGCTTTTGGTTGAGATACTATGCTTGTGAGACATTGATGATCATGTGTTTGATCATAAGCTACACTTATGCATGCTTGATATTATCCTATCTATCTTATGCGATCACTCACTATGCTTGGTGATGAGTGCATGTATTCATTGTTTATTATTTTGAGCGCTCCACCAAGATGTATGTGACATGGAAGAGTAACCCATGAGCCTAATTCATTGTCCATTGGCAGTCCAAAGCAAACTAAAACTATGCACAAATTTAGGGGGAGCTCTTGCTTATCACATACTTCTCAAAGCGACGATGTTATTTAAATTTTATTATCATTTGTCGAAGCTTTGATCTATATGTTGTCATCAATTACCAAAAAGGGGGAGATTGAAAGTGCAACTATCCCTAGGTGGTTTTGGTAATTCACGACAACATATAGCTCATTGAGCTAATGCTATTCCAAGACTATTATTTCAGGAAAGCTCAATGAATGGCATGGCATGGATGATGAAAGTGGATCCCTCAAAATACTAAGGACAAAGGATTGGCTCAAGCTCAATAGCTCAAGACTCTTCATTTTACATTTTAGTGATCCAAGATCACATTGAGTCTATAGGAAAAGCCAATACTATCAAGAAGGGATGAGGTGTTGCTTAATGAGCCTCTTGCTTCATGTGCTTAGTGATATGCTCCAAAACCCTCAACTACTTTCCCACATCCACAAATGACCTAAACCTAAAGCCAAAATCGGTCACACCGATTCTTTCAATCCGGCGCCACCCATTCCAAAAGTCATAGCCACTGCCACAAACCCTAAGCAAATCGGTCTTACCGATAGGGATCTCGGTCTCACCGAGATGGGGTTGCAATCTCTCTGTTTCCCTTCGTAACGTTTCGGTCTAACCGAAGTGAGCGATCGGTCCCACCGAGATTGCAATGTAAACTCTCTGTTTCCTTTTTGTAACATTTCGGTCTCACCGAAAAGAGCAAATCGGTCCCACCGAGTTTACCTGACCAACTCTCTGGAAAGCTTATTACCAAATCGGTCTCACCGAGTTTGTGTAATCGGTCTCACTGAGATTACGTTATGCCCTAACCCTAACCGAATCGGCCTCACCGAGATGCATGTCGGTCCCACCGAAAATCACTAACGGTCACTAGGTTTACTAAATCGGTCTGACCGAGTTTAACGATTCGGTCCCACCGAGTTTGGTAAATTGTGTGTAACGGTTAGATTTTGTGTGGAGGCTATATATACCCCTCCACCTCCTCTTCATTCGTGGAGAGAGCCATCAGAATGAACCTACACTTCCAACTTACCATTTCTGAGAGAGAACCACCTACTCATGTGTTGAGGCCAAGATATTCCATTCCTACCATATGAATCTTGATCTCTAGCCTTCCCCAAGTTGCTTTCCACTCAAACCCTCTTTCCACCAGATCCAAAACCTATGAGAGAGAGTTGAGTGTTGGGGAGACTATCATTTGAAGCACAAGAGCAAGGAGTTCATCATCAACGCACCATTTGTTACTTCTTGGAGAGTGGTGTCTCCTAGATTGGCTAGGTGTCACTTGGGAGCCTCCGAGAATATTGTGGAGTTTAACCAAGGAGTTTGTAAGGGCAAGGAGATCACTTACTTCGTGAAGATCTACCGCTAGTGAGGCAAGTCCTTCGTGGGCGACGGCCATTGTGGCATAGACAAGGTTGCTTCTTCGTGGACCCTTCGTGGGTGGAGCCCTCCATGGACACCCGCAGCCGTTACCCTTCGTGGGTTGAAGTCTCCATCAACGTGGATGTATGATAGCACCACCTATCGGAACCACGCCAAAAACATCCGTGTCTCCAATTGCGTTTGAATCCTCCCAACCCTTCCCTTTACTTTCTTGCAAGTTGCATGCTTTAATTTCCGCTGCCTATACACTCTTTGCATGCTTGGTTGAATTGTGTGATGATTGCTTGACTTGTCCTAAAATAGCTTAAAATCTGCCAAACTCTAAAATTGGGAAAAGGTTAAGTTTTTATTGGTCAAGTAGTCTAATCACCCCCCCCTCTAGACATACTTCAAGGTCCTACAATCACAGACGGCGACCCTGTGAAGCTAGCTAGGATGTTGGAGATACGGTCTTGGTTTGACAACAAGGACCAACTAGCGGCGACGGCGACATCCATGGCCAAATATCTGCAACAGAGCGAGAAGGCGGCGATACTCCCGGAGGGAGTCGCGCCGGAGCACATAGAGCTGCTCCTCTAGGCCATGGAGCAAACAGATTCACCGAATCCGATCGTGAGGGAGCGGTGGTGGGAGTATCGATCCCAGATGGAGCATCCACCAGAGATTGAAGGACCGAGCATCTACAGGGTGCCGTTTGTGAGGGTGTCCTGCCAGAGCGAGCCGGTGGAGTCTTCGTCGACCGAACCCAACTGCAAGAGGAGAAAAGCAGTTGGCCCGACGACGCTTCCCCTCCATCATCTCCCTTGCCGTTCACATCGTCTCACCGGGCGGCTGTCTACCGCTGAGGAATAGGAGGGGGCTGCCCCCCCCCCCCCAGCCCAATAGTCGGGCAGGTTGTGAATTGTCAGAAGAAGCTTAGGGTTGTCAGTATTTGCAGGTTGGGAATTGTGTTTTGTGTTGTGTATTTTGAGAGTACTTTCATATATGAATGTCTTTTGAATTTCAGATTTGCAGTATTGAGCATATGAAGTATTTTATGAATTCTATAGATCTATTTTTAGCACTTCAAAAAATGTAGTTTCACAGGAGTATAAAAGTGCAGACAAGGTGATTCTCAAAGAAGAAACTGCAAGTTTCAGTTTCAGATAAGAAACTGCAAGTTCAGTTTCAGATAAGAAACTGCAACTTTTAGTTTTAGATAATAAACTGCAACTTTCAGAGGCAGAGTATTTATATTAACACAGCCTTTTCAAACAGGGTTAACATCATGTTGGAAGTTTTATTCATGGTCAAAAATGGAACTACCAGCCAGTTGACATCATGCTGATCAACATTCATATATAGCACATCTTCATATGATGCACAGTCAAAATGCCCACACAATGTCGAGTGTGCGAAACACAGAGAAAACGAGGGACGAAGTTTTGGCAAGTGTTGGACGTGGTTTTGAGCTGCCCCATCTAGGCTTTCATTTTTAACATGCGCAGCCCACGACCTCGGATGGGAGGTCCATAGGCCTGTTTGTATTTTCTTAGGGCCGTCATGTATCGACCGGCCTATGGACCTCCCATCCGAGGTTTTATTTTTGGCAGCCCAATTTATGTATTATTTTTTTGAAGAAAATGCAGAGGTATGTTCTATTTTTCTATATAAGAATAGGAACGCCAGGTCCAACTTATGTTTCCCTTCTAACTATATTATATATTTTTAAATTATTTTATATGTTATTATATATTATTTTTATTGTCATCATATATTTAACAGATACTTACATATGTAAGAAAACAATATCCCACATCTTATTAACTTATAAAAATAATTTCTTAACAAATAAAATCCTGGATTGTTTTGGCATGAAAATCCTAGTGATTGTGTACAAAAGCTTGGTAAGATTTAAGGACGAATGTAATAATATCACTTATTATTTAAATATATTTATAACAAAATGCTCAACCCCCTTTTATTTTTTGATAACATTGCTGGCCCAACCCAACATGATAATTAGAATCAGCCGAGCAAAATCATGTATTTCGAGAAAGTGCAAATGGCCTGTAATATTTTAGGAAATAAAATAAATGGGCCGCATGGACGCTACATTATTTGTTCACCCAGCCCAGCTAATGGCTGTAATTAAAAAAAAGATCAAATTGACTGTAAATTCTACCGCGCAAAAAAAAGACTGTAAATTCTGAAAAAATGGGTTGAATATATGCCACATTTTTGGAGGATGAAATGTGGGCCAATAGGTCGAAGCCAACGCAAGGCGTTGTCAATTTAGTCAACAAATGATTCTAACATGTTTGCCGTTGGATTTACATCCAACGACCGGCATCCATCTTCAATCTCTCGTCTTCTTCCTCCAGCACCGTCGGGACCACCTCCCGCCTCCTGTTGCTAGCAGCTCTGCTTAGCACGCTTCTCTATGAAGCGCTACTCCACCGTTGGCCAGGCCATCCCTCCACCCCTTCACACCTCTTGTTCTACTCCACCGACTGCCAAACCAGACCGCACTAGAACCAGTTAACCCTCGTACACCTCTCTGTCTGCGACTCTACTCCCGCGTCTTCCCATCTCTGGCCCGTTGCTGTCTGGGGCCTCGCCGTCGTCCACCACCTTGGATGCGCTCGGCGTGGCGTGGTCAACATGGTCAACGAACGACACCATCAGAAGTAGACTGTGCGTGTCGAGGCTGACAGCTGGGTCCACGACCGCACACAAGGAAATGCCTCGTTATTACGCGCAAAATAATGATTCCTCCACCTGACATCTGGGACCCACCGGAAGGGCCTCTGTATTTCGCGAAAAAAACGTGCCCCCCGTTGACATGTCGGACCCACCAGCTATCTTCGCACGCAAGGAAGTGCCTCCTTATTACGCACAAATAAAATGAATACTCCCCTGCCAGCTGGAACCCAACATAGTGGGAGGCTGACTTGTGGGCCTACCAAGTTGAGGGGACGGAGGGCTTTGTCAACTTAGTCAATATGAACGATTCTAGCTCCTGTTACCGTACAATGTTCATCCAACGGCCGTAGTGCTTCTTCAACCTCCGGTCTTATTGCTCCAGCTGCCCAAACCAGCGCCGGTAGTGCCGCGTGCTCCTGCCTCCCGTGGCCAGCTGCCTCCTCTGGCCGGCTCCTGCCTCACCGCCCCCTACTAGTCCCACCGCTGGCCAGGCCATCCCTCTACTCACCCACACCCCCTGTTATTCTGCCGCGACAGCAGCCTCACACCGCAACCGAACCAGTGAACCCTCGTACTCCTCTTCGCGTGGGCATCCACTACTGCGTCTTCCCCGGCTCCGAGTCGTCCCCTTCCTAGGCCTCGCCGTCGTCCATCGCCGTGGTGCTCTCGGCACGACGTGGTTAATGTGGTCAAGGAATGACTTCCATCGGACGTGGACTGTACGTGGAGAGGCTGACAGCTGGGTCCACGGCCGCAGCAAGGAAGTGCCTCCTTATTACGCGCAAAATAATGATTCCTCTACCTGACAGCGGGGACCCACCGGACGGGCCACCGTATTTCACGAAAAAAATGTTTCCTCCTGACTGCTAGGACCCACCAGCTATATCTTCGTACACAAGGAAGTGCGTCTGGGCAAAAAAACGATTCGCCCCCCTGACTGCTGGGACCCAGCAGCTACATCTTCACAGGCAAGGAAGTGCCTGACAGTCGGGACCCACCTGGTCGAAGCAAGCGTAGCATTGTCTCTGATCGTGAACGTGTACGTACATACTGGTCGATGTAGAGGCGCGCACGTGTCGTAGTAGAGGCGCGCATGTAGCATGTACACGTATGTGCAATGTCCATGGTGCAAGAAAGAAAATACGGCCACGTACGTACATCCGGGCGGGGTCTCAAACGCCTACTCGCGCATACGTACGGCCAGGGCTCGTGAACATGGCTAGGTCGAAACGGAGAAACAACGTAGTCATCGTGTTCATGGGGAGGCAACAGAATGTGTCGTGTTCATCGGGAGGCAACGGAATGCATCGTGTTCATGGGGAGGCAACGGAATGTGTCGTGTTCATCGGGAGGCAACGGAACGCATGGGAGCCAACCGGCTGGGTCGGAATGTAATGCGTGGTCATGTTTATCGGGAGGGCTTGGACAGAACAGGCGATGGAAACGAGGCCTGGCATACCGCAGAACAGAGGAAATAGCCTTGTGTTCGACTGGCCACGTTCGAAACGGGATCCTGTTCATCGGGAGGGGTCTGGCGTACCGCAAAACGGAGGAAGCGGACCTCCTACGGTCGAAACGGGGGTCCTGTTGATCGAGAGGGGTGTGGCGTACCGCAAAACGGAGGAAATGGACCTCCTACGGTCGAAACGGGGGTCCTGTTGATCGGGAGGGGTGTGGCGTACCGCAAAATGGACGAAACGGACCTCCTACGGTCGAAACGGGGGTCCTGTTGATCGGGAGGGGTGTGGCGTACTGCAGAACGGAAGAAACGGACTTGTGTTGGAGTGATACGGTCGAAGCGGGGGTCCTGTTCATCGGGAGGGGTGTGGCGTACCGCAAAACGGGACTCACGGGATATTGTTCATCTCCACTGTCGACCTCCTCCAGCCTCCACGGGCTACTGTTCATCCACCGTCGACCTCCTCCAGCCTCCACCTGCGATTGTTCATCCACGGGCTCCTGTTCATCCAGCCTCCACCACGCGCTACTCCACCGGCTACTGTTCAACCACCCCTCCACGGGCACCCCTCCATCGTCTACTGTTCATCCAGCCCTCCACGGGGTCGTCCTGTTCATCCAGCCCTCCACGGGGTCATCCTGTTCATCCAGCCCTCCACGGGGTTGTCCTGTTCATCCAGCCCTCCACAGGGTCCTGTTCATCCAGCCCCAACCAGCTCGATCGACCGGGGTCCTGTTCATCCAGAGGCAATGCCACGGGTCCTGTTCATCCACTCCCACGGCTCACTATTCATCCAACCCCCCCCCCCACAACACTCACTGTTCATCCAGAGAGGCAGCATCGATTGGCTTCAGTTAGCAGCAGTAGTGAAGGAATCGATCGCTCGGGTTCAGTAACGCGTAGCCTGTAGTGCAATCGCTCGGGTTTAGTTAGAGCCCAACGCCTCGCTCAGGTTCAGTTAGAGCCAACACCTCGCACACACGCGCGTACGTGTACGAGAGAAACGCGCATCGCTCGGCCCCCGACCACCCACCGTAACCGGGAACTCCCCGAAATTTTCCTCGCCCTCGCTTCTACCATGGTTTTTTCCGTCATGGATGGCCTAAAGAATGTCATGCAGCTGCGTCTCTGGCCCGCCCAGGACGAAAAGCCCATTTTTTGTCATGATCTTTTGTCATAGAAGTAGGAGCCCACCACATCTATGATGATACCGGGTTTTGTCACAATTATCGTCATAGAAGTGTCATATGTATGACATGAAAAAAATTCGTTCAGCCCAAAATGTCACGGATGTGTCTTTTTTTTGTAGTGAAGGGCAAGTTTGATGGTAAAGAAAAATTTGATGGGAAGAACAAGGCTGTGCAGCACATGAACTTCAAGAAGAAGAATGACAAGAAGAAAGGTGTTTGTCATGTGTGTGGAGATCCGGATCATTGGGCTCCTAGTTGCCCCAATCACTATGACAAGCATCATCCTGGGAAAGGTGGCAAGACCGCTACTGTTGTCATTGGAGACACTGACATGAAGGATGTTGGGTATGGTATATTTCCCACTATTCTTTCAGTATGTCATTCTCCTGATTGGTTGATTGACACGGGTGCTAATGTGTATGTATGCGGTGATATTTCCATGTTTTCGTCTTATCAGACTCCAGGGACTTCAACCGTGCTGATGGGCAACAGTTCAAGTGCTTTTGTTCATGGTGTTGGCATGCTTGATCTGAAGTTTACTTCGGGGAAGATCGTGCAGCTGAAGAACGTGCATTATGTCCCCTCTGTCAATAAAAATCTTGTTAGCGGATCGCTTCTATGTAGAGATGGCTACAAGCTTGTCTTTGAGTCGAATAAATTTGTAATTTCCAAGTATGGAACCTTTGTTGGTAAAGGCTATGAGTCAGGAGGCCTGTTTCGTTTATCCTTATCAAATGTTTTCAATAAAGTTGTTAATTATATTTGCAACAATAGTGAATCAAATATGTGGCATTCACGTCTTTGTCGTGTTAACTTTGGTTGCATGTCGCGACTAGCGAAGTTGAACTTAATCCCTAGTTTCACCACTATCAAGGGATCCAAGTGTCAAATGTGTGTGCAATCTAAGCAACCACGTAAGTCTCATGTGACTGCGGAAATGAGAAATCTTGCACCACTAGAACTCATACATTCAGATCTATGTGAAATGAATGGTGTTTTGACAAAAGGTGGAAAGAAATATTTCATGACGTTAATTGATGACTCCACTAGATACATCGGTTCTAAGGATGAGGCTTTGAACTATTTCAAGATCTATAAAGCTGAAGCGGAAAACCAACTTGATCGAAAGATCAAGAGGCTTAGGTCCGATCGTGGTGGAGAGTATTTCCCAAATGAATTTGATTCCTTTTGTGCGAAACATGGTATAATCCATGAGAGGACGCCTCCCTATTCACCTCAGTCAAACGGGGTGGCCGAAAGGAAGAACCGTACTCTAACTGATTTGGTTAATGCCATGTTAGACACATCGGGTCTCTCCAAGGCATGGTGGGGGAAGCGATATTGACAACATGTCATGTCCTAAACCGATTTCCCACAAAGAACAAAGAGATAACTCCATTGGAGGAATGGGAGAAGAAAAGGTTAAAACTCTCTTATCTACGAACCTGGGGTTGTTTGGCGAAATTCAATGTGCCAATTCCAAAGAAGCGGAAGCTGGGACCAAAAACTGTGGATTGTGTTTTCCTGGGATATGCTTTCCATAGCATTGGTTATAGATTCTTGGTTGTAAAATCTGAGGTACCTTACATGCATGTCGGTACGATCATGGAGTCAAATGATGCGACTTTCTTTAAAGATATCTTTCCCATGAAAGATATGGCTACCTCATCTAATCAGGAGATGCCTAGTTCATCAAATTAGGAACCAGTTACAATTACTGAACCTGCCATTTCGATGGAACACTTTGAAAAACCTGTGGAGGAGAACAATGAAGTTCCTACTAGGAGCAAGAGACAGAGGATTACAAAGTCCTTTGGTGATGATTTTCTTGTGTATCTCATAGATGACACTCCTAGCTCTATTTCAGAGGCCTATGCATCTGAGAATGCTGACTACTGGAAGGAAGCAGTTCGTAGCGAGATGGATTCCATCTTGGCGAATGAAACTTGGGAGATAATTGATCGTCCTTATGGGTGCAAACGAATAGGATGCAAATGGGTATTCAAGAAGAAGCTTAGGCCTGATGGTACTATTGAAAAGTACAAGGCTCGGCTCGTGGCAAAGGGTTATACCCAAAAGGAAGGTGAAGACTTCTTTGATACTTACTCACCTGTGGCTCGGCTGACCACTATTTGAGTTCTACTTTCACTAGCTGCCCCACATGGTCTTCTCGTTCATTAAATGGATGTTAAGACTGCTTTCCTAAATGGAGAGTTGGACGAGAAAATTTATATGGAACAACCAGATGGGTTTGTAATAGATGGTCAAAGTGTGTAAGTTGCTGAAGTCTTTGTATGGACTCAAGCAAGCACCCAAACAGTGGCATGAGAAGTTTGAAAAAACTTTAACAGCTGCAGGCTTTGTTGTGAACGAGGCTGACAAATGTGTGTACTATCGCCATGGTGGGGGCGAGGGAGTTATGCTTTGCTTGTATGTTGATGACATACTGATTTTTGGAACAAATCTGAATGTTATTAAGGAGGTCAAGGATTTCCTATCTCGCTGTTTTGAGATGAAGGATTTAGGAGTGGCTGATGTCATTCTGAACATCAAGTTGTTGACAGACGATGATGGTGGGATTACATTGCTTCAATCTCACTATGTGGAAAAGATCTTGAGTCGCTTTGGCTACAGTGACTGCAACCCCTCTCCAACACCATATGATGCTAGTGTGTTGCTTCGAAAGAAGCAAAGAATTGCTAGAGGCCAATTGAAATATTCTCAGATTATTGGCTCGCTTATGTACTTAGCCAGTGCTACAAGACCTGACATCTCTTTTGCTGTTAGCAAACTGAGCCGGTTTGTCTCAAAACCAGGAGATGTGCATTGGAAAGATCTAGAGAGAGTTTTGCGTTATTTGAAAGGCACTGCGAATTATGGAATTCACTACATTGGGCACCCAAAGGTGCTTGAAGGGTATAGTGACTCAAACTGGATCTTAGATGCTGATGAGATAAAGGCCACGAGCGGATATGTATTCACTCATGGAGGTGGCGCTGTTTCTTGGAAGTCTTGCAAGCAGACCATCTTAACGAGGTCAAGAATGGAAGCAGAACTCACAACACTAGATACAGCTATGGTCGAAGCAGATTGGCTTCGTCGGCTCTTGAATGACTTGCCGGTTGTTGAGAAACCTGTACCGGGTATCCTTATGAACTGCGATAATCAAATTGTGATCACGAAAGTGAACAGTTCAAAGGATAACATGAAGTCATCAAGACACGTTCAGAGAAGGTTAAAATCTGTCAGAAAAATGAAAACTCCGGAGTTATTGCATTGGATTATATCCAAACGTCTAAAAATCTGGCAGATCCTTTTACTAAGGGTCTATCACGTAATGTGATAGATAATGCATCGAGGGAGATGGGTATGAGACCCACAATATGAGTTGTTCATAGTGGTAACCTATTCTTTGTGATCGGAGATCCCGTGAATTAGATGTGGAAGACAAGCTGTTGGTCAACTGGGAGGAGAGTACCTTTACTATTAAAAATACCACTCCATGAAGTTGCAATACTCTCCTAAATCTGCATGGCAGGTTGATGTATATCTTAATGTGTTCTAAGAGGCTCTTTGAAGCAGAGATGTTGTCCTGCAGAACATCTTTTGAAGAACGCACCTATATGAGTCTGATTGTTAAAGGTCACAATCTATGAGAGTAGGGTTCTCTCTAGTAAACTCATGAAAGGTCTCGGAGTATGACGCATAAGCTCCACCCGCGGGGAAGACCCACAGTAGCCACGTATCGGTCAAGGCTTTATGTGAAGCTAGATTCGCAGAAAACTTGCAGTTCAAGGCCCAGTCCACTGTTCAAGTTGCTTACTAGTGTAGCATAGAGTTCTAGGTGGAAGTTCAATTTAACAATCTCCACTGCAGTACCGGTATATAAAACAGTGTTCTAGAACCAAAGGAAAATTTTGTGTGCCTCTGGGATCTGGTGGGGGATTGCTGGAATTTTTGTCCATTTGGACCTAGCCCAATAGCAGCTTTAGAAATTCCTAATAAATCCTAGAGGCCCACACAGTCTATTAGTGCAAGGCAGGAGGTGGAACTAAAGTTTAGTCCCACATTGCTAGTTTAGAGGGAGTTGGACCTCTTTATAAGGGAGGCTCTTCCCCCACTTGTATGAGCATGAGAACAAGAGGGACATCCATGCGCGCTCCTCCTCCGCCGCCCGCCTCGCCACGCCACGCCTCGTCATGACGTGCCGCGGGTTGCGGGAATGAGCCGAGCCGATGTCTAAATTTTTGCCACTCACTACGGGTATACGAAAGGTCACACGGAAGCTGAAAAGTTTTTGCGATAGTGGAGTTTGAATGCGAACGGTGCAACCCTTCGGCTGTTGGCTGTTCGCTTCATCTTCGTCTCTTTGTTTCACCTTTCGTCGCTGCCCTCTCGCCTCCTTCTCGTGCGCCTATAAAAGGGAGGTCGCTCCTCTCAAAGAGACGCACCAGAACTCATTCTTCATCTCGCCACCGGTTCCTGAAGACTGCGCTGCTGCTACGATCTTCCTCATCCCGGCTTGCGGCATGCACCGCAGGTCGGGACAGTAGGCCTCCGAAACTGCACCTCTTTGAGTATTGTACGGGAGAAGTGTGATAAGGTGTTTGGGGAGCGCTTTGCGCGACTACTGACTTCTTAGTCACGGACGCCTCGGATTCGGACGAATACTTCCCCGACGACGACTACTTCCCCGACGTCGACAACCTCCTCGACGACATGGAGGACACCGACCCCAAGTCCAGTGCCTCTGCTCCGGCTGCTGTCTCGTACGTGTTCTTGTTTTTCCTGTTAGAGGTCCTGTCACAGTTGCTTGTTCTAGTGTTTGCCCTAGACATGTTAGGATCTACCTCATATATGCATCTTGATCTACTGTGTGCTCTAGAGATGATCGGTTCTAGCTCATATATGCAGATGTTATTTACCTTCTCTTTGTCCAATCGCATGACTTGTTTTATCACTACTATACTAGTCATGCTTTATCTAGTATTTTTGTTAATAAAATCATTCGATAAATTGCTCATATTTCCAACAATTACTGAACCTCTGAGCAGAGCAAACTTACTGAGACCCAGGAACTTTGTAGATCGTTTGTGTGCACTATTTTCTCTGTTCTCCACCCACTTGGCAGGCATTTATTTTTCTTTTCAGAAATTGGATAAGTATTTTTATAGGCACGTAGAAACAAATGCTTAGTAGAGACAAACTTTGATGGGCAACACATGTCCGACAAACAGGACACGTGGGGCCGAAAAACCTATTCCTTTGGCAGTTGGATGGGTTCGGCAACTTGCACACAATGCCGACGAAATGGAATTGATAATCGTCGAGGAGTGTGCAATGCGTTGTTGCCTCAGCTTTACAGTTGGAGGTTTTTGGCACGAAGCTGCTCATCGTTAGTTTTTTTTTTCCGGGTAATCGATAGCTCTTCTGAACATTTTTCCCGATAATGTACTGTAGCTCTTTTGTACATGGGATCCTTTTACGATGTGTAATGACACTTGTTGCGCAAAACGCTGTGAATAGTTTCCTGTGTCATGAAAAAACATGAGTAATTTTGTCCAACTAGATTGGTACCTTGGTAGTACCGTGGAACATGCTCTGTCTGGCCTAGTATAGTGGATTCGATTGATTGACGGCCAGTTCTGGAAACTTATGACGTCGCGTCTAAAAACCGCGCTCGTATGAAGGAACGCTCATCCTACCAACCGAGCACGTGATTAATCAAAATCACGGGGCAAAGCAACAAACAACTACTTTGCGAACACAGCATCTAATGGGGGCCATGGTTCACAAGTGCACCGGAGGCTGTTTGCTCCGTTTCTGATACAAACGTCAACTGTGTCGTACGTACTACCAATAATCTTGTGATTACAACCCAACAACCAGGCTGTCTGCTCATGTGTCGATAACTTCTTGAACCCCTGCAGTGCATATGCCACCGGTTCATTGGTGCAAATATACAGCACGTTGCCCGGTCCAAAATCTTGTCCATCAGATCAGTCAGAGATCTCTAGTCATACCATCGCGAGCAAACAGCACGCGCGTGAATCACGAGACAAGGTAATCAGCGACCGTGGCCCATGTCAATCTAAATCCTAGACTGTCAGGAACGGCATCCCGAAAGGCAGGCAGAGCTCCTGCCCGGTCCAAAGTTTTGGCTGGATCGCACGGCAACCCTGCGCTTGTTGAGAAATGCTGCCACCTCCTGACGCTGCAAATGGGGCCGTGTTCCGTCTTGCATGCATGGCGCCGCGCTTAACTTGTGTGTACCCATGTCCAAACAAAGTTTGAGGTCAGAGACCAGCTGGACGGAGCGAGATCGTCGGAGGTCCAAGAAGGTGGCCGTACCTTATCTCCAGGGTTTCCATCTCGCTCCCATGCATGCAGATAGCGAGCGACAGCACGGCCGACAGCGCGGCCGCCACGGCCCCATCTTGCCGCCCGCCGTGTCGGCACGAGCCTTGCGCACCCACCCTGCAGGCCCCCACGATCCGGGCGGGTGAGGAGAGTCTTCGGAGGAGATCGATCGCCATTAACATTTCGCTAGCTAGCTATAGTCGCGCAACGCCGCGGGGCGTTGAGAGGAAAACATGGTCCTGCCTGCGCATGCTGCGTGCCCGCCCCGGGCCGACGTCCCGGCTCTCTCAGTCAGCACAGACAATGAGACACGGCGCTGTCTGCGGTACAATGGATGGACGTGGGGTTGGGCGTACGTCCCGCCATGGCATGCAAGTGGGGGGCGCGGCGTCCCACATTGTTGGATCCTGCACGCCGCAGCCCCATGTGGGCGGAGATCGGGCGATCGGCGTCAGCTCAGGACGCAGCAGCGCGGCGCCACCGGCCGGGCTGCCGGTTCCCCGCCCCGTGGGCGCGCCCAAGGTAAATGGCATGCCATGGTCGGCGCGCCCCCGGACAGAGCAACGCTCCAGTCCAGCCCAGCCCGCGCGCGGCCACCGACCACCCGTACGCGCACGTCGATGACTCGCGCAGTCCTTTTGTCCGTAGGTAGGATCGATCCGTCACTCACTCCTTTAACAACTCGGTCAACACTTGGGCGTTGCACGCCATTGAGGCATTGACCATTGTTACCAAGAGAATCGAAGGGCAAGTTGGCTACTTCTCTCGACCGGGATGCTGCCCCTGAGGACAAAATTACTGTTATGACCTCTCTGGCTAACAAAATCTCGATTTGACCTCGTTTACAAAAAAAATCGTTTTTGACCTTTTTAGGAGACGTCAACATCCCTGGCGTCTGGGTTGCGAAGCAGACGCCAGGGGCCCTGGCGTCTGGCCCCTGGCCCGCACTGCCCGCCTGCCCGTTGACCTGCTGACGTGACAAAGGGGCCAGACGCCAGGGACCCTGGCGTCTGGCCCTGGTAAGTGGATAACCCCACGGGAGAGTGTGTAGGACCCACCCCACACACTTTCCCCAATCCACAACCCGAACTTGAAGAACACTTGGAGCTCTCATACTCTCTCCCACCCCTCAAGCTCCCCCTCAAATCCTCTCCAAAAGGTGCATCCCTTAGGTGGATCTTTCCATCACTTTGTTGCTCTTGGTAATCTCCCCCAAATCATCCAATTATTTTTTGTTCAATCTTGTTATTTTGGTTGCATTTTATACATGTTGGTGGAACCCTAGTTCATGTTTTCTCCCTTATGTTAGTGTAAATGGCTTGGTTAACTTTGATAATATAGTGATATGCATGGTGTGTAGTAGGAATATATGCTTGTTGAGTAGAAATGTTGGGGGTTATGGTTAGTTAGTGATTAGGGTTAACTTTGCTTAGTGTGTGTTAATTAGTGATACTTTTGTGGACATGACCAATAATTTAGTGTTGATATGATTTGGATATAATAAGATTTATTTGGATAAACGCCAGTTCTCATTTAAGTCTTAAATGCATTCATGTTATTTTTAGATGGAGAGACTTGTTAATGTTCATTACATTGACAAGGAGGCATTCTTGAGTAACAATGCCGACACGGGTGAGGAACCATTGGTTTTTGATACAAGCCCTAGCTATGAGGATGTTGTTGCAAAAGTGAGACAAGTTTTGAAGTGGATGGACACCAATGTTGATGTTAAGTTAATAGGAAGGTATGATGTTGGAGTTGGAGCCAAATCTCGCTTGAAAAGTATGCCTATCACCTCGGATTTGCATTGGGATGTATACAAGGAAAAAGTATCCCAATCGGAAGACAAGTCACTTGAATTGTTTGCCACCAAGGTTGAATCTCCTCGGTTTACCTTTGATTTGAACCGGCATGTCTCTTCCCCAATGGATGACATGAGCGAGAGGACAATGGTGCCACTTGTTGAGCATAGGGTTGTGGTTGATGCCCCCAATGTTTATCCCCCACCGCATCCCCGTGTACCATCTATTAAAGCAAATGAGGTTGAGTTATATGCCCCCAATGCTTCTAGCCAACCATCAACTAGCCAAGCAAATGAAGTTGAGGTGATTGCTAGTGACGGAGTAATTCAAGAGGATGAAGATGCTTATGATGACGACGAAGAGCAAGAGGAAGGGTTTCATGGTAATGATGTTGGTGACTTGGATGCGTACATAGCGCAAAAGGACATGGATCGTGACTTGCCTTTTAGGCGTCAATATGCGTATGACTCGGATGACGAGGGTCCAGTTGAACAGTTGGACGAGGATGGATTCACAAAGGAGGAGAACCAAATCCACTTTGAGCTGACGGGCTTACAAAAAAGAACTCACTTGTTTAAAGATCTCAGCCTTGCCCATAAAGCTGTTGTTGACGGTGGAATGAGAATGACGGCGACTGAGCCAACACCATGCCCGGATCCAGGAGAACCAAGGGTGGAGAATGAGGACGAGAATGCTTATTTGAAGAAAGGAGTGAAGTTTCTGAGCTTGCCTATGCTGAAGTTTTGGTTGGCTGACTATACGATTCGAAACCATAGGCCATTTTATGTTGAGCACTCCGACATGAAGTTGTGTTACACCGTGGTGTGTGAGCAAGAAGGATGCCCATGGAAGGTTCGTGCAAGAAAGCTTAAAGAAACCGAAGAATAGGTGTTAAAAAGTTGTGTTGCCACTCATAGATGCAAACCTCCATCTAAACGACTTAGAAAGACACACCGTCAACTCACATCTGAGTATCTCGGATACAAATGGATGAAAGACATAGGCTTTGATCCCACTGTGAAAGTGAGGTTTCTCATGCGGATGGTGAAAAAACAATTTGGTTATGAAGTCAAGTATGGGAAGGCATGGAAGGCAAAGGCAAATGCTATTAGGATGTTGTATGGTGGTTACGAAGAAGCATACAACCAGCTCCCAAGGTTGTTGGCCGCCATTGCACATAGGAACCCGGACATGTTTCATGTGGTCAAGGATCACGAGGGAGTGTTCCACCGTGCCTTCTGGAGTTATGGACAACGTGTGGAGGCGTTTCAGCATTGTCGTCCGGTCTTGTCTATAGATGGCACGTTCTTGACCGGTGGATACAAGGGCACACTAATGGTAGCAATGGCGCACTCATCAAACGACAATGTGTTGCCGTGTGCATTTGCTTTGGTGCCTTCCGAGCACCAAGACAACTGGGAGTGGTTCATGGGTCATGTTAGGCATAACGTGATTGGGGCTAGGGAGGTATGCATCCTATCGGACCGGCATCATGGCATACTCAAGGCAATGGACATTGTTATTCCAGGATTTCCAAAGCTTCACCACAGATGGTGCATGAGGCATTTTGTGGCCAACTTTTACCGGGCATGTAAGAGAAAGGAGCTCAGCAAAGACCTTACCCATGTATGTGTGGCCTTCACCACCCAAGGTTTCGATGCTCGGTACAACAAACTCTTTGCAGCGGTGAACGAAGGGGGAAAAGACTTCTTAACTAGGAATTTAAGCGAGAAGCACAAGTGGGCACGCGCTCATGACGATGGTGGTTGGCGATATGGCGACATGACGACCAATCTGGTAGAATGTTTCAACAATGTGTTGAAGGGTGCTCGTGCATTGCCGGTGACTGCAATAGTGGAGTACACCTTCTTCAAGCTTAATGAGTACTTTCGGAGGCATTCTGAAGAGACTGCAAAATGGATAGGTGAAAAAAAGGATTATCCAGAAAAGATTGATGAATGGTTGCAGTTACAAGCAAGCAAGTCTTCACGGCAACAAGTTATCATATTCGATAGAATTGAAATGATCTATCAAATTGATGAGCCAGGTGGCACAACACGAGACGGTAGACAATATGGTGGTGCTGCATTTGAGGTGAAACTGAAGACCCGGTGGTGCCAGTGCGAGAGGCCTAGTAAGTATCATTGGCCATGCTCGCATTTGATAACGGCGGCGAAGGCGAGAAACATACATTTTTGTGATGGAAAAACCGTGCGGATGCAAGAGTTCCATCTGGAAGCTACTAGGTTGACATGGGTGCCAAGATTTCGCCCTTTCTTGGACCAATCACAGTGGCCTGAGTACCGTGGTCCTCATATTAGGCCAAACCCTCTTCTGAAGGTGGAGACGAAGGGTAGAAGGAGAACTAAGAGGTTCAGGGGTGATATGGATGACCTGACTAGATACACTGGCATGAAACAATTTGGTAGCGGTCATTTCATGGAGGCTCCTGACACTATCAACTGTGGGGTGTGCGGTGAAGGGGGACACAATGAGCGTACATGAAAGAATAAGAAAACCAAAAAAAGGAAAACAAGTCGTGGAGGCGGCACCGATGGTCGTAGAGGGAGCACAAGTGCTAGAGGTGCTAGTGTTCGTAGAGGGAGTACAAGTGCTAGAGGTGGTGGTCGAGCTAGCACAAGTGCTAGAGGTGGTGGTCGAGGACGCACAAGTGCTAGTGGTGGTGGTCGAGCTAGCACAAGTGCTAGAGGTGGTGGTCGAGGAAGCACAAGTGCTAGTGGTGGTGGTCGAGCTAGCACAAGTGCTAGAGGTGGTGGTCGAGCTACCACAAATGCTAGAGGTGGTGGTCGAGCAGGCACAAGTGCTAGAGGTGGTGGTGGTCGGAGAGGAAGCACAAGTGCTAGAGGTGGTGGTGGTCGTAGAAGAATGGTTGATAATGGATCGGCCTTCGGTTTTTTGCTTAATCCAGATGGTTGATCTAATAATAATGGTATATTATTTGTTCATACAATTCCTAGCATTTATTCATTTACTGTATTTACGCATTTACTCTCTTTATGTCTTGTGCTAACAATTGTTCTTTTTGTAGGCATAGTTTCATCCGGTTCCAGGACGAGGCCGGCATGCGCAGACCAAGAGGACATGCCGAAGACGTGGATGGAGGCCAGTTTGGACAAGGAGAAGGAGAAGGATGTGCACACACCATCATGTTGTGTGCTGATGTTTGTAAGCTGAAGGTGTCCACTGACCGCAACAAGTCATGGACAGAAGGTAGAAGGTTTTTCGTGTGTCCCAACTATGCACATGATCGTCGAAGGCCAACTAACGCATATGACATACCACCGGTATGTTAGGTGTACATACAAAAAATATCAACAAGTTGTCACTCATATGTCTAACAAAAACATGGTATATATGTAGTCCCCTCCTCCACTTTGCAAGTACTTCACTTGGATAGATCACGAGGTACCAAAAGATGTCCAAGAGGACCAACGTCGAGATTGGTTACGGAGGCAGCGCCTATTCGAGGAGTCCTATGCACGGGGATTAGAGCGGGAGCATCGTGAGAAGGAGGCTCGTGAGCGCAAGAAGCGTGAGGAAGAGAGGGCACGCAAAGAGAAGGAGGCTCGTCAAGAAGAGAGGGCAAGAAAACTTGTAAGGGCTCGCGATGCACGAGAGGAGGACGAGGCACGTGAAAAGAAGGGAAAGTGGCCCCGTACTACTCAGTAGACAAATGGAAAGGCACCGCCGTCGATGTTGAACTGTCTAGACTTTGTTTAATGTATGAACTTGCTATTCGAGACCTTGTGTGGTCATGAACTACTTATGTCATTCGAGACTATTTGAGATTATGTGCAAACTATGTTCGTCATTCGAGACTAGTTAGTATGCTTTGTTCATATTTTTGGCATGCTTTGTTCATATTTAACAGTGTTTGCTACAAGTTGCTAAGCAAAAAAACATTAACAAAAGACAGAAGTGTGTGCAAAAACACCAGGTCCACACCCAGACACCAAGGACCCTGGCGTCTGGCTCACTTTGCTCGCGCAGATTACCAGACAAGTTGTCTGGTGTGTCTGATGGACACCCAGACGCCAAGGTCCATGGCGTCTGTCTCCCATACCCAGACGCCAGGGACCCTGGCGTCTGGCTCGCTTTGCTCGCGCAGGTGACCAGACAAGCTGTCTGGTGTGTCTGGTGGACACCCAGACGCCAAGATCCCTGGCGTCTGCCTCCCACACCCAGACGCCAGGGACCCTGGCATCTGGCTTGCTTTGCTCGCGCAGGTGACCAGACAAGCTGTCTAGTGTGTCTGATGGCCATCCAGACGCCAAGGTCCATGGCGTCTGGTGTCCAGAGAGCATTCTTGCAGTTATCTGTCTGATGGATAAGATTCGAGTGGATAAGATTTTTTGGGCCCACATCTAGCCCTCTCATCCATTCATCTCCACCTCTACCCCTCTCATTTCACTCATATCCACCCACTCCCACCTCTAGCCCTGCCAACGTCACTCCCTCATCCAGCAGCCTAACCCCCCCCTCAGATCTCTCATAAATCGGTCCGGTTTCACCGTTGGATCTTCAGGATTTCGAGACTAGAAGGTAAATCAACTCCACCCCCATTTTGTGAAAACCCTAGTTTGTTTTCCTCGTGGTCTAATGTATCATAGGTTAGCTACTAAGAGATTTGTGTGTTGTAGATGGCTAAGGAAACTCAGTGGGTGCTTAGCCCTGTTGTTCATGTGCAAGGCTTGTCTCCATGTATTGTACAAATTAGTGAAGTGGACCTCACTTTTGATTGGTTGAAGACTAAATTCATGTTGAAGCAAGGGTTGAAGGAAGAGGATTTTGTGTACTACGTCAGCAGGAGGCAGTCAGATGGCCCCGGAGAAAGAAAATTGGTTGACATAACTGATGATGACAAGATCCAAGAAATGCTGGAAGAATGGAAATGGAAAAGGGTTGTTGACTTGCATTGCTACAGGAAACCGAGTTATATGTGATGTTCATTGTATGTGATGAACTTCTCATTCGAGACTATTTGTGTAATTTGAACTATGTTTGTAATTTGCTATGTCATTCAAGACATTGTATCGTAGACCATCGTGGTCATGAACTATGTTTGTCATTTGCTATTATCGTAGACCATCGTGGTCATGAACCTTGTGTGTGTGTGTTCAACTATAGTGGTATGAAAAGACTATGCAATGCTTATGTATGTATGTTATTCGAGACTACAAGTGGAAAGACAAAACTGACTGATATCCAGACGCCAAGGTCCCTGGCGTCTGGTACCTACCCTGTGCTGGCTCCCCTGCTTTACCCTGTTTCTGGTGTCAGTCGATAGCCAGACGCCAAGGACCCTGGCGTTTGGTCCCCTGACTTATAGCCAGACGCCAAGGACCCTGGCGTCTGGTACCTACCCTGTGCATATAAATGAGTAAATGAGTCCTCCTTTTGACAGATTTCATGGCAATCAATGAATTCATAGACATCACAGGAAACAACAATTCACATAAATCACATCATTGAGTAGTACTTTTAAACGACAAATTCATGTCAAACATTCATAGCAACTTCACAAATCCGGTGCAACTTAATTCGAACGGCAACAAGTTCATGGAAAGAAACGATAACAAGTTCATGGAAAGAGACTACACCAAGTTCATTGAAACAAACTAGAGCAAGCTCATTGAAACAAACTACAACAAGCTCACTTCTTCCTTCCTCTCTTCACGATATCTGCAAGTGTATGCTCCTCCTCTTCGCTAGCCTCATGCTCCTCCTCTTCGCTAGCCTCCTCCGCCTCCGCATCATTGTTGGACTTATATCTTTGCATTCCCGTAGGCATAAATTGATGAGGATACTCCGGACTATGGAATTGAGTGTTCCATATCTTCTTTCTACCTTTCTGGCCTGGTGTCTTAGCTATTGCTTTGCCTTTTTTAGAGCGGGCATTGCCTTGTGTCGGTTGTGTAACCTGCGATGGTTGTGGAGCATCAACATCATACTCATGATCCTCTTGATGTGTTGCATCATACTCATGCTCATCATGATGTGTTGGCTCCTCTTGATGTGCTGGCTCCTCTTCATTGACCTCCTCCTCTATGTCCTCTTTGTTCTGGACATAACGCCATTTATTAGCTCTGGCGGCGCGGCTACAAGGTGCATACACGTCACTGGACTGAGCACCATGGCAAGAAAGCATAGCTGCCATCTTATGGAATCGCTTCTTGAACTTTTGTGACAACACAAAATATGCTATGATATGAGATGCAAATAACTAATCCGCGAAAAGAAACTTTCATAATATATTGCGACTAACCTCCATCGTGCTCCTAAGAGTCCTCTCAGATAATGCACCACCAGGTGGATGACTCAGTGCAACATTGGCATCGTTGACGCACAGAAGCAACTCTCTACCCTGCAATTCATGAACACACCAAACTTATGTATTTGAAAGAAGACAACATGATGCAAGTATGTTAGAATCGGTCAAACAGACTACCATTTCATCATGCATCGGTGCATAGTCAACGTGAGCCCCTCTGGTGTCTCTCACAGCCGTGTTGAAGGTTTGATAACCTTGTGCAGTCTCCGGGTCTTCAGACACCAACTCCGACCACTCCTCATGAGTCCAACCAGGCTTCAGCTTCAACCGGTAACGATCCGCATACCACACTTGATACTTCTGATATGCTGACTGATTGTGAGGTCTATTCTCTGATTGCACTATCGTGTCTCTCTGATTCCAAATTTCTATCCACGCACGGTGTTTGTTTGCCTAATCCGATATATCCTGATTGTTCCTTCGATCGAACCTACAAATGATGCACGGGACAAAGCATTAGCAAACATTGACTTATTCAATGATCTACTACATACTCAAGGCATGCTTGCTTACCGATGCAGAGATAGCATTTCCTCCTTGCTCTCCTCAATTGGAATACCTTGTCTTCTTCCAAATTGTCTTGCCACACGGTCTACAAAGTGCCACTCGACTGCGAAGAAGCATATCATTGGACACCTCGCCCGCCAAAGATGGCTATCACGCGTGCACATCTCATTAAGATCAAAGTCACGATCTTCCACATAAGGCAACCAATATACCTGCAAAACAAAAAGATACATTGTTAGCTACATAAGTTTCATTATTGACTAAATTTTATCTCATCGAACTTCTCAAAACTTGCTCAGCAGTCAAGGTGTCCAGCTCGTTCATATAGCACTTGTATTGCACATGCGAGCTTCCTGTGTAGACTGTCACTTGTTCCCAATAGTAAGCAAGCGTAGGGCGCCGATATGGATCATCATCATGCAACCCGTCATGATTACCCCGTGGGTTTGCCATGAGGGGGTTCTTGAAATCGGGCCGTCCAACCGGGATCTGCTCCCACATCCACACGGATAGGCTCCAAACAAACCTAGACAATGAGGATGTATCTCCCTTCCTCCGACACACCAAGTCAAGCTGCAATCAAACAAACATGTTAGATATGGAGGCGCATGACAAATGCAAGATAAATGGTTGCAAATATCTCTTACCTGACGATACAAATATGCTAGTGCGGCCGAACCCCAGCTATACTGGGTATCCCAGTTATTGAGTAGCTCCAAGAACATCCAGAGGGCTGAGTTCCCGGTTGCATCTGAGAAGACTAGCTTGGTTAGTACATACCAAAGATAGGCCCGCATGTACTGTTGCACAACCACGTCATTGGCACCCTGAGGGCACGGATTCGTGTCTCCTCTGACTAGTTTTAGCCAAGAATGCCTCACTCTCGCGGTATCGGCCTTGCCTTCTTGAGGGTCGTCGGGCTGAACACCAATTAAAATGCCTGTCCGTTCTCGCCAATTAACAACGCTGACACGACCGGTAACAGCTTGTCCGTCGATAGGAAGGCCGCTTATCATAGCCATGTCCTCTAGGGTCATCGTCAGCTCCCCACCGCCCAGCGACCCTGGGCAATTGCCCGGGCTTGCTGGTCCACGACAACTGCGGTCGACCGAATTAACGAAGGGCTAAATACGTACCGTAGCTTGCTTTTACCCGGGCAAAAAAAGTCTTGGGCCTTCGTTTCTCACAGGTGCGCGCTGTTCAGGGCCCAACAACAGCCTGCAGCTGAGTTGCCCAGGCCGAAAATATCGATCCCATGAACACCCTGATTCCCTATTTGCTTCGTTTCTCCCAGGCGGCAAGGTCAGCCTAACAGGCTAACCCTAGACCGCGAGGCGCACGGCCGGTGGCGAGCGGACGCCATCACGCCAGGCGCCCAGCCGGCCAGGCAGTCTACTTGAGTACACATCCCTGAACACCTCCTTCCTCTCATTCTGCTTGGGCCACCTCCGGTAGGAAACTAAGAATCCTCCACCGAAATTACGGTTAGCCGGCTAGGGAATAGTGGTCTGGGCTAGGGAATGAATTATTCTTTCAGAATTAATTGGAAGGCAACTCACATCACTGACCATCTGTCCCCATCTTGAAGAAGACAAGAGAAAACAGATTACTTTGTGTTGATCATTGGCCGGGGCATGTCCTCAGAAAGTTTTTGATCCTCATATATGATTTTTCTCATTTATAAGTATTTATTTTCAGGCCAATTAATCTATAGGAGAACTAGCATATTCATCTTGCAGCACACGGTATTCATGCAATATTTTTATACCTTCTGGTTCCTTCATACTCATAGAATGCATTCTTTTTCTTGATGTGCAGTTTGTGGTCTTTCTGCTGGTAAAGAGAAAGAATTATTTCATTTTGTTTGTTTAACCGCAAACTAAATATTGCCGGTGTCAACGACATTTGGTGGGAGAGCTTTTTCAACAATGAAGATTATTAAGAATAAACTACTTAGCAAGATCAATAATGAATGGTTCAATGACTTGATGATATGCCACACCGAACGGGAGTCATTCAAGCCGGTTGATGATAAGGATATTATTGGAACATTTACTGTAATGAAGTCTTGGAAAGGGCATTTGCCTCGTGATTTTCTTTAGCGCACTGTCGATATATTCCGTCTGACCATCTATTTTCTTGCAAGCTTTCTATTTTGAATATATTCACATCTCACAACTAAATTTATTTTAATTACATATCCATTTTTTTATCTTGTAGGGCCTTCTAGGACTTTGTCAACACGAGTTTGCCTCTATGCAAGGCTGGTTATGTGTCTTTCTTTTGGCAAAAATGAACAAGTGAGAGATGATTTCGACTGTGGTGGAAGAAATTGCACAATGACATCCGGTATGAATAGCTTTACTTTTGTTGGTGACATAGCGAGTTTGCCGCTGTG
Source organism: Triticum aestivum (assembly GCF_018294505.1). Taxonomy (NCBI): domain Eukaryota; kingdom Viridiplantae; phylum Streptophyta; class Magnoliopsida; order Poales; family Poaceae; genus Triticum; species Triticum aestivum. Next base: position 52,279,769 of record NC_057804.1, read on the forward strand.
CAAGGCTTGCTATATACCCCCTCTATCTAGAACTACTTGTCTTGAAATGGAAAAAATGAATATATCTATAACTAAAATAAGTCTAGATACAACCATTTTGAGGACAAATATTTTCAGATGGAGGGAGTATCTTTTGTTGTCAAGTCTCAACTTTGTTTAGTCTATGAAATGGATATTGATATATTATATATTAGTTCACTAATTACCTTTTTTATGACTATTATATTTATGCATTCCCTTCATTATTAATGTTGGATTTCTGGTTAAAAAGTTTGGTGCTATATTATATGTTGCGTATCCGGATACCCGAATTTTTATTTTTAGATTATACACTTCAAGTCCGGGAAACAACCTCTTGCAGAAATATAAGAAAATAGTTCTTACAAAAGACCCAAAGTGATAGAACTACATGCACCGGGCTGCCCTTTTACACTTAGGCCCAACTTGCCCAGGCTCCACAAAAGTTCTGGCTCCGCCATTGCCCACATGGAAGGTGGAACGAGTGAGTCTCCGGCCTCCAACGATCCACAAGTGCGGTCAACGCCGCGTGGTTCACCGGCGGAGCGCGTCGCTTAAACTGCAACACGAATGGGAGAATACCCAATCTCCGAATATAAGGCTCGTACCGCGGGTCGTAAGTAAAGCCATCAGCGGAATGACCCCTCATGCGCATAGCAACTACATGCTGCAAATAAAGTGATGTTTTGATCAATACAAGAACACAAATGAGAAATAAAGAAATTTGACAAGTCTTGCTTCTTACATTTCCATTCTCAATGGCACGAGCACGATGCTCCTTATCCCATTCATCGATTAATCCGGCATACCAAGGTCCATCATCATCCGCCATCCTACAAAACAAATCACAAACATCTATGAATACATGAACAATATAAAACAATACAATTTTCTTCTCCAAGTTATGCCATATGAACAAACCATTCTTCTCAAACATAACCACATCATTTTCTTCTTCTTCTTCATATGCACACATAATTCTTCTCAAACATACCAACATCATCTCAATCAAATAAATTTGTCAAATAATATGGTGTCACATATGCAAATACATATCATCTAGAGTACCAAATTTCACCATATTTTTTGCAAATATAGTATGCCAACAATAGGATTATCTACACATACACACATCATCTATCAAACCAAATTATCAAACAAGTCTATTTTACATACAAAAATCATGTATTCATCACCCCTCTTAGTTCAAAAAAAACCTATGGACAACATATACACAAAACGGAATTGATTTTGCCTACATGTTCAACTACACATCATCTACTGCCTACCAAATCATCTATCAACTACAAACAATTTCCTAAAACAAAGAAACCATGTACTCATCTAACATCACCTAGTGTTGAATAATGCATTCAACAAGAGAGGGGAAAACCAAAACAAATTGGAGGGAATAGGGGAGAATACCTCAAGGATGCTTGGGGGGTCAGATCCACAAATTTGGGTGGAGGATGGAGTAGATCAAGGGGGGGTTTGGTGTGAGGGAGAAGAGGGGCGAGAGAGAGAAAGCTCTCTGTTCTTCGGCCGCCAGGGAGAGAGGTTGGGGATGAGTGGGCTGGGCCCGTGGGGTTATCCACTTACCAGGGCCAGACGCCAGGGTCCCTGGCGTCTGGCCCCTTTGCCACGTCAGCAGGTCAACGGGCAGGCGGGCAGTGCGGGCCAGGGGCCAGACGCTCCTGGCGTCTGCTTCGCAACCCAGACGCCAGGGATGTTGGCGTCACCCAAAAAGGTCAGAAACGAATTTTTTTTTGAAACGAAGTCAAATCGGGATTTTGTTAGCCTTTTAGGTCATAACAGTGATTTTGTCCTGCCCCTGACGCGTACGTGCGCATTCGAGACAAGCCGAGAAAGAAAGCTGGTGCCGCCATCTCGGCCCCGAGTCAGCACTCAGCAGCGCCGACTCAGCAGCGAGAGGGGATGGGATGCACGGGGCTGCGCGTGCCGCCCATGAGATTTTGGATAGCACGTAGATCGCGCGGGCTACGCACTCACCGTCACTAGCTACGCGCGTAGCGTAGGCGTGCGACTGCTGCGTTCGTAGTGTATGGAGGCGGCATGGGCGACCGGCCATGGGGGCGGAGCATGGGGGCTGTGCTGATCTGGCGACGACTTGGCACGGCGAAGGCGACGCGCTGGGGCGGACAGTTCGGACACCTGGTGTGTGGTGGGCCTGCGCTGGGTTGGGACCAACCGAATTAACGAACTTTGTACCTTTCTCCGGGTTATGGGCGCGGGTTATCTACGGTCTACGGCCTGGTTTTTGTATGGAATTGTCCCACATTAGATTAGCAGTTTAACAAACCATTTCTAATACGCGCGAGGTTATTGTAACTTTTACAGAAGAATCTTTCTTTCAAAAAACTTATTCAGAAGAAATGGATACCGACCTTGGTCAGTTAAGCTACTGCTCAGGTGGGCTATTTTTTTCTTGCCGACAAGAACAATGTGAGCAAATCAAGGGCACCAAGTCCCTAATTTGTCAAAAGGGGCTGATTGCATGTTCCCGCAGATTGTTGTGTTGAACTTTTTTTTGACAAAGTTGTGTTCCCGCAGATTTAGCAGCTAGAGAAAGTTTATCAATATTTATTTAACAATTAAACAAAGTTATATTGTCCACCGACAAGAAAACGTGATAATTCAGCGCATTGTTCAACGAAAACAACAAGTGACACAAAATTCACCTGCTTTTCTAGCTCAGGAGATACACCGCATATCTAACGGGGACGGCAACGTAAAGCTGCCTTGACGAAGTGCAAAATTTAGAGTCCTTGAACGGCTCACAATTGTAACAGGAAATAGCTGATATTGATTTGTGTCGGAGCATTGAATAAAATCTTGGGTTAAAATCTAGGATGACTTTTACACGCATTTTGTTTACAATGAGCGTCAAGGAATTCGCCTGCTTTGCTAGTTCATGAGCTACGATACGCATCTAGCGGGGATGACAACTGAAAGTTGCCATGGTGAAAGTGCAAAAATGTAGTGCATGTTGGTGTCTTTGAACGATACATGATTGTAACACATATAGTCGATGCCGATTTGCATCGATGAGTGAAACCCTTTGTGAAAATCTTTACACGACTTGTGAGGTGCATTTTGTACGTTCATCTGTAATCTAAATCTAAGTCATTTGTCCCCACCGAGATTGATCTTTCTCTCTCCTTATCCTTGGCCTATGGAGAAGATCGTCGAGGAAATGTTCTTGTGGAAGAGACATCAAAGTGGAATCCTGCTACGGTTTGTTGGGCGAAGTGGAATGTCCATGCCACAACGTGTCGAACTAGATGCCTTCTTGTAAGTTATCGCATAAGCATTGTGATGGTGTTAGCTGCTACTGCGATTGAAATGGGTAGCACATAGGTCATTAAGGAAAGTTTTTTCATCGGTGAATCAAGAAAATGTTGAACAACGATGAAGAGTGTAGCATTACTCATATATATTACTAGTAGCCAAAATTAGGTAAGTCATCTCATGGAGAACTATGGCTATGTAGATTCTCAAAAAGTTATTCGGCTTAGATCATGGACTGGCAGTGTCAATAAGATATGCTTGAATACCCACACAAAAAGGATATGCTTGAATGACTATAACCATATATTGTGAGTAATATAAGCCATGTCCCTAGGAAAAAAAAGTTGTTAGCGTATTTTTGCCTTTTGGCACAAACCTGAAACTATAAATAACATGCTAATTATTCTAATAAGTTGTTTGCAGGTGTAGGGAAGAAACCCATACTGTTAACCATTTCGTGGGGTGTAAAACTTGGGCCTCATTTAATTAGTAGCATGGCAATTTTTCTTATTTTTTTTATTTTGCAGAAATCTGCAATATTTTCAAGTTGGCATAAAAAATCCATTAGTGCGAAGATTAAAAAAATCAGCCTTTATGCCTTCACCATCATAATGCACAAAAGTCAAATAAACAATTAGTGACATCTACTGGGTATGGTTCGCTTCACAATAAAACATTTCTACTTGGTTTTTCTGACAGGTTAAAAAGTTCTCTGCAAAAAATCTCACGTATTTAAAAGGTTTCATAAATATAAAACTAGTCATCAATTTTAAAACAGGAATCATACAAAAATCAAAACACAAAAATGCTCATAATCTTTTCCAAACTGGAAATTACACCAGTTTTGAAAAAGGAAGAGAAAAAGATTTTCTGAAGGCCATGGGGAAAAGATAAAATGAACAAAAGAAAAAAGACGACCGAGAGAAGGCTCTATAACCTTTTCCAAACTGGTGGGGAAAGAACAAAAACTAAACAGAACAGCTCAATTGGGTTAGTCCATTAGTGCGTGGAGTGTGTATGTTTGGTTCCTAAGCGCCCCTGCCGTTACGTACAATTTGGCCCGGCCCGTTACCTCTTTCTGGTTTTGGGAAGGTTCTTTTTACATTTTCGTTCTTTTATTATTATTATGTTAGATTTTTCATTTATTTTTATTTTTAATTTCCCTTCATTTTTTGTTTTTCTGAAACCATGAACATTTTTAGTATTTGCTAATTTTTTAAAAGCCATGAACATTTTTCAAATGCGCCAGTATTTGTTACAAATTCGTGAACTGTTTTGAATTGGTAAAACTTTCGTACAAATTCATGAACATTTATTAAGAAATTGTGAAGGTTTTTCTGAAACTTGGGGAACATTTTTAAATTGGCAAATATTATTTGAAATTGAGGTACAATTATTAGTGTCACGAACATTTTTTGTTTTGACAAATATATTTGAAATTCAAGATTTTTTTCGAGTTGATTAAAAAAATGGTCACAACTATTGTTTGAATTTTGTGTACAATATTTTAATAACTAATAAACATTTTAAATTTGTTCACATTTTCTTCAAATTCACGAACATATTTTTAATACACAAACATCTTGTTTCCAACATCATGAACTTTTTTTGATTTCCTGAACAATTTTTAATATGCAAATATATTTTTTATATCACAATCATTTTTAATCACCGAATGTTCTTGAGCATAATTTTCCAAATAGTTTTTTTAAAATCCTCAATTGTTTAAATAAGAAAAAATAACCCGCGCATGGGCAGGCCCAAAAGGGCGCGTAGGGGAGATTGTGCGTTGGTTAGTTCGTAGGCGCCTAGCTTGCCAAATAGGTGAAATCAGTAGTTAAGAGGTGCGCTTGCAACTCTCACTCCCACATTCTCATGCGCTCACAAGTAGCACGCTGTATGTGCATCACTTGTCACAACTTGAGATTTTTCCCCTTTTGCCTAGATTCATTTATTCAAAACTTTTTGTCTTTTGATCCGTGCATCCAATTCTTGAACCGTTTTCATCATCGGATTTCTCGCGTCGAGATCTTTGAAACTAGATCGCATGTTATACGTTTCGACAAGCTTTAAAAAATAGAAGAAAAACTCGGAGTCAAAAGCACAATTTTTCTTCATTTTTCCCTTTTCGGGAAGCCCAATTGTGCTCCATGCGTATGAAAATCTGTGTTTTTTGTGGAAGCCAAAAAAATCACGTTTTCCTAGTGTAAGAGTTACTAGTCTAAAAGAAGTGGGTCTGATAAGTGATCAGTGGAGAAACAACAATTGCAAAGAAAGCGCAAACAAAGTGATGTAGTCCAAATGAGCTTTGTCTACTCTGAACTTCACCAGAGAAGATCTGATTTGGTTCTTTCTCTCTAAGCTGACAAAGATGGGTCTATATGCCTGAAAATATAACAATACCCACAATCGCAAAAAAGAGGTCTCTAGAAAAGGTTCTTCTAGCAGCTTGAATGGCTTTAATCCGAGAATGGTTCAGATTCCAAGAAATGCCAACCTTCATCCAACATGACACACTGAATGGGCTTAAGAAGATTAAATGATCAATAGTTTCTTGAGTGCCAGACTCACAAAGGACACAATGAAAAGCCATCATTGATGTTAAAATGTCTTTGTTTTAGCATGTTGCAGGTACTCAATCTATCAGCCAGCAAGAACCACATAAAAACTTTAAGTTTCATGTGAAGTTTTGATTTCCAGATCCAAGCAAACGGAGGTGGGGCCACAATATCTTTATGACAATGTTCATAGAATTTTTTAGAAGAGTAAGCATGTCCCCATTCATAAGTCAATGAGTCAATTGTACCAGTGTGATTGAGCGCATCGGGTTCAAGGGATCTTACTGTGTGAAGCTCAACGAATGCTCTGGAGAGAGGGGGACATTAAACAAGTTGAACCAATCGAAGGTTGCATAGAATTCCGCAACGGAGCAATCTTCATCAATGACGTAAGAGAAGAGACATGCAAAACGTGCAGAGAAAGGAGCTCCATGCCACTTCTCATGCCATATGGTGATGTCATGTCCATTACCAACCACCGGGGAGGATATACCTCTGAAAATCGGCATGATTTTGCATATTTGTTTCCACCAAAATGAGCCACAAATCGGTGATGCATGTGGGATAGACAACGGGTAATAAGAATCCCAAATGAGATGTACCCAAAGGAGGTTAGCTCTGTTATAGAAGTTATCAAGAAACTTGAGCAAAAGACCCTGGTTTGGAACTTTCGGATTGATCACACCAAGACCCCCATGTGTCTTGGGACAACACACTCCCTTCCAAGCTACCAAAGAATTGCAGGATTCCCCTTGATCCAATTTTTTAGTCCAAACAAATCTTCTCCTTACCTTGTCAAAATACTGGATGAATTTTGGATTCAACTACAAAGTGCACATTGCATAGTTAATCATAGATGTTGCAAGAGAGTTGACCAAAGTGATCCTGGAAGCATGGCAGAGAAGTGAACATGTACTAGACAACCTTCTCTCAACTATGTCCACAAGTGGCAAAAGATCTCTCATTGAGGATTTGGTAGTGCCGAGGGGAAGACCTAGGTATGTGAACGACATTTTTCCCACTTCACATCCAAACACTGATGCTAGATCATTCGCTTTGGTCGGGTTCACATTTATGGGCACCAATAAAGACTTCTGAATATTTATTTTCAGTCCTAGGATAAGGCAAAATCTTGTAAAACCCTTTTAAGATGCAAAAATTGTGCACTACAAGCTGGAAGAAAAATAATTGTGCCATCCATGTATTGAATTATTGGGAAATTACCTTGCCTCGGGATTGGTACACTCAAATTTCCGTTAATAAATTCGGCATTGATCACATATTGAAGTAATTCAACCACAAGGACAGACATCAACGGCGATAGATGATCACTCTGATGTACACCTCTTTTGCAACAAAAGGATTTACTAGTTATGGTGTTTAGGAGGATCAGGGAATGACCAGATTCCAACAGAATCTTGATCCAATGTATCCATTTGCTATCAAACCCCAACTTTTCCATCATAGAAAAAATGAGTTCATGTTCCACCATATCGAAAGCTTTTTCAAAGTCTAACTTAGGGAGAACAATTTCCCTACCAGAATGCTCGCATTTGTGAATATACTAGAAAGCCCAAGCCAGGTAGTCCTGAATGGATCTGCCCTTGATAAACCCATATTAGTTCTTGTGAATGATCTCTAGAATAACTTTGTGTAAACGATCAATTAGAAGCTTTGTCAATAGTTTTAGACAACAACTGAGCAGCGAAATGGGACGAAAATCATTAACCATAAAGGGATTTGATTTCTTTGGGATAAGAGTAATTAGGGACGCATTGAGACAGTCCAACAAAATGTTGCCTCGCCAAAATTTCTGACACAGATCATAGAAACCATACTTGATTATGTCCCAACAGTACTTTAAGAAACAACCAACTAAACCATCCAGACCCGGGGCCTTCTCGGTGGGCAAATTATTAACAACCTCATCAATCTCCGAGTGTGAGAAAGGCTCAGAGAGACCACCTAGATCAAGATTACTCGAGACAAGATCATCCAAATTGGATTTCATATCAATAGGGAATGAAACCCTGAATCCCTGAATGCATGAAATAGAGTATCGGCTTTTGCTGTCATGATCATCTAAAACCACACCGTTTTCTAGAGTCAACAAGGCAATAGAATTACATCTGTGTCTTTCGGTGGCCATTCCTTAAAATAAATTTAGTGTACTCGTCCCCATAATTAATATAGCGTATAGTACATCTCTTCCGCCAATATTGCTGCTTATAATCTTGGATATGAGTAATATGTGCCTTTAGAATTTTCCTGAAATTCCATTCTTGGAGAGCCAAATGCCTCTTTTCTTCAAGGCAGTCCAAAATTTTCAGAGTTTTTCCAGAATTTTCAAGCAATAAAGAAAGGCGGGAGAGGGCCTTACTCCATTGCCTTAAAGCATGCCCAAGAGCTTTGAGTTTATCACTCAATCTTTTAGCAGGATCCGTAGCTCTAGAGGGGATCGCCCACGTTTTCATGACCACTTCTTTAAACCCCGGATGAGACACCCAAAAAATTTCAATGCGGAACAATTTGGTCCTTGCAAATTTTGATTGCACATAGAATAAGCATGGTACATGATCAGAGACTGGCCTCGCAAGCGATCTTAACGAAGTGTTTGGATAAGTGTAGGTCCAGTCCAATTATTCGAAAAGGGGTTCTTGTTGCATATTGCTCCATGTGAACAAGGCACCGTGAAGGGAAACTCCACCAAACTTAATGATCTGATTATATCGTTAAAGGTGATCATGTCAGAAATGTCTCCCCTAGGTCGATTTCTATTTTCAGGTGAGCGGATGAAATCAAAATCACCCATTAGGACCCAATCATTCAAAGAACCAATTTGCAAATCATATAGCCATGAAACGAAGTTCAGCCTTTCTTCCCCAGTGCATGGACCATAAATATTTCCAAGCATCCATGTATGGGGCGATTGCATTGATTTAAACGATATTAATAGAGCCCAATGCGCATAATAAATTACCGAACCAGAGAACCTTGCGCTATTCCATATAACTAGGAGACCTCCAGAGGTACCGATCGAGGGAACAAATGCAAATTTATAGAAACATCTAGGACAAAACTTACACAGGTAAGAGTGGTCAAAGTGGTTGCATTTTGTCTCTTGAAGACAAATGATCGAATATCCCGAATTATCAATACGAGAGTGAAGCTCCAAGTGTTTTGCGTCAGAGCCAATACCACGTACGTTCCAACAAATAATATTCCAGGAATTAGGAGCACGATTCATAGCAAAGGACATTCCACAACAACACACGAGAGGATAAACTAAAAAGATTTATTAAAATGCAGAGTGTTGTGCAATGAGAAATCAAAATAGGTTCCGATCTAAACAAAGAAAGCATAATCTGATAGTAAAGTAAAGAAAACTATGATAAAGGGCACATGCAGGAGACTCTGAGAGGTCTCAATCCTTGGACTGCGCCCCTCCCTTTGAGCAAGCAACTTGTCTTCAGAAAGTTCAGATAAGTGGATACCACAATCTGCATATCCCATTTGCTGAAGAGAAGCAACTGAAAGTGAGTCAGGAACATCAGGGATGGCCATGACAATAGCAGGTGTGATAGCACACTTGCGCTTGCGGGAGTCAAATTGTAAGTGCATCTAGTGCCCCTTAGTGATTTTGGTGTATTGAAGACTTATTGGTTAAGGGACTAATGTGTTTGTGAGTGTACACAGGTCTACAAGTCTATGAGGAGTTTGATATTTACAGAGAAAGTCGACCCCTAAAAATGAAGTTCTTCGACTGAAGACTTTGAATTTCTGAAGACTTTGAAAGTGAAGAAATTGGTGTGACCTTGAAGGCTTGGCAACCATTCGAGGAACATGAAGCATGAAGACTTTGGTTTTTATTGTTTCATTTTCTCTTTCTTGAGTCATAGGAAACACCATACTGTTAAAGGGGGTCGAGGAAATACTAAGTAAAAATTTCCATGTGATGCTCAACTCAAAATCCTACACCTACCAATCCCTTTGAGTGAAGCCATTGGAAATCTCATACAGTTCAGTCATATTCTTCAGGGACAGAGATGAAGTTCTTCTGGTCTCTGAGGAATTTGTTCTGACTGAGGAGTTAGGAATTCGCCAGTGTGAATTGCCTACACAGTGAGGAACATGATAGCCCTGAGGAATTTGATAGTTAGAATTCCGACCGTTGCTGTGCTACGCGCCAGCTGTCCCAAAATATCTTACCACCTAACGGTCATATCAGACAAGGCATTTATGTCTTATCATTTCGGTTTGCTCCCTAGATTGTAAATATTCGCCCCCTACAACCACTAGCTAGTTGGCTGCTCCGAGAGAAACTGACACTTGTCATTTGAGAGCATACCATCCTCCGAGGACTTTGAGCGAAAATCATCAAGTGAGGAAAACCCAAACCCAAACCTTCAAAACCCCAAAGTGATTGAGCATCACTGAAGAGATTAATCCTGCGTGGATCAGACTCTTGTTAGCTTTGAAGAATGTGCTTCTTCCAGACGGTTAGGTGTCAAGGTCTAGAGCATCCAAGAGGAATTGTGGATTGCCGAGTGACCAAGTTTGTGAAGGTCCGGAAGTCACCTGAAGACTTATCATGAGTGATTGGGCGAGGTTTGTGTGACTTTAGCTCAAGAAGAATACGGTGAGGACCGTGTGTCCTCGAGTTTAAATACTCAGCCGCTCCAACCAGATGTACAACTGAGACAGCAATTGGAACTGGTCTACCAAATCATTGTCTTCACCGAGCTTACTGGTTCTATTTCCTCAACTCTTTCATTTCCTCATTTTTGTTGTTCTGTGCTTGTTCATATCTGTTTGAAGACTTTTACTGAAGGCTTTCTCAATTTCCTCAGTTCAGTTTCTTCAGTCTGTCCGTCTTCATCTTTTGTTATCCTGTGCTTACGCTTTCTGTACTCTGTGCTTGTCTTCATTTCATCATGATGACTATGCGTGTGTTCTGCTATGTTTACCTTTGAGTACTTATTCCGCTCTTCATTTAGGAATTTCCTCACCAGCAAATTCCTCAGTGAAGAATTCATAAAAATCGCCTATTCACCCCCCTCTAGTCGATATAACGCAGTTTCAATTGGTATCAGAGCAAGGTACTCTCTTGTTCTGTGTGATTTTCGTTTAACCGCCTGGAGTTTTAGTTATGTCGATTGCAGGATTGAGGAACGTATCTTGCCCCATCTTTGATGGTCACGAGTATCCTTGGTGGAAGGCCATGATGAATAAGCGACTCATGGCTATGGACAGTGAACTATGGACCGTCACTGAGATTGGTCTTACCGATCTATGCAAGATGGCGGAGGCTGATGACATTCGCAAGTACACTTTACTCAACCTTAAAGTGAAGGATGTCATCTGCTCCTGTTTGTCCCAAAACCAGTTCAGGAACGTCATGCATCTCAATCACGCGAAGCTAATCTGGGACCGTCTCTCTGAGGTCTATGAAGGTCATCAAACTCGTCATGATCCTAGGTTTGAGGATTACAAGGAATCTCTCAATGCGATGACATTCGAACCAGAATCATCATCTTCTACCCCCTGCCTTATGGCAAACAGTGCTAAGGATGATCAACCCAAAGCAAATGAGTGGGTCCTCGATAGTGGATGTACAAATCACATGACTGGTGACAAGAATCTATTGATGGATGCTCCTTTATCACCGTCACATCTGAAGCATATCATCTTCTCTGACAAAGGCAAAAGTCAGGTATTGGGTCTAGGTAAGGTTGCGATCTCAAAGGATAGGCACATGGACAAAGTCATGCTTGTCGAATCCTTAGGTTACAACCTCATGTCTGTCTCAATGCTTTGTGATGTTGATATGGTTGTTGTCTTTGGAAAATATCGTTGTGTTGTGATCATGGAAGCTGACCATTCCAAAGTATTCGAAGGCTTTAGGAGAGGAGACTTGTACATTGTTGATTTCTCTACAGGACCACAACCGGCAGTATGCCTACTTGCAAAAGCTTCAGAAGGCTGGCTATGACATCGACGACTTGGTCATGCAGGCATGAGGAATCTGCACACGCTTGCGAAGAAGAAGCATGTCATTGGCATTGAGAATGTCAAATTCCTCAAGGATCACTTATGCGGAGCCTGTGAAGCAGGAAAGATGACCAAGGCCAAGCATCCAACAAAGACTATCATGACTACCACTCGACCATTTGAATTTCTTCACATGGATCTTTTTGGTCCCAATCATTATTCTGCAATTCTAAATGATGCATCACTATATGGCTTTGTTATTGTCAATGATTATTCTCGTTACACATGGGTGCACATTGTCACTTACAAATATGAGGTGCAGGAAGTCTTCAAACGATTTTCCTCGAGGGATTCAACCAACTTTGGTGTGAAGATCAAGCACATCAGAAGTGACAATGGGACCGAATTCAAGAATTCCGGTCTTGATGGCTATCTTGATGAACTTTGTATTACTCATGAGTTATCTGCTCCTTATACTCCTCAGCAGAATGGCGTCGTGGAGCGCAAGAACAGGACCCTTGTTGAGATGGCTCACACTATGCTTTACGAATACAAGACATCTCGTCGTTTCTGGATTGAGGCCATTGATACTGTGTGCCACGTCATCAACAGGGTATATCTTCACAAATTCTTCAAGAAGACTGCCTATGAACTCCTCACTGACAAGAAACCCAATGTGAGTTACTTCAAAGTCTTCGGTGCTAAATGCTGGATTAGAGATCCTCATCACAATTCTAAATTTGCACCGAAAACACATGAGGGTTTTATGCTTGGTTATGGGAAGGACTCGCACACCTACAGAGTTTTCAATAGCGTTCTTCACAAAGTTGTTGAAACTGTAGATGTGCGGTTCGATGAGACTAATGGATCGCAAAGAGAGCACCTACCTTCTGTGTTAGACGAACCAACACCTGAAGAATATATTAAGTTCAAGGCTACTGAGGATGCCATTCCCACTAAAGAATCTGCTGAAAAATTCATTCCAGAACGTGATGAACGTTGAGCTGGCGCACCTGAAGAAAATGGTGCTGAGGAAAATGCTCCTGAAGAGAATGCGGATCAAATTCCTCAAAGAAAACCCGCTCATCCTCATATTGCAAATTAAGTGAAAGTCGAGAAGATCATTGATGACATTGAAGCACCAGGTCCTCTCACACGCTCAAAAGCTTCACATTTGTCTAACTTTTGTGGGCACTTTGCTTTTGTCTCTATCACAGAGCCCACTAAGGTAGATGAAGCATTTCTGGAGCCTGAGTGGATTCAAGCTATGCAAGAAGAATTACATCAGTTCGAGCTCAACAGCGTCTGGGAACTGGTCAAACATCCAGATCCTCGCAAGCGATCTACCGCAACAAGCAAGATGAAAATGGCCTTGTGGTGAGGAATAAGGCACGACTTGTAGCTCAAGGCTACACACAGGTTGAAGGAATTGATTTCGATGAAACTTTTGCACCTATTGCTAGACTTGAGGCTAATCGCATATTACTTGCTTATGCTAACCATCATAATATCACCTTATATCAAATGGATGTCAAAAGTGCATTCCTCAATGGTAAGCTTGAGGAAGAAGTATATGTTGCTCAACCCCCAGGTTTTGAAGATCGAAAGAATCCTGACAAAGTCTTCAGACTCAACAAGGCCCTGTATGGCCTCAAGCAAGCCCCTCGGGCGTGGTATGATACTTTGAAGGAATTCCTCATGAAGAAAGGCTTCAAACCCGGTTCACTCAACCCAACTCTTTTCACTAAGTCATATGACGATGAATTGTTTGTGTGCCAAATATATGTTGATGATATTATCTTTGGCTGTACTGATCAACGTTATAGTGATGAATTTGCCTATATGATGAGTGAAGAATATCAAATGTCTATGATGGGAGAGTTGAAATTCTTTTTAGGTCTTCAAATTCGTCAACAACGCAATGGGATATTCATATCTCAGGAAATACCTCAAGGACGTACTGAGGAAATTCGGCATGTAAGATTGCAAATGGGTCAAAATTCCAATGCCCACAAATGGCCATCTATGCACTGATGAAAATGGTAAAGACTTCGATCAAAAGGTATACCGCTCCATGATTGGCTCTTTATTGTATCTATGTGCATCTAGGCCGGATATTATGCTTAGTGTTTGCATGTGTGCCCGATTTCAAGCAACACCGAAGGAATCACACCATAAGGCTGTGAAGCATATTCTTCGATATCTAGCTCACACACCAACACTTGGATTATGGTATCCCAAGGGCTCTTCATTTGTATCTCATTGGATATTCAGACTCTGAATATGCTGGCGATCGCGTGGACCGCAGGTCAACGTCAGGCACATGCCATTTCCTCGGACGATCTTTGGTCTGTTAGTCCTCGAAGAAACAGAACTGTGTATCACTCTCAACTGCAGAAGCTGAGTACATTGCTGCTGGATCATGCTGTGCTCAATTACTTTGGATGAAGCAAACACTCAAGGACTATGGCATCAACGTGAAGAATGTGCCTCTCTACTGCGACAATGAGAGTGATATCAAGATTGCTCATAATCCAGTTCAGCACTCAAAGACCAAGCACGTCCAAATTCGTCATCATTTTCTTCGTGATCATGTGTTAAAGGGCGACATCTCCATCGACTATGCAAGCACTGAAGATCAGCTGGCCGATATCTTCACTAAGCCCTTGGATGAGAAGAGATTTAGCAAGTTGCGGTGTGAGCTAAATATCCTAGAATCTTCGAATGTTCTCTGAAATGGACACACATCCTAACACTTATGCTAACTTGATGACTTAGATGTGCAACACACGAAGTAATATTTTTCTTCCATCAATGAAGTCTAACCCTCTAAGTGTGAAGAAATAAATGAAGAAATTGATTCTCAGAGCCCTACGACAATTGTACGCGGTGTCTGAAATCAACTTTCTTATACGGTGGGTCACGCCGCCAATCAAAGCTGAAAATCTTCAATTTGAGTTTTTCTTCGTTTATGAAATTCCTCAGTTTTTTTTCAAATTCTTCAACTTTGCATTGTCTTCACTCTTTCCAATGTTGTCCTTCATTTGAAAAAATATATATGAGTTTTATATCCTCTACAGCATTCACTTATTGCTAATTCTTCAAGTTGATTTCTTCTGCTAAGTGAATGTGATCGGACCCTTCCCCTCTATGCTAAACTCAACCTAGTCTATTCACAAATTCTTCATGTGCGTTCTATTTGAAACTCGTTCAAAATCTTCACTGTGTCCTTGACAGCTGAAGAAATTACGAACGAAAATTTTAATATATCTGATCTGAATTTTCGGCTTTGCCACTCAAACCGTTCCGCATCCCATGACAATACTTATCTATTCACCCACGATCCTACATGATCGCCACCTCTCAGTACATGGGTGACACATGTCAAGCGAATGAGCAGGGCCAGGGGCATGTTCGTCCGATTTCCTCGGGCGTACAGTTTTTTCACTGCCATATAAATACCCCTGCCTCTTCCTCACTTCTCTTTTACTCCGCTCGCTCTCACTCGCACTCGAGCTCCCCAAACCCTAGCGCCGCCGCTACTTCATCGTCGCCGGTGAGGAAGAGCTTCACTGCCTCAACCTCGTCGCTGTCGTACTCGCACCGGTTGCGGATTTCTTCACTCCGCCGCTGCCATAGCCGTATTCCTCTGCCAAGTTAGGGCGTGGAAGATCTGAACTGACAAACTTCACATCTACACTTCTCAGTTCATCGTGTTTTTCATCTCGGGTAATTAAAAGTTACTTTTACTACCCTCTTTGATTCTTTTGTTTTCTTGAAAATCTTCAAAGGTGTTTATTCTTCAAATCTTCACACACATGAATACCTCACATGTCATCGGCTCTTGTTTCATTTCTCTAAGCAATGTTTTTCTTCAAGATTCCTCAGTTGTATGAATTTTCAATCTATACAACTCTGGAACCTAAGACAAAGAACGCTTAGTGAAATTCCTCAAGACTCATCTGGTCAAATTCCTCAAACCTATTCATTTTTGAAAAACCTTCTGAGAACGCATATGACCTCTCCAAATTCCTTGCAACTATACTCTCGTCACATGTACAAATGTCTGCTGCTGAATCACTAGGTTCTCATCAAATTAACTCATTTGCAGCATTCCTAGAAGAAAAGTTGCACACCTCTTCAGAAACCTCAGTTGTTCATATTCCTCAGCTAAAGAAAATGACTGATAAGAATCCACAGAAGGGAGGAAAGAGGCCTGAGGTCAATACTGCGTTTGAAATCCCTGAGGACATTTATGCTGGATACTGCACTCCTGATGAGGCCAAGTTTGGCAAGGAGGACAAGAATCAGCGGCAAGGTGCGCATACAACGGATAGAGAGGATATGGGTGAGGGAGTCCTGGATTAGGGGGTATCCGGACAGCCGGACTGTATACATTGTCCGGACTATAGAAGCGTGAAGAATACAAGACTCAAGACTTCGGCTCGTGTCCGGATGGGGCTTTCCTTTGCGTGGAAGACAAGCTTGGCAATCCGGATATTATATTTCCTTCCTTGTAACCGACTCCATGTAAACCCTAGCTCTTCGGTGTCTATATAAACCGGAGAGGATGGTCCTTAGAAGGCCGATCACAATTACAATCATACCATCATAGGCTAGCTCTTAGGGTTTAGCATCTATGATCTCGTGGTAGATCTACTCTTGTACTACACATATCTTCAATATTAATCAAGCAGGAAGTAGGGTTCTACCTCGATCGAGAGGGCCCGAACCTGGGTAAACATTGTGTCCCTTGCTTCCTGTTACCATCAGCCTAAGACGCACAGATCGGGACCCCCTACCCGAGATCCGCCGGTTTTGACACCGCCAATGGGCACGAGAATGGAGGGAGTACAACTATGTTACTCCCAAGTATATGAAGAAATTCGCACTCAACCCTCCATGCTCAAGACCTCCATTGGCACCAAGCCAAGTGGCAGATCCCACCAGCCTCAAGCGCGGCGAGGACTATGCTAATGAATGGGCAAAGCGCCAGGCCAAACTGGCCAAGCAAGCAAAAGAAGCAGTGAAGAAATTCAATGCAGACTCTGCTGCTGCTACTGCCTCTGCTGAGGCCTCTGCTAGTCAGCCGAAGAAGGCGATGCCTAAGAAGCCTGCTCGTAAGTCAAGCGCTTCTCCCTCAATGCCCTCACGACCAAGCTCCTCAGCAATGCCCTTAAGGCCAGATTCTTCAAAGCCCTCACAGCCAATTCCTCAGTCTGCTCCTCCTCCTCCAAAGTCCTCAGCTGCTCCGACTAGATCCTCGGCACCTGTGCATCTCGCCACATGCCAACGGACCCAAGGCATCTCAATTGCCTCAGGAGCATCTGCAAGTTCCTCAGCTGCACCAAAATCTTCAGCTGGCCCCTCTCTGCCGAAGAAAAAGGCCACTGCTGGATGAGGCCTTCGACCAAGTCCTCACAAGAAGCAGGTCTCCTTCCAAGTGCCCTCTGATGATGATGAGGGTGATGATGAAGAACTTGCCTAAATCATCAGAGACAGGCAAGCTAGGGCCGCTAGAGCCAAAGGTAGCAATGTGCCACTGCTATTGGATCCAAAGTTGATCCTCGACTTTATTGACTTATGGCGCAAGGACTCTAACACGTCATTGCCGGAGGCGAACCTCACTCCAGGACAAAGTCATGTTCTTACTGCCTTTATTGAGGAAGAAAAGTGGAAATTTGAACAAGGCAGAAGACTGAAGAAATCACAGTACAAGAAGCAGCGCTATCTCGAGGACAATGTCCTCACTCTCACTCCTGACCAACTCATTGCTTTGCAAGCTGAAATCAAGCAATTGAGTGATGAATTCGATCACTACTATGCTGATTGGAAGGGCGCCAAGGTGCGGTTCGTCAATCTGACGAAGAAATTCATTTCAAGTGCTGCTCCTCCTTTGCACGTTGAAGTTCCTTAGGCTGAAGCATCTGCTCAGCCTACTGAAGAACATGCCAGCACCACTGATGACAATTAGGCTGCTGAAGAAAATCACAGTACCAGGGCTGATGACTCCATTCCAGCCGCTGAAGAAATTGCCAGGGCATCCACTAGTGGTGCGCCTGAAGAAAGTGAAGAAGTCAGGGCAACTGCATCAGTTGCGCCTGAAGAAACTGAATCCAAGTCCTCTGCACCTCCTGCGCCTACACCAGCTCCGATCCTTCCATCTGCATCAGATGCGAAGAAGACCAAGGCTGCCGAGCATGCAACTGTGAAGAAAAGGAAGGCATCAACTTCATCAAATTCTTCAGCTCCGAAGAAGATGAAGCCACTGACTAGCTCTATTGACATCCCAATTGATGCCGTTCCAGTCTCCATCATGCCATCAAAGGACCTTGTTCCTTTTGGTGAAGATTATGTGATTCCCAATGAATCTGATGAAGAAACTCCTTCTGCTGCTTTGACAGAGTAGTTGGACGAAGAAATTGAAGTGGATGAAATCCCTTCAACCCCAGTCATTCCCTCACCTGTGCCTCAATTCACTGCTGAAGAGGCAGGTGTCGAAGAAATGGAAGATGAGGATGTGGACATTGGCTGTACCACTCCTGTGCTCAATGATGACTTTTGGGAAAGTCAGCACCCCAACTCTCTAATGTTCACTCCGCTCCAAGCAATTCCGCAGTCTCCTGCAGCCACTGAAGTGCACATGGGATCTGAAGAACCTCATGCAACCCCGTCCGTCCATGAAGAAATTCCAGCCACTAGTGGTGAAGAAATTGTAAATGAAGAATTCAAGACCCAGACTGAAGCTGAAGCCGAGCCTGAAATTCCTCAGCCTGAGGAACCTGAGATTGCGATTCCTGAAGTGGTGATACAATTGACTGACACTCCTCAGCCCAAGCCAAAGGATCCCTTCTCAAAGAAGCAAAAATTCAAGGCTGATGATTTCTTCGGCGAGCGTGTGTTCTTCACTGAATTCAACCCATATGACAATGCTCGTCTTAGAAGGAAGCGTTTCTGGACTGCCAGCCAGGGCAACTTCTATTCTTCAGTACTCTTCAACAATGACAAAGTCTTCGACCACGAGCATATTCCTCACATGGACATGGAATCAATGCCTTGCTTCTCTCTGATCCTCAGCATGCTTCATGATGCAGGCTTGCTCAACTTCTGCTCTGACATAGTTGATTGGAATGAAGAGCTTATTCTTCAGTTCTACGCAACTCTGCATATCACAGGTGATGCTGCTAACGTCAACTCATGGGTGTCGGACTGGATAACTGAAAACACTCATTACAAGGCACCTGCCTCTGAATTGCTTCGTGCCTTACCAATCAGTCGTCCACCTGACGGTGCTCGTTGTCTGTATGATGAGCCTGAACTCACTGCTCACTATATGCAAGTGCTCATGAAGCCGCTGAAGCCTGGTCAAGCCCCAAGGACCAAATTCCTCGTGAAGGAATTACTCTATGTGCCTAGAACCATCCACCGCATTCTGACGAAGACCATGAGTCCTATCAAAGGCCATGACTCATTTGATGAAGAAGTTATCGGGATGATGAAGAATATGCTTTTCAACATAATGCATGGCATCCCCATAAACTATCATGACTTCTTCATGAGGACTTTGGAAAATGTTGCACTTTCACCTTTTGAGCCGAAGCCTTACGCGCCGTGGATCATGTGTCGGTGTACTAGAGTAGGGGTACCCTAGTATCCCGAACTTGTGCACGGGCAGTTGCAGCACCCCGCGGCAAGGCTTGCTGGGTGACCGCCAAGATCCTCCGTGGTTCCTGTGGAGCCATTCAAGAACAAAGTATTCAAGCCAAGGAGACAAGGCCCCGGCAAGAGGAGCTTGCCGGGAAGGCCAACCAAGGCATCTCAAGGAACTTGCCGTGCCGCGCCGCGCATCCCGGCGAGGCCTGGTGAGCGACAAGCTTCCGGACGTGACAAGACAACGACCGCGGCAAGGCGCTTGCCGCGGCAAAGCTACCACCCTGTACCCGCGCTCCAGCACATCCACCAACGTGTCGCCCTGGGGCCTTTCCAGGCGCGCGTGGCAGGAGGCTGTGCAGCCAGCGGTGCGCGGTGGCAAGCGGCGCTTACAAGATTGCCATCGTGGCGAGCGGTGGCGCCCCTGACGGTCCTTTTTTGCACTATTTGGGCGACATAGACAGGCATTTAATGCCTTTGTCCTCTGCCGTCAGGGTTAGGTAGGATGCATTGTACAGGTAGCTGTACCAACCACCATCCCTTTTCCATTTTTACCCTTGTCTATGTTGCCACCTGTTGGTGACCCCTTTAGCATATAAAAGGAGGCCCATGCGCAACGTAGAGGGGGGTTGGAAAACAGAAAACCCTCACGCTCGGTCTCGTTAGTAGCTGGAGTGTACTGTAGCACTCAGTGCTCCCGAGCAAGAACTCAATACACTCAGACATGCAGCAGTAGGAGTATTATCTCTCCGGAGAGCTCCGAAGCTGGGTAAAACCGCTCGTGTGCTTCGCCTCGATTTGCTCTTCGTGCAATCTCCGCCTCCCACCGAACCGAAAGGGGCCCGGCCCGCCGGTCCCCATAGGTGTTCGTGGATCAACCTTCCCCGACATATTTGGCGCGCCAGGTAGGGGGCGTTGAGGTTGTGCGAACCTGACCCAGCGTTCACACGAGCTAGATTTTCATCTTCTTCATCGACATGCCACCGAAGAAGAAGGCTTCGGCGGCAGATGTTCCGTCCACGTCGATCCCACCACCACCGGAGCAAACGGGTGGTGGGGCAGACGCCGGCGGAAGAACGGACATCGACAAGGGAGCTCACGGTGCTGCCAGGTCCAAGGACAAGGCTGCACAGACCTCGGCGTCTGTACATGCACCGCGCCCATCTCAGGAGGCGCAGGACCAACCGCGTCATGGTATTCGCAGAGCTATACGTTCGTTGGGCCAAGATCGAGTTGGTGGATCTCGGGGTGCTCAAGACCAGCATGCACGCCAACATGCTGGCACGAGCGAGGCACGGTCGCCTGGACGGGATACTGCTCCTTCTAACATAGTTAGAAGCCCGAGCATATCCCGCTCCTCGCACCGTTCGCCACTGCCGCCCACCACTCCAGCAGAAGCTTTGGCGCGAGCTCAACTGCTTCTGGATTACCCTCCAACGGCAGACAAGATCGATGAATGGAGGGCCACCATTCAGAGTCTCATCGGCTTCGCCAACGGCGACACTCTGCGGCAGCCGAGTACATCGCTGCCGCGGCAGGACTGCCAGGCACGAGCCAGTGGCAACGAAACCAGTGGAGGTGCGACCACCATGCACTCTCCACCCCGAAGGCCAAGATCGCCGACTCACCGGATCCACCTCGACAGCGACTCCACCACATCGTCAGATCCACGAGCTCGTCGTGATCAGCGCCAAGTTCTTCACGAGCGACAACAAGAAGACGCTCGAACTCGCATCGAGCACCGAAGAGAAGCGCGGCGTCAATCGGACCAGCGCGCTGGGCCCTCTGTCGACATGCATGCGCCAGGGGAACCAGGCGACTTTCCATACGCGGTAGGTTGCCGTGCGTTCACTCGTGAGCTGCGGCAGGTCCAGTGGCCCAGCACGAAGAATTTCAAGAGAGACGTACCAGAGAAGTATGACGACAAGTCGCATCCGTCGGAGTTCTTAGCATCTACACCATCGCGGTGCAAGCTGCTGGGGGGCGGGACGACAAGATCCTGGCCAACTACTTCCCACTGGTACTCAAGTCCAATGTCAGATCCTGGCTCATGCACTTGCCGAACAACTCCATATCCTCCTGGGCAGATCTATGCCATTAGTTTGTCGGCGCCTTTACAGGCGGCCACAAGCCTCCTGGCCAAGAGAGCAACCTTCATCTGCTCGCCCAGAAGGAAGGAGAGCCCCTGCGCAAGTACATTCAGAGATTCAGCCGCGTACAGCACAACATCCCAGATGTCCACCCTGCCGCGGTAATCAGCGCGTTCCATCAGAACGTGCGAAACCGCAGGATGCGGGAGGAGATGGCAATGTGCAAGATCAGAGACATCAGTGAGCTATATGCCCTGTCCGACAAGTGTGCGCGTGCTGAGGAAGGAAGGAAACTCCCCGGAGAGAATACAGAAGCAGGAGGATCTGATAGTGAGGGGGCTGCCCCGGCAAGGAAAAACCGGCGGCGGAACAACAGGAAGAAGAAAGGTAAAGATGTGCTGGTCATTGAGCAGTCCGGCAACGGAGGTGGCGCCAAGAAAGCCAAGGCTGGAAGCTCCGGCGAGGGGATTGTCGCAGGCGCCAACTACCAGGCTGTGGCGGTCACCGACAAGCAGGACGGCACCAACAAGCAGTACTGCAAGATCCACCGCACCAAGGGCCATGACCTCCAGAGCTGCAAGAAGGTCGAGCAGCTTGTTGAGCAGCAAAAGGCTGAATATGAGCGACGCGACAAGGAGAAGGCCCAGGAAGGTGCTAGAGGAGCCGGCAAGAAACGCCCCGGCCGAGGAGGACATCGCGGCAAGGCCAAGCAGCGGCAAGGAGATAGACCTCCCCGTGGCCGCGAGAAGGATGAAGATGACGATGACGATGAAGATATGGATGATGACGAGACCGATGAGCAGGAGTTCCAGAAAGCCATGGAGGTCCTGTGCGTTGACGGTGGTGCTTCTCTGCATACTTCACACCACCAGCTCAAGCAGTGGGTGCGGGAAGTCAATGCGGTGGAACCACCCATCGAGTCATGCAAGCCTCTGAAATGGTCCAGCACGCCTATCATCTTTGATGTTGAGGACCACCCTGATCGCATAACTGCGGTCGGGTGCTTGCCGATGTTGGTTTCACCAACTATCCGCAACCTTAAGGTCACTAAGATGCTAGTTGATGGCGGGGCCGGCTTGAACCTAATCTCCTCCGTGGTACTCCAGAAACTCCAGATCCCTGATAGCGAGCTCGAAGAGACCGGCACATTCCAAGGAATCAATCCGGGAAGGAGCAAGCCGAAGGGAAAGATCACGTTGCCGGTGACATTTGGCAACGAGTTGAACTTCAGGACTGAGAGGGTCACTTTTGACGTTGCTGACTTTCCATTGCCTTACAATGGGATACTCGGCCGTCCAGCACTCGCCAAATTCATGGCAGCCTCTCACTATGCATACAACATACTGAAGATGCCAGGCCCGATAAGTGTCATCTCTGTCCCTGGCGACAAGAAGGATGCCCTTATCTGCGCCGACAAGATCTACCGGGAAGCAGCAGCCGCAATAGATCGCAAGTCACTTGCCGCTGAAGCTCCCGGGGCGAAGAAGAAGACCAAGTCCAGCAAGAGTTCTGATGCCCACTCCGGCAAGCGCACCTCTTCGGAGTGCTGCGCTACCGTCGAGGACGCACCATCGAGCTCCACCGACAAGTGTAAGAAGACAATGGCAGCTCCACCAGAGACCAAGAAAGTGTCCGCCAAGGAGGATGGCACAGGTGGTACCTTCACCATCAGTGCCACTCTCGACCCTAAATAGGAAAGCGCGCTCGTTGCTTTCCTGCGGGCGAACGTCGACGCGTTTGCATGGCAACTGTCTGACATCCCCAGTGTTCCCAGGAAAGTAATCGAGCACCATCTTGCCGTCTGCCCTCATGCGCAGCCCGTCAAGCAGAAAGTTAGGAAGCAGGCAGTGGAGCGCCAAGAATTCATCGCAGAAGAAATCAAGAAATTGGAAGCAGCAGGCCTTGCCAGAGGAGTGCTCCATCCTACGTGGTTGGCCAACCCTGTAGTGGTGTGCAAGGCAAACGGGAATGGAGACTTTGTATCGACTTTACCGATGTCAATAAAGCTTGTCCCAAAGACCCATTTCCCTTGCCGCGCATCGACCAGATTGTTGACTCCACGGCCGGATGTGACTTGCTTTCATTTCTTGATGCATACTGAGGATACCATCAGATCTTCATGGCAGAAGAGGATGAGGAGAAGACCGCATTCATCACCCCATGTGGCACATACTGTTTTGTACGGATGCCTTTCGGTTTAAAGAATGCTGGTTCAACATTCACAAGGGTAGTCCATCACGCTTTTGAGCCGCAGATGCACAGAAATGTGGAAGCCTACATGGATGACATGGTGGTCAAGAGCAAGGACAAAGCGACTCTGATTCAAGATTTAGATGAAACCTTTGCAAATCTGCGCAAGATCAACCTCAAGCTTAACCCCGAGAAGTGCGTGTTTGGAGTCCCCTCCAGCAAGCTTCTCGGGTTCTTCGTGTCTCAGCGGGGAATTGAGGCCAATCCCGACACGATCAAGGCCATTGAGAAGATTGAAGCACCAAAGCGCGTCAAGGATGTACGAAGACTTGCCGGTTGCGTAGCTGCTCTTAGCAGGTTTATCTCTAGGTCTGCTGAGCGCGCCCTGCCATTTTTCAAAATATTGAAAAAGGCAGTTCCAATGAAATGGACTCGGGAAGCGGAGGCTGCACTGCAGGACTTAAAGAGATACCTGTCCTCCACTCCAATACTTGTCGCACTTAAGCCACAAGAGAAGTTGCTGCTGTATA
Organism: Triticum aestivum; assembly: GCF_018294505.1. Classification (NCBI taxonomy): domain Eukaryota; kingdom Viridiplantae; phylum Streptophyta; class Magnoliopsida; order Poales; family Poaceae; genus Triticum; species Triticum aestivum. The sequence goes on from NC_057804.1 coordinate 52,304,105, forward strand.
TAGCGGCAACCAATCAAGTGGTTAGTGCTGCGTTAGTAGCAGAGAGGGAGGCGGATGATGAGCCAGCAACCACGGCAGATGCATCCAGCGACAAGCAGAGGACTTCACCGGCAAGCTCTGGTCCCGACAAGGATGGATCTGCGCAGACGCGAGAGAAGATACAGAAAAGAATGGTGCAGCGCCCAGTTTACTTTGTCAGTTCCCTTCTGCAGGGGGCTAGGTCAAGGTACGTTGGTGTGCAGAAATTGCTTTTCGGCCTTCTCATGGCCTCGAGAAAGCTGCGCCATTACTTCCAAGCGCATGAGATCACAGTCGTCACTCGTTTTCCGCTGAAGAGGATACTGCAAAATCCAGAAGCAACAGGCAGGATTGTCGAGTGGGCACTGGAACTGTCAAGCTTTGGCCTCAAGTTTGAAAGCACTTCAACTATCCAAAATAGAGCATTGGCGGAGTTCATAGCAGAGTGGACGCCAACACAAGATGAAGAAATTCCAGAGACGAGCATCCCCATCAAGGAAGCAAGCAAGGAGTGGCTGATGTACTTTGATGGTGCCTTTTCACTGCAAGGCGCCGGTGCGGGCGTGCTACTTGTTGCACCCACCGGAGAGCACCTCAAATACGTAGTCCAGATGCACTTTCCCAAGGAGCAAGCAACGAACAATACCGCAAAGTATGAGGGTGACTCGCAGCTCATTGTCAGGGGTGACTCGCAGCTTATCGTCCGCCAAGTGAACAAGAATTATCAGAGTCCATTGATGGAAGCTTACGTCGATGAAGTGAGGAAGCTAGAAGAGCACTTTGACGGCCTACAGATGGAACATGTTCCAAGAGCTCAGAACGACATTGCCGATGGCCTGTCAAAGTGCGCTGCACTTAAGTTACCTATGGAACCAGGGATCTTTGTGCTCAGACTGACTCAACCATCTGTAACGCCATCAACTGGACAGAGCAAGAAAAGGAAGTTGATTTCTGGCGACTATTTTCCGGCAGAGCTCCCCGAAGCTGCCACCAAGAAGGTCCCCAAGATCAACGCCAAGGGTGCTGAGGAGCAGTCTGCTCCGGCAAGCCTTAGGGTTTGTTCCATTGAAGCAGACGCTTCCGACAAGTTTTGCTCCGACAAGCTTGCCGGGGAACGTCAAGCTCCGGCTGAGCCGCAGGTTCTCGCCGTAGAAGTGGATGTTCCCGCAGCAGCAGATGTGCCTTTAGTCCTTGTTGTCGAGCCGCAGGCTCCAGCATGGGCACAGCAGATTGTCCGTTTCCTTCAGACAGGAGAACTTCCCGAAGAGCAAGAAGAAGCGGAAAGAGTAGCCCGGCAGTCAAGTATGTACCAGTTTGTTGACAACACACTGTATAGAAGAAGACTCAACGGCGTGAAATTGAAGTGCATTCACCGGGAAGACGGACAAAAGCTGTTGGCAGAGATACATGGAGGCATATGTGGTCACCACATTGGCGCAAGAGCACTTGCCGGCAAAGCGTTCCGGCAAGGTTTCTTTTGGCCGACAGCCCTCCAGGATGCAACTGCACAAGTAACCAAGTGTGAAGCATGCTAGTTCCATTCCAAGCAGATACACCAGCCAGCTCAAGCTCTCCAGACGATCCCTTTATCCTGGCCATTTTCGGTCTGGGGGCTCGACATCCTCGGCCCTTTTCCCCAAGCTGTCGGGGGCTTTGAGTACTTGTACGTTGCAATCGACAAGTTCACAAAGTGGCCGGAAGTGGAAGCAGTGAGGAAGGTGACAACACAGTCAGCAGTCAAGTTCTTCAGGTCGATTGTTTGCCGCTTCGGGATCCCTAACAGGATCATCACCGACAACGGCACACAATTTACGAGCCGCACCTTCATAAAGTACATCCAAGATCTTGGCGCTAAGGTCTGCTTCGCTTCTGTTGCTCATCCGAGAAGCAACGGTCAAGCGGAGAGGGCAAATGCTGAAGTGCTGCGCGGGCTCAAGACCAGGACTTTCGACAGGCTGCGCAAGTGCGGAAAGAACTGGATTGAGGAGCTGCCGGTGGTTCTTTGGTCGGTCAGGACAACACCAAATCGAGCCACTGGCCAGACACCTTTCGCTCTAGTCTATGGAGGAGAGGCAGTTCTCCCCATGGAACTCGTATACGGGTCACCTCGAGTGCTCGCTTATGATGAGCTTGAGCAAGAGCAGTTGCGACAAGATGACGCGCTGCTCCTTGAGGAGGACCGTCTTCAGGCTGCTGTACGAGCTGCTCGATACCAGCAAGCTTTGTACCACTACCATAGCCACAAAGTTAATGCCAGAAGTCTCGAGGAAGGCGACCTTGTTCTTCGGCGCATTCAGTCTGCCAAGAATTCCAACAAGTTGACGCCGAAGTGGGAAGGCCCTTATCGGGTGAAACGAGTCACTAGGCCTGGCGCTGTCCGCCTTGAGACCGAAGATGGCAATCCGGTGAGCAACTCCTGGAACATTGAGCATCTTCGTAAGTTTTACCCGTAAGGCGCGGTTGCCGGAACCTGTTCCGGCAACCATCTTTTGTACAAGTCTTGCCGATGTTGCATGTAATCCTGTGTACAAAGCCGGGCGAAGACCCCGTGCATAAGTAAAGCTCATATCCTCCGCACATCTTGTCAATTTCATGCTTTCTACTTTTCTTTGCATGCGTTATCTGACACTTTGTGCAGCACCTACCCCTGGTAAGCAATAACGAGCCGTAAGGCTCCATATCTTTATTTTCTCTTCTTTCTCTTTCTCAAAGGAAGGAAGGTTCCCTCGCACACAAGTTTGCCGGGGGGGGGGGAAGGAGAAGATAATGGTGTGGACCAGGCATCGTTCAAGAAAATTTAGCCTTACCGGGAAGCAAACGACAGAAAAGCTAAGTTGCCAAAGTTTGAGCAATCAGTTTTAATTTTTAAGTTATCTTCCTCGAACGACCGTGCTTTGTATGGAAAACCTGTGCGCGGAGGAACCAACTCGTAGCTAGTTGCGCCCTTACTTTGTTTCGAGTCCGCTCAACAACTTAAGTGAGCTGCGACTAGTTGCGACAAGGTTTCTTGTCGGTAGCGGCCCCGCCAGCAGGCTGCTGACGTTCCGCACTCAGCGCTCGCGGCTAAGGTGCCTGCGCCGACAAGTTCCCTAAAAGCGTAGGGCAAAAACATACAAAGGGCGGAATCAAGTAAAGGAAATAACATAGCAATTGTCACCCAAAATAAAGTCATATTACAAGATAGCTTGTCGCAGCTCTAATAGATTGTTCTCATAACATGGCCAGCAGCGACAAGGAAAAGAGAAAACGAGCGGCCTAATCTATGCGATCGCCCTCAACCCTCTTGATTCCGCTCACCTTGTCCACAATGGGTGCGACAAGGGCCTTGAGCGCTTCCAGATCGGCATCCGGCGGCAAGGTCCTGAGGACGTTGGTGAGGTTGAGGCCTGGGTTGCGGAAGGCCACCTTCACCAGCACCTTTTGAAGAGCCCCCGCGCAGATCTTGCGCGACTCGTCGGCCAGCTGCTTTGGGATCTTCTCCCGGAGTCGCTGGAGGGCCGTCCCCACGCCTTTGAAGAACAAGCTGAGCTTGGCGCTGGGTTGGAGGTGCTCGTCGGAGGAGTACCCGAAATCTTCCATCCCCAGCTGCGCCAGCTCCCCGTCAATGGCTGCGGCAGCATCCACGAGACCCTCGGTCCAGTGCTCCACATTCTCCCTAAAGGCATTATGGGCGGCAGCAGCATTCGCCAGCAGCGCCTCGTCGGCCTTGATCTTCTCCAACAAGGCCACCTCCCGCTCTCTGGCGCCCTCCAGCGTCTGAGTCAAAGTCGCCAGCTTCAACTCAAGATCCGCATTGGAGTCCTTGGCGGCGCTGAGCTCCTTGCTCCTCTCAGCGAGACGGCCTTGCAGCTCGCCATGAGCGGCGGCGTCCTTCTCGCGCTCACGCTTGAGCGCGGCAAGCTCCTCGCCGCTCGCCTTGAGATCGGCCTCCAGCTGCGCCATCTTCGTCTCCAGCTCCTTCTTGGTGGCCTCGGCAGCTGCGGCAGCATCCTTTGCTTCCTTGAGAGCCTCGCCAAATGTTTGCTCGCGCGCGGCAAGCTCCTCCTCGTGGCTGTCAAGGTTGACCTTGCGCTGCACCAATTCACCTTCCTGCGCAGACAGTTTCTCGGCAGCAAGCCGCTGTTGCTCTTCAACCTCAGCCTTCTCGAGGAGGAAGGCTTTCCGCTCCTCGGCGACTTGCTCCCACTCCTCTGCTAGGGCCCGAAGAGTTTCCTGCCTGAAGCCCCAGAGCTCTTCCGCGCGCTTCTCGATGTCCACTTCCGCCTTCGCGACAAGCGCTTCGCGGGATACCAGCTTGGCTTGTCGGGTGCGGTAGAGCGACAACAGCTTCCGCAGCAGCCGCTCCTCCTCAGGCTCGTCGCTGCTGCTGCTTGGTGTGTCGACCAGCATCAGCCCAGCGGAGGCAAGCACTTCTCCATCCAACATCTCTCCTTCAACCGGCGCCCTGGAGCTTGACGCCCAGGGGAGCTTGATGAAGATGCCGTCGCCGGCCTTCAAATAGGCGCCGGGCTGGGGCTCTTTGGAGCCTGGCGCTGTAGCAGCGGCGGAGGGATCGGCGGTCGGCGTAGCGCCTGGCGCTCCTGCGGCCTCGGGGCCGTCAGTGCGATCTCCGGATCCCTCGCCAGCTTCTGCGGTGGCTGCCTTGGCGGCCTCCTCGCCGGCGGGATCATCAGCGCCGGCTTCTCCTTCGGTGGCAACGGCGTCGTCGGTATTGCTGCGTGCGTTCTCCTTGCCGGCGATCTCGGTTTCCATCGGCTCCGCGGCAGATGGATCTGACGAACGGAAAAAGGAGAAGAATCAAGCAAATATCCAAAAAGAAAATCAGAAGAAGAAGAACCCAAGGGAAGTTTTCAAGCAAGAGGGTTACCTGTACTGGGACCTGCAGTCGTGGTCTCAGCCACCGGAGGATCGCTGGTGCCGTCCCTTGCCGGAGAACTGTCCCTTGTCGGAGAATTCTCCCTTGCCGGAGAACGCTCCCGTGCCGGGGAATCCTCCCTTGGCGGTGTAGTTGAAGCAGATGGCATTTCGGGAGCGGCTTCCGGGCACTCCTGGTGGAGCTGCTCTGCTCCTACACAAACCATCAGTCCGATATCAACAAAAGAAAGAGCACCCATGCGCACCTGACAGCAGGAAGTAAACCATATACTTACGCTGGGGGCTGCGCTGGGGGCTGTTATGAGGAATGGTTGCCGGGTCTGGCAAGGTGGTCTCGGACACACCCCCTGCCGTTGCGGTGGGTTCGTCCTCGATGACAATCACCGGGACCTTGGCTCTCTTCGCCGCTCTCTGGGCCAGCATCCTGAAAAGGAATGGGATCAGAGTGAAGCAAATCAGATACAAGACAAAGCAACAAAATTGAAGAACTACAAGTACAGCAAAAAAAAATCTTACTCTTCTTCTTCCTCGTCGGAGCTGAGTGCGGAGAGATCGAAGTCCGGCTCGCCTCCGGTGCGACGAGGCGGAGGAGTAGTTTCCCTTGCCCGCTTGGCAGGAGCAGTGGCGGTGGACCGGGAAGACCCCGCTCCAGTTGCCGCGGCGGCGTGAGGCGCTCCCGCGGCAACATTGCTTGCCGCGGTAGAGCGTGTCGCACGGCACGGCGGCTGTTGACTCGTTTGCCGCTCCGCTACGTCCCCGGCCCTGCGGAGACGCCTTCTTGGTGGACCTAGGGGCTCCGCTTGCGACGAGCTGCCTGAAGGTTCGAGCCCGACAAGCTCTCCCTCGCCGAGCTCGCTCGACTCAGTTTCAGGCCCGACAAGCTCTTCCTCGCTGACAAGCTCCTCTCGCTCGGCAAGGCTTGCCGCCTCTGCTGCCTCTGCCTCCTCCACGGTGAATCCGAACTCCCCTGTGGCAGCGGCTGCTGCCGCCTCTTCCAGCCTGGTGGCGATGCGCTGCATCTCCGCATCGGTGGTGTCGCGGGTGAGACTCTTTTGTTCATCGGGGCAGACCACCACTTCTACCAGGCTGTCAAAGAACTCCTGCACGACGTCGTTTGCAGGCTCTTGCCAAGTTGGAACGATTCCATGCGAATCGCACAGCGGCATCATTGCACGGATGCGGTCGAGCGAAGAATTGTTGTACAACGGAACGACACCCGCCGGCAACATAAACGCTTCGGGATGCTGAGGATCGCGCTTGAACAATTCCAGGATCATCGCATCCAGTTCCAAGACGGTGAAGTTGAAGTTGAGGCCTGGGCGCAGCCTCATGATATCCGCTGCGTTCTGGAACTCCCAGGCGGGTCTCCTCCTCTCCTGCAGGGGGGCGATGCGGCAGCGAAGGAAATCTGCGCCAACGGCGCCTACGGTGAGCCCGGCAAACCTAAGGCGTAGGATCCGGGTGACGGCAATCCTCAGCCTATCGTCTTCCAGGGCCACATTGCTCCAATCAATGCCGCGCGCTATTGGGGCTTGGCGCTGGGCGGTAAAGGGTTGCGGGTTCTCCTCGACGATCCAGCACCATTCTGCCCTCCATTCCAACCACTTGCTGCGGAGCTCTCCCTCCAGATAAGCTTCCTTCTTGCCGGTCCTCGAGAACCAGGCGATTCCACCGGATAAGGGCTCCCCTCTCTCAACTATACTCCTACTGCTGCATGTCTGAGTGTATTGAGTTCTTGCTCGGGAGCGCTGAGTGCTACAGTACACTCCAGCTACTAACGAGACCGAGCGTGAGTGTTTTCTGTTTTCCAACCCCCCTCTACGTTGCGCATGGGCCTCCTTTTATATGCTAAAGGGGTCACCGACAGGTGGCAACGTAGACAAGGGTAAAAATGGAAAAGGGATGGTGGTTGGTACAACTACCTGTACAGTGCATCCTACCTAACCCTGACGGCAGGGGACAAAGGCATTAAATGCCCGTCTATGTCGCCCAAACAATGCAAAAAAGGACCGTCAGGGGCGCCACCGCTCGCCACGATGGCAATCTTGTAAGCGCCGCTTGCCACCGCACACCGCTGGCTGCACAGCCTCCTGCCATGCACGCCTGGAAAGGCCCCAGGGCGACACGTTGGTGGATGTGCTGGAGCGCGGGTACAGGGTGGTAGCTTTGCCGCGGCAAGCGCCTTGCCGCGGTCGTTGTCTTGTCGCGTCCGGAAGCTTGTCGCTCACCAGGCCTCGCCGGGACGCGCGGCGCGTCGTGGCAAGTTCCTTGAGATGCCTTGGTTGGCCTTCCCGGCAAGCTCCTCTTGCCGGGGCCTTGTCTCCTTGGCTTGAATACTTTGTTCTTGAATGGCTCCACAGGAACCACGGAGGATCTTGGCGGTCACCCAGCAAGCCTTGCCGCGGGGTGCTGCAACTGCCCGTGCACAAGTTCGGGATACTAGGGTACCCCTACTCTAGTACACCGACAGGAGCCCCCGGGCCTGGGCCACACATGGTGCCGAGCGCTGTTGGGCCAGGCCCAAAACAGGGCACGAGCACGCGCGGCCTGGGTTACACCGTATCTTACTCCGTATCCACCGCGCCCTTCCCGAACGACACGCGTTGAATGCGGCATTGTGGGAGAGATCGTGGGTGGTTTCTTTATTCGGAAAGGCGGAACTTCCGGCCCCTCCCTCCTTATAAGCAGGGGAAACAGGGGCAGTTCGCCCATTTCGCCGGTTGCTACTCCAATCTCAAAAAATCTCTGCCGCTCCCCCCTTCTTCCCAAAGCTGAGAGAGAGCAGCGCTCCGCCCCCCATCGCCACCAGCATCACCGATGCCGCCGATCTCCCCCACCACCTCCGCCATGGCTCCGAAAGCCGACATCATGAGATTCCTCAGAACAAGGTCTTCACTCAACTACAAGTCTTATTTTCAGAATCACCTCAGCTACTTGCCCCCTATTGAAGTCCTCAAGCGGACAATTTCCTCATCTGATGAGAAGGGCAATTCACCAGCCGTAATCGATGAAGGCATTCGTTCATTGGATGGTCAGTTCCGCAAAGCTGCATCTTACTCCACCAATGATGACTCTGCCACTCATGATTCTGGTGCCAATGCTACCAAGTCAAGTCCTCAAGCTACTGATCCTCGTGTGATGACTGACCGTGAACTGCTTATAAGTCTTCACCAGAAGGTGGAACGAAACCACAAATGGGTTAAGCGTCAGTTTGGCTCTATTCTTCACAACATGACTTCTACACATAATGCAGTGAAGAAAAACCATTACTACCTCCATGAAGTCTTTGATCGCACCTTGGCTATTCTGTCACATCTATATGGTGAAGAAGATCTGAAGCAAATGGGTTTCAAGGAAGACTTTGACTGGTCTGCTCCTCCACCGAAGAAACTCAAGAAGGTCAAGGTTCCTCCCTTGGTCGCCAGTTCATATTCTTCATCGCGCGACATAGACGAGTATGAAGACTTGGACGACACTACAACAGGCCCTACAACGATTCAAGACCCTGACAACGCTGGCGCTCCTCCATCATCATGATATTCTTCAGGGGCGTTAGTCCTCAGTTTCAACCCTTTTGGTCATTCAATGACAAAGGGGGAGAAATTTGAGTTAGTCTTCAAGCGGGTCTATCTTATATGGGCATTTTTTTTCTAAGTTACAACTCTCGTTCTTTTGATGACTTTGCTGGATCGAGTTGTAATCTTAAACTCTATGGTGGCCTGATACTTTTGCTGTGTTCTTCTGCATGCTTATTCCTCATTAATGTTAATGCACGCATGTTGAATTACATCAGTCACCATATTTCATGATGCATTTCAAATTCTTCATATTATATGTCAAATGCGTGTATGAATTACAAGATATAGAGGGATATCTCCATGATTTTACTCTTCAAGTGTGCATTGCTTCAAAAGCAAATTCCTCACTATGCACATCTTCAGGGGGAGTTCTTCTATATCTTGTAATCAAATTCCTCAACATCAGTATTTACACTTCATATGTTTATCCCCATTGAAAACATAACCTATATAGTCATCAATCACCAAAAAGGGGGAGATTGTAAGTGCATCTAGTGCCCCGTAGTGATTTTGGTGTATTGAAGACTTATAGGTTAAGGGACTGATGCGTTTGTGAGTGTACACAGGTCTATAAGTCTATGAGGAGTTTGATATTTACAGAGAAATTCGACCCCTAAAAATGAAGTTCTTCGACTGAAGACTTTGGATTTCTTAAGACTTTGAAAGTGAAGAAATTGGTGTGACCTTGAAGACTTGGCAATCATTCGAGGAACATGAAGCGTGAAGACTTTGTTTTTTATTGTTTCATTTTCTCTTTCTTGAGTCATAGGAAACATCGAACTGTTAAAGGGGGTCGAGGAAATACTAAGGAAAAATTTCCATGTGATGCTCAACTCAAAATCCTACACCTACCAATCCCTTCGAGTGAAGCCATTGGAAATCTCATACAGTTCAGTCATATTCTTCAGTGACAGAGACGAAGTTCTTCTGGTCTCTGAGGAATTTGTTCTGACTGAGGAGTTAGGAATTCACCAGTGCGAATTGCCTACATAGTGAGGAACATGATAGCCCTGAGGAATTTGATAGTCAAAATTCCGACCGTTGCTGTGCTACGCGCCAGCTGTCCCAAAATATCTTACCACCTAACGGTCATATCAGACAAGGGCATTTATGTCTTATCATGTCGGGTTGCTCTCTAGGCTATAAATAGCCGCCCCCTACAACCACTAGCTGGTTGGCTGCTCCGAGAGAAACTGACACTTGTCATTTGAGAGCATCCCATCCTCCGAGGACTTTGAGCAAAAATCATCAAGTGAGGAAAACCCAAACCCAAACCTTCAAAATCCCAAAGTGATTGAGCATTACTGAAGAGATTGATCCTGCATGGATCCGACGCTTGTTACCTTTGAAGGCTATGCTTCTTCCAGACGGTTAGGCGTCAAGGTCTAGAGCATCCAAGAGGAATTGTGGATTGCCGAGTGACCAAGTTTGTGAAGGTCCGGAAGTCACCTGAAGACTTACCACGAGTGATTGGGCAAGGTTTGTGTGACTTTAGCTCAAGGAGAATACGGTGAGGACTATGTGTCCGAGACTGTGTGTCCTCGAGTTTAAATACTCAGCCGCTCCAACTAGATGTACAACTGAGACAGCAGTTGGAACTGGTCTACCAAATCATTGTCTTCACCGAGCTTACTGGTTCTATTTCCTCAACTCTTTCATTTCCTCATTTCTGTTGTTCTGTGCTTGTTCATATCTGTTTGAAGACTTTGACTGAAGACTTTCTCAATTTCCTTAGTTCAATTTCTTCAGTTTGTCCGTCTTCATCTTGTGTTATCCTGTGCTTACGCTTTCTGTACTCTATGCTTGTCTTCATTTCATCATGATGACTATGCGTGTGTTCTGCTATGTTTACCTTTGAGTACTTATTCCGCTGCAAGTAGTTCTTCATTTACGAATTTCCTCACCAGCAAATTCCTTAGCGAAGAATTCATAAAAATCGCCTATTCACCCCCCTCTAGTCGATATAACACACTTTCACAAATGTCATATCCACCTTAAAGCCCCGATACATGTTGTTGCGACTACTTCTATGAACTTCAGAAGTGATCAGCGAAATTGGGGTCCTTAGCTTCCTTCCTTTCGTTTTGGCAGAAGACTCAATGACAGAGCTCGTAGGAGTCGGAGCAGGCAAAGCAATAAAGGTGTCAACAATGTCAGGAGGGCACATATTATCCACATGACCAACCGTGCCACCATCAGCAGAGGAATCAGAGCCATCAAAAGCAGGCAACTGGATGGTATGAAACCAGGTGAGTCCTCAAAGCATAACTTTCTGGCTACTTTCCTTGCAGACCCAAAATCGTTAGTTCGAGGTTTAAGCATAGATTGGACCCCCAAGAATCTAACCAGCTTGCCAGGGATCAAAGGAACCTTGAAGAGCATGCCTTCCTTAGAAGTCTTTGGGTGAAAAAAGTCTTTGATCACAGAAAGAGCCAGGAGAAAAACATCAGGGACATCTTCAGAGATTCAACTTGCAGAGTCTGAAAAAGCAACATGCTAGGAGTTGTCACTGAGTAGACAATGGTTGATTTGTAGAATTTGGGATCTACTCTGTCCAGTGTGGTCAATGATTCCCTAGACCAAATTGTCGGCATTGATAACCATTGGTTCCTCCTCCATCGAAGCAGATACAGAGAGATTGTCATTATAAGCTGAAAGACGGCTATTAGTAACATTCAACTCGGGCATGAGGTCATCAGAGAACCTTACCCCCTGCTCAGGAACCATCCTTTGATAGTTAAATTGGCCCCTAGTGGGCACAAAAGGTGGATAGGGGGATCATGCAGCACCAACAATTGCGCATTACCCCCACTCGAAGCAGCAACACCACCTAGGCCAAAGATTCCATAATGAACCAGCCATGCCTGCAACCTGACCTGGTACGCCTATTCAGCAATTGTATGTGGCCAAACAAAGGATGAGGATCTCCATTAGGAGGCAGAGGGTCTTCACCGGCAAGGGGAATGTCATGCTCAAACACATTTGCACCATCAGATTATGACGACTGGCACCGTCCAGGAATGTCTCTGGCCTCCCATCCGACGCATGACAAAATCCTTAGGCACCACATACGGGCTCATAATCCATGCCTGAACAAGAACACGAGACATGGGCTCTCGTGGGCTAAACCAGATCAACAACTTTCCAAAGTGAGATATGGCCTTATCTACCTAGTACTGAGTCTGGTAATCCTGGGGGAAAGCGAGCAACAGAATCCAAGTATAACGACCAAGTAAGGTGCCACTACAAAAAGCAAATTTTTTACTTCTCGTGGAAACAAAAAAGTGCTTTGTTCTATTTCCGAGAAGTTGTACTTCTTGAGGAAGGAAATATGTGCCTCCACGTGAAGAAAATCTATACTTCTTGTGGAAACAAAAGAAAATCATATTTTTTTCCTTTTCCAAAAAACACATGTGTGCTTTTCATAGAAACAAATTTGTGCCTCCACGGTTGTGCTTCTCGCGGAAGTTACCTCCATGAAAAGCAAATATGTGTTTTCTGTGGAAGCTTAATTTTTTTGCGCCAATAATATTTTTCAGAATATATATTTTTCCTCTAAAATCCAGGGAAAACAAAAAATCATAATAAAACCATTTAAAACCCGAGAACATGTACAAAAAAGATAAAAAAATCCCAAGAAAGTGCCCAACATGTGACACGTTGTGGCTGCTAGATGCATCACTTGGCGCATTCTCAGCCCACAAAAGTGACACTTGCGGGACTCCACAAGATGTACCGCTTGACTAGTTTATCTCCCAAATAGGAGGTCACATCGCATGTCTTGCCTGGTGAGGGAGTCCTGGATTAAGGGGTCCTCGGGCCGTCGACCTACTGCATATGGGCCGGACTGATGGGCCACTATAGGGCCAAGCTAGAGTGAGGATCTGTGCCCGGAATCGAGATCTTCAGAGTCGTGGTGTGCCCTCCAAGTCAAGGGTTAGCGTAATCTTTCCTTCACTGTAACTGATCGCATGCAACCCTAACCCTACTGGTGTCTATATAAACCAAGGTTTTTTTTCTTTATGGCTAGAGCAACATCCATCACCCCATGAACCTAGGGTTTAGCTCGCTTGATCTCGTGGTAGATCGAGTCTGTAACCATATCATACACATCAAGTACAATCAAGCAGGACGTAGGGTTTTACCTCTTCGAGAGGGCCTGAACCTGGGTAAACACCGTGTTCATTGTCTTTTGTTCCACATTGATCCTAGATCCATAGCTCGGGACCCCCTACTCGAGATCCTCTGGTTTTGACACAGGCATGGGTGCTTTCATTGAGAGTTCTTGGGCCGCCGAAGGATCAATGGCTTGCCTGATCATCGGATAGGGCGTAAGCTCTGGGGTCCTCTTTGTCCGTGGCCAACTCTCCGCATTCAGCAACATCATGCTTTACGCCAACCCAACTGGACATCTAGACCAAATCAACAATTTTGCCCGTGAGCAGCGGATTGAATTCGGCAACTTGGAGTATGTTGCGGACGCCCGAGGCGATCTGGTCTTTGCCGAATTCGTAGCCTCTCCCCGTGCCCCCATGGGCCTCATTGTGCCCGCTCCGAAGCTTTTCCCCGATCTGATCTATGGGTCGACCTCAATGCTTCAGCCGGCCTTGAGCTCGGACGGCTCCACCCTGACTGGAGGCCAGGAATCCCCTTCGACCATGCCAACAATGTCCATCGAAGACCCAACTTCGGGCCTCAACGTGCAAGCAGTGTTCGGACGCCAAGATTCACTCTCGGCCGAACCCTCTCCTCATGACAAGCCACCGACCTTGAGCCCTAGCGATGGCTCGACGTTCAGAAGCCAAGAATCATCCCTGGCCATACTCCCCCTCGAAAACTCGGCTTCGAACCCCAATATGGAAACAACATCCGAAGACCAGGTTTTGTCCTCAGTCTCTTACGATGGTCCGACCTCGGGCCTCGAGGTCAACTTGGGTGTTGAAGACCAGGATCCAGCCCGGGCCCAAATCATTCCTTGTCCTGCGATGACGGAGACCGGCCCTCGGCAGCCACCGTGTACCAGTCTAGCCACCCTCACCTTATTAAACGAGGCGCTAGACCGAGTCTAGACGACGGCTATTAGGGAGGATCCACCCTCGGCTAGCATTCAGCAGCCCTTTGAGGCAGATTTTGGGTAATTTTACACCCCACCCACCACCCACTTAGTGGCCACAGTCGAAGACTTAACCGACATGTTCGACTACACCTCGGAAAACACCGAATACATGGACGAGGATAGTGGAGCCACGAAAAACACCAATGTTGCTCCCCCCCATCACCGGCCACTGGACGACCATGTCCACCTATGACGTTTACATGGTGGACACCCCAAAACAAGATGACGACACTCTTGGGAAGGATAACGGCAGGCCCAGCGATGAGCCACCGAAACACCGCAGATAGCACCGCCACTCCAAGGCGCGTCGAAGCCATGCGAGCAACATGGACACCGGAGAAAATGCCACCCCTGACAATGTGGACAACCTCAGCGATCCCAGCACTGACGAACAACTATAAAATGACCACGAGGAGCATGAGGACCCGTTCGATCTCAAATACCTCGATGATGCCGAAGACAGCAACTACCCCCCCTTCCGAAGAGTAGGTTAGTTTGGGCGACAAGGATTTCATCGTCCCCAAAAACCCATTGGATCAAGAGCGGTTTAAGTGGCTGCTAATTGCCACCACACGAAGCCTTGAGAAACAACGGCAAAAAATAAAGTCGAACATGATACCCTTAATGAGAGATGAACTAAAGTCCTAGATGACGAATAGGAGTACGACCGCAAGCTACAAACCAAAATCTACTTGAAGCGGAGGTTACTGCCGCAATTCGATGACGAGGCCATAGAGCCAGCGCCTACAAGGCACACTTAGGATGACCAGCCGGACCGCCCCCACAAGGACGGAACTGGACAACTGATAAAACGAACAACCTCCCACTCACCCTCGCCGTAAAGGCAAGGAGCTAGCACGACCAGACTATGAGTATGAGCTACGCCACGACCTGGATGCTCGGGCAGGTCTGACGAGGTCCATCTATGGACCTAAGAGAAATCCTCCTATTAGACAGGACGAATACAAATCCTGGCTAGATCGAAATGATAGAGCTTGGGAGCTGCAATGAGCCCGGATGACAGATGATCTCCGGCGCGACGTAGCCTGAATCAGGGGCGTTGTTGGTGTCAAAACTGGCAGAACTCGGGTAGGGGGGCCCAAACTGTATGTCTGAGGACTGATGGTAACTATGGACAAATGATACAGTGTTTACCCAGGTTCGGGCCCTCTTAATGGAGGTAAAACGCTACTCCTGATTGATTATATTTGAGGGGTATAGGGGTTACAACAGTTGATCTAATACGAGATCGTGTTGGCTAACCCTAGATTGGCTACCCTAGCAATGTTGTGATCCTGCCTACGATCTAACCCTCCGGTTTATATAGACACCGGAGGGGCTTAGGGTTGTATAAAGTCAGTTTAACAGAAAGGAAATAACATATCCGGACACCTAAACTTGCCATCCACGCATACGGGAGTCCCTACCGGACACGAGAGGTGATCTTATGTCTTGTATCTTGACGGCCTATAAGTCCAGCCCATATCCAATAGACCGGACGCCCAAGGACCCCCTAGTCCAGGACTCCCATAGTGATGTCTACTACGCAACCTTCTTCTTGTAGATGTTGTTGGGCCTCCAAGTGCAGAGGTTTGTAGGACAATAGCAATTTTCCCTCAAGTGGATGACCTAAGGTTTATCAATCCGTGAGAGGCATAGGATGACGATGGTCTCTCTCAAACAACCCTGCAACCAAATAACAAAGAGTCTCTTGTGTCCCCAACACACCCAATACAATGGTAAATTGTATAGGTGCACTAGTTCGGCGAAGAGATGGTGATACAAATGCAATATGGATGGTATCTATAGGTTTTTGTAATCTGAAAATATAAAAACAGCAAGGTAACAAATAATAAAAGTGAGCACAAACGGTATTGCAATGCTAGGAAACAAGGCCTAAGGTTCATACTTTCACTAGTGCAAGTTCTCTCAACAATAATAACATAACTGGATCATATAACTATCCCTCAACATGCAACAAAGAGTCACTCCAAAGTCACTAATAGCGGAGAACAAACGAAGAGATTATTGTAGGGTATGAAAACACCTCAAAGTTATCCGTTCTGATCGATCTAGTCAAGAGTCCGTAGTAAAATAACACGAAGCTATTCTTTCCGTTCGATCTATCGTAGAGTTTGTACTAGAATAACACCTTAAGACACAAAATAAACCAAAACCCTAATGTCACCTAGATACTCCAATGTCATCTCAAGTATCCGTGGGCATGATTATACAATATGCATCACACAATCTCAGATTCATCTATTCAACCAACACAAAGAACTTCAAAGAGTGCCCCAAAGTTTCTACCGAAGAGTCAAGATGAAAACGTGTGCCAACCCCTATGCATAAGTTCACAAGGTCACTGAACCCGCAAGTTGATCACCAAAACGTACATCAACTACATCACGTGAATATCCCATTGTCACCACAGATAAGCACATGCAAGACATACATCAAGTGTTCTCAAATCCTTACAGACTCAGTCCGATAAGGTAACTTCAAAGGGAAAACTCAATCCATTACAAGAGAGTAGAGGGGGAGAAACATCATAAGATGCAACTATAATAGCAAAGCTAATGATGCATCAAGATCGTGCCACCTCAAGAACACGAGAGAGAGAGAGAGAGATCAAACACATAGCTACTGGTACATACCCTCAACCCCGAGGGTGAACTACTCCCACCTAGTCATGGAGAGCACCAGGATGATGAAGATGGCCACCGGTGAGGGATCCCCCCTCCAACAGGGTGTCGGAACAGGGTCCTGATTGGTTTTTGGTGGTTACAGAGGCTTGCGGTGGCGGAACTCCTGATCTATTGTGCTCTTGGATGTTTTCGGGGTATATGAGTATATATAGGCGAAAGAAGCCAGTCAGGGGAGCCACGAGGGGCCCACGAGGGTGGGGGCGTGCCCAGTGGGGCAGGGCGCGCCCTGGACCCTCGTGGCCACCTTGTTGCTTCCCTGACGTCCACTCCAAGTGTCCTGGATTGCGTTTGTTCCAAAAATAACTCTCCCGAAGGTTTCATTCCGTTTGGACTCCGTTTGATATTCCTTTTCTGTGAAACACTGAAATAGGCAAAAAACAGCAATTTGGACTGGGCCTCTGGTTAATAGGTTAGTCCCCAAAATAATATAAAAGTGCGTAGTAAAGCCCATTAAACATCCAAAACAGGTAATATAATAGCATGGAACAATCAAAAATTATAGATACATTGGAGACGTATCAAGCATCCCCAAGCTTAATTCCTGCTCGTCCTCGAGTAGGTAAATGATAAAAACAGAAATTTTGATGTGGAACGCTACCTAGCATTATTCTCAATGTAATTTTCTTTATTGTGGCATGAATGTCCAGATCCAAAAGATTCAATATAAAAGTTTAATATTGACATAGAAATAGTAATACTTCAAGCATACTAACAAAGTAATCATGTCTTATCAAAATAACATAGCCAAAGAAAGCTTATCCCTACAAAATCATATAGTTTGGCCATGCTTCATTTTCGTCACTGTCGGCGTTCTGGGAACGGGGGTCCCCAGACTTGCCTACCTGCGGCCTGCGGTGTGAATCAAGTGGTGGCCCAGTGCGGCCCATCTTCATCAACTCAAGTTCAAGACCCTCGCGAGGGGCCAAGCCTCGCAGGGCAGACGACAAGAAGCTTCCTTAGGAGCAGCCTCACCAGGCAGGTTCGCGAGGAGGCGGAGAGATCAAGGCAAGGGTACCTCGCGAGGTGCACATGATGCAAGCCATGAAGACCGAGAACAGGCGGATGCCAGGCAGGCGCCGGCCTGTGCAGTGTCCTTGTTTCCTCTTTGGTGCAAAGGGAGCAAGCACATACCAAGGTATCAGGCAAAGGTTACCGTTTTGGAGCAACAAGACCAAGACCGGCAGAGCGACAGGATGGAGGTCATCGTTGTCGGCGTTCTGGGAACTGGGGTACCCAGACTTGCCTGCCTGCGGCCTGCAGCGTGGCTCAAGGAGTGGCCCAGTACGGCCCATCTTCGTCAACACAAGCTCAAGACCCCCGCGAGGGGCCAAGCCTCACGGGGCGGATGACAGGAAGCTTCCTCAAGCCTAGCCTCGTCAGGCTGGCTCGCGAGGAGGCGGAGAGATCAAGGCAGGGTACCTCACGAGGTGCCCGTGACACAAGCCATGATGACCGAAGCCAGGCGGGCACCACGTGGGCGCCGACCTATGTAGTGTCCTTGTTTCCCCTTCGGTGCAAAGGGGGCAAGCACAGGCCAAGGCATCAGGCAAAGTTTACCGTTACGGTGCAACAAGACCAAGACCAGCAGAACGGCAGGATGGAGGTCATCGTGGAGCCCAGGAAGGCGTCATCGTCAGAGTCTTTGGCAGGCGAGGACCAACTTTAGTCAGGATAAGTGTACTAGATGTTCCCCTTCAAAATGGCCAATTGTTGGCACCCTTCCCGCTCAATATTTGGGAAGAGGACCAGGGCCTCGCTCTATAAATAGGACTAGCCATTCTCGAGGCAGGGGGATCGACCAATTGAACCTTAGCCAGAACCACCCACACCAACACAAGAACTCCTCCCCTCGTGAGGCTGTTCTTCCTTTGTATTGTTCATCATCAGCCCCAGAGGCAATCCACACAGACACCCTGGAGTAGGGTATTACACCACAATGGTGGCCTGAACCAGTATAAACCTTGCATCCCTTGTGTTGTTCTTCGTGTAGCCTAGATCCTTTGCGAGGCGGCGAGACGTGAGCCGGTAGTGGAGTGATCTCCGGGCGCACCCTAGAGTTCGAACCTTAAGGGTCTGCCGGAACCCGAAATCTGACATTTGGCGCGCCAGGTAGGGGTGTGAAGCTCTCCCTTCCGTTGGCCTGTTCTCCGCCGACATCACGTTTCGCCCACATGGCGGACAACGCGCCACGCGCTCCAGCAACCGATGCCAGTGCTGGGGCCAGGGGGCTCCGGGCCTTGGCCCCCGCCTTGCGGCAGGTGCAGTGGCCACACAAGTTCAAGCCAGAGATGCCGCCGCGCTACAATGGTGCGACGGACCCGCTGGCTTTCCTGCTGGTGTAGGAGGAAGCCGTCCTCAAGGCGGGGGGCGACGACAGGGTGATGGCCAACTGGTTTCCCATGGCCCTCGCCGGCGTTGCTCGCATGTGGCTACTCCACCTACCGACGGCTTCTGTGACCTCTTGAGGGGAACTGCGTGACCTTTTCCTTGCCCGTTACGCTGCACCAGTGCCCCCGGTCATCGCGGCTCTCCTGGGCGGCTCACAGGCACCACCCTCGAGCCGCCACGTCAAGCCGTTCACCCGCCAGATCGGTGCCACCTCCAAGCACCAAGAAACCCCCCCGGGTCGGGTGTCTCCCAAGGCCGATCTGACCTTCAGCTCGGATGATCACCCCTCCAACCCAGCCTGCTCGGGCGCGTTCCCGATGCTGTGCACCCCCACCATATGCCAGGTGGCCGTCACCAGGACCCTCATCGACGGCGGTGCTGGCCTCAGCGTGCTCTCAGTGGAAGGCTTCAGCCTCCTCCACGTGCCGCCAGAGCGGCTTCAGCCCAGCATGCCCTTCTCGGGCGTCGGAGGCGGTTCCACCGGCTCCCTGGGACAGATCCGCCTCCCAGTGACCTTCGGCACCTACGATAACTTCCGCACGGAGCTGATCGACTTCGACATCGCCCCCATCGGTCTCCTGTACAACTCCATCCTCGGCTACCTAGCCCTGGCGTACAACCTCATGAAGATGCCCGGGAGCAACAGTGTCCTTACCGTGTCCAGAGACACCGGGGATGCATTGCAAGCGCTCAAGCTTGCTTTCAAGACTGCCGAAGTGGCGCAGCCCACCAGCTCAGTCGCCCTCGAGCCCAAGGGGGCTGCGCCAGCCAAAAAGAAGCAGCTATTCAGCCAATACAAGGCGGAGACCAAGCAGGTACTGGTCGACGAGGATGAGCCCGCCGGTGCTACCTTCACCATAGGCACCAACCTTGAGCCTGAACAGGAGGAGGCCCTGGTCAGGTTCTTGCGCGCGAATAGGAAGGTGTTTGCATGGGAGCCTAATCAGCTGGCGGGAGTCTCGAGGGATGTAATTGAGCATCATCTCAATGTGTGCCCCAACGTGCGCCCTGTGAAGCAGAAGGCAAGGCGGCAGTCCACTGAAAAGCATGCCTTCATCGTCCAAGAGACCCGCAAGTTAGAAGCAGCAGGGGTCATTCCCGAGGTCCGCTACCCTGATTGGCTGGCCAACCCTGTTGTCGTGCCAAAAAAGGGAGGAAAGGAATGCATGTGTGTCGACTTCACCAACCTAAACAAAGCCTGCCCACAGGATCCATTCCCGCTCCCTCGCATCGACCAGATTGTCGACTCTACCACTGAGTGTGACCTACTGTGCTTCCTGGATGCCTTCTCGGGCTATCATTAGATCAAGATGGCGGTGGAGGACGTGGAGAAAACGGCCTTCCTGACCCCGTGTGGGGTGCACTGCTATACTTGCATGCCGTTTGGGTTGCGCAATGCAGGTGCGACCTTCCAGCGATTGATGCACATCACTCTGGGACGACAGCTCGGGAGGAACGCTGAAGCTTATGTTGATGACATTGTGGTGAAGTCTCGGGAGGCGAAAACCCTGATATAGGACTTGGAAGAAACCTTCGCGAGCCTCAGCAAAGTGGACCTGCGGCTCAACCCAGAGAAGTGTGTGTTTGGAGTCCCCTCGGGCAAGCTCCTGGGCTTCCTCGTATCCCACAGGGGCATTGAGGCTAACCCAGAGAAGGTCAAGGCAGTCGAAGACATGAGTCCGCCAAAGACCCTCACGGAAATGAAGAAGCTCACCGGGCGTGTAACCGCTTTAGGACGTTTCATCTCCAAGCTGGGAGAGAGAGCGCTGCCCTTCTTCAAGCTGATGAAGAAGAAAGGCCACTTCGAATGGGCTGAAGAGGCCGACAAAGCATTCCAAGACCTCAAGAGGTACCTAACCAGCCCCCCGGTAATGGTGGCTCCGCGCCATCGGGAGCCCCTGGTGCTCTACCTTGCAGCCACCCCTTACTCCGCTAGCGCAGCCCTGGTGGTAGTTAGAAAGGAGCGCGAGGCCTCAGCCGCAGCCGTATTTCCGACCAAGACAGAGCAAGGCCTGGAAGGCCTCGCAAAGACCACGACCACGGTAGGAAAGGATCAGCCTCATCAGGGGAACGCCCCAGAGCGGAAGAGGCCCCCTCAAGCGACCAAGGACTGAGGGCCACGCCGCCTCACGAGGCACCTCATCCTCTAGAGGACGCGGGCCGCACCAGCACCCTCAACCTCGTCGAGCACCCGGTGTACTTCGTCAGTACGGTGCTGCGGGACGCGAGGGCACGGTACCCAATGCCCCCAAAACTCCTCCTCGCACTGTTAGTGGCCTCGCGCAAGCTGTGGCACTACTTTCAAGGCCATCCCATCAAGGTCGTCTCAGCCTACCCCCTGGAAAGGGTACTCAGGAGCCCCAATTCAGCAGGGAGGGTTGCCGAATGGAACATCGAACTGCAAGCATTCTAGCTAGAATTCAGCACTACCAAGGTCATTAAGGGAGCTGCGCTCGCAGATTTCATGGCGGAATGGACAGAGGCGCTAGGGCTCAAAATGGGCGAGGACCGGTCGCTCTGTCCGGGGAGCGAAGCACCGGACGGTTGGGTAATGTACTTCGACGGAGTGTTCTCACGGCAGGGCGCGGGGGCTGGCGCAGTGCTCATATCCCCCACTCAGGACAAGCTTTACTATGCCGTGCAGCTCTGCTTCCAACATGGGGAGAAGGTCTCCAACAACATAGCAGAGTACGAGGGCCTGATAGCGGGCTTGAAGGCAGCCGTCGCCTTGGGGGTAAAACGAATCACCATCAAGGGCGACTCGCAACTCCTCGTCAACTTCTCCAACAAGGTATACAGGCCGAAGGACGAGCACATGGAAGCGTACCTCGTGGAGGTCCACAAGATGGAGAAACAGTTTTGGGGGTTGGAGTTGCAGCATGTGCCTCACGACACCAATCAAGAGGCTGACGACATCACCAAGAGGGCATCCAAGCGGCTGCCTCAGGAACCTGGCGTCTTCGAGGAGCGACTCTTCAAACCCTCGGCGGCACCGTCACTATCGAGCACAGCGCAACCTAGGGAGGAGCTCCCTCAGCCGCCCGGCCTCAGGGGCACGCCTGCTCCTGGCGTTGGAGCCTCAGGAAGGATGTTGGATGGCAGAGCTCAAGAACTACTTGGCGCAAGGGACTCTGCCGGAGAAGGAAGAGGACACAAAGCGTGTGGCGCGGCAGGCCACGGCCTACTGCATCGAGGATGGGGAGCTCTATCGGAGGCGACCAAATGACGTGTCCCTACGTTGCATTCCCAGAGAGCAAGGGAAGGAGCTGTTGGCGGACATACACGATGGAGACTATGGGCACCACTCGTCCTCGCGAACCCTCGTTGGCAAGGCGTTCTGCAGCGGGTTCTACTGGCCCACAGCACTCAGCGACGCTGTTAAGCTGGTGAAGGCTTGTGAGGCCTTCCAATTCCATGCCAAGCAGATCCACCAGCCAGCGGGGGCACTGCAGACCATACCCCTCTCGTGGCCGTTCACAGTTTAGGGGCTGGACATTCTGGGCCCATTCCCTCGGGCACCAGGGGGCTATCGCTACCTCTACATCACCGTGGACAAGTTCACCAAGTGGGATGAGGTGGAAGCTGTCCGTACCATACCCGCGGGCTCAGCAGTCAAGTTCAGCAAGGGCCTCGTGAGCCGATTTGGGGTGCCTAACCGCATTATCACCGACAACGGTTCGCAGTTCACCAGCAATCTCTTCAAAACATACTGTGCTAACCTTGCAACGCAGATATGCTACGCCTCAGTGGCACACCCCCGGAGCAACGGCCAGGTCAAGCGAGCCAACGCGGAGGTCCTGAGGGGCCTTAAAATCAGGACCTTCAAGAAGAAGCTGGAGGCCTGCGGCAGGGGCTAGTATGATGAGCTCCAATCCGTGCTGTGGTCTATCCGCACGACTGTGGCAGAGCCGACCAGCGAGATCCCATTCTTCCTCGTCTAGGAAGCTGAGCCGTCCTCCCTCACAAGGTCAGGCGTCATTCCGCACGGGTCCTGGCGTTCGACAAGGCGCAGCAGGACGCCATGCGGGGGACAGATCTTGTGCTAGGGAGGAACGCCATCGAGAAGCCGCGCTGCAAGCGGCAAGGTATCAACAGGCGCTGCGGCGGTACCACTGCCGCAACATCCGCCCCAGAACTCTTGAGGTAGGGGACCTCGTGCTCAGACGGGTTCTCTCCAGGGAGGGGCTGCACAAGCTCTCTCCCATGTGGGAGGGCCCATTCAAGGTTGTTCTTATTTCCAGGCCCGGCTCCACACGCTTGGAGACCCAGGAGGGGGTACCCGTCTTGAACGCATGGAACATTGAACATCTCCGAAGTTTCTACCCCTGAGCAAGGCCCGGTGCCTGTGAAGAAGGCGAATGCCTGTGAAGCTGCCGCATTTTGGAAAAGGCCCGGTGCCTGTGAAGAAGGCTAATGCCTGTGAAGCTGCCGCATTTTGGAAAAGGCCCGGTGCCTTTGAAGAAGGCCAATGCCTGTGAAGCTGCCGCATTTTGGAAAAGGCCCGGTGCCTGTGAAGAAGGCCAATGCCTGTGAAGCTGCCGCATTTTGTAAAAGGCCCGGTGCCTGTGAAGAAGGCTAATGCCTGTGAAGCTCGCCGCCCGTGACACTCTCACGTAATAATGAGTGGGGCTGTACACGTCCCGGAGTCTCCGGAGTGCCGCCCTCGGGCCTCAGGGGCTCCCGCCCACGCCCAGTGGCAGGACTTAGCTCCATGCTGGTGAGAAGACGTCGAAGACTAGATTAGGTGCCGGACGCGGCTTTTTCATTTGCTTTCTGCAGTTGGCTAGTTCGTTCCTATTTGAAGTTTTATTGGAGCTGTTGCCGTCTCTAGTTTGTGACCCTTTGTCTTTTTCAGTCACTTGCATCATTTTCTCTCGCGCAAGTCTCGCGAGGGAGGTACGCGGGCACCCTTGCGAGTGTTTTCTTCCCCAGTCGTTTGAAGCTTTCCTATCCGAGTCTGCTGCGGGAGCACTCCTCCCAGTCCGTGCCCCACGGGCATCGCGACGCGAGCACGGGACATGGGTTGGTCGCCCCCGCTACCGAGGTTGGAGACTACCCCTACCGACTAACCCTTGCAGGACATGAAACGCACGGCGAGGCCCCGGCCTCGTGAGGCGAAGACCACGACAATCCTCCCCGAGCTAAGTAATTTCCGCACATGAGCACGCAGCACGAAGACATACCATAGAAATAGCAGAAACGACGCGATAATTAAAAACAATAGTTCAGCACGCCTCCGCGGGGCCCCGGACTACCTTCTTTTTTGCGCAGGGAAGGAAGAAAAACAAAATAGGCGCGACTTGCTCGGCACTAACTCGCGGCGAGGGCCCGTACTGCCTCCGGGGCTCAGCTGGATCCCATCTCCCGCTTCACCGGGGCGCGGCAGCGGACCGACCCACTGCCTTCCCCGGGCGGGCGCAACGGCGCGGGGGCTGGTCGAGGCCACCGCTAGAGGAGCTGCCGTCTAAAGGAGAGTCACTGAAGCTTGGCGGGCCCGGGCACCGCTGCCCGCGCGCCTGCCGCCGCCTTCATCCTGATCAACGCCGGGCGAGGGAGTCCTGGACTAGGGGGTGTCCGGATAGCCGAACTATCATCATCGGCCGGACTCCAAGACTATGAAGATACAAGATTGAAGACTTCGTCCCGTGTCCGGATGGGACTTTCCTTGGCGTGGAAGGCAAGCTTGGCGATACGGATATGTAGATCTCCTACCATTGTAACCGACTCTGTGTAACCCTAGCCCTCTCCGGCGTCTATATAAACCGGATGGCTTTAGTCCATAGGACGAACAACAATCATACCATAGGCTAGCTTCTAGGGTTTAGCCTCCTTGATCTCGTGGTAGATCTACTCTTGTAATACCCACATCATCAATATCAATCAAGCAGGACGTAGGGTTTTACCTCCATCAAGAGGGCCTGAACCTGGGTAAAACATCGTGTCCCTTTGTCTCCTGTTACCATCCGCCTAGACGCACAGTTCGGGACCCCCTACCCGAGATCCGCCGGTTTTGACACTGACATTGGTGCTTTCATTGAGAGTTCCTCTGTGTCGTCACCGATAGGCTCGATGGCTTCTTCGATCATCAACAACGACGCAGTCCAGGGTGAGACTTTTCTCCCCGGACAGATCTTCGTATTCGGCGGCTTTGCACTGCGAGCCAATTCGCTTGGCCATCTGGAGCAGATTGAAAGCTATGCCCCTGGCCATCAGGTCAGATTTGGAAGTTTGAACTTCATGGCTGACATCCGCGGAGACTTGATCTTCGATGGATTCGAGCCACAACCGAGCGCGCCGCACTGTCACGATGGGCATGATTTAGCTCTACAGCCGGACAGTGCCCTGGAGGCCACACACGAGCCCGCTCCGACCTCGATTCGGAGCCGGCTGCGTAGATCGAGGATGGGTGGCTAGACACCGCCTCGGGGGCTGCAACCTCTACGGCGATGGAGCCGAATACTGGCCTTGTCCCTGGTAAAGCTCGCAACTCCGAGATGCCGGAATCCTCGCCGGACTCCGTACCTCCCGCGACCCCTCCAATCGAATCTGATTGGGCGCCGATCATGGAGTTCACCGCTGCGGACATCTTTCAACAGGCACCTTTCGGCGACATCTTGAGTTCGCTAAAGTATCTTCATTATCAGGAGAGCCCTGGCCGGACTGCGGTCAGGACGGTTGGGATGCGGACGACGAAGAAATTCAAAGCCCACCCACCACCCACTTAGTAGCCACTGTCGATGATCTAACCAACATGCTAGACTTCGACTCCGAAGACATCGACGGTATGGACAACGATGCCGAAGACGACCAAGAACCAGCGCCTACTGGGCACTGGAAATCCACCTCATCATATGACATATACATGGTGGATATCCCAAAGGATGGGAATGGCGAAGGAACAACAGAGGATGACCCCTCTAAGAAACAGCCCAAGCGCCAGCGTCAGCGGCGCCGCTCTAAATCCCGCCACAGCAAGAATGGAGATTCCGGCACCGGAGATAATAATACCCCAGACAGTGCCAAAGACAACCCCGTCCAGCAAGATTCAGCACAGGAGGACAGAGAAGCCAGCCCTCATGAGAGAGCAGCAGACGAAGAGGTAGAGGATGATAATTACATGCCTCCCTCCGGAGAAGAGGCAAGCCTCGACGACGACGAATTTGTCGTGCCTAAGGATCCCGTCGAACAAGAGCGTTTTAAACGCAGGCTTATGGCCACGGCAAACAGCCTCAGGAAAAAGCAGCAACAGCTTAGAGCTGATCAAGATCTGCTAGTCGATAGATGGACTGAAGTCCTTGCGGCCGAAGAGCATGAGCTCGAACGCCCCTCCAAAAGCTACCCCAAACGCAAGATGCTCCCCTGATTAGAGGAGGAGGCATATGAACCTGCATCACCAGCGCACAATACGGCTGACCGACCACCCCGTGGCCGTGACAGAGAGGCCTCTAGGCCCTCCACTAGAATCGTACCCCGGCATCGCTCGAAAAGCACAAGGCCACAGGGGAACACTCTGGACTTGCGAGATATATTGGAGGATAAGGCAAGACAATCAAGACCGATCTACGGATCGCGTGGGTGCCCCATGATACGTGACGACAACCGTCGCGCCGGACACAGCAAGTCCGGCCGGGCCGAACACAGTAGACAAAGCTCTTTTGAGCTCCGTCGTGATATAGCCCAATACAGAGGCGCCGCACACCCACTATGCTTCACAGATGAAGTAATGGATCATCAAATCCCCGAAGGGTTTAAACCCGTGAATATTGAATCTTATGATGGCACAACAGACCCCGCGGTTTGGATCGAAGACTATCTCCTTCATATCCACATGGGCCGTGGTGATGATCTTCACGCCATCAAATACCTCCCACTCAAGCTTAAAGGACCAGCTCGGCATTGGCTCAAAAGCTTGCCAGCAGAATCAATTGGGTGTTGGGAGGACCTGGAAGCCGCATTCCTTGATAACTTCCAGGGCACGTATGTGCGACCACCAGACGCTGACGACCTAAGCCATATAATTCAGCAGCCAGACGAATCGGCCAGACAATTATGGACACGGTTCTTAACTAAGAAAAATCAAATCGTCGACTGTCGGGATGCGGAGGCCCTCGCGGCCTTCAAACATAACATCCGCGACGAGTGGCTTGCCCAGCACCTGGGACAGGAAAAGCCGAAATCCATGGCAGCCCTCACATCACTCATGACCCACTTCTGCACGGGAGAGGGCAGCTGGCTAGCCCACAGCAACAACCTCAGCAAAAATTCTGGCAGTCCAGATATCAAGGACCACAATGGAAGATCGCTTCGCAACAAGAACAAACGCCGCATTAACGGCGACAATAATGAGGATACATCAGTCAATGCCGGATTCAGAGGCTCTAAACCTGGTTAGCGGAAAAAGCCATTCAAAAGAACTACTCCGGGTCCGTCCAATTTGGACCGAATACTTGATCGCTCGTGCCAGATACACGGCACCCCCGAAAAGCCAGCTAACCACACCAACAGGGACTGTTGGGTATTCAAGCAGGCAGGCAAGCTAATTGCCGAAAACAACGACAAGGGGCTGCATAGCGATGATGAGGAAGAGACCCGACCGCCGAACAATAGAGGACAGAAGGGTTTCCCCCCACAAGTGAGGACGGTGAACATGATATACGCAACCCACATACCCAAAAGGGAGCGGAAGCGTGCACTCAGGGATGTATACGCGATGGAGCCAGTCGCCCCGAAGTTCAACCCATGGTCCTCCTGCCCGATCACTTTTGATCGAAGTGACCACCCCACCAGCATCCGCCACGGCGGATTCGCCGCATTGGTTTTAGACCCAATCATCGATGGATTTCACCTCACCAGAGTCCTGATGGACGGCGGCAGCAGCCTGAACCTGCTTTATCAGGATACAGTGCGCAAAATGGGCATAGACCCCTCAAGGATTAAACCCACAAAGACGACCTTTAAAGGCATCATACCAGGTGTAGAGGCCAATTGTACATGCTCAGTTTCACTGGAAGTGGTCTTCGGATCCCCGGATAACTTCCGAAGCGAGGAGTTAATCTTCGACATAGTTCCGTTCCGCAGCGGCTATCATGCTCTGCTCGGATGTACCGCATTTGCAAAGTTCAACGCGGTGCCGCACTACGCATACCTCAAGCTCAAGATGCCAGGCCCTCGAGGAGTCATCACGGTCAACGGAAACACTGAACGCTCCCTTCGAACGGAGGAACATACAGCGGCTCTCACGGCAGAAGTATAGTGCAGCCTCTTAAGGCAATTCTCGAGTCCGGCCGTTAAGCGACCGGACACGGCTAAACGCGCCCGGAGTAACCTACAACAAGACCACCTGGCACGTTCCGAGCACGCGTAGCAATGCGGCCCCAACCACAGCCCCTACAAAATTGCAAGACTGGCCCTTCGCGTACATCATTACACTCTGGAGATACCATGGGCATTGGGGGAGGGGCACGACCACGATAGGCCCAGAATGCGGCTTAACCACACCAGGGGCTCTCAAGTGTGTCGTTCTTTTTTTCTCTTCTTCTTTTTTTACCCACAGGACTCCGTTCATCAGAGGCCCTGTCCGGCAGTAGACCTGCCGAACTCACGATGCAACAGCCAGGGAAGGAGAAAGGCTACGACGAATATCCAGGTGGTCTCCATTACGAGCATTAAATCTGTTTTATACACCATTCCGCAGCCTACCCCTGGAGGGGGACATGTTTAATAGTCCCATCCCTTGCTTACCGCACTCTTTGTATCGATCTGCATTCATGACAGTATTTCTTAAATAAACAATGCAGCACCTTTTTGCTTATAATTGCATTTCTTTCTTATACATATGTTCATTTATGACATGTTGCATCCGTACACTTTGGTACGGCTAAATACACTAGGGGCTTATGTTTCCCGCATCATGGTGTGATAAGTCTAAACACTTTCACAAGTGCGGCACCCCGAACTTATAGCATTATATGCATCGGCTCCGAATCATGTCTTGGGTCAATAGTTGGGTTTGCCCGGCTCCCATGTTTTGGTACCTTACGTTCCGTTGTATCGGCTAAGGTAGCACTGGGAGAACCACTGCGATTGCGCCCCAGTTGAGCTGGGCGAGCGCCTCAGTGGAGAAAGCTAAAACTGACCGTCATGATGAGGCGAGAGCCGGTCGCTGTTCGAGAGGTTTTTTTCGAGTCCCTAAAGACTTTTGCCGCTTAGAGCGAGGAACCGGTTTTGTCCGGCCCAGGCATGGATAGCGCCCCAAATTTGGCCTTCCGAACACTAGGGGCTTCGCCGAAATTTAAAATTATAGAATTCTATGGCTAAGTGAGAGTGTTCAAGCATTATAACTCCGGTTGCCTCGTTCGTTGTGTTGAGCGCCTCCCTAGATGGACCCAAAAATGGGAACAAGAGTGCTCAAATTTATCCCGAACACCCCATCACTTGTGGCATGGGGGCTGAAGCCGATGACTTTCCATCTCTCAGATTTGATAAACGGCCGCACATAAGGTAATATTTTAAATTAACAAGCGTTGCTTAGCGCATATGAACAAAGTTTTCAGCGCACAGGATAACAAAATGCGAGTCTACTCAAATATTACATCTTTGGAGCACTCACCCGCAATAATGCGGGCACCCTTCAGGACACTCTTATAATACATCTCGGGCGTGCGATACTCCTTGCCCGGCGGCGGCGCGTCTGTCACAAGCTTCTCAGCATCCATATTGCCCCATTGCACCTTTGCGCGGGCAAGGGCCCGACGGGCACCTTCAATACAGGCGGAGTGCTTGATGACTTCAACCCATGGACACACATCCACCAGCCGCGGCACCAGGCCGAAGTAGCTCCCAGGCATGGCCTCCCTGGGCCACAGCCGAACTATGAGGCCCTTCATGGCCTGTTCGGCCACCTTGTGGAGCTCGACCAGCTGCTTCAGCTGGTCGCTAAGGGGCACCGGATGTCCGGCCTCAACATACTGAGACCAGAAGACCTTCTCCGTCGAGCTCCCCTCCTCGGCCCTGTAGAAAGCGGCAGCATCGGACACGCTGCGAGGCAGATCTGCGAACGCTCCTGGAGAGCTCCGAATTCGGGTAAGTGATAGGTAATTCACACTCACATGCTTGCTTTGCATGAAAAATGCCTTACCCGCTGCTATTTTCTTCAACGCCTCGATTTCCTGGAGGGCCTTGTAGGCTTCGGCCTTAGCGGCTTTGGCACTCTCAAGAGCCGATGCAAGCTCGGACTCTCGCGTCTTCGAGTCGCGCTCCAAACTCTCATGTTTTTCCACGAGAGCCTGGAGCTCTTGCTGTACCTCCGCCACCCGCGCCTCCTGCTTTTCTCGCTCGGTGCGCTCCGTGGCCGCATTACGTTCAGCCGCGGACACCGCCTCCTTCAGGGTCGCCACCTCGTTCGTGGCCCCTGCAATACCCACGTTATCCTTGTCATTCTTCTTGCAACCAAATCCTTTTCTGTAAGGTACAATTTTAATAAGGTGTTACTCACCTTCCTTGTCCTCGAGCTGCTTCTTGGCACGGCCGAGCTCGTTCTTGGACCGCTCAAGGCTTTGCTTCAAAGTATTGACCTCCGCAGTCAGTGCGGCAGAGGTCAGCAGCACAGCCTGCAATCCCATATTGACATATTTTTTATGACTCCTGCATATATCTTTTTAGATCCTCAGTCCGGCTTTTCTTTCCGAACACCGAACCGAGCATCAGGGGCTACTGTCTATGTGGTACTATTTTACATATATCAAAATTCTTACCTCAAAGCCTGTTAGAAGGCTGCTGCAGGCTTCGGTCAGCCTGCTCTTGGCGAGCTGAACCTTCTGAATCACCGCACTCATGATGGTGCGGTGTTCCTCTTTGATGGAAGCGCCGTTGAGCGCCTCCAGCAAGCTATCCGGCGCCTCCGGTTGGACGGAGGCCGCCGGCGTCACGGTCTTGCCCTTCTTACGAAGGGGCCGCCCGCCGGACTCCGGAGCCACTATAGGTTCCGGTGCGGAGTCCGGGAGGTTGCCCTGTGGCACCTCCAGGGCCTCCTCCTCCTGGCGGGTCCCTTCCCGGGATCCCACCTCGGCATCGTCTGCATCGCGGGGGGTGGAGGCGGTCAAAAGGGAATCCATATCTGACGCACCCAAGGACCCGCTCGACGAAGCGGGAAGATCATCCTTGGGCGGACTGCAGGGTTGTATGCGGCATTAGAAAGACACCATGTGGCGAAAAGAAAAATCATGAAGTTATTCGGGAGTCCGGATACTTACGATCTCGCCAGGGGCTTGGCCCTTGAAGGCCAGTCCTCGTCGCCGTCACCGGCGTTGGCAGAGCAGTCCGGGGGAAGAGTCCTTCCCTTCTTGGACCCTTCGGCCTCCCTCGTTGGGGAGGCCTTCCTTTTCTTCCCTCCCCCCGCTGGGGGAGAGGCCTCTTTCTTCTCCTCCTCGCCTTCGTGGGAGGAGTCCGCCTCGGAGTCACAGGACTATAAATCCGATGACACCTAAAAATGGGAACTCTTTCGAGTGCCTGTGGCCTTCTTCTTGGCCTTCTTATCCGGCACCACGTGGGGTGCCGGAACCAGCAGCCCCGTTAAGCGGGCGTCCGCTGGATCTTCTGGCAAAGGGGCCGGACAGTTACTCTGCTCGGCCTTCTTCAGCCAGTCCTGTCAAAGGAGAGGGAGTTTAGATCCTGCATAGAGTCAAACTATGGAAAACAAGTGTCCCGTAAAGGGTAAAATCGCTTACCTCTCTAGCCGGACGCTGCGAGCTGAATCCGCAATCTTCGGTAGCGGATGCGGGAGCCTCGGCGCCCTTAAACAGCACCCTCTAGGCCTCTTCGTACGTAGTGTCGAAGAGCCCGCTCAAAGTCTGGTGCTGCGCCGAATCGAACTCCCACATATTGAAGTCCCGTTGTTGGCACGGGAGAATACGGAGGATGAGCATGACCTAGACTATGTTGACAAGCTTGAGCTTCTTGTTCACTAGCTTTTGGATGCAGGCTTGGAGTCCGGTCAGCTCCTCCGAATCACCCCATGTCCGGCCACTCTCTTTCCAGGAGGTGAGCCGTATGGGGATGCCAGATCTGAATTCGGGGGCCGCTGCCCATTCAGGGTCACGCGGCTCGGTGATGTAGAACCACCCCGATTGCCACTCCTTAATGGTTTCCACGAAGGTGCCCTCGAGCCAAGTAACGTTGGGCATCTTGCCCACCATGGCGCCTCCGCACTCCGCTTGGCTGCCCTTCACAACCTTCGGCTTAACACTGAAGGTCTTGAGCCACAAGACGAAGTGGGGCTGGATGCAGAGGAAGGCCTCACACACGACAATAAACGCTGAGATGTTGAGGATGAAATTCGGGGCCAGATCATGGAAATCCAGGCCGTAGTAGAACATGAGCCCCCGGACAAAGGGATGGAGTGGGAAGCCCAGTCCGCGAAGGAAATGGGAAAGGAATACTACCCTCTCATGGGGCCTGGGGGTGGGGATGAGCTCCCCCTCGTCAGGGAGCCGGTGCGCGATGTCGCTGGACATATATCCAGCGCTGTGCAGCTTCTGGATGTGCCCCTCCGTAACGGAGGAGGCCATCCACTTGCCTCCCGCTCCGGACATAGTTGGAGAAGGTTGAGGTGAGATGTGCGGACTTGGGCGCTGGAGCTCGAGTTCGCGGAGATGGATAAGCAAAGGAGGAAGAAGGCGTAGGTAAAAGGGTGGATCTTTATCCCCTTATATGGGCGGATGAAACCATGCATCCCCACCGGCCTGATAAAACTCGCTTATCTCCCAAGCGCCGCAATCAATTGCGCGGTTGGGTTACCCACATCCGTATTGATGGGAATCCCGGAATAAGGGGAACACGATCTCTGCTTCGACAAGACGTGCCAAGGAAACCGCTTCACTAAACGTGCTGAGGTGGTACAATGAAAACAATTCGAGCAAAGGCTTGGTGGTGGTGTGACGTCATGCCACAAAATACGTCAGCAGATTGAACTTGTGTAAATATTATTCTCTCTATGGTGGTATGTGGAATTTATTTTGCAGAGCCGGACACTATCCTGGTGTTCACAATCTTCTATAAATTATTCGGAGGAGGAACCCGCCTTGCAATGCCGAAGACAATATGCACGCGGATTCATCGTCATTGAAGCCTGGTTCAGGGGCTACTGAGGGAGTCCTAGACTAGGGGGTGTCCGGATAGCCGAACTATCATCATCGGCCGGACTCCAAGACTATGAAGATACAAGATTGAAGACTTCGTCCCGTGTCCGGATGGGACTTTCCTTGGCGTGGAAGGCAATCTTGGCGATACGGATATGTAGATCTCCTACCATTGTAACCGACTCTGTGTAACCCTAGCCCTCTCCGGTGTCTATATAAACCGGATGGCTTTAGTCCATAGGACAAACAACAATCATACCATGGGCTAGCTTCTAGGGTTTAGCCTCCTTGATCTCGTGGTAGATCTACTCTTGTAATACCCACATCATCAATATCAATCAAGCAGGACGTAGGGTTTTACCTCCATCAAGAGGGCCCGAACCTGGGTAAAACATCGTGTCCCTTGTCTCATGTTACCATCCGCCTAGACGCACAGTTCGGGACCCCCTACCCGAGATCCGCCGGTTTTGACACCGACACCGGGGCTGGGCTCACGACCGCGTTCATCATCTTCAGGGCAGCACCCAGCATGGCGGCCGTCTTTCCCGAACACCCTCACAAAGAGGGTGGCATCGCCGTCGAACTTGAAGTGCAGGGTGCACCGCCGGCTCAGGCCACGCGCGCGGGCTAACGTTTGCCAGCCGCGGGTCAGGGCCGCCTCCCTGGTGACGGAGACCTCCAGCGAGGCCCAGGAGGCCCTGCTGCAGCAACCATCCGCCTGAAGCCAGAGGCCGCCCGGAGCACCGACCGGAATTTCACCTACAAAGAAGCAGGGGAGCTTGAGCCAGGTGCTGGTCGGGTCCGCTGACCACACGACGAACTCTGGCAGCACCTCCGCCGAGCGGAAGCGTGGCCTGGGGGGTCGCACAGCCACAACGTACCTCCCATCGGCAGCCGGGTGCTCATCGCCGCACAGAGGACCGCCCCCACGACCACGGGAAGCCACCACGGGGGCCACAGGATGCTTGCGAGGGCGGCCCCAGCCACGCTTGGTCGGAGGAGAGTCAGGCCCTTCCTGACGAGCCTTTACCTTCTCCACGCCCGAGAACCTCTTCGGCGGAGCCATGGGGATGGCGAGTAGCCGAGGTGGAGAGAAAGGAGTAGCAGGAAGGAATGGGCTGAAAGGGCTCACGCCGGTCCGCATTCATAGCTGGAGAAGGCCAACCGCCGGCCTCCACGATCACAGGTAATTATGACCCACTTTTGCATGCAGGGACTTGTCAAGTCATGCGGTTGCCGAGGCATCATGGGGAAGCAGAGACGCCCACGTCCCATCAACTGCCACACGGCGCCCAAGGGCGCAGGCAGTTGGGGCCTGCGGTGCTTTGCACTTGCCCCTTCGCTTCTATGCTAAGCCAAGTCGATGCGCGCCTTGGGCCCGGGGGCTACTATCGGTGTTCTGGGAATTGGGGTACCCAGACTTGCCTGCCTGTGGCCTGCAACATGGCTCAAGGAGTGGCCCAGTACGGCCCATCTTCGTCAATACAAGCTCAAGACCCTCGCGAGGGGCCAAGCCTCGTGGGGCGGACGACAGGAAGCTTCCTCAGGCGCAACCTCGTTAGGCTGGCTCGCAAGGAGGCGGAGAGATCAAGGCGGGGTACCTCACGAGATGCCCGTGACGCAAGCCATGACGACCGAAGCCAGGCGGGCACCAGGCGGGCGCCGGCCCGTGTAGTGTCCTTGTTTCCCCTTTGGTGCAAAGGGGGCAAGCACAAGCCAAGGCATCAGGCAAAGGTTACCGTTTCGGTGCAACAAGACCAAGACCAGCAGAACGGCAGGATGGAGGTCATCGTGGAGCCCAGGAAGGCATCATTGTCAGAGTCTTTGGCAGGCGAGGACCAACTTTAGTCAGGATAAGTGTACTGGATGTTCCCCTTCAAAAAGGCCAATTGTTGGCGCCCTTCCCGCTCAATATTTGGGAAGAGGACCAGGGCCTCGCTCTATAAATAAGACTAGCCATTCTCGAGGCAGGGGGATCGACCAATCGAATCTTAGCCAGAACCACCCACACCAACACAAGAACTCCTCCCCTCGCGAGGCTATTCTTCCTTTGTATTGTTCATCATCAGCCCTAGAGGCAATCCACACACCACACACTGGAGTAGGGTATTACACCACAATGGTGGCCTGAACTAGTATAAACCTCGCGTCCCTTGTGTTGTTCTTCGTGTAGCCTAGATCCTTTGCGAGGCGGCGAGACGTGACTCGGTAGTGGAGTGATCTCCGCGCGCACCCCGGAGTTCGAACCTTAAGGGTCTGCCGGAACCCAAAATCGGACAGCCGTGGAGCCCAAGACGGCATCATCGTGAGGGCCTTTGGCAGTCAAAGACCAACTTTAGTCAGGATAAGATGTACTAGATGTTCCCCTTCAAAATGGTCGTTGTTGGCACCCTTCCTGCTCAATATTTGGGAAGAGGACCAGGGCCTCTATATATAGGACTAGCCACCATGTTAGGAAATGGATGATCTCGCCTGGATCTCAACCAGAGCCGATAGAGACGGAGCAACTCCTCTCCAAGCACAAGAACACACCTCGCGAGGCTATTCTCCCCTTGTATTGTTCATCATCAGCCCCTGAGGCAATCCACACACCACACACTGGAGTAGGGTATTACACCACAATGGTGGCCTGAACCAGTATAAACCCTGTGTCCCTTGTGTTGTTCATCTTGCTAGCCTAGATCCTTAGCGAGGCGTTGGGGCGTAGGTTGGTAGAGGAGAGATCTTCGTGCGCACCCCAGAGTTCGAACCTCAAGGGTCTGCCGGAACCCAAAATCCGACATTTGGCGCGCCAAGTAGGGGTGCGCCGGAGCTCTCCCTGTCGACGGCCCGTTCTCCGTCAGCACTGCGCATCACCCTCATGACGGGTAACGCGCCACCGCCCGCTCCAGCCGCAGGGGCCGGCGCCGGGCCCTGGGGGCTCCGAGCTCTGACCCCCGCCTTGCGACGGGTGCGGTGGCCAGACGAGTTCAAGCCAGAAATGCTGCCGCGCTACAACGGCGCGACGGATCCGCAAGCTTTCCTGCTAGAATATCAGGAGGCCATCCTCAAGGCCGAGGGCGACGACCGGGTCATGGCCACCTGGCTGCCCGTGGAGCTCACCAGCGTCCTGCGCATGTGGCTGCTCCACTTGCCAGCATCTTCGGTGGTCTCCTAGGAGGAGCTGCGCAACCTCTTCCTTGCCCACCACGCAGCACCGGCGCTCCCGATCGTCGCGGCTCTCTTAGGTGGCTCACAAGCCGCACCCACGAGTCGCCATGTCAAGCCGTTCATCCGCCAGGTCGGCGCTGCCCTGACTCGCCGCCCAACTCCTCTGGGTTGGGCTGTACCCAAGGCCGACTTGACCTTCAGCTTGGATGATCACCCCACTAACACTGCCTGCTCGGGAGTGCTCCCGATGCTGTGTAATCCTACCATCTGCCAGGTGGCCGTCACCAAGACCCTCATCGACGGTGGGACCGGCCTCAATGTGCTCTTAATCGAGGCCTTCAGCCTTCTCCACGTGCCGCTGGAGCGACTCCGACCCAGCCAGCCCTTCTCGGGCGTCGGCGGCAACCCCACCGGCTCCCTGGGGCAGATCCGTCTCCCGGTGACGTTCGACACCCAGGCCAACTTCTGCATAGAGCAGGTCGACTTCGACGTTGCCCCCATCGCCCCCCCGTACAACGCCATCCTCGGCTACCCAGCTTTGGCCCAGTTCATGGCCGCAACCCACCCGGCTTACAACCTGATGAAAATTCCCGGGAGCAGCGGTGTCCTCACCATAGCAGGAGATGCAAAAGATGCCCTGCAGGCGCTCAAGCTCGCTTTCAAGGCGGCCGCAGTGCCGCAGACCGCCAGCGCCGATCCCCCCAAGGCTAAGGGGGCTGCACCCACCAAGAAGAAGCAGCTGTTCACCCAAGACAAAGCGGAGACCAAGCAAGTATCAGTCGACGAGGATGGGTCCTTTGGCGCCACCTTCAAAGTAGGCGCCAATCTCGATCCCAAGCAAGAGGAGGCCCTGGTGAAGTTCCTGCGCGTGAACACAGAGGTGTTCGCATGGGAACCCAAGCAGCTGGCGGGGGTCCCCAGGTAGGTGATCGAGCATCATCTGAACATATGCCCCAACGTGCGCCCAGTGAAGCAGAAGGCAAGGCGACAGTCCACCGAGAAGCAAGCTTTCACCGTCCAAGAAACCCGCAAGCTAGAGGTCGCGGGGGTCATTCGCGAGGTTCGCTATCCGGAGTGGCTGGTGAACCCTGTTGTTGTGCCAAAGAGGGGGGGGGGAAGGAGCGCATGTGCATCGATTTCACAAACCTCAACAAAGCTTGCCCGCAAGATCTGTTCCCGCTTCCCTGCATCGATCAAATCGTCGACTCTACTGCTGAGTGTGACCTGTTGTGTTTCCTGGACGCCTTTTCGGGCTATCACCAAATCAAGATGCCGGTCGAAGATGTGGAGAAGACAGATTTCCTGACCCCGTGTGGAGTGTACTGCTACACCTGCATGCCGTTCGGGTTGCGCAACACGGGCGCAACCTTTTAGCGGCTGATGCACATCGCATTAGGCCGGCAGCTCGGGAGGAACACTGAGGCTTATGTCGATGACATAGTGGTGAAGTCTCGTGAGGTGAAGACTCTGATACAGGATCTGGAAGAAACCTTTGCGAGTCTTCGTGAAGTGGACCTGCGGCCCAACCCAAAGAAGTGCGTGTTCGGTGTTCCCTCCGGCAAGCTTCTGGGTTTCCTCATGTCCCACAGAGGGATCGAGGCTAACCCGGAGAAGGTCAAGGCGATCGAAGACATGAGTGCACCGCAGACTCTTAGGGAAATGCAGAAGCTCACCAGGCGAGTAACTGCACTGGGGCACTTCATCTCCAAGCTAGGGGAGCGCGCTTTGCCCTTCTTCAAGCTAATGAAGACGAAGGGCCCGTTTGAATGGACTCGAGAGGCTAACGAAGCGTTCCAAGATCTCAAGAAGTACTTGACCAGCCCTCCTGTGATGGTGGCATCACGCCCGCAGGATCCCCTGGTGCTTTACCTCGCTGCCACACCATACTCCGCCAGCATGACTCTGGTGGCCATCCGGCAGGAACGCCGGGCCAAGACCGCACCAGTTGCAGCAACCCCAGACCAGGAAGGCCCCGCATGGGTCACGCCCTCAGCAGATACAAGTCAACCTCAGAAAAGGGGCGTCCTCACGGCTGAGGAGGCTCCACCAGTCTGACAGGAGCTGGGGGCTCTTGCGTCTCAGGAGGCGCTCGACTCCCCGGAGGGTGCGGGCCATGTTGCTATGCCCGCTCTCATCGAGCATCCCGTGTACTTCGCCAGCACAGTGCTGAGGGATGCAAGGGCACGGTACCCCATGCCTCAGAAGCTCCTGCTCACACTATTGGTGGCCTCTCGGAAGCTGCAACACTACTTCCAGGGTCACCCCATCAAGGTTGTCTCAGGATATCCGTTAGAAAGGGTGCTTAGGAGCCCCAACTCAGCGGGAAGAGTCACTGAGTGGAACATCGAGTTGCAAGCGTTTTAGTTGGAATTCAGCATGACTAGGGTCATTAAGGGGGCCGCACTTGCAAATTTTGTAGCAGAATGGACAGAGGCACCGGGACTTGAAGCAGGAGAAGACCGGTCGCTTTCCCCAGGAAGTGAGGTGCCGGACGGCTGGGTTATGTACTTTGACGGAGCTTTCTCGTGGCATGGCACGGGGGCTGGTGCGGTGCTCATATCCCCCACTCGGGACAAGCTCGACTATGCCGTGCAGCTCTGTTTCCAGCATGGGGAGAAGGTTTCCA
The DNA here is from genome assembly GCF_018294505.1 of Triticum aestivum. NCBI lineage: Eukaryota > Viridiplantae > Streptophyta > Magnoliopsida > Poales > Poaceae > Triticum > Triticum aestivum. The sequence continues at coordinate 52,342,699 of NC_057804.1, forward strand.
ACAATATAGCAGAATACGAGGGGCTGATAGCGGGCCTAAAAGCTATAGTGGCCTTGGGGGTAAAGCGCCTCATCATCAAGGGCGATTCACAACTCCTCGTTAACTTCTCCAACACATGAGCCGAAGGACGAACACATGGAGGCTTATCTGGCAGAGGTCCGCAAAATTGAGAAGCAGTTTTGGGGCTTGGAGTTGCAACATGTACCCCGCGGCACCAATCAGGAGGCCGATGACATCACAAAAAGGGCATCCAGGTGGCTGCCTCAGGAGCCCGGAGTCTTCGAGGAAAGGCTCTTCAAACCCTCGGCAGTGCCACCATCGTCGGACATAGCACAGCCTCGGGCGGAGCTCCCTCAGCCACCTGCCTTGGGAGCTCTGGCCTGTGGCCCGACCTCAGGAGCATGCTTGCTCCTAGCGCTAGAGCCCTAGGAGGGATGCTAGACCGCGGAACTCAAGAGCTACTTGGCGTGAGGGACTCTGCCAGAAAAGGAGGAAGATGCAGAACGAGTGGCGCGGCAAGCCACGGCATACTACATTCAAGACGGGGAGCTTTACCGGAAAGGACCGAACAACGTGTCCCTAAGTTGCATTTCCAGGGAACAGGGGAAAGAGCTGCTGGCAGACATACACGACGGAGACTGTGGGCACCACTCATTATCGCGAACCCTCGTCGGCAAGGCGTTCCGCAGCGGGTTCTACTGGCCCTCAGCGCTCAACGACACAGTCGAGCTGGTGAAGGCTTATGAAGCCTGCCAATTCCACGCCAAGTAGATCCATCAGTCGGCTCAGGGCTTGCAGACCATACCCCTCTCATGGCCGTTCGCAGTTTTGAGGCTAGACATCTTGGGCTCGTTCCCTCGGGCGCCAGGGGGCTATCGCTACCTCTACATTGCCGTCGACAAGTTCACCAAGTGGGCTAAGGTGGAAGTTGTCCGCACCATCCTAGCAGGCTCCGCAGTCAAGTTCATCAAGGGCCTCGTGAGCCGATTCGGAGTACCTAACCGCATCATCACCGACAACAGTTTGCAATTCACTAGCAATCTCTTCAAAACATACTGTACTAATCTTGGAAAGCAGATATGCTACGCTTCAGTGGCGCACCCTCGGAGCAACGACCAGGCTGAACGAGCCAACGTGGAGGTCCTAAAGGGCCTCAAGACCAGGACCTTCAAGAAGAAGCTGGAGGCCTGCGGCAGGGGCTGGTACGACGAGCTCCAGTCTGTGATGTGGTCCATCCGCATGACCGCAACCAAGTCGACAGGCGAAACCCCGTTCTTCCTCGTCTATAGAGCGGAGGCAGTCCTACCTCACGAGGTCAAGCGTCGCTCCGCGCGGGTCCTGGCGTTCAACGAGGCGTAGCAGGATGCCACACGGGGGACGAATCTCGTGCTGGGGGAGGAACGCCATCAGGAGGCCGCGCTGCGGGCGACAAGATACCAGCAAGCGCTGCGATGGTACCACTGCCGCAACATCCACCCCAGGACTCTCAAGGTAGGGGACCTCGTGCTCAGGCGGGTGCTCTCCAGGGAAGGGTTGCACAAGCTCTCTCCTATGTGGGAGGGCCCGTTCAAGGTTGTTCATGTTTCCAGTCCTGGCTCCGCGTGCTTGGAGACCCAGGAGGGGGTTCCCATCCCGAACGCGTGGAACATTCAACACCTCTGGAGATTCTTCCCTTGAAGCGAGGCCCAGTACCTGTGGGAAAGGCCCGGAGCCTATGAAGAAGGCCAATGCCTATGAAGCTTGTCGCTTTGAGGAAAGGCCCGGTGCTTGTGAAGAAGGCCAATGCCTGTGAAGCTCGACCCCTCCCCTCAAGAAAAGGCCCGGTGCATGTGAAGAAGGCCAATGGCTGTGAAGCTCGCCGCCCGTGACACTCTCACGTGATAATGAGTTGGGGCTGTACATGCCCCGGAGTCTCCGGAGTGCCGCCCCTGGGCCTCGGGGGCTCCCGCCCACGCCCAGTGGCAGCACTTAGCTCCGCACTGGTGAAAAGACGTCGAAGACTAGATTAGGTGCCGAACGCGGCTTTTCATTTGCTTTCTGCAGTTGGCTTGTTCGTTCTTGTTTGCAGTTTTGTTGAAAGTTGGTTTTAGCATCGTTGTTATCTCTGGCCTGTGACTCTTTGTCCTTGTCACCTGCTTGACTCGTTTTTCTCTCGCAAGTCTCGCGAGGGTGCTATGCGGGTGCCCTCGCGAGTGCCTTCTGACCAAGTCTTGAGAGGCTTTCCATCCAGGCCCACCGCGGGAGCACTCCTCCCGGTCCGTGCCCCACGGGCATCACGACACGAACACGAGACCTGAGTTGGTTGCTCTCACGACCAAGACTGGAAGTTACGTCTCCTGGCTAATTCTTGCAGGCCACGAAGCGCGCAACAAGGGCTCAGCCACGAGGAGCGAAGACTGCTTCGCTAAAAAAGGATGCTCTTCTAGCAGAAAAAAGTACAGCGGCCTGGCTTATGTATGTTAGTTGATACTATTGATCCATATACTCTATAAGTGTTTATATGTCTGTTAGTTTTGTCCATTATTAGTTGATTGACTCGGTATTTTTCAATCTTGAGACATTGCTTGTGTACATATCTAAATGGGAGTACACATTATGATGTGTGTGACACTTGAGATGGACATAAAGTGGTTTCAAATATTCGAATTCACCTTAAACTGGATTCTAGCTTCTGAATTGGAGTATCGGCTTTTGTAAATCATATTCATATATGACAGTGGAATACATTTTTGTTGTGCTTTTGAAGATATATAAAAATGCATAGAATGATTTATAAAGATTCGTATAGGAATACAAATTGGATACGAATCTAGTTGCCATGGTAAACGTGGATGCTTATTGCCCCAAAATTCGAAAGAAGCGGCAAAATGTCCACTCCCACGTCGGCTGCCCGAAGCCAATGTTTGGGAGATGGAAATTACTGTCTACCCCTTACACGGACAATGCATCTGCCCGATTTCCATGGCTCTCAATAGGGGTAGGTTAGTAACTTCAACTAGACGTGACACAACTGCCTCTAAGCCCATTCCGACAGGTGGGCGCCAAACATGGGCGGCAAAACACATTTGATTCAAGCTTGTCTGAAAGACATCTGTCCCTCCCTCCATTTCCCCATGCATACACGGTGGGCGGCAAAACAAACTCGACTCGGCCGAAATTGATGTTGGCAAATATTTTCAATAGGGGCAGGTTCATAACTTCACTCAGATGTGACACAACCGCCCTACCTGTCAGCCCCGCTCATACACCATGGGCGCCAACCGTGGGAGCCAAAACACCCTCTCCTCGCCCGAATTTGCTCAGGGCAAATATTGGGGAGATGCGAGATTACCGTGCTATCCCCAACCGACATGACGTCCAAATTTTAAACGGGGGCTAAGTTCATAAATTTCCCATATTTCAGACAGGCACATCCCAAAAACATGGTTCCCTGTACCTCTCCCTTCATTTTCCCATTCATACGTCGTCCGCGCTAGAACACCATCCCCACGCCAGCCTCCTCCGTCCGCCATCCCGTCCATCGCCGCCGTCCTCCACCCCATCCATCACCATCGTCCTCCACCATGCCGGAGCTCCTACCAAGACCGCATCGTCCACTACCAGAGATGGTTGTTTCTCATCCATGACGTCGGACCAGAAGCCTTGCATCACGTCCTCTCGCTTCATCAGCGGCATCGTTCTCTTTGCCGGGGCCGCTCACACGACCTTCTCGTCCACCCAACAGGACTTATCCCCCGATGCACCTGTCTACCATCGCAGATCTGCTTCAATGCCACTGACAGCCATCGCACACCCGATGCCTACACATCGCCGCAAGAGAGGTGGTACTTCATATTTGCTCAACTTCTTGATCTCAACCAGAAAATTGATTGTAACTTGGTTACTGTACTTCTTTTCAGCTCTTAGAATTTAGTTCTTAGTTCAAAGCAAACAATGGATGGTAAATAGCATTTCTGCGGTTTGCAGCTTTAAATCTGCCATGGCACAGTCATAATAGGGTTTAATTGAGCATGCTTAGGGTTTAATTGATCATGTTGGTTCCGTGGTGGTTTCTTTAAAAGAAATCGGAGGGGAAACCCTCTTTTGCTCAAAAAAATGCTTAGGGTTTCCCCCTTTTATGACCAGCTTACGTGCTTTGTGTCATAATAACACTGCTCCACTCATCAACCTAAACAAGCTTAGTTGTTAAAATAATAATATGATATTATTAAAACAGAGTCGTTTAATTGGTCAGCTAAATGTTCCTAATTTAGTTTCAAAAATGCATGTACGCCGCTCGGGTGTATCTATAGGGTTCCCACGGTGGGCCACGGCCCACCCTAGGATTTTGGTTCGACCCAGGCCCGGTTCCCCTCTGTTCTGCTGCCCTTCTGATCTCTACTCGCCCCCAGCCGCCTGCCTCGCCGGCGACTTGCCATCCCCGGACGGCATGACTCTAGGAGGAGATGCCTGACTAACAAGAGGTCAGGAGCCGCTCGCCCAACAGCATCATCGCTACCCGAGCGCGCCGCCGTGCCTACCTTCCTAGTCCGTTCAGGGCTTAGGCGTGCAGCAGTCACTAAGCCAACCCGATTTATCCTGAGATACGTCATCAACACTCAGTAGCCACTCCTCATCACCCATTTTCTAATTGATTCATTACTCATTAGGCAGGACTGACATTAGGTTTATTGTGTACTGAGTGCTACCTACACTTAATGGTTCAGATGTATTTAAGTAATCTTTAGTACCTGTAAAGTTCACAGGGTTTCAAAATTCCGGCCCTAGGAACAGATGCTAGTCATTTTGGATTGTTGGTCAATAATGACATTGACCCAGATTACTACTGCAGGCCAGGTTTATTGATAATTTTACTTGTCTTTCTTGCTCATTCGATATGATATCCAATTATTCACGTCGATTAGTTGCAAACAATAAGTACTAGACCAACTTCTTTATTCAGATTTTGGACGGTCTCTTACTGCAGTTACAATTCTGCATACTTGTCCTAGTAAGCTCACTAGTAATGATTGATTCACTACATCTATGCTTGCCTTGTCATATTTGTTGTCAATATTCTTTTAGGGTGGATCACCCTATTACAAAATACTGGAACTGCATACATGAGTGAATAGTATTTCTCGGTGTGATCTCTTCCATCATGTGTGGGCAACGAACATTGCATTGTATAGAAAGAAAGTGTCATTTCCACCTTTTACATACATGGAATACAATATGCCTACTTGCTTTGTGTCGCACTACCAACACTCCACCCTTGAAGCTAAACATTATGCCAATCATAATTCCTTAGTTTATTTTTTCAAATACGAATTTGATATGATTCTAATGTTCCTACTTCAGTTTTGAAATGTGTGTCTGCCTGTTATAGAGACATAAGAGGTTTGTATTTCTGTGTGTGGTCTGGTCAGCGCGGTTGGGGTGAACTTTGCATATGAAGGGGTTTATAGGGAGACACTCTTCAAGTTGAATCCGCAATGCACTCCATAGATAACTTGGCTACTTTTATGTTTCATGAATCTCAGATACTGAATAGCATCATAATGATTATGAGCTTGTGCGCATGAAAAGAATAAAGTAGAACACTGCCATGGTTTCAAACTTTGCATTAAGGGACTAAAATCAAGTCTGGATGCAATGCAATGCAAACGCTCTCCACCTACAGATTCATGCTCAGAATATGATCCTAACAGTGATTCTGAGCTAGAGGGAGACCTAAGTCAATGTAGCTCCCTAGTGGAGGAGTCAGAGGTAGATGCCCTATCTTATTCACCCATCAAGGTGCTTGCTCTAACTTTCCAAGGTTATATTGGTCGCACATATCTTGCAACTAATGCTTTGCATTGCTTCTACTTTGTTACACTACCATTAGCTTAGTTTACACTTTGTGTATGTGAATACACCCTGCCTATCCATTTTCCGTACATATTCCATCTGTCATCATACCATATTTACCCATTCAAATGTTGTTCTTGTGTATCAGACATTCAAAAGGAAGAGAGCGATTGCTGATTGCGGAGGAGCATGAACAAAGTATTTGGAAAAGGTAGTGACACCTGATAAATCAAATATCCCATTAGGTGTAGTTGCAATATCACCAGACCCAGAAAACACGGCCACAACTCTAGCAGAATCTAGCCCTACTACACTGGCCATCTCTGATGCCCCAACTCAGCAGACTCCAACTACTGCAAATAGTATGATGATGGCTGTTGACATAGCACCACCTCTATGATGCAAAACCCCCATTCCAGCAAAGAGTACACCAAATCTAGTTGCCAAATCCATTTTCGAACAAGAGAGAGCCCCAATTGCAGCAAATAGGACTCATGTTCCACTTCTTCCTAGTTTACAAGATGAAGCTTATATTGTTGTCAGAAACTTTGTGCGCATCTTTCCTTCATGGAAAGGTTATACCACAGACAAAGAACAATTTCCAATCTTCCTCCGCAACTTCTGCATAAGTAATGTACTAATGTTATTCATGGTAATTACTGCATATGTTTCTGCTGACATAAGACACAAGATTTCATTCTTTTAAATAGGTAAGGACCAGACTGTATTGTCAAGACGAGCAAGGGTTGGTTGCACTTTTCAAGCACTCGTTGATGAAGTATCGTTGCTACCTGAGGCAAGCGCACTTCGATGGCAACCCTCTAAATAAATTTTTTGTAAAGTCTCCGGTGCTACATTTATTAGACAGTGACTGGAATAATCTTGTTACAGATTGGTCTCGTCTACAGCGTAAGGTACTGTCTATGATATCACATCACAATTTGAACTACATTTCTGCATGTGCCTTAACATCTCACTTGTACAAAAACTGTTTCTAGAAGAACATTTATTCTCAAGGGACCACAGAATCGCGCAACTATACTGCACACTGCATTGCTCCTGTGAGTACCTCTTGCGCTATATGACCATACTTAATTTCATAGCTGGTTGATTATGTAGCATCACTGCACATGTTAGCCTCATTATCGTCCATTGGGTGGACATTATAAGATCCGTATGGACTATTACATAAATTTAGAATCCACCCAATGCTTTTGAAGAGGGTTAGCTCTGCAGTCCTCTTGTAAGGACTGAACATCATCTATCGATGTACCTACATTAAGAGCTACTCCCTCCGTCCCATAATATAAGAATGTTTTTTATAGTACACCAGTGTTCAAAACACTTATATTATGGGAAGAGGGATTGGTTCATTGTGTAGCATTCTGCATCTTATCTCCCTCGCCCACCATTTACTAAAAATATTAGATCTATATTTAATCTTACCAAAAAGTTGAATACACAGACAATGCCAGTGCAGAAGTGTAGCCCATCGCTCTTGTCAGTACATTTCGTCCTGTAATGCTTGTACTTCCAGGGATTGGTAGTTGATTATGTAGCATCAATCTGCATCTTGTCTTCATATCCTCTATCCCTTCCAGTATTATCATATCTATAATTACTCTATACAAAATGTAGAGTACAGGCAATGCTTATGAAGAAGATTATGTGCTGAAATTCTTGAGTTATCCTTCCCTTGACATGGAGAAGGGCATTATAAAGCCGGTGTTAACTGTTAATGTAAGTCAGTCCTTCTAAAGCCTTTATCCTCAACTGTTGTTTAATTTTCTCATACTCCCTATCGTTAACTACTATTTAGTTTGTTGTTTCTATCAACACGCATGTTCGCAACAACCGTAAGTTCCAAGTTTTACTTGTAAAACCAAATTCCATATGCATAACATGCACATTACTCAATACTCCCTATATGTTTGCTTGATTTTGTGGATCTATAATCCAGTGTGTGGTGAAGCAGCCCACGTTTGCACCTTGTCATCTCCTGTTTTATCTTACTGATGTGGCTGATGATATGAACAACATGCCATGCACATTAACCAAAATAGATACATTGATTCTCTTTGCCCTTCATCTATGCTTGTTATGTTGACATGGTAATCGAGTAGTGTGGTGAAGCTCCCCGCATTATGAACAATTCCAAATTATGCTATTGATATTTTGAACTTACTCTTTATTTTCTAATTTGAAATTGAATGGAATTAACAACACAGTTATCATCTTTGTTTATACATGTGCAAAACCTGTCATCTCTCTGCTTGTTTCAGGGTGAGATGCCTGATGGCATGCACAAGTCTGATGAAGGTTGTGAGACAAACCCAACCTATATTGCAGCAAAGAAGGCAAAACATCTTGAAGAAAGCGATACAACCCCAAAGTCTTGTCTTGATGCAGTGTTCAAGTTACTTGAGACTAGCAGTCAGACAAGCTCACAGAATTTGCTGTCTGAATCAGTTCGACTTCTTCAGTCCCAAGTTCTAGCGAAAAGGCATTCTTCAACTCAACTTCGACTTGAAGTCCTATCTCTAAGAAAGATTGCGGAGAACACCAATGAGAACCTCATTGCTAAAAATCTACACCTGGAAGCTATGACCGACATGCTAGGCCGGTCTCACAGCCTTGCTCAGCAGCTTGCACAGTAGTTCCCGCACAAGGCTAACCTTTCTTGAACTGTCTTGGAAGTGGTCTTGGTTCAGTATTATTTTGTTACGCTGTAATGGCGCCCAATTTTTGTAATCTGCTTCTTCGTTGCGCTTTATGATCACTGGTGGCGAACTTCAATGCCCAGTGGATGTAATATACCATAAATCCTTTATTGTATAGTGTAGGTTTATTCTAAGTTACTATGCCGTAATTTCTTTATTGTATAGAGTAGGTTTGTTCTTAATTCCTACTAGTTACTGCCATCATTTGCTATCTGAAAATAAATGGAGAAAATCTGATGTAGTTGACCGGGCCGAAACATTCGCCTCTAACTCGCCTGCTTTTTAGCGGGCCACAATTAGCCCGGCCTGCAACTTTCTTGGGCCTGAAAGTCCATTGGGGACTTCACACTTTGCACCAGGCCCACAACTTACACGGGCTTATATTCGGCCCACAGTTTAGTTGGGCCTTTAGTGGACCCAAAGCTTAGTTGGGCCCATGTAGCTTTGGGGCATCAACAGGCTGAATATTGTGCTGGCCTGTTACGGCCCAGAAGTAACCATGGGCCTTTAGCAAGCTGAAATGCATGTTGGGCCTCAATTTTCACTAGTCGTCGACGGGCCTTCAGCGGGCTAAAATGTAGACCGGGCCTTTTTTGGCCTAGTTATATGATGGGCCATTACCAGGCCGAAACATATATCGGGCCTTAAATAGGGCCAAAGTCACATTAGGCTGAATTGTTACCACCTTTATCATGGGCTGTTAGAGAGCCGGATGTCGCGTCAGACCATATATGGCCCATGGGTAGCACGGGCCATTCCCAGTCTGAAAGACACACCGGGCTAAAATGGGCCCATATCTACACCGGGCCTCTAACAGGCCATAATTTCACTGGAAAATAATTGGGCCCAAATATTCGGTGAAAAATTAACGGGCTAGATCTGGCTACGGTCCATAAATGGGCCATGTTTAAACAGGCCGTTATTGGGCTGGCCCCTAGTACCTGAGTAAATACTACAGGCCTTTGATAGGTCTGGGCTTTTTAACCTATATGGGCTTCTGTTCGACCATGCCACATGTCAACGTATCATAGGCGCCTTCGGTACAATGAGTGGATGACATCTATCAAAACAGTGAGCCGACATGTGGTTCCTCTGGCCAATGAGAAATTTACACGTGGAATATCCCCATTGGTCGTGGATGTTAGGGGGTTATCGGATCGAAAACCGGACACAATAGCTTAATGGCGACCCGTTATGGTGGATGCCATGTGTCAGTCACCCTTGATGAAAGCACTTCCATGACGCACGATTTATCTTCATGGAAGTGGACACTTCCGTGATGATAATTTTGGTAATGTCATGGAACACTTCTACTACAACACAGGTATGACTATCTTGATTCCGTCATAAAATCATCATGGATGTACATGCATGACAAAAAACATGACCTACTATGAAAAACACGTATCATCACGGAAGTGTATTTTTTGTAGTGCCAGTACACATTTGTAAGGAACCGATCTCTTTGTTAGAAAGGAAAGAAACTGGGGGTCGGGTAGTTTGTCCAGGACTAGATTTACTGCCCTCACATAGGAAAAAGGTTCAAAGAGAACAAATGTGGGACCAACATAGATATGCTGCTTGGCAACATACTCTGCATCACCCATTTATACATGTGGAGGCACATGGTGCTGGCATGTCCCATGTCCCATGTTCCATACAACTATTTCTGTTGTAAATCTAAGAATGCCTCTGGAAAATTGAAACAATGCCACTGTTAAAAGTAAATTGCATTTTTAACGAATGTTATTTTAAGAGAATTTCTCTGTTAATATGAATCAATGCAACCATTTTAGAAATGCTATTGTCCTATACTTTGGTTTCCATCAAGATAAGATAGATGCTTCTTTTTGTGGCAGCATGTTTCATCCTCCTTTATTGGCTAGTAATTGTTTCCTTTTTTGCCTCTGTTAAAACATGGATATCTATGCAACTTGTTGCTATTGTGACATTTTGCTTCACTATGCTTAACACTTTTGTTTTAAGAGTGTTTTGTGCAGCTCAACTTGAATCTCATACCGGCAACTTTGCTTAATTTTGGTGGAACTGCACAAAAGGAGATCAGATTTCCATATATGTGTTGAGATTTGTTTCAAGTCCTCCTCGCGAGTTGTTTCAGATCTTGGTTAAGAAAGGTCAGTACCGACTTTCATCCACACGATGTTGCAGTGTGCTTTGAGATGTTGTGCTACTTGTATTGGTACTATTTTGGATAAATGTTGAATTGAAGCTATTGAACCATTGTCTTTTACCATTAAGTGAGCAAAAATTGTTCGAACCCACACATGATGCTTGTTTCTTTGTTACAACAAAACTCTGCATCACCCTCTTTATAAGTAGATGGAAGCACATGGTGTTGTTGCCCCACTCTCCCCTGGAACTGTTTATGCTTTTTGTTAATCTAATGTCGCTGGTAAAATTAAGCAATACCACTCTTAGAATTAACTACTGAATCTTAGTTCAAAACTGCAACACTTGTTAGGGATCGGAGGGAGTACCATTTCTGTTAGGGATCGACCGGAGTACATGTTTCAAAAAAGTATTGTTGAGATAATGTCTCTATTATTATATATAATTTACAGTGTTTTACAAATGGTACTATCCTGCTTTGTAGTTCTTTCTACTTGTTAAGATAATGTCTTTGTTAATATGAATCAGTCGCATTGTATTAGGAATGGTACTTTTCTGCTTTGTCGTTATTTATACATCTTGAAACAAGGCATTGTTAAGATAATGTCTCAGTTAATATGAATGAATCACACTGATTGAGAATTGCTACTCGCCTGCTTTGTTTCCCATTAAGATAAGGTAGATCAGTAGATTTTTTTCTTCTGGGAGTATAAGTCATCAACCGTTATTTCTCAGTAAATGTTTCCCTTATACCTATTGTTGCATACAGGGATATCAAAACTTCTGCTCGGTTTTTATTTTGACTTTGATTTTAGTTGAACTGCACAAAAGGAGCCAATGTGTTTAAGGCAAACTGTTGCATTACTGGGTCCAGTTGGTCTTACCACTTTGCAGAAAGAAGCAATCATTGTTTGCTACATTATAGAAGGAATGATCGAGAAGCTTTAGAGTATTGTAGACGCTGGTGACATGACTAGTCGACAGACTAAGGAAAACTCAAGTCAACGGCACGTGGGTTGCAAAATTCACTCCACAAGGAAAGATATGACCAAGTCAGTCGCCGGCGCAGCTATAACAAACGATGTCAGTATCGGCCTTCATCCACATGATAGTGCTTTGTTATGTTGTGCTGATTATATTGTTGTAATGTTTTGAAAAAATGTTTAATTCAAGCTATTGTATTGTTATCTTTTCCTGTTAAGATAATGAAGATGATTAAAGTTGTAAGTGTATGTTTAATCAACTAGTACCACTATTATATTTATCACGCTTTTTCTGTATTTATGCAGACAGGGATGCTCAGCTTGATTTTAGTGGAACTGCACAAAATGTTCAGATGGTTCGTGTCCTCCTGTAGGACCTTGAGAAGAGGTGTCTAGAGGGGGGGGGATTAGACACTAAGTACCAAAGTTGCAGTTTTTAGCCTTTTTAAATTTGAGTGGAGTTTAGGCACAAGTTTAACATTCACAACACATAGCAAGCAAGCTTGCAAAGAGTATATGAGCAGCGGAAAGTAAAGCATGCAACTTGCAAGAATGTAAAGGGAAGGGTTTGGAGGATTCAAACGCAATTGGAGACACGGATGTTTTTGGCGTGGTTCTGATAGGTGGTGCTATTGTACATCCACGTTGATGGAGACTTAAACCCACGAAGGGTAACGGTTGCGCGAGTCCACGGAGGGCTCCACCCACAAAGGGTCCACGAAGAAGCAACCTTGTCTATCCCACCATGGCCGTCGCCCACGAAGGACTTGCCTCACTAGCGGTAGATCTTCACGAAGTAGGCGATCTCCTTGCCCTTACAAACTCCTTGGTTCAACTCCACAATCTTGTCGGAGGCTCCCAAGTGAAACCTAGCCAATCTAGGAGACACCACTCTCGAAGTAACAAATGGTGCGTTGATGATGAACTCCTTGCTCTTGTGCTTCAAATGATAGTCTCCCCAACACTCGACTCTCTCTCACAGGATTTGGATCTGGTGGAAAGAGGATTTGAGTGGAAAGCAACTTGGGGAAGGCTAGAGGTCAAGATTCATATGGTAGGAATGGAATATCTTGGCCTCAACACATGAGTAGGTAGTTCTCTCTTAGAAATAGGATGCTGGAAGTGTAGGTTCAGTCTGATGGTTCTCTCCACGAATGAAGAGGAGGTGGAGGGGTATATATAGCCTCCACACAAAATCTAACTATTACACACAACTTGCCAAAATCGGTGGGACCGAATCGTTAAACTCGGTCAGACCGATTTAGCAAATAATGTGACCGTTAGGGTTTTCGGTGGGACCGGAATGCAACTCGGTAGGACCGATTTGGTTAGGGTTAGGGCATAACGTAATCTCGGTAAGACCGATTACACAAACTCGGTGGGACCGATTTTGGTAATAAGCTTTCCAGAGAGTTGGTCAGGCAAACTCGGTTTGACCGATCATCAAACTCGGTGGGACCGATTTTGATAATAAGTTAACCAGAGAGTTTGCATTGTAATCTCGGTAGTACCGATTTCTCAAACTCGGTGAGACCGATTTTGCTAATGGACATACACAGAGAGATTACAATCCCATCTCGGTGAGACCGAGATCCCTATCGGTGAGACCGATTTGCCTAGGGTTTGTGGCAGTGGCTAAGACATCAAAACTCGGTGGTGTCGGATAGGAAGAATCAGTGGGGCCGAGTTTGACTTTAGGTTTAGGACATATGTGGATGTGAGAAAGTGGTTGAGGGCTTTTGGAGCATATCACTAAGCACATGAAGCAAGAGGCTCGTTAAGCAACACCTCATCCCTCGTTGATAGTATTGGCTTTTCCTATAGACTCAATGTGATCTTGGATCACTAAAATGTAAAATGAAGAGTCTTGAGCTTGAAGCTTGAGCCAATCCTTTGTCCTTAGCATCTTGAAGGAGTTCCCACATCCTTTAGTCCATGCCACTCCATTGTTGAACTTATCTGAAACATACTAGATAAAAGTGTTAGTCCAACAAGAGATATGTTGTCATTAATTACCAAAACCACCTTGGGAGCACTTGTGCTTTCAATCTCCCCCTTTTTGGTAATTGATGGAAACATACATCAAAGCTTTAGATAAAGATATAAAGAATAGCAAGTAAAGCTATGGAAAGACATGTAACAAGCATAGGCTCCCCCTACATGTATGCAATCATGTGAATATGAAATATAGAAGCATGTGATAGCATAACCATGATAGAGCAGGCAATGTGTTACATGTATCTTGGCCATATGCATCAGAGCAAAAGAAAATATTAAAGGAAATACCTTCATGCCCATGAGTCCTTCTTGCAAACAGTATGTACATCAGCAAGAATTCCTCATACACATGATTGTGATGCATATACTTACCTTGTGGTCTTGAGTTGGCTTAGGATGGAATGAACCTGTGAAAACAAGGTTAGATAACACAGATACATCTACTAGCCAGAGCAAAAAGAAGAAACCGCAAGAATACCAAGACTGGGATGACATGTAGAGAGTGAGTACTAAGTACGACATTGGATTTGACATGTCCCCAAGAGTAAAGATATGCAATGAATTTAAATGATCTCTTTCCCTTAGATGTCTTGCTCCCCCTGAATCTAACATGGGATACTGGGAGAAGATAGGGAACAGAAAATGAGAGCTAAAGGAAAACAGAGCTGAAAGATATCAATGATGATCAGAGCTAAAGTTCAGAGCTAATGTATGCTAATGCAAAATGAGCACATACCCTATGAGATGTGATCTCTCTCTAAATGATAAGCTTTGATGTGATCTCTATCTCCCCCTTTGACATCAATTCCCAAGAAGGGCTTGATAAAGATGTAGTCTCTCTCTCTCGCTCTCGAATTTGTCGTGAATGGGTTTGATCCTTGAGTCACAACATAAAGCAATGATAAAAATGTGATGATTGTAGAGGACAAGATTCATTGAGTGGAGCTGGATCAGAAGAAACACAGAATATGTGGCAAAGAGTTTTTCCTGTTATGAAATTGGTGGCAGCGAGTGGTATGCTTCGGTCGTACCGAAAAGATTTGGTTGGACCAAAAATAACAAATCGGTGTAACCGAGTTCATCTTAGAGAAAACACTTGTCACCTCAGCTCACTAGACTAATAAGATCTCACAAAGATTTGCAAGGAATTAGATGCAGAAAGGCAGAGAAAACAGAAAGAAATCTAGATGAAGTTTTTTTTGAAAGGGGAAACACATATGCATGAGACAAATGCAAAAACTCAGAAAAGAACACATGAGAACTTCATCTAGAGATGGTCGGCAACAAAGTCACCTATGTTAGAGTATATTGACTTAGGAGTCAAGTGAGATCACTTGATCATAGGTCATACTCATCGTTTAAGCTCAAAATGGGGTTGCCATTTTTCGTTTAAGCATCTTCATGTATTCACATCTTGTTGAGTTGCTTTAACTCATGACTTGGAGTAAAGCTTCTCTAAGATGGAATAACATACCTTGGTTGGTGGTGTTGTCCATGTAGTTGAACTTGCGTGGGTTGCTCAAGGTTGACGTAGCTCATCAAGAATTTGGAGCACCACTTGGAATTTGAGTCCATCTACCTACATGGGTTAGTTCTTGCAAGGAAGAGCACTTGTATATCCAAAAATGACAATCATGAAACTCAACATAGAATTTTTCAAAGGATATGTTTGAATGGTTTCGTGCTTCCTTGTCTTCAACCACCTTTGTATAGAGACTTGGTAATGTAGAGATTGCTCAAGATGTGAGTAGGTTACAATCTCATGGAGTTTGATTCAACCAAGTACCTACATGGGTTAGATAACATGCAATATACAAATATATCCAAGACATAAGATTTTCATCATAAGAAAAATATCAAGGATTAGTCAAAAGCTCATGTCTTGCATGTATCCAATGGAGTTTCTACTCCAAGTTTGAAGCATCAATGATGCTCAATTCTCCTCTTAACCTGCAAAACACTTTCTCATCAAGAGGTTTAGTGAATATATCCGCTAATTGATTTTCGGTGCGAACATGCTTAAGATCAATGTCAGCCTTAGCAACATGATCTCGAATGAAATGATGACGAACTTCAATATGCTTAGTTCGAGAATGTTGCACAGGATTATGACCAATTTTGATAGCACTTTCATTATCACAAAGCAATGGAACATGTCTCACATATATCCCATAATCTTTAAGAGTTTGGGTCATCCAAAGTAATTGAGCACAACATGAACCAGCGGCAATATATTCAGCTTCGGCGGTGGATAAGGATACCGAATTTTGTTTCTTGGAGGACCAAGACACAAGAGATCTACCAATAAATTGACAAGTACCCGAAGTGGACTTTCTATCAACCTTGTCTCAGGCATAGTCCGAGTCGGAATAGCCAACAAGATCGAAAGAAGCCCTCTTAGGATACCAAATGCCAAAATTTGGTGTATGGATTAAGTATCTCACTATCCTTTTCATGGCCTTAAGATGACATTCTTTAGGAGCAGCTTGATATCGTGCACACATGCACACACTTAGCATAATATCGGGACGTGAAGCACATAGATATAACAATGAACCAATCATAGAGCGATAAACCTTTTGATCAACCGGTTCACCATCTTTAGTTAAGTCAAGATGTCCACTAGTAGGCATGGGTGTAGTCATACCTTTGCATTCTTGCATATTGAACTTCTTGAATAAGTCCTTAGTGTACTTCGTTTGAGAGACAAAAGTACCTTCCTTAGTTTGCTTGATTTTCAACCCAAGAAAGAATTTGAGTTCACTCATCATTGACATCTCAAACTTCTCCGACATTAGATTTCCAAACTTCTCACTAAAATGAGGATTAGTTGAACCAAATATAATATCATCAACATAGATTTGGCACACAAATAGTTCACCATTAACCCTTTTAGTAAAGAGTGTGGAATCAATTTTCCCAATTTCAAAGCCTTTTTCAATAAGGAACTTCGTTAAGCATTTGTACCAAGCTCTAGGAGCTTGTTTAAGACCATAAAGAGCTTTGTGAAGTTTGTAAACATGATTGGGTTTCTTAGGATTGACAAAGCTGGGAGGTTGTTTAACATAAACTTCCTCCTCTATTTCACCATTTAGAAAAGCACTTTTAATGTCCATTTGGTACAAGGTGATATCACGGTGATTAGCATAGGCAAGTAAGATGCGAATAGACTCAAGTCTAGCAACGGGAGCATAAGTCTCACCATAGTCCATACCTTCGACTTGTGTGTAGCCTTGGGCGACGAGACGTGCTTTGTTGCGAACTACTTGTCCATCTTCATCTTGCTTGTTGCAAAACACCCATTTGGTACCGATGATGTTGTGGTTGTTGTCGGGCTTCTCAACCAATGTCCAAACTTGGTTCCTCTCAAAGTTGTATAGCTCTTCATGCATAGCATTTATCCAATCCGGATCTTCCAATGCTTCTTCGACCTTCATAGGTTCAATGCTAGAGATGAAAGAATAGTTTTCACAAAAGTTAGCTAAACGAGTTTTAGAGCGAGTGATTCTCCCGGTTTGAATATCATTGTAGATTTGCTCTACGGGATGGTATTTAGCAATTCTTGCTCGAACTCGTGAAAGCTTTTGCTTGGGTCTTCGTCGAACATCTTCTTCATCATGTTGGCGTTGTCGTTCTCTTGTCGTGGTGGAGAAGGAGGCAGTTGACATTCATCTTGATGCACTTCCTCGTTTTCTTCATCTTGGTGTGTCCCACTTGTGGATGCTCCCGTATCAACTCTTGGTTCACCTTGTCGTGAAGTAGAAGCTTCCACTTGGACAGACGAGGTACTCTCCTTCACCTCCGTTGGATGGACCTTGCCAATAGACAAGTCTTGGATGGCTTTCGAAGGATCTTTGTCTCCTACATCAATTGGCAATTGCTCTACTTGCGAGCCGTTAGATTCATCAATTTCACATCTACCGTCTCTTCAACCTTTCGGGTGAAATTTTTGTAGACATGGTAAGTGTGAGAGTTTGATCCATAACCTAGTAGAAAACCTTCATGAGACTTAGGAGCAAATTTAGAACGACGATGCTTATCAAGAATGTAGCATTTTGAGCCGAATACTCGAAAGTATCCAACTTGGGGTTTGTTACCGGTGAGTAGCTCGTATGTCGTCTTGCCGAGTAGCTTGTGAAGATACAAGCGATTTGTTGCATGACAAGCTGTCTCAACCGCTTCTGCCCAAAAGTGCTTCGGCGTATTGTACTCATCAAGCATCGTTCTCGCCATTTCGATGAGCGTCTGGTTCTTACTCTCAACAACTCCATTTTGTTGAGGTGTGTACGTAGCCGAGAACTCGTGTGAAATCCCTTCTTCATCAAGAAAGGTGTCCACATTTGCGTTCTTGAACTCCATTCCGTTGTCGCTGCGAACTTTCTTGATCTTCACTTCAATTTGGTTTTGGGCCTTCCTAGCGAAGTTTTTGAAAATCTTTTGGACCTGCGATTTGTCATCGAGAAAGAACACCCACGTAAATCTGGAAGAATCATCAACTATAACTAGACCAAAAGAATTTCCATCGAGACTCTTGTAAGAGTTGGGACCAAAGAGATCCATGTGAAGTAGCTCGAGTGGCCTCTTCATGGTCATGATGTTCTTCACGGGATGCCTTCCTCCAACCTGTTTACCTGCTTGACAAGCACTGCAAAGTCTATCCTTATCAAAAATGACATCATTAACTCCAAGGATATGATTTCCTTTAATAAGCTTGTCAAGGTTTCTCATGCAAACGTGACCTAGTCGTCTATGCCATAACCAACCTTTTGAGGATTTAGCAATGAAGCAAGTTTTAGGTTGAGCCTTTTTAGTGAAATCAACAATGTAAAGATCACCTCTACGTATGCCGGTAAAGACCATTTTATGATTATGTTGACGAAACACTTGGCAATCTACTTCAGTAAATAGAACATTGAAACCGAAATCAGCAAGTCTAGATACTGAAAGTAAGTTGTACCCAAGAGATTCAACGAGCATGACATTTTGTATGGAGCTATCATGTGAGATGGCCACCTTACCAAGGCCAACCACCTTACCCTTTGAGTTGTCACCGAAAGTGACATACTTTCGAGGACTATCATTATCTGCAAGCTCACAAAACATGTCTTTATCTCCGGTCATGTGATCGGTACATCCACTATCAAGAACCCATTCCTTTCCTCCTGACATATATCCCCAAAGATTTTCCATAAGACCAAAATGTCTCATTGCATCATCAAGATCGAAGTCACTATCATCATCCTCATCATAGTATCCATGTTCAACATCGTCATGTGGTGGATCAAATCCTAGAGAGGGTGATTCATTAGAATGAGTTTGACAATAATCTTGTCTATGAATTCTTATAGCTTCGGAAATAATATCACTAATAATACCAACATTTCCTTTGGCACGTATAAGGTTTGTAAGCTTGAATAGACGATCACCAAACATAGGATCACTAGTATTCATTTTACTCAAAGCAATAGACTTATGGAGAATGTCATCAAGATTTTTCAAAGAATAATCAGGAAATCGTTCCTCAAGAAATTTCCATATAGTGTAGGCATACTTAAAAGTAGGCAAACATCCAATCAAGTTTCTAGGCAATCCTCTAATGATAAGTTCGGCAGTTCTAAGATTCCTAATCATGTCAATTGACTCATCAAGGGTAGGATGCATAGGATCAACACAAGGTGCACAAGGACTAGCAATGTACTTGTTCAAATGATATTGATTGAAAATTACAAGCATCTCATTTTTTCACTCATGAAAATACTCTCCATCAAGAATAGGCTCTCTATGTCTAAGACTCCCCAAAGTAGACTCATCCATCTTCCTCCAATGGTGATTAAACCAAGGCAATGGAGACCAATGCTCTGATACCACTTGTAGGACCTTGAGAAGAGGTGTCTAGAGGGGGGGGGGTGATTGGACACTAAGTACCAAAGTTGCAGTTTTTAGCCTTTTTAAATTTGAGTGGAGTTTAGGCACAAGTTTAACATTCACAACACATAGCAAGCAAGCATGCAAAGAGTATATGAGCAGCGGAAAGTAAAGCATGCAACTTCCAAGAATGTAAAGGGAAGGGTTTGGAGGATTCAAACGCAATTGGAGACACGGATGTTTTTGGCGTGGTTCTGATAGGTGGTGCTATCGTACATCCACGTTGATGGAGACTTCAACCCACGAAGGGTAACGGTTGCGCGAGTCCACGGAGGGCTCCACCCACGAAGGGTCCAGGAAGAAGCAACCTTGTCTATCCCACCATGGCCATCGCCCACGAAGGACTTGCCTCACTAGCGGTAGATCTTCACGAAGTAGGCGATCTCCTTGCCCTTACAAATTCCTTGGTTCAACTCCACAATCTTGTCGGAGGCTCCCAAGTGACACCTAGCCAATCTAGGAGACACCACTCTACAAGAAGTAACAAATGGTGCGTTGATGATGAACTCCTTGCTCTTGTGCTTCAAATGATAGTCTCCCCAACACACAACTCTCTCTCTCATAGGATTTGGATCTGGTGGAAAGAGGATTTGAGTGGAAAGCAACTTGGGGAAGGCTAGAGGTCAAGATTCATATGGTAGGAATGGAATATCTTGGCCTCAACACATGAGTAGGTAGTTCTCTCTCAGAAATAGGATGCTGGAAGTGTAGGTTCAGTCTGATGGTTCTCTCCACGAATGAAGAGGAGGTGCAGGGGTATATATAGCCTCCACACAAAATATAACTGTTACACACAGCTTGCCAAACTCGGTGGGACCGAATCGTTAAACTCGGTCAGACCGACTTAGCAAATAATGTGACCGTTAGGGTTTTCGGTGGGACCGGAATGCAACTCGGTAGGACCGATTTGGTTAGGGTTAGGACATAACGTAATCTCGGTAAGACCGATTACACAAACTCGGTGGGACCGATTTTGGTAATAAGCTTTCCAGAGAGTTGGTCAGGCAAACTCGGTTTGATCGATTATCAAACTTGGTGGGACCGATTTTGATAATAAGTTAACCAGAGAGTTTGCATTGTAATCTCGGTAGTACCGATTGCTCAAACTCGGTGAGACCGATTTTGATAATGGACATACATAGAGAGATTACAATCCCATCTCAGTGAGACCGAGATCCCTATCGGTGAGACCGATTTGCCTAGGGTTTGTGGCAGTGGCTAAGACATCAAAACTCGGTGGCGCCAGATAGGAAGAATCAGTGGGGCCGAGTTTGACTTTAGGTTTAGGACATATGTGGATGTGAGAAAGTGGTTGAGGGCTTTTTGAGCATATCACTAAGCACATGAAGCAAGAGGCTCATTAAGCAACACCTCATCCCTCCTTGATAGTATTGGCTTTTCCTATAGACTCAATGTGATCTTGGATCACTAAAATGTAAAATGAAGAGTCTTGAGCTTGAAGCTTGAGCCAATCCTTTGTCCTTAGCATCTTGAAGGAGTTCCCACATCCTTTAGTCCATGCCACTCCATTGTTGAACTTATCTGAAACATACTAGATAAAAGTGTTAGTCCAACAAGAGATATGTTGTCATTAATTACCAAAACCACCTAGGGAGCACTTGTGCTTTCACCTCCATAATACTTCATCATGCACACTACATCGAATGGTTCTCTAATCATTCGTTGTCACCTTGAGCCACCGGACTATCTACTTGAATGGAGCTGCCAATGTGTTTAACGCTTTGCAACATATAAATACAAAATCCACCATGCTACTCAAGACATTGTTTGATTTAAGTGGAACTGCACAAAAAGATAGCTGGTTGATCCGGCTCCATGTACCATTTCAATGTGCAAACTGATGACAAACCATGCCCATCTGAATGGAGCTAGCAACATCGTCAAGGCAGAAGAATTCCCACAAGTTCAAGGGAAAGAACTCTGTCCAGCAGAATACTACCTTTAAGAAGGGTAAGAAGAAAGACAAAAGGAGAGATGGCTCCTTTACTTGTGGTTCAGAGGAACACTGGGCAAACAAGTGCCCAAACAAGTACAAGAAGCCAGGACAGGACTCCAAGTCTGTCAATGTCACTCTAAGCAACAATGATGGGGCACCTGGGTATGGTAATCTGTTTACCGTACTTTCAGTTTGTCAGTCCACCGATTGGTGAGTTGACACTGGGCCAATATTCATGTGTGTGCTGATGTGTCTTTGTTTTCTTGCAGCATATAAATACGAAATCCACAAGGATGCTCAGCTTGATTTTAGTGGAACTGCACAAAATCTGCAGATGGTTTGTATCCTCCATAATACTTCATCATGCACAATACATTGAATGGTTCTCTAATCATTCATCGTCACCTTGAGCCACCAGACTATCAGATGACAAACTGATGAAAAACCTTGCTCGTTCCACGATCATAGGCATTACATATTTTGAATAGGTAAAGCTTGTCAAAGTTTAATCATTGATGTTAGCAAGAAGACATTAGTTTAATATATTGGAATTGGAAAACTTTGTCAAATTTTGCTCATTGACATTAGTGAGAAGACAAGCATTTGATATTTTTGAGTGGGATGCCCTTTGCTGTGAGCAGCGTCGATCGTGTTTTCCTATTCTTGTGTTCAGTTTAGAAGTAAATATTTACTCTGATGAGATGCATAGTCACATGAATGTTGACTTATGTAAGGTATTTTAAGAGTTTGTTTTGAATGTTGTCTATGTAATGCTAGGCCTTGTGAGTTTGATTGCAAATTTGAGCTTGGAATGTTGTGGCATGCGGCATCACGAGCTGTTCACCGTGCCTCCTAAGCATAATGCTTCATATTGTCTTGCATGTTGATCTAATGCCAGTGATTTGCATGTTAAGAAGATCATCCTCTTGTGTTGTTTTTGTGCTTAAGAAGTTCATCGTCTTATGTTTCATTCATAGCCTATACGACAACTTGGGTAGGTTAGAGGTGAAACCATATGATCTTCCGACCAACTCATCATCTTAGGCTGTGATTGGATCATCGTTTTCTAATCAAACCCACTTGTAAAACTGACGCTTGTAAGTAAAAAGCAGATCGTCTTGGGCGAAGCGCTTGGTTGGTCTATTTCGACTAGTAAAATATACAGTGATCTCTCAAATACATGCGTAACTCAACGGTTTTAGTTATAGACCTCAGGCCATCGGTTTCATTATGCTTGTATTTCACGCGTTGTTTCTGGTGATGAGTAAATTACACTTGTATCTTAATACAGGTGTGAAACAATCAAGAACTCCCAAGCGCGGCCTTACAATTTCATGTCAGCTTAGTCTCTCAAAGGTGCTCATAGGCGTCCAATGATCCTGGCTTCCTAAATGAGCAGTGGGCGTTGTATTAGACCATCTGTAGGGCCCGCGAGGCCCTCTCCGTCGTCCTTTGAGTTGTTGCGCTCACCGTGGCACCGAGCATTGTCAACATGGTCAATGAACATGAGGAATCAGGAGATGACTTTACTTGGAGAGGATGATAGTAGGGACCCACCAGGGCCATAGCTGTATGTATGCAAGTTCCTCCTTATTATATACGACTATAGTTTTTCCTTCCTCCTACTTTCCTGACATCACGGTCCCACACCATCGTCAACCGATATAGTCACTAAACGAAATAATTGCACAAGGAGCAGCCGACAGCTGGGACCCAGCAGCTCTAGCAGTATTTGTGTTTTTGAGATGTGAGCAGAGTTTTTCTTAAGCGATGTTTTTCTTCTTGTTCAGAGGAGTAGGGTATCAACTAGGCGGGCCGTGGCCCGTCTGGCCCAGGCTATTATTTTATGTCGACCAAATATCCAGCCTAGATATTAATATTTAAATGTGAAAATAGCTAGCCCAGCTATTCTTTTTTTGCGGAATACCCAACCCAGGTCAACTTGTTATTCTCCGGGCCGCATTAGACATGCCAAGAAAATGGGCTTTAAGAAATAATAAATGGGTTGTAATTAAAAAAATGGTTGTAAATATAAAAACACACTGAATAGGTACATTTTTTTATTCTTCTCAAAAAGGTAATTTTTTTAATTTCATTACTTGTTGCGCGCGCAAAATTTCATTGAATTTTTACCTAATACAAATTTATTTTAAAATTATATTTAATCTGACTCGAAATTCTGGGTTAAAAATATTTTGGATCCCATCAAAATGTTAGAAATTTTGTTGAATTTTTTTTGAGCTGTTGGCTGAAATTACTAACAAAGTCCTCGCTAGAAAATGGGTTGTAATTTTAACAAACAGTAAATGGGCTGAGTAAATTCCATTAGAATAAAAAATGGGTTGTACATTATAAGAAATCACAGATGGGCTATTTGTTCTTTGCCACAGATGTGATGGTCACTTGTGGGCCTACTAAGTTGACACGTACGCAAGGCTTTGTCAAATTATAGTTAACACACGATTCTATTAGCAGTGGTTGTTGGATGTCCATCTAACGGCCGTGGTGCTTCTTCAATATCGGATATTCATGCTTCACGCGCCCAAACCACCGCCGACGGTACCGCCTGCTACCGCCTCCAGTGGCCGGTTATGCTGTCGTGCAGGCCTCACCGGACCACCCTACTCCCATCACGGTCTAGGCCATTCCTGTACTCGGCAACACTCCTGTTATTCTCTGGCAGCGATAGCCTCACACTGCAGCCGAACTAGTGAACCCTCGTACTCCCTTTCGCGTGGGCTTCCACTGCTGTGTCTTTGCCGGCTCTGGGTCATTCCCTTCCTAGGCCTCGCCATCGTCCACCGCGTTGGTTCTCTCGGCGTGGCATAGTCAACTTTGTCAACAAACGACAGCCATCGGAAGAGGCATGAATGTGGAGTGGCTGACAGTAGGGACCCGCGTGGGCCATGGCTGCATGCGAGCAAGTCCCTCCTTATTATGCGAAAACAAATGAATTCTCCCCCTGGCAGGTTTGAGCCACCAGCTACATCTTCACACGCAGGGAAGTGTTTCATTTATTATGTGGAAAAAAAGTTACCACTCCTTGACAGCTGGGACACACCAGCTTTATTATGATCCATTTCACAAAAATATAGATTGTACCAAAAGATGCTAAATTGTTTTCTTTTTATTCTAACTCAAAAAGAAGAAATTAAAAAACCCAAAAAACATCTTCGCATGCAAGGAAGTGCCACCTTATTACGAGCAAAAAAATGATTCCGCCCTGCTAGCTGGGACTCACAACATTTGGAGGCTGACTTGTGGGCCAACTAAGTTGACACGTACAGGCTTTGTCAACTTAGTCAAAACGGTTCTAGCTGCATTGATCGTTGGTTGTTAATTCAACGGTGGTGCTGCATCTTCAATCTCTGGTCTTCTAGCTCCAGCCGCCCAAACCAAGCCCGTCGTACCACCTGCTCCAGCGTCCCATGGCCGGTTGTGCTACCGCGCAGGCCTCATGGACCGACCATACTACGACTAGCCAGACCTTCCCTCTACTCACGCACACCCCCTATTATTCTCCGGCGACGACAGCCTCACACTACAGCCGAAGCAGTAAACACTTGTAGTCCCCTCCGCGTTGTAAACAACTGTCGAGTCTTCCCCGGCTCCTAGTCATACCCTTCCTAGGCCTCGCTGTCATCCCCGCCTTGGTGCTCTCGACGTGGCGTGCTCAACGTGGTCAAGGAACGACTTCCATCGAAAGATGACTGTATGTGGAGAGGCTGACAGCTGGGTCCACGGCCGCAGCAAGGAAGTGCCTCCTTATTACGCGCAAAATAATTATTCCTCCACCTGACAGCAGGGACCCACCGGAAGGGCCTCTGTATTTCATTAAAAAAACATCCCCACCGCTGACAGCTCGGACCCACCAGCTATATCTCTTCACACACAAGTGCCTCCTTATTATGCACAAAAGAATGAAGACCCCCGCTGCTAGGTGGGACCCCCATATTTGGAGGTTGACTTGTGGGCCTACTAAGTTACATGGATCCAGGGCTTTGTCAACTTAGTTAATATAAACAATTGTAGCTGCAGTGACTGTACAATGGCGATCCAACAACTGTCGTGCTTCTTCAACCTCTAGTATTCTTGTTGTGGCCGCCCAAACCATCGTGGGCCATGCCGCCTGCTCCTTCCTCCCGTGGTCGGTTGTGCTGCGTGCAGGCTTCACCGCTTACTCCTACTCCAACCGCTAGCCAGGCCATCCCTCTAGTCACCCACAACCCCTATTATCCTGCGGCGATGGCAGCCTCACACCATAGTCGAACTAGTCAACCTTCATACTCCTCTCTGCGTGGGCATCCACTGCAGTGTCTTCCCCGGCCCCGTGTCATCCCCTTCCTAGGCCTCTCCGTCGTCCACCGCCTTGGTGCTCTCGGCGTGGCGTGGTTAATGTGGTAAAGGAACGACTTCCATTGGAAGAGTACTGTACATGGAGAGACTGACAACTGGGTCCATGGCTGCAGCAAGGAAGTGCCTCCTTATTATGCGCAAAAATAATGATTCCTCCACCTGACAGCAGGGACCCACTGGACGGGCCACCATATTTCACGAAAAAAAACGTTTCCCCCCTGACAGCTAGGACCCACCAGCTATATCTTCGCACGCAAGGAACAACTGGGACCCACTTGCTCGAAGCATACGTAGCATTGTCTATCTGGTCGTGAACGTGTACGTACATACTAGTCCATCAGTCTCTCTGCAGCGATGAACTGTGGCCGAGTAAGGAGTAGCATGTGTCATAGTAGAGCCGCAGACGTAGCATGTCACGCAATCCCGTCTATAATGTGTACACATACATACATCCATGCTGCAAGAAAGTAAATACGGCTACATACGTACATAAATATGTGGTCTTGAAGGTGTACAACAAGGTCCTCTTGTTCATCAGCAACCAACCGGCTGGGTTGGAATGAAGGAAACAGCGGCGTGTTCATCGGGAGGCAACCGACTGGGTTGAAATAAGTCGTGTTCATCAGCAGCCAACCGGCTTGGACGGAATAGCTGAAACAAGGTTTTGCGTACCGCAGAACGAAGGAAACGGGCCTTCTGTTCGACCGCGTATGGTCAATACGGGGTCCTGTTCATCGGGAAGGGTCTGGCATACTACAAAACGGAGGAAACAGACTTCTGTTCGAGTGCCTACGGTCGAAATGGGGTCCTGTTGATCGGGAGGGGTGTGGCGTACCACAAAACGGAGGAAACAGACTTGTGTTCGAGCACCTACGGTCAAAACGGGGTCATGTACATCCACCATCTACTACCTCGCTCTAGCCTCCATGGGCTACTATGCATCCACCTTCGACCTCCTCGAGCCTGCACAGGCTACTATTCATCCAGCCTCCACCGGCTGCTGTTCATAGAGCCTCCACGGGGTCCTGTTCATCCACCCCTAACCAGCTGGGGTGCGGCGGCCTCCTCGGGGTCCTGTTCATCCAGCGGCAATGTCCTACTACCACCGGGTCCTGTTCATACAACCCCCACCAAGAACTGTTCGTCCACAGCCAACCAACCGACTCGACTCACGACATCTCGACTCGTTCTACGTACCGCGCGCATGGTAGCAATGGTCACTGTTCAGCGAGAGGCAACCCAACACCAGCTGGCTACGTCTCGCACGGGGGCTTGATTGGCTTCAGTAAGCAGCAATAGTGATCGATCGCTTGGTTTAGTTAGCAGCAGTAGTGAAGGAATTGCTCGGGTTCAGTCAGAAGCGAATGAATCGCTCGGGTTTAGGAACATGCGATCGCTCGGGTTCATTTAGCCAACGCCTCGATCGCACGTACATGAGAGAAATGTGGAAACCTTTATGCATCTCTCGGCCCCACCGTAACCGGGAACTACCGGATATTTTCCTCGCCCTCGCTTCTACCATGGTTTTTTCCATCATGGACGGCCCAAAGAATGTCATGCAGCTGCGTCTCCAGCCTACCCAGGACGAAAAGCCCATTTTCTGTCATGATTTTTGTCATAGAAGTAGGATCCCACCACATCTATGATGATACCAGGTTTTGTCATAATTATCGTCATAGAAGTGTCATAAGCATGAGAAAAAAAATTGTTCGGCCCAAAATGTCACTGATGTGTGTTTTTTTGGTAGTGTCATTAGGTGGGTTCTTCTACTACAAGAATTTGATTTGCATATCCCTGATAGAAAAGGAGCGGAGAACCCCGTAGCTGATAACCTATCTAGGCTCTAAAATATTCTTGATGACCCACAACCTATTAATGATAGCTTTCTTGATGAACAGTTAGCTGCAATAAATGTTTCTCATAGTACACCTTGGTATGCTGACTATGCTAATTATATTGTTGCTAAATACATACCACCTAGCTTTACATACCAACAAAAGGAAAAATTCTTTTATGATTTAAGACATTACTTTTAGGATGACCCACATCTTTATAAAGAAGGAGTAGATGGTATTATTAGACGTTGTGTACCTAAGCATGAACAGGAACAAATCCTACGGAAATGTCACTCCGAAGCTTATGGAGGACATCATGCGGGAGACAGAACCGCTTAAAAGGTATTGCAATCTGGTTTTTATTGGCCTACTCTCTTCAAGGATGCCCGTAAGTTTGTCTTATCTTGTGATGAATGTCAAGGAATAGGTAATATCAGTAAGCGTCAAGAAATGCCTATGAATTATTCACTTGTTGTTGAACCATTTGATGTTTGGGGATTTTATTTCATGGGACCTTTTCCTTCCTCTAATGGGTATACTCATATTTTGGTCACTGTTGATTATGTTACTAAGTGGGTAGAAGCTATTCCAACTAGTAGTGTTGATCACAACACCTCTACTAAAATGCATAAGGAAGTTATTTTCCCAAGGTTTGGAGTCCCTAGATATTTAATGACTGATGGTGGTTCACACTTTATTCATGGTGCTTTCCATAAAATGCTTGCCAAATATGATGTTAACCATAGAATTGCATCACCCTATCATCCTCAGACTAGTGGTCAAGTTGAACTTAGCAATAGAGAAATAAAATTAATTCTGCAAAAGACTGTCAACAGGTCTCGGAAGAATTGGTCTATGAAATTATATGATGCACTTTGGGCTTTTAGAATAGGATATTAAAAATCCTATGGGTATGTCTCCTTATAAAATGGTTTATGGAAAAGCTTGTCATTTGCCTCTTGAGTTAGAAAATAAAGCATATTGGGCAATTAAAGAACTCAACTACGATTTCAAACTTGCTGGTGAAAAGAGGTTATTTTTGACATTAGCTCATTAGATGAACGGAGAACCCAAGCTTATGAAAGTGCAAAGTTATTCAAAGAAAAAGTTAAAACATGGCATGATAAAAGAATCCAAAAGCATGAGTTCAAGGTTGGAGAATATGTTCTTTTGTACAACTCTCGTTTCAGATTCTTTGCAGGAAAACTCCTCTCAAATGGGAAGGACCCTATGTTATCGAGGAGGTTTATTGATCTGGAGCTATCAAAATAAATAATGTCGAAAGTACTAACCCGAAGGTTGTTAATGGGCAACGAATAAAACATTATATCTCAGGTACGCCCATTAATGTTGAAAGTAATATTATCAAAACTATGACACCGGAAGAACACATAAAAGAAATCTTCTAGAACACTCCAGAATCGTGAAAAACAGGAGGTACGTGATACGGTAAGTAAGCGGACTCCAAAAATCCGCAAAAATATTTTTGTCAGTTTTGGAATATTTAGAAAATTAGGAAATAAGAAACTACCAGGAAGGTGACCCTGGTGGGCACAAGACACCAGGACTCGCCTGGCTTGCCATCTCAGTGGGCTGTGCCCACCTCGGGTACCCTCCGAACTCCGTTTTTCTTCCGTTTGCTTGTTCCCAAGATAAAAAAAATCTTTATATACTCCCGAACCTATTGACCTCCATATCACGAAGAAATCTTCTGTCTCCTTTTCTTGCTGTTTTCTACCCAGGCATCATGTCTTCCCCCTCTTCCAACAATGGAGAAGACAACGTGAGGTTGCTGCAGGAGGAGTTAGAGGGGGACGGAGTTCAGGAGGCTTCCATGGAAGAAGATGAAGGGAATTCCCTTGGATTTCACCCTCCGGCTTCCGAGAGAAGCACACTAGCTGGTATCTATGCCTGTCCTAATCCTCATCAAGCCATGAGATCATCAAATAATCAAGAACGCTCAGAAGTACAGGAAAAACTCCCTTCCAGAAGGCCTTTACACAGGATACATCATAACAATTTTCACAATTTGATTCATAACTATGGGTTCGTAAACACTCCTCATGTGCATATACCATCCAATTGGGACATATCTCATCCAAGAGAAAGTGATGCAGGTACAAACTCTTGGGGTCCGGAAAATAAGCATATCATGGTTGAAGTAGAGAAGAACACTGAGTTGCTTCACCAAGCTCTTTGGAAGATTCACAATTTAAGAGAGGCACTCAACGATATATTGGACAGAATCGCTACCACTTCATCGCCACCACCTCCTTCTTCATCACCAAAAGAAAATTGAGTATCGGGTATGGGCACTTCCCTTGGCTTTCACCAAACTTGGGGGAGGTGCCCCGGTATCGTATCACCCCCACTATCTTTTGCCTTTACTTATCTTAGTTCGATCCATAGTTATCTTTTGCTTTAGATGAATAAAAGTTTAGTTCGATCCTTTCTTTTCGAGAGTTTGCTTAGTGATCTATCCTTGTAATCGTGTGCGAGATATATAATAAAGTTTAGTTTGAGTTTTGCTTATTTTACTTTCATGTTTCAATAAAACAAAGGAATTAAATGAAAAATATCATATGCTAATCTTATGGTAAGTAATGACATCACATAAGGAAAAGTATAAGTAGAAAAATTTATTGTAGATTGACAAACATAGCATTGGACACTGATGTAACTCATGAAAGATTTAATAAGGGAAGAGAAGATTCACATGCAAATACACTATCCTGGAATTTTTTTTGTGACTGTGAGCACCCATCAAAATATTATATGCCAAAATTGTTGACGTTGGACAAGGAAGACAACGTAATGATTTATGTTTGTTCGTATTCTTATAGAAGCTATATTGTCATAGATTCTTCAACATGTGGTGTTTGTCCCCTACCTTTGCTAGCGAAAAATTCTGCACCAAGTGGAGATACTACTTGTGCATCCAAAACCCCTTAAACCCAAATCTTGTTTTGAGAATCCACCATACCTACCTATGGATTGAGTAAGATCCTTCAAGTAAGTTGTCATCGGTGCAATAAGGAAATAAAAATTGCTTCTAAAAGTGTTCGATCATTTAGAAGAGAAAATTGAGCGTTGTATGAACTTGTGATGGCGAAGAATAAAAGTGACAGACTGCATAATAAAGGTTGCCATCATAAGGGGCGTGACGTTCTCTTGCACTAAGGGATTGAGCATACAAACAAAAAGCACATGGAAACCTCTGCTTCCCCTTGCGAAGGGCCTATCTTTTACTTTTATGTATTTACTTTCATGCAAGAGTCAAAGTTCTTCTCTCTATTCCTTTTTATTTTCTCTTTTGGCAAGCATCATGTCGTGAGGAAAGATCTAGGAACATGTATCCAGTTGAATATGGGTAGCATGAGTTTTTATTGTTGACATCACCCTTGAGGTGAATACGTTGGGAGGCGAAACTATAAGCCCCTATCTTTCTATGTGTCCGATTGAAACGTTTTGCTCATGTGTACGCAGTGAGTGTTAGCAATCATAGAAGACTATATGATGGTTGACTATGTGGACTTGCCAAAAAGGCTCCGATACATGACCCTTCCTAAAAATATGATGGATTGTAGTTGCAAATATGACTAAGAACATAGTTTGTTGGTTTCCAATAGAGTTTATACTTTGTACTTCGATGTTGTGATGAATTATTACTTGTTCATGAGAAGTCTATGATAAAAAATTTATGTTAGAGTTTGTTGTTGGCATAATAAGTTACATGATGCTTCTATGTCCGTATTTTGTTTTTATCGACACCTCTCTCTCTAAGCATGTGGACATGTTTTTTGATTTTGGTTTTTGCTTGAAGATAAGCAAGGTCTAAGCTTGGGGGGAGTTGATACGTCCATTTTGCACCATGTTTATCTACTGTTATTTATGTTGTTTTATTGCATAATAATACATTTTGGAGTAATTCTAATGCCTTTTCTCTCACAATATGCAAGGTACACACAAAGGGGGAGCATTCCGGCTGCTGGAAATCTGGACCTGAAAAAGCTACGTCAGGCTACCTATTCTGCACAACTCGAAATGAGCTCAAACTTCACGAGGAATTTTTATGGAATAAGTGAGAGTTGTTGGAGCCAATAAGTACCGGAGGGAGCCCACCGGGTAGGCACTACCCACCTGGGCGCGCCAGGGAGCCCAGGTGCGCCCTGGTGGGTTGT
The DNA here is from genome assembly GCF_018294505.1 of Triticum aestivum. Taxonomy (NCBI): domain Eukaryota; kingdom Viridiplantae; phylum Streptophyta; class Magnoliopsida; order Poales; family Poaceae; genus Triticum; species Triticum aestivum. The sequence goes on from NC_057804.1 coordinate 52,374,616, forward strand.
GCTCCCCTCGGGCCACTTCCGGTGCCCCTCTTCTGGTACATATGTCATTTTGACCTAGAACAAATAAGGGGAGGACTTTCGGGATGAAGCATCGCCGTCTCGAGGCGAAACTTGGGCAGGAGCACTTTTGCCCTCTGGCAGAGCGATTCCGTCGGGGGAACTTCCCTCCCGGAGGGGGAAATCATTGTCATCATCATCACCAACAACTCTTCCACCTTGGGAAGGGCAATATCCATCAACATCTTCAACAGCACCATCTCCTCTCAAACTCTTGTTCATCTCTTGTGTTCAATCTTTGTACCAGAACTATAATTGGTGCTTGTGGGTGACTAGTCGTGTTGATTACATCTTGTAGTTGATTACTATATGGTTTATTTGGTGGAAGATTGTATGTTCAGATCCATTATGTTATTTAATACCCCTCTGATCTTGAGCATGCTTATCATTTGTGAGTAGTTACTTTTGTTCTTGAGGTCATGGGAGAAATCATGTTGCAACTAATCATGTGAACTTGATACATATTCGATATTTTGATGATATGTATGTTGTGATTCCCTTAGTGGTGTCATGTGAATGTCGACTACATGACACTTCACCATATTTGGGCCTAAGGGAATGCATTGTGGAATAGTTATTAGATGATGGGTTGTGAGAGTGATAGAAGCTTAAACCCTAGTTTATGCGCTATTCCGTAAGGGACCGATTAGATCCAAAAGTTTAATGCTATGGTTAGAATTTATTCTTAATACTTTTCTCATAGTTGCGGATGCTTGCAAGGGGGTTAATCATAAGTAGGAGGCTTGTTCAAGTAAATAGCACCTAAGCACCGGTCCACCCACATACCAAATTATCAAAGTAGCGAACATGAATCAAACCAACATGATGAAAGTGACTAGATGAAATTCCCGTGTACCCTCAAGAACACTTTGCTTATCATAAGAGACAGTTTTTGCCTGTCCTTTACCTCGAAAGGATTGGGCTACCTTGCTGCACTTTTTTTACTACTGCCGTTACTTGCTCGTTACAAATTATCTTGCTATCAAACTACTCTGTTACTTACAATTTCAGCACTTGCAGACATTACCTTGCTGAAAACCACTTGTCATTTCCTTCTGCTCCTTGTTGGTTTCGACACTCTAACTTATCGAAAAGGCTACAATTGATCACATATACTTGTGGGTCATCACCCCCTTCCTTATTTGCTCTCGGGGGGAGGAAATGGGAGGAGAGGGAAGGCAAGGGGAGGCCGACTCCCCTCCTTCCTTTTATCCCCAAGGCCAGCGGCCAGAGGTAGGGCGCACCAGACCCTTGTGGGCTAGTGTGCTCCCCTCGTTTGGCCCATATGGCCCAATAAACTCCCGGGGCCTCCCGGAACTCCTTCCGTTGAGTCGATGAATATCCAGTACATTCTGAAACCTTTCTGGTGACCAAATAGTATCGTCGTATATATCAATCTTTACCTCCGGACCATTCCGGAGCTCCTCATCATGTCTTTGATCTCATCCGGGACTTTGAACAACATTCAGTCACTATTTCACATAACTCATATAATACCATATCATCAACGAACGCTAAGCATGCGGACCCTATGGGTTCGAGAATATTGTAGACATGTCCGAGACGCTTCTTCGGTCAATAACCAACAGCGGGACCTGGATGCCCATATTAGTTCCTACATATTATATGAAGATCTTTATCGGTCGAACCTTTATGACAACATACGTAGTTCCCTTTGTCTGTCGGTATGTTACTTGCCGGAGATTCGATCGTCGGTATCTCCATACCTAGTTAAATCTCATCACCGGCAAGTCTCTTTACTCGTTTCGTAATACATCATCTCGTAACTAACTCCTTAGTCATTTTTCTTGCAGGCTTCTTGTGATGTTGTATTACCGAGAGGTCCAAGAGATACCTCTCCATCATACAGAGTGACAAATCCCAGTCTCGATTCACGCCAACTCAACAGACAGCTTCGGAGATACCTATAGAGTATCTTTATGATCACCCAGTTATGTTGTGACATTTGATAGCACACAAGGTATTCCTCTGGCATTCAGGAGTTGCATGATCTCATGGTTGAAGGAATATGTGTTTGACATTAAGAAAGCAGTAGCAACAAACTGAATGATCATATGCTAAGCTAACAGATAGGTCTTGTCCATCACATCATTCTCCTAATGATGTGATCCCGTTATCAAATGAAAACTCATGTCTATGGTTAGGAAACCTTAACCATCTTTTGATCAACGAGCTAGTCTAGTAGAGGCTCACCAGGGACACATTATCTGTTTATGTATGCATACACGTATTTATGTTTCCGGTCAATACAATTCTAGCATGAATGATATACCTTTAACATGAACGAGGAAATGTAATAATAACAACTTTATTATTGCCTCTAGGGCATATTTCCATCAGTTCTCCCACTTTGTAGGAACAAAGTATGTCTACCAGACGGCGAGCGAATGGGATTTTTAAATTTTGTTCGGAAGATCCAAAACTCTCAGAACCTAGCAGTTGAATGATTGAAAAACAAAGTACAACAAACTAAAACTAAGTACCGAAGGGAAACTAGATAATACATTGAGGCAGATCATATGGAAGAAAATGCATCGAAGGTAAACATGGGTGACAAAGATAACTGATGATGCTCGATGGTGACAAGGTATTTGTTCGACCAGTTCATCCTTCTGCACAAGGACTACTTCTGGTTGGAGGGGCTATGACTCAACACAGGAGATAAACTCTCTTCACCCTATTCTCCTCGACAATCGATTCGTCAACCAATGATGATTACTCGTGGTAGATACTTGAATGTGATCTCCTAATCTTTACAGTCTTCTTCTTCAAGAACCACAATAACTCTTGGTCTCTGAAGAAATTGACACCTAACTGTCTAGAGAGTTTGTAGCTCTCAAGAATAATAGGTGGAGCATACTGAATTTAGATTCCAGTGATGTTGAACCACTATCTAATTCTTTAGGTCTAGGGTTTTTCTCTCGATGGATTTTAAACTCAAATCGCTCAGAGAGTGGTGGGTTGCTTAACAATCTTCTCATAATAAAATGGAGTAGCCACCGGGCAAAGCCGGCGTGGGGTGGCTATTTATAGCCGCAGCCTTCCCAGATAGGAAATGACCATTTTGGAGACGGGGTCCAGCCAATGGCCAACCAACACATTCACAACGGTCAGATTTTGGAGCAACGGTAACATTACTTGAGGAACAAGTAATGCTAACTCCTCGGTCCGAGACAAATATCTCACAACAAAGAAGATCATAGTCTCTTGCTGGCAAGTATTCGCTCGGAGCACAAAGAGATTTCTCTCACATCTTTTATTGGATTTGGGTTTAGCATCAGAGAATCAAAGCTTTGAACGTTACACCTCTCTTAATAGTGTGGTGGTCCTATGACTCAATTAAAGAAGAAGAAGAATGAAACAAATGCTATGTCTTCATTACCTCTTCATTCTTCCTCAACGGCAGTCATATTCTTCGAACAGACGCCGAACCAATTTCTTGAACTTCAACAATTTTTAGGGGTCACTCTTGTTAGCATCATCTTCGGTGATAAATTTCACTGTAACACAGGGAGATTATCTTCGTTGTTTGCATCAAACTCCTCGATACTTCAGGGACCTGGTACTCTGTGTGCACTAGCAAACACATAAGTCCCATACTATTTATGTCAACAAACTCAAAAACATATGGGGCCTATCATTGCACCAACACACTTGCACTAGAGTCAATAATCTAGATTACATAGTAATGAATCTAACACCCATGGAGTCTTGGTGCTCATCATGTGTTTCCCACGAAAGAGGTTTAGTCAATAGTTTTGCTACATTCAGACCCGTATGTACTTTGCAAATTTCTATGTCTCCATCCTTTACCTTTTCACAAATGGAGTTGAAGCGTGTCTTGATGTGTTTGGTTCTGTTGTGAAACCTGGATTCCTTCACTAAGGAAAGCACTCTAGTGTTGTCACAAAAGATTGCCATTGGACCCGATGCACTGGGTATTACACCCAGATCGGATATGAACTCCTTCGTGCGGTGCTTCTGAAGCAGCTCTATACTTCGCTTCACACGTAGATCCCGCCACAACACTTTGATTGGAACTGCACCAACTGACAGCTCCACCATTCAATATAAATATGTATCCGGTTTGTGACTTAGAGTCATCAGGATCTGGGTCAAAGCTAGCATCGACGTAACCTTTATGACGAGCTCTTCGTCACCTCCATAAACAAGACACATATCCTTGGTCCTTTTTAGGTACTTCGGGATATTCTTGACCGTTGTCCAGTGATCCACTCATGGATTACTTTGGTATCTCCTTGCCAAACTTATGGCAGGGCACACATCTGGTCTGGTAGATAGCATGTCATACATAATAGAAAATATGGTTGATGCATAGGAGTTACTTTCATTTTTGCTCTATCTTTTGTAGTGGTCGGACATTGAGTCTGACTCAATTTCACACCTTGCAACACAGGCAAGGACCCTTTCTTTGACTGGTCCATTTTGAACTTCTTCAAAACTTTGTCAAGGTATGTGCTTTGTGAAAGTCATATTAAGCGTCTTGATCTATCTCTATAGATCTTGATGCCCAATATATAAGCAGCTTCAATGAGGTCTTTCATTGAAAACTTCTCTTTCAAGTATCCTTTTATGCTATCCAGAAATTCTATATCATTTCCAATCAATAATATGTCATCCACATATAATATCAAAAATGCTACAGAGCTCCCACTCACTTTCTTGTAAATACAGGCTTCACCATAAGTCTGTATGAAACCATATGCTTTGATCACCTCATCAAAGCATATATTCCAACTCTGAGATGCTTGCACCAGTCCATAGATGGATCTCTGGAGCTTGCACACTTTGTTAGCACCTTTAGGATCTACAAAACCTTTTGTTTGCATCATATACAACTCTTCTTTCAGAAATCCATTAAGGAATGCAATTTTGACGTCCAATTGCCAAATTTCATAATCATAAAATGGGGCAATTGCTAACATGATTCAGATAGACTTAAGCATCGCTACAGGTGAGAAAGTCTTATCGTAGTTAACCCGTTGAACTTGTCAAAAACCTTTTGTGACAAGTCGTGCTTTGTAGACAGTGATATTACCATCAACGTCCGTCTTCTTCTTGATGATCCATTTATTCTCAATGGCTTGCCGATCATCGGGCAAGTCCACCAAAGTCCACACTTTGTTCTCATACATGGATCCTATCTCAGATTTCATGGCCTCAAGCCATTTGTCGGAACCTAGGCTCATCGTAGCTTCTTCATAGTTCATAGGTTCGCTGTGTTCTAATAACATGACTTCGAGTACATGATTACCGTACCTCTTTGGTGCGTCACGTGTTCTGGTCAACCTATGAAGTTCAGTAGTAAGTTGATCTGAAGTTTCATGATCATCATCATTAGCCTCCTCTCTAGTTGGTGTAGGCATCACATAAACAGTTTTCCTTGGTGTGCCACTTTCTAATTCGAGAGAAGGTACAACTACCTCATCAAGTTATACTTTCCTCCCACTCACTTCTTTCAAGAGAAACTCCTCTAAAAAGGACCCATTCTTGGCAACAAAGATCTTGCCTTCGGATCTGTGGTAGAAAGTATACCCAATGGTTTCTTTAGGTATCCTATGAAGATGCACTTCTCCGCTTTGGGTTCGAGCTTATCAGGCTGAAAGCTGTTTGACATAAGCATCACATCCCCGAACTTTAAGAAATGATAGCTTAGGTTTCTTGCCAAACAATAGTTCATACGGTGTTGTCTCAACGGATTTAGACGGTGCCTTATTTAACGTGAATGGGGTTGTCTATAATGCATAACCCCAAGATGATAAAGGCAAATCAGTAAGAGACATCATGGAATGCACCATATCGAATAAAGTACGGTTACAACGTCCAGACACACCATTACGATGTGGTGTTCCAGGTGGCGTGAGTTGTGAAACAATTCCACTTTGTTTTAAATGAAGGCCAAACTCGTAACTCAAATATTCGCCTCTGCGATCAGATCGTAGAAGCTTTATTATCTTGTTACGACGATTCTCCACTTTACTCTGAAATTCTTTGAACTTTTCAAATGTTTCATACTTGTGTTTCATCACGTAGATATACCCATACCTACTCAAATCATCTGTGAAGGTTAGAAACTAACGATACACGTCGCATGCCTCAACACTCATTGGACAGCATACATTGGTATGTATTATTTCCAATAAGTCATTAGCTTGCTCCAATGTTCTAGAGAATGGAGTTTTAGTCATCTTACCCATGAGGCATGGTTCACAAGTATCAAGTGATTCCAAGAGTCCATCCGCATGGAGTTTCTTCTTGCGCTTTACACCAATATGACCTAAGCAGTAGTGCCACAAGTATGTTGCACTATAATTATCAACTTTGCATCTTTTGGCATCAATACTATGAATATGTGTATCACTATGATCGAGATTCAATAAGAATAGACCATTCATTAAAGGTGCATTTCCAGATTTCGGGTTCTGGCAAAACCCCTGAGGTTCGAACACTGGGGTGCGCACGAAGATTTCCCCCTACCGAATCTCGCCTCTCAGCCTCGCCGCAATCTCTAAGCTTAGCTCGATCAACTCACAACACAAGAGACACAAGATTTATACTGGTTCAGGCCACCATTGTGGTGTAATACCCTACTCCAGTGTGGTGGTGGTGGATTGCCTCTTGGGCTAATGATGAACAATACAAGGGGAAGAGCAGCCTCCTGAGGCAAGGTGTTCTTCTACTTGGTGGGTGGTTCAGCTCAAGGTGAGATTTCGATCCCCTTCCTATGGTGGTGGCTAGTCCTATTTATAGAGGCCCTGGTCCTCTCCCCAAATATTGAGCGGGAAGGGATCCAACAACTGCCAATTTGAAAGGGGACAACTAGTACAAGTTATCCTAACTAAAGGTGGTCTTCGCCTGTCAAAGGAGCTGGTGGTGACGCCGTTTGGGCTCCACGATGACCTCCGTCCTGCCGTCTTGCTGGTCCTGGTCTTGTTGCATGGATATGGAAACCTTTGCCTGATACCTCTGTTGGGGAACGTAGTAATTTCAAAAAAATTCCTACGCACACGCAAGATCATGGTGATGGCATAGCAACAAGAGGGGAGAGTGTTGTCTAAGTACCCTCATAGACCGTTAGGCAGAAGCGTTATGACAACGCGGTTGATGTAGTCGTATGTCTTCACGATCCGACCGATCCAAGCACCGAACGTACAGCACCTCCGAGTTCAGCACACGTTCAACTCGATGACGTTCCCCGGGCTCCAATCCAGCAAAGCGTCGGGGATGAGTTCCGTCAGCACGATGGCGTGGTGATGATGATGATGTTCTACCGGCGCAGGGCTTCGCCTAAACTCCGTGACGATATAACCGAGGTGGAATATGGTGGAGGGGGGCACCGCACATGGCTAAGGAACGATCCGTGGATCAACTTGTGTGTCTCTAGGGTGCCCCCCCCGCCCCCGTATATAAAGGAGCAAGGGGGGAGGCCGGCCGGCCCTTGTGGGCGCGCCAAGGAGGAGGAGTCCTCCTCCTAGTAGGAGTAGGACTCCCCCTTTCCTACTCCTACTAAGAGGGGGAAAGGAAGGGGGAGAGGGGGAAGGAAAGAGGGGGGCGCCGCCCCCCCTCCTAGTCCAAATCGGACCAGAGGGAGAGGGGGCGTGCGGCCCACCCTGGCCGCCCCTCTCTCTTTCCATTAAGGCCCATGTGGCCCATTAACTCTCCTGGGGGGGTTCCAGTAACCCTCCGGCACTCCGGTTTTCTCCGAAATCACCCGGAACACTTCTGGTGTCCGAATATAGTCGTCCAATATATCAATCTTTATGTCTCGACCATTTCAAGACTCCTCGTCATGTCCGTGATCACATCCGGGACTCCGAACAAACTTCGGTACATCAAAACTTATAAACTCATAATAAAACTGTCATCGTAATGTTAAGCGTGCGGACCCTACGGGTTTGAGAACTATGTAGACATGACCTAGAACTATTCTTGGTCAATAACCAATAGTGGAACCTGGATGTTCATATTGGTTCCTAGATATTCTACGAAGATCTTTATCGGTCAAACCGCATAACAACATACGTTGTTCCCTTTGTCATCGGTATGTTACTTGCCCGAGATTCGATCGTTGGTATCCAATACCTAGTTCAATCTCGTTACCGGCAAGTCTCTTTACTCATTCTGTGATACATCATTTCGTAACTAACTCATTAGTTACAATGCTTGCAAGGCTTAAGTGATGAGTATTACCGAGAGGGCCCAGAGACACCTCTCCGACAATCGGAGTGACAAAACCTAATCTCGAATTATGCCAACTCAACATGTACCTTTTGGAGACACCTGTAGAGCACCTTTATAATCACCCAGTTACGTTGTGACGTTTCGTAGCACACAAAGTGTTCCTCCGGTAAACGGGAGTTGCACAATCTCATAGTTGTAGGAACTTTGTATAAGTCATAAAGAAAGCAATAGCAACATACTAAACGATCAAGTGCTAGGCTAACGGAATGGGTCAAGTCAATCTCATCATTCTCCTAATGATGTGATCCCGTTAATCAAATGACAACTCATGTCTATGGCTAGGAAACTTAACCATCTTTGATTCAACGAGCTAGTCAAGTAGAGGCATACTAGTGACACTATGTTTGTCTATGTATTCACACATGTATTATGTTTCCGGTTAATACAATTCTAGCATGAATAATAAACATTTATCATGATATAAGGAAATAAATAATAACTTTATTATTGCCTCTAGGGCATATTTCCTTCAGTCTCCCACTTGCACTAGAGTCAATAATCTAGTTCACATCGCCATGTGATTCAACACTAATAGTTCACATCACCATGTGATTAACACCCATAGTTCACATCGTCATGTGACCTACACCCAAAGGGTTTACTAGAGTCAGTAATCTAGTTCACATCGCTTATGTGATTAACACCCAAAGAGTACTAAGGTGTGATCATGTTTTGCTTGTGAGATAATTTTAGTCAACGGGTCTGTCACATACAGATCCGTAAGTATTTTGCGAATTCTATGTCTATAATGCTCTGCACAGAGCTACTCTAGCTAATTGCTCCTACTTTCAATATGTATCTAGATCGATACTAGAATCATCCAGATCTGGGTCAAAACTTGCATCGACGTAACTTTTTACGACGAACCTTTTGTCACCTCCATAATCGAGAAATATTTCCTTATTCCACTAAGGATAATTTTGACCGCAGTCCAGTTATCTACTCTTAGATCACTATTGTACTCCCTTCCTTAACACAGTGTAGGGTATACAATAGATCTGGTACACGGCATGGCATACTTTATAGAACCTATGGCTGAGGCATAGGGAATGACTTTCATTCTCTTTCTATCTTCTACCGTGGTCGAGTTTTGAGTCTTACTCAATTTCACACCTTGTAACACAGGCAAGAGCTCTTTCTTTGACTGTTCCATTTTGAGCTACTTCAAAATCTTGTCAAGGTATGTACTTATTGAAAAACTTATGAAGCATCTTGATCTATCTCTATAGATCTTGATGCTCAATATGTAAGCAGCTTCTCCGAGGTCTTTCTTTGAAAAAACTCCTTTCAAACACTCCTTTATGCTTTGCAGAATAATTCTACATTATTTCTGATCAACAATATGTCATTCACATATACTTATCAGAAATGTTGTAGTGCTCCCACTCACTTTCTTGTAAATACAGGCTTCACCGCAAGTCTGTATAAAACTATATGCTTTGATCAACTCATCAAAGCATATATTCCAACTCCGAGATGCTTGCACTAGTCCATAGATGGATCGCTGGAGCTTGTACATTTTGTTAACACCTTTAGGATTGACAAAACCTTCTGGCTGCATCATATACAACTCTTTTTTAATAAATCCATTAAGGATTGCAGTTTTGTTATCCATTTGCCAGATTTCATAAAATGCGGCAATTGCTAACATGATTTGGACAGACTTTAAGCATCGATACGAGTGAGAAAATCTCATCGTAGTCAACACCTTGAACTTTGTCAAAAACCTTTTTCGACAAGTCTAGCTTTGTAGATAGTAACACTACTATCAGCGTCTGTCTTCCTCTTAAAATCCATTTAATCACAATGGCTTGCCGATCATCGGGAAAGTCAACCAAAGTCCATACTTTGTTCTCATACATGGATCCCATCTCAGATTTCATGGCCTCAAGCCATTTTGTGGAATCTGGGCTCACCATCGCTTCTTCATAGTTCGTAGGTTCATCATGATCTAGTAGCATGACTTCCAGAACAGGATTGCCGTACCACTCTGGTGCAGATCTTACTCTGGTTTACCTACGAGATTCGGTAGTAACTTGATCTGAAGTTACATGATCATCATCATTAGCTTCCTCACTAATTGGTGTAGTAGTCACAGGAACAGATTTCTGTGATGAACTACTTTCCAATAAAGGAGAAGGTACAATTACCTTATCAAGTTCTACTTTCCTCCCACTCACTTCTTTCGAGAGAAACTCCTTCTCTAGAAAGGATCCATTCTTAGCAACGGATGTCTTGCCTTCGGATCTGTGATAGAATGTGTACCCAACTTTCTCCTTTGGGTATACTATGAAGACACATTTCTCCGATTTGGGTTTGAGCTAATCAGGATGAAACTTTTTCACGTAAGCATCGCAACCCCAAACTTTAAGAAACGACAACTTTGGTTTCTTGCCAAACCACGGTTCATATTGTGTCGTCTCAACGGACTTAGGTGGTGCCCCTTTTTAACGTGAATGCAGCTGTCTTTAATGCATGACCCCAAAACGATAGTGGTAAATCGGTAAGAAACATCATAGATTGTACAATATCCAATAAAGTATGGTTATGACGTTCGGACACACCATTACGCTGTGGTGTTCCGGGTGGCGTGAGTTGCAAAACTATTTCGCATTGTTTCAAATGTAGACCAAACTCGTAACTCAAATATTCTCCTCCACGATCAGATCGTAGAAATTTTATTTTCTTGTTACGATGATTTTCAACTTCACTCTGAAATTCTTTGAACTTTTCAAACGTTTCAGACTTATGTTTCATTAAGTAGATATGACCATAACTGCTCAAATCATCTGTGAAGGTCAGAAAATAATGATACTTGCCGCGAGCCTCAACACTCATCGGATCGCATACATCAGTATGTATTATTTCCAATAAGTCAGTTGCTCGCTCTATTGTTCCGGAGAACGGAGTCTTTAGTCATCTTTCCCATAAGGCATGGTTCGCAAGCATCAAGTGATTCATAATCAAGTGATTCCTAAATCCCATCAGCATGGAGTTTCTTCATGCGCTTTACACCAATATGACCTAAACTGCAGTGCCACAAATAAGTTGCACTATCATTATTAACTTTGCATCTTTTGGTTTCAATATTATGAATATGTGTATCACTACGATCGAGATCCAACGAACCATTTTCATTGGGTGTGTAACCATATAAGGTTTTATTCATGTAAACAGAACAACAATTTATTCTCTTACTTAAATGAATAACCATATTGCAATAAACATGATCAAATCATATTCATGCTCAATGCAAACACCAAATAACACTTATTTAGTTTCAACACTAATCCCGAAAGTATAGGGAGTGTGCGATGATGATCATATCAATCTTGGAACTACTTCCAACACACATCGTCACCTCGCCTTTTTACTATTTTCTGTTTATTTTGCAACTCCCGTTTCGAGTTACTACTCTTAGCAACTGAACTAGTATCAAAATGTCGAGGAGTTGCTATAAACACTAGTAAAGTACACATCAATAACATGTATATCCAATATACCTTTGTTCACTTTTGCCATCCTTCTTATCCGCCAAATACTTGGGGCAGTTCCACTTCCAGTGACTAGTCGCTTTGCAGTAGAAACACTTAGTCTCAGGCTTAGGACCAGACTTGGGCTTCTTCACTTGAGCAGCAACTTGCTTGCCGTTCTTCTTGAAGTTCCACTTCTTCCCTTTGCCCTTTTCTTGAAACTAGTGGTCTTGTCAACCATCAACACTTGATGCTTTTCTTGATTTCTACCTTCATCGATTTCAGCATCACGAAGAGCATGGGAATCGTTTTCGTCATCCCTTGCATACTATAGTTCATCAGGAAGTTCTACTAACTTGGTGATGGTGACTAGAGAATTCTGTCAATCACTATCTTATCTGGAAGATTAACTCCCACTTGATTCAAGCGATTGTAGTACCCAGACAATCTGAGCACATGCTCACTAGTTGAGCGATTCTCCTCCATCTTTCAGCTATAGAACTTGTTGGAGAGTTCATATCTCTCAACTTGGGTATTTGCTTGAAATATTAACTTCAACTCCTGGAACATCTCATATGGTCCATGACGTTCAAAACCTTTTTGAAGTCCCGATTCTAAGTCGTTAAGCATGGTGCACTAAACTATCAAGTAGTCATCACATTGAGCTAGCTAAACGTTCATAACGTCTGCATCTGCTCCTACAATAGGTCTGTCACCTAATGGAGCATCAAGGACATAATTCTTCTGTGCAACAATGAGGATAAACCTTAGATCACAGATCCAATCCGCATCATTGCTACTAACATCTTTCAACACAGTTTTCTCTAGGAACATATCAAAATAAACATATGAAAGCAATAACGCGAGCTATTGATCTACAACATAATTTGCAAAATACTACCAGGACTAAGTTCATGATAAATTTAAGTTCAATTAATCATATTACTTAAGAACTCACACTTAGAAAGACATCCCTCTAATCCTCTAAGTGATCACGTGATCCAAATCAACTAAACCATAACCGATCATCACGTGAAATGGAGTAGCTTTCAATGGTGAACATCATTATGTTGATCATATCTACTATATGATTCACGCTCGACCTTTCGGTCTCTGTGTTCCGAGGCCATATCTGCATATGCTAGGCTCGTCAAGTTTAACCTGAGTATTCTGCATGTGCAAAACTAGCTTGCACCCATTGTAGATGGACGTTGAGCTTATCACACCCGATCATCACGTGGTGTCTGGGCACGACGAACTTTGGCAATGGTGCATACTTAGGGAGAACACTTCTTGATAATTTAGTGAGAGATCATCTTAAAATGCTACCGTCAATCAAAGCAAGATAAGATGCATAAAAGATAAACATCACATGCAATCAATATAAGTGATATGATATGGCCATCATCATCTTGTGCTTGTGATCTCCATCTCCGAAGCACCGTCATGATCACCATCGTCACCGGCGCGACACCTTGATCTCCATCGTAGCATCGTTGTCGTCTCGCCAATCTTATGCCTCTACGACTATCGCTACCGCTTAGTGATAAAGTAAAGCATTACAGGGCGATTGCATTGCATACAATAAAGCGACAACCATATGGCTCCTGCCAGTTGCCGATAACTCGGTTACAAAACATCATCATCTCATACAATAAAATATAGCATCACGTCTTGACCATATCACATCACAACATGCCCTGCAAAAACAAGTTAGACGTCCTCTACTTTGTTGTTGCAAATTTTACGTGGCTGCTACGGGCTTAGCAAGAACTGTTCTTACCTACGCATCAAAACCACAACGATAGTTTGTCAAGTTGGTGCTGTTTTAACCTTCGCAAGGACCGGGCGTAGCCACACTCGGTTCAACTAAAGTTGGAGAAACTGACACCCGCTAGCCACCTGTGTGCAAAGCACGTCGGTAGAACCAGTCTCGCGTAAGCGTACGCGTAATGTCGGTCCGTGCCGCTTCATCCAACAATACCGCCGAACCAAAGTATGACATGCTGGTAAGCAGTATGACTTATATCGCCCACAACTCACTTGTGTTCTACTCGTGCATATAACATCAACGCATAAAACCTAGGCTCGGATGCCACTGTTGGGGAGCGTAGTAATTTCAAAAAAATTCCTACGCACACGCAAGATCATGGTGATGGCATAGCAATGAGAGGGGAGAGTGTTGTCTACGTACCCTCATAGACCGTTAAGCGGAAGCGTTATGACAACGCGGTTGATGTAGTCGTACGTCTTCACGATCCGACCGATCCAAGCACCGAACGTACGGCACCTCCGAGTTCAGCACACGTTCAGCTCGATGACGTTCCCCGGGCTCCAATCCAGCAAAGTGTCGGGGATGAGTTCCGTCAGCACGATGGCATGGTGATGATGATGATGTTCTACCGGCGGAGGGCTTCGCCTAAACTCCGCGATGATATAACCGAGGTGGAATATGGTGGAGGGGGCACCGCACACGGCTAAGGAACGATCCGTAGATCAACTTGTGTGTCTCTAGGGTTCCCCCCCCCCGCCCCCGTATATAAAGGAGCAAGGGGGGAGGCCGGCCGGCCCTTGTGGGCGCGCCAAGGAGGAGGAGTCCTCCTCCTAGTAGGAGTAGGACTCCCCCTTTCCTACTCCTACTAGGAGGAGGAAAGGAAGGGGGAGAGGGGGAAGGAAAGAGGGGGCCGCCCCCCCTCCTAGTCCAATTCGGACCAGAGGGAGAGGGGGCGCGCGGCCCACCCTGGCCGCCCCTCTCTCTTTCCACTAAGGCCCATGTGGCCCATTAACTCTCCCGGGGGGTTCCGGTAACCCTCTGGCACTCTGGTTTTCTCCGAAATCACCCGGAACACTTCCGGTCTACGAATATAGTCGTCCAATATATCAATCTTTATGTCTCGACCATTTCAAGACTCCTCGTCATGTCCGTGATCACATCCGGGACTCCAAACAAACTTCGGTACATCAAAACTTATAAACTCATAATAAAACTGTCATCGTAACGTTAAGCATGCGGAACCTACGGGTTCGAGAACTATGTAGACATGACCTAGAACTATTCTTGGTCAACAACCAATAGTGGAACCTGGATGGTCATATTGGTTCCTAGATATTCTACGAAGATCTTTATCGGTCAAACCGCATAACAACATACGTTGTTCCCTTTGTCATCGGTATGTTACTTGCCCGAGATTCGATCGTCGGTATCCAATACCTAGTTCAATCTCGTTACCGGCAAGTCTCTTTACTCGTTCCGTAATACATCATTTCGTAACTAACTCATTAGTTACAATGCTTGCAAGGCTTAAGTGATGAGTATTACCAAGAGGGCCCAGAGATACCTCTCCGACAATCGGAGTGACAAAACCTAATCTTGAATTATGCCAACTCAACATGTACCTTTTGGAGAAACCTGTAGAGCACCTTTATAATCACCCAGTTACGTTGTGAAGTTTGGTAGCACACAGAGTGTTCCTCTGGTAAACGGGAGTTGCACAATCTCATAGTTGTAGGAACTTTGTATAAGTCATGAAGAAAGCAATAGCAACATACTAAACGATCAAGTGCTAGGCTAACGGAATGGGTCAAGTCAATCTCATCATTCTCCTAATGATGTGATCCCGTTAATCAAATGACAACTCATGTCTATGGCTAGGAAACTTAACCATCTTTGATTCAACGAGCTAGTCAAGTAGAGGCATACTAGTGACACTATGTTTGTCTATGTATTCACACATGTATTATGTTTCCAGTTAATACAATTCTAGCATGAATAATAAACATTTATCATGATATAAGGAAATAAATAATAACTTTATTATTGCCTCTAGGGCATATTTCCTTCAGCCTCGGCACTCCACGCCTGCGCTTGCCCCCTTAGCACCAAAGGGGAAACGAGGACACTGTGCACGCTGGCTTCGGCCTGGCGCCCACCTGGCCTTGGTCGTCATGGCTTGTGTCACGGGAACCTCTCGAGGTACCCCTTGCCTTGATCTCTCCGCCTCCTCGTGAGCCTGGCTGGTGAGGCTGCCCCTGAGGAGGCCTTGTGTCGTCCTCCCTGCGAGGCTTGGCCCCTCGCGAGGGTCTTGAGCGTTGATTGATGAATACAGGCCGTATTGGGCCGCTGGTGGAACCACGCCGCCGGCCGCAGGCAGGCAAGTCTAGGGACCCCCGTTCCCAGAACACCGACATGCATGACCATAAAATATATTACTCATATAAATTGAACAACCATTATTCTCTAACTTAAATGAATAACCATCTACCAATAAACAAGATCCAGATATAATGTTCATGCTCAATGCTGGCACCAAATATTAATTATTGAGGTCTAAAACTAATCCTGGAGGTAGATGTAGAGGTAGCATGCCGACAGCGATCACATCGACCTTGCAACCATTCTCGCCGCGCATCGTCACCTCGTCCTTGGCCAATCTTTGTTTATTCTGCAGCTCCTATTTCGAGTTACAAATATGAGCAACCGAACCAGTATCAAATACCCAGGTGCTACTACGAGCATTAGTAAGGAACACATCAATAACATGTGTATGAAATATACCTTTGTTCACTTTGCCATCCTTCTTATCCGCCAAGTATATATTTGGGGCACTTCCGCTTCCGGTGACCATTTCCTTTGTAGTAGAAGCACTTAGTTTTAGTCTTGGGTCCAACTTTGGGCTTCTTCACAGGGGCGGCAACTTTGTTGCCATTATTCTTGAAGCTCCCTTTCTTTCCCTTGCCCCCTTTTTTGAAACTACTGGTCTTGTTAACCATCAACACTTGATGCTCCTTCTTGATTTCTACCTCCGCCGATTTCAGCATCGCGAAGAGCTCGGGAATCATTCGCCATCCCTTGCATATTATAGTCCATCACGAAGCCTTTGTAGCACGGTGGCAGTGACTAAAGAACTCTGTCAATAACACTCTCAACTGGAAGATCAATTCCTAGCTGAGTCAAGTGGTTACGATACCCAGACATTTTGAGTATGTGTTCACTGACAGAACAAATGTGATATGAAATTGGCAAACATATGTTCGACATGAAATGTGAATTTGTGTAATACTGGAATTATTAATTGTAAACTAATAAACCTGCTAAATGGGTCATGGAACTTTGCAAACAGTTCTAGAAGTAAAAGCACTTGTGATGGATAGCCCAATGCCACAGAATTTTCTTCATCAAATCGTGTGTGATGTAGTTGATAAAACAAAACGGTTAATCAAGGCAGAGGTGTGTGATAGTTACACCTATCACACATGAGCCTATACATAGACCTGTGTGGGATGTACATACGAATAGAAACGTTTTCCCTGAATTGACTATATGGGATGTACATACAAATGGAAATGTTTTCCCAGGATTGACTGTGTGGGAAGTACATACGAACGGAAATGTTTTCCCTAGATTGACTGTGTGGGATGTACATAAGAACGGAAATGTACTCCTTGGATTGACTGTATGTGATATACATACGAACATAAATGTTTTTCTTGGATTCATCGTGTAGGATGTACATACGAACGGAAACAATCGGGTTTCGATGCCTCGCTCGGTCGCACACGAGCTCATTTTGCCCCAACCTATGTGCCAGGAGGGCCTATCCCTGACGGTTTCTGGGTCGTGTGGGAAGGACCCCCTATCACCCACACTCACTTGGCGATGGTTCCAAATGTCATCGTGGAAAGGGGTTAAAAATCATTTGTATAGCACCGACACATACCAGTGTTCTTTGAACTTTTAAAATGTTTTCAGATTTGTGTTTCATTAAGTAGATATACCCGTATCTTCTCAAATCATTTGTGAATGTTAGAAAATAACGTTACCCGCCGAGTGCCTCAACACTCACTGGACCGCATACATCGGTATGTATTATTTTCAATAAGTCTTTGGCTCGCTCCATTGTTCCGAAGAACAGAGTTTTAGTCATCTTGCCCATGTGGCACAGTTCGCAAGTATCAGATGGTTCATAATCAAGTGATTCCAAAAGTCCATCTGCATGGAGTTTCTTCATGCGCTTTACATCGATATGACCTAAACGGCAGTGCCACAAATACGTTGCACTATAATTATCAACTTTGCATCTTTTGGCATCAATATTATGAATATGTGCATCACTATAATCGAGATTTAAAAGAAATAGACCACTCTTCAAGGGTGCATGACCATAAAAGATATTACTCATATAAATAGAACAAACTTTGATTTAAATGAATAACCATCTCGCACTAAACAAGATCCAGATATAATGTTCATGCTCAATGCTAGCACCAAATAACAATTATTCTGGTCTAAAACTAATCCCGAAGGTAGATGTAGAGGTAGTGTCGTGGAATAGTCACGGCAGATGTCCTCGTGAAAGGACTTAGTCGTGGAGCCATCGCAGTTTGTTAGCTTAAAGGGGTGAAACGGGACAAAGGACACATGAGTTTATACTGGTTCGGCCCCTTGCGGTGAAGGTAAAGGCCTAATCCAGTTTGAGGTGGTATTGATTACGTCTCAATTACCAGGGAGCGAATACGCTTGACCTAGCTTTCAATCTCTTGTTTTTTTTGCCCTCAACCACTGCCGGGTCGTCCATTTATATACACAGGTTGACGCCCAGCGGCTCACGGAGTCCCGGCCGGCTCATAGACAACGTGTCCGGCTCGGTGACTAACTATATATACCTTGCAATACAAGTCTTACACATATGGCGGTTTATTCCTACGGGCCTTAAGTCGCCCTTGGGCCTTAGGCCCTTGCCTGTTAAACTGCCATCTTCGATATCCTCGTGGGCTTTATATCTTGAGTCGCCATAGGTATAACCCGGCCCCTCCTAGGCGGGTCATACTAATAGTTATATCCCCAACGTTAGGCCCCAGGTTGATTTGAACTAGTTCATGTCAATCTTCAACACTTAGAAAAAATCTTCCCTTCTTCATTTGTACGAGAATTCATAACCCGCCATGACGTCATCTCCTGGACTTGTGGTAACCCGCCATGACGTCACATGTCATTAATTTACATAATATGCAATATATCTTAGCGGATCCTTATTTTTAATAACCGTCTCGAGAATCGAGGTGCCCGAGTAGCTGGATAACCATGTTGTTGGCCTCCTCATTTTTCGCGCCCACTTGTTAACTTTTTCCTTATAAATAGGGTTGAACCTCCCTTATGTCATTCTCCTTCTCTTTCTCATCTTCCTCCTCTCGCGACTCCTCTGCCACTCGAGCTTCACCGCCGCCACGAATCACACCGTCCTCTTCATCCCCGGCCGCTGCATCAACTTGAACGGGACCAAAGAACGCCAGCGCCCCACCGCGATCTCATCTGCATCTGTAAGTGTTCCCCCTTCTATGCTCTAGATCCGCATTAGGGTTCCTGTAGTTCATAGAGTTCTTCATAGTTCTTAGCCCTCCATCTTCACCCCTAGTATCCTTTGATCTGAAGATAGCATATAACTTGTGCGGTAGAAGTTTTGCCCTTGCTTTTAATATCAGCAAACCCTTTTTCCTTCATAAAAGATCTCCTCAGCACCTATGAACTCCCTTACACTATTTTTAGGTTTTAGATATTTCTGCATTTTCTGAACTGCTACTGATCCAACATTATAATTTCAGTCTGTGAAACCTGTTTGTCCAGTACTTAGAAAATTTTTCTTCTTAATAGATCAACCTAGTCATGGCGACTTATGTCACCGGTTGTAGTTAGATTCAACACTTTAGGAAGCTTCACTCTTTGATGGATATCCATCTATTCATGGCGGCTTACATAACTTGCTGTAGCTAGTCATATACCATTAGGCCCCTTTTTAAGCCACCGTTCTGAATATGTGTTATAGTGATCTTCCTCCGGCTTAATTTAAACCAACAAACTTGTTCTTTTCCTTTTCAGGCTTCTTTCTTCACAATGGCCCCGAAGACAGCCACTTTCTATAACTGGGTTCCCTCCATTGTCACTGAGAACACACTCCAGGACTTTGTGAAAACCGACTATTTACCAAAGAAGACTGTCATGCGCTATCGTGCCCCCAAGCCGGAAGAGGAGAAACCTCAGCCAAAGGATGATGAAGTCATTGTCTTTACTGATCACATGGACCGGGACTTCTCACGCCCGACTCTAAATTCTTCCGGGATGTTCTGCACTTTTTTAATCTTCATCCTCAAGACATTGGACCTAATTCTGTGTCAAACAGATGCAATTTCCAAGTGTTCTGTGAGGTGTACCTTCAAGAGGAGCCCAGTGTGGAACTGTTCAGAGAATACTTTTGTTTGAACCGCCAAAATGAGTACTCAAATGGACCCAGCCTGGAACTTGGTGGAATCTCAATTCACAAAGAAGAGATGCTATCTTCCCTTATGCCCGCCTGCCGAGTCATCCCAAGGATTGGAATCAGACATGGTTCTATTGCAAGCATACTTTTCTGGCTGATGAAAACCGACTGCCCAGCTTTCGCGCCCTGCACCTTGACTCAAAACATCCTCTCCCTGACAAGCTGACAGCCGCTGAATGCAAAAAACTCGCCCCCACCATAAACAAGGTCAAGGCTCTGTTGGGAAACAGCTTAACTGGTATTGACTTGGTTTGATGCTGGGTTGCATGGCGGGTCATTCCCTTGAGTCGCCTTACTGGCTTAATGTGCACCTACACGGGTGGCAAAAAGGATCCACTGCACCATAGCTCCGAGGATTTAACCGACGACGCTATCAACAAAATGACAAAGTCCCTTCTGCATGAAAGCCCGGTAGACTGCAGCAATGTGGGCCTAGGCCCTTTCTGCACATCTAACCCGGCACCAAAAGTAAGTCTTTATATTACTTACTTTACCTTCATCCTTGAATAGTTTGTTTAACTCAACTTTGATGACTTTTATAGGCTAATGATGAATTTTGGAAGAAGGAATATGACCATGAGGCGGCCAAAAGGGCCAGGAAAGCCAAGAAATCCGCCAAGAAAACCGCCAAGAAAAAGGGAAAGAAATCGAGTACTTCTGAGCTGTTTGAACAGGACGACAACTTTGAGTCAGAGGTAGCCCTTGATTCCATTGGCTCCTTTTTCAATCATCTTATTGACATTGATTATCATCAGGATGACACTGGGGCTAGTGAAGCAATCCAGGAAGAGGTAACTATCCTTTCCTCCGACTCAGAGCCCTTGCTAAGACAGAAAATTCAAAGAGTAACCCGAAAAGTAAGTTTTTCACACCCCTTAGCTCATCTGGATCCTCACTTTCTTTTGAAGCAACAGCAGCATCAAAACCGGCGACAGACTCGGACTACCAGAGATGAGGAATTATCCTCCGGCTTATCGAACACTCCAAAGAAACGTCGAAATGAGGTCATCCTTGGTTTAAACTCTTTTTATCCTCTAGCGGGTCTCATCCGCCAACCACTTAATTCTTCCGACTCAAATTATCAGGAAATGTCTCGTTCCTCTTCCGCGACTCATCTCAGTCTCATCTGCCGGCTTTCAAGACTACCCCCAGGTAATGACAATTACTTATTTGCTCTTATGCTCCTTAATACTTATACTGACCTCTCACGACCAATGCAGTGGAAAATCCAAGCCTAGGAAAAAGACAAAAGTGACTAAGCCGGCCGAAGACCCGGAAGTCAATGAGCCGGAGCAGCAAATTCCAGCTCTTGAGACTTCCGCTCCTCAATCGTCAGAGCTGGTTCTTGATGTTCCACCAGTGACTTCAGACCCTCCCATCGATCAAGCAAACGATGGCCCTTTGACTACTGAAGCATCAAGTCTAGTAGAAACGGCTGAGACACATGATGATGATGTGGCAATTACCAACACCGGCTTTAGAGAGCCAGACAGGTCTACCATCTTAGCCAAACATTCTGCCAAGGAGGAATACATTGAATAGCGAAAAGTGAGATTTGATGTCGCCAACTACTCCCAATTGAGCATTGGTGAAGTATATTCTGGCTACCTCAATCAAATGCACTCGAGCTATGATCTTGAAGTTGAGATGGTAAAGCAGCTGCATCAGAAATTTGAGGTATGAATTCCTTTTTTAATGAATTATACACATCTTGTTAGCCCCCAAGGGCCGGTTTATTCAGCATGAATGAGCCGGTCCTTCTCGTTGTTACTTATGAATCTAAAGCTTAGTTGTGTAGTCCCCATGAGCCGATTGTGTTTGTTTACAGCACATCTGGGTCGTCATAGGATCACCAGAAAAATAAAAGCAATATGCATTAGTCCCCAAGTGCCAAGTACTCTTGCTTGCAAAGTGCTTGTGACTTTAATCACCTGAGCTGTTTGGATAAACAACTTTTTGGCAGGCATTAGCCCCCAAGTGCCAAGTATTATTTCTTGCAAAATGCTTGGGACTTCCTTGTTATGACTCATAATTTTGAACCAGAATATGCACAGGACACCATTGCTCAACTTGAATCTCAATTAGCTAACGTGAAAACCCGGCTGGAGATGCAAGAGTCTGAGACCCGGAAGGCCGACTCAAAATTCCAGTTTAGCGTGGCTAAAATGGAGAAACTAAAAACCAGCTTTGAAGTTGAAAGAAGATCTTGGGCTGAAGAGAAAACTGCCTTGACACAGCGGGCTGAGAAGGCGGAGGCGGCTCTTCAGGAAGCAACCATTGAACTTACCGGTTTAAAACGCCATGTGTCTCAGATGGTTTCTGCTATCTTTGGTAAGTCGCCTCACTGGTATATATTGTGAATTTCTTTCTTGATGATATAAACCTCCTCTAACCCATCCATGATTATTATGCAGGCCCAGGATTACCAATCTTAACCAAGATATGCTTGTGAAGTTGAAGGTGGTTACACACTTGTTGAGCAGCTCTATACTGGGGCTCAACGCGCATTGGCTACAATTTCTCCATCCAACCAAGCACCTACACTCTTAGTTGAGGTCTTGAGGAAACTTTCTGTGCTGCCTGAAAGGTTTAATGATATGAAGGGATCATCTGCAAGAGCTGGCGTTATAACAGCCTTGAGCCGGGCCAAAGAATGGCTACCAGAGCTAGACCCGGCCGATATATCAACCGGGTATCCAAGTTTGAAAGAGGATGGCACTCCTTTTGATAAAAAGGACTTTGCCGCGTGCGTGAAAGAGATACGTCCCCTTGCCAGTCTGATTGCTAATGAATTAGATCTTTCAAAATATCAGCCGGCTTATGACAGGGAAAATCAAAAACTGCCTACACCGGCTTATAAAGTGACTGATCTGATTCCCCCAATCCGTAAGCACACTTTTGCTCCTAAAGTTAACCCGTCTGAGCTTATTGACGATGAATCTGAATTCCAAGCCTTGAGTGGCATTGACTGGTTATCACCAACCTTCACGGAAGCAGAGCCGGACAAAGAAGCGGAGAAGGATGATCCAGAAGCTTCAAGCCATGAAAGCCAAGAAGATTAATCCGCTAGGTGGTTCACATGTGTGATCTTCTGAAAAACACTTAACCATTTTGGCTCCTTGAATCATGTAATAGGCTAGAAAAAAAACTTTGCTCTGCCGTGCCATCGTGCATGTTTAATGTTTTTCCCAACGTTGTTTAAGCTGCCACTTGATAAATATCCTTTGACACTTATCATGACAGTTGATTTGTGCCGATGAAACTTAGGTTTAACTTGCACACAAGTAAATCACAAGATCCTGCCGGTTTATCGCGGGGCGGGTCATAATACCTATATAAAGCCACTGATGTTTGTAAACAGTTGACAGACAGGGCTGGTTTAGTCATAATTAAGTGTAATCATAACAAAAAATATCGTACCTGTGATATTGAGTTGTACTGCCGGCTTATGATTCCTGTGCAGTAAGGGTGATAACCCAAAACTTAGAAGCCAATACTTCCAAGTATTTAATATAGTCATATGCCGGTGACTTATCATCCAGAGCCAGGCCGGGTTAATAGAAACCACAAATATGCTTCCAACATGAGCTTGGAAAGTTGAGGCTATATGGCCTGAACCACTTAAACCATATGTCAAGAAACCATCAAGATGAACCGAAAAAATGTTCAAAAACTCAAGCCAAAAAGAGAAAAACGAGGCTATGCTTCGAATACAAGCAGGAAGCCGGACAAAAATGGCTATGATTCAAATACGAGCAGGAAGCCGGACCAAAAGGGTTAATGTCTATGATTCGAATACGATCGGGAAGCCCCCAAGTGGTTTGTGGCATTGCGCCGATCAAAGGGGTACCGACAGCTATGATTCAAATACGATCAGGAAGCCCCCCAGTGACCATAATAGTTAATGGCTATGATTCGAATACGATCAGGAAGCCAGACCAAAAGGGTTAATGGCATTCGAATACGATCATGAAGCCCCCAAGTGATCAAAATGATTAATGGCTATGATTTGAATACGATCAGGAAGCCAGACCAAAAAGGGTAGGCTATGATTCGAATACGATCATGAAGCCCCCCAAGTGGTCATGAAATTATGATGAAAAAAGACTCATTATTCTTAAAGATGAAACGACAAAGGCCCTGCCTTATCAAGGATGCCGACTTTTTAATAATAATCATAATATATACATCGTCAAAATATGTACATCATAAGAGCCGGTGGCTCAAGTGTAGTAAGGCCGAAGATGAGCAATATTCCACGGCCGGCGGGTCTCCTCCTCCGACTTACGTGAGTCCTTGTGCTCTCGAATATCGATAAGGCAGTATGACCCATTTTTCAAGTTCTTGCTGACCACAAAGGGTCCTTCCCAAGGTGGGGATAACTTGTGCACATCAGTTTGATCCTGGATGAGCCAGAGCACCAAATCACCTTCTTGAAAGGTTCTGGAATTAACCCGGCGGCTATGGTAACGACGCAGATCTTGTTGGTAAATCGCTGCGAGCTGCCGCAAGGTCATGCTTCTCATCTAACAGGTCAAGTGCATCCTGACGTCCTTGTTCATTATCAGCTTCAACATAAGCCGCCACACGGGGCGAGTCGTGACGGATGTCACTAGGGAGAACCGCCTCTGCTCCGTAAACCATGAAGAAAGGCGTGTAACCCGTAGATCTGTTGGGGGTAGTATTGATACTCCATAGAATGGAAGGTAACTCCTCCACCCAACAACCCGACGTCCTCTGCAAAGGAACCAGAAGTCGGGGCTTGATGCCTCTCAAAATTTCTTGATTGACTCTTTTGGCTTGACCATTGGATTGAGGATGAGCCACTGATGATACATCAAGTCGAATATGCTCACGTTGACAAAATTCTTCCATAGCACCCTTGGACAAATTAGTGCCATTATCAGTTATAATGTTGTGGGGAAAACCAAAGTGAAAAATCACCTTTTTGAGGAATTGAACCGCCATTGCTGCGTACACTTACTGACCGGCTCTGGCTCAACCCACTTTGTGAATTTGTCAACCACCACCAAGAGGTGGGTCTTTTTATCCTTGGACCTTTTAAAAGGCACAACCATATCAAGCCCCCAAACTGCAAATGGCCAAGTGATTGGAATCATCCTCAATTCTTGAGCCGGCACGTGACCTCACCATGAAAATTTCTGACAACCATCACATTTACTAACCAAATCCTCAGCATCAGCATGAGCCGTCAGCCAATAAAACCCATGACGAAAAGCTTTAGCCACAAGAGACTTTGAGCCGACATGATGATCACAATCTCCTTCATGGATCTCACGAAGAATCTCACGGCCTTCCTCAGGGGAAACACAATGCTGAAACGCCCCAGTGACACTGTGGTGGTGTAACTCGCCATTGGCAATCGTCATGGACTTAGACCGCCGGGTTATCTGCCTAGCCAAAGTTTCATCCTCAGGTAACTCACCCCAGGTCATATAAGCCAAATATGGGACTGTCCAATCTGGGATAGCGTAAAGAGCCGCCACCAATTGTGATTCCGGGTCAGGAATAGCCAGATCTTCCTCTGTAGGTGATACGTCCATTTTGCATCATGCTTTTATATCAATATTTATTGCATTATGCGATGTTATTACACATCATGTCACAATACTTATGGCTATTCTCTCTTATTTTACAAGGTTTATCATGAAGAGGGGGAATGCCGACAGCTAGGATTCTGGCTGGAAAAGGAGCAAATATTGGAAACCTATTCTGCACAGCTCCAAAAGTCCCGCAACTCCACGAAAGTTATTTTTGGATTTAATAAGAATTATTGGGCAAAGAAAGTACCAGAGGGGGCCCACACCCTGGCCAGGAGGGTGGGGGCGCCCCCCTACTAGGCGCGCCCCTATCTCCTGGGCCCCCTGGTGGCCCTCTGGTGCCCATCTTCTGCTATATGAAGTCTCTTATCCTGGAAAAAATCATAAGCAAGCTCACAGGACGAAACTCCGCCGCCACGAGGCAGAACCTTGGAGGAACCAATCTAGGGCTCCGGCCGAGCTGTTCTGCCGGGGAAACTTCCCTCTGGGAGGGGGAAATCATCACCATCGACATCACCAACGATCCTCTCATCGGGAGGGGTTCAATCTCCATCAACATCTTCACCAGCACCATCTCCTCTCAAAACTCTTGTTCATCTCTTGTATCCAATCTTGTATCAAAACCACAAATTGCTACCTGTGGGTTGCTAGTAGTGTTGATTACTCCTTGTAGTTGATGCTAATTGGTTTACTTGGTGGAAGATCATATGTTCAGATCCTTAATGCATATTAATACTCCTCTGATCATGAACATGAATATGCCTTGTGAGTAGTTACGTTTGTTCCTGAGGACATGGGTGAAGTCTTGCTATTAGTAGTCATGTGAATTAGGTATTTGTTCGATATTTTGATGAGATGTATGTTGTCTCTCCTCTAGTGGTGTTATGTGAACGTTGACTACATGACACTTCACCATTATTTGGGCCTAGAGGAAGGCATTGGGAAGTAATAAGTAGATGATGGGTTGCTAGAGTGATAGAAGCTTAAACCCTAGTTTATGTGTTGCTTCATAAGGGGCTGATTTGGATCCATATGTTTCATGCTATGGTTAGGTTTACCTTAATACTTATTTTGTAGTTGCGGATGCTTGCAATAGGGGTCAATCATAAGTGGGATGCTTGTCCAAGTAAGGGCAGTACCCAAGCACCGGTCCACCCACATATCAAATTATCAAAGTACCAAACGCGAATCATATGAGCGTGATGAAACTAGCTTGACGATAATTCCCATGTGTCCTCGGGAGCGCTTTTCTCATTATAAGAAATTGTCCAGGCTTGTCCTTTGCTTGAAAAAGGATTGGGCCACCTTGCTGCACCTTACTTACTTTCATTACTTTTTACCCGTTACAAATTATCTTATCACAAAACTATCTGTTACCTACAATTTCAGTGCTTGCAGAGAATAGCTTACTGAAAACAGCTTGTCATTTGCTTCTGCTCCTCGTTGGGTTCGACACTCTTACTTATCGAAAGTACTAAGATAGATCCCCCATACTTGTGGGTCATCAAGACTCTTTTTTGGCGCCGTTGCCGGGGAGTGAAGCGCCTTTGGTGAGTGGAACTTGGTAAGGAAACATTTATATAGTGTGCTGAAATTTTCTGTCACTTGTTACTATGGAAACTAATCCTTTGAGGGGCTTGTTCAGGGTATCTTCACCCCAACTAGAAGAGCAAAGAGTTGCTCCTCAACCTACTGAACCTACTGAAAATATTTACTTTGAGATTCCTTCGGGTATGATAGAGAAACTGTTAGCTAATCCCTTTGCAGGAGATGGAACATTGCATCCCGATTTACACCTTATCTTTGTGGATGAAGTTTGTGGATTATTTAAGCTTGCAGGTATTCCCGATGATGTTGTCAAAAGGAAGGTCTTCCCTTTTTATTTGAAGGGAGATGCATTGACATGGTATAGACTATGTGATGATACGAGATATTGGAACTATAAACGATTGAAGATGGAATTTCACCAGAAGTTCTATCCTATGCATCTTGTTCATCGTGATCATAATTACATATATAATTTCTGGCCTCGCGAAGGAGAAAGCATCGCTCAAACTTGGGGGAGGCTTAAGTCAATGTTATATTCATGCCCCAATCATGAGCTCTCAAGAGAAATGATTATTCAAAAAAAATGCTCAACTTTCTCTCAATGATCGCACCATGCTCGACACTTCCTGTGCTGGTTCTTATATGCTGAAGACTACTGAATTCAAGTGGGACTTATTGGAAAGAATTAAACGCAACTCTGAAGATTGGGGTTCCGACGATGGTAAGGAGTCAGGTATAACACCTAAGTTTGATTGTGTTAAATCTTTTATGGATACCGATGCATTTTCGTGGATTTAGCGCTAAATATGGACTTGACTCTGAGATAGTAGCTTCTTTCTGTGAATCTTTTGCTGCTCACATTGATCTCCCTAAGGAGAAGTGGTTTTAATATAATCCTCCCATTGAAGTAAAAGTAGTTGCACCTATTACAGTTGAAGAAAAGACTATCACTTATGATGATCCTATTGTTCCTACTACTTATGTTGAGAAACCACCTTTTCCTGTAGGATAAAGGATCATGCTAAAACTTCAACTGTTGTTCGTAAGATTAATACTAGAACATATACACCTCCTGAGAAAATTACAGTTTAACCTAGTGTTGCTATGGTTAAATATCTCTTGGACGATAATACAGATGGGCATGTTATTTATTTCTGTGGTGAAACTACTAATATTGTTAGACCAGATGCTAAGATACATAGGCTTGTTGTAGGCATGCCTATTATTTCTGTTAAAATAGGAGATCACTGTTATCATGGCTTATGTGATATGGGTGCTAGTGCTAGTGCAATATCTTTTTCCTTATATAATGAAATTATGCATGGTATTGCACCCACCGAGTTAGAAGATATTGATGTTACAATTAAGCTTGCCAATAGAGATTCCATTTCACCAGTTGAGATTGTTAGAGATGTTGAAGTCTTGTGTGGGAAGGTTAAATACCCTGCTGATTTCCTTGTTCTAGGTTCCCCACAAGATGACTTTTGTCCCATTATATTTGGTAGACCCTTCTTGAATACTTTTAATGCTAGGATCGATTGCGAAAAGGATGTTGTCACGATCGGCTTGGATGATATGACTCATGAGTTTAATTTTGCTAAATTTCATAGACAACCTCATGATAAAGATTTGTCTAGTAAGGATGAAATTATTGGTCTTGCTTCTATTGTCGTTCCTCCTACTGATCTGTTAGAACAATATTTGCTCCATGAAAATGATATGTTTATGAATGAAAGAAGGGAAATAGATAAAGTATTACTTCAACAGGGTCCTATTTTGAAACACAATTTGCCTGTTGAAATCCTAGGGGATCGCCCTCCACCCAAGGGTGGTCCTGTGTTTGAGCTAAAACCATTACCTGATAATCTTATGTATGCTTATCTAGATGAAAAGAAAATATATCCTGTTATTATTAGTGCTAACCTTTCAGAGCAAGAAGAGGAAAGATTATTGAAAACTCCGAAGAAGCATCGTGCTGCTATTGGATATACTTTGGATGATCTTAAGGGCATTAGTCCAACTCTATGCCAACATAAAATTAAATTGGACGGAGGTTCCAAACCAGTTAGAGATCATCAACGATGATTAAATCCTAAGATGAAAGAAGTGGTAATAAAGGAGATATTAAAGCTCCTTGAGGCAGGTATAATTTATCCCGTTGCTAATAGTGAATGGGTAAGCCCTGTCCATTGTGTTCCTAAAAAGGGAGGTATTACTGTTGTTCCTAATGATAAAGATGAATTGATTCCACAAAGAATTATTACAGGTTATAGGATGGTAATTGATTTCCGTAAATTAAATAAAGCTACTAAGAAAGATCATTACCCTTTACCTTTTATTGATCAAATGCTAGAAAGACTATCCAAACACACACATTTCTGCTTTCTAGATGGTTATTCTGGTTTCTCTCAAATACCCGTGTCAGCGGAAGATCAATCAAAAACCACTTTTACTTGCCCTTTCGGTACTTTTGCTTATAGACGTATGCTTTTTGGTTTATGCAATGCACCTGCTAGCTTTCAAAGATGCATGATGGATATATTCTCTGACTTTTGTGAAAATATTTGTGAGGTATTCATGGATGACTTCTCCGTTTATGGATCCTCTTTTGATGATTTCTTGAGCAACCTTGATCGAGTTTTGCAGAGATGTGAAGACACTAGTCTCGTCCTGAATTGGGAAAAGTGTCACTTTATGGTTAATGAAGGCATTGTCTTGGGGCATAAAATTTCTGAAAGAGGTATTGAAGTTGATAAAGCTAAAGTTGACGCTATTGAAAAGATGCCGTGTCCCAAGGACATTGAAGGTATAAGAAGTTTCCTTGGTCATGCCGGTTTTTATAGGAGGTTCATTAAGGAATTTTCTAAAATCTCTAGGCCTCTGATGAATTTATTACAAAAATATATTCCTTTTGTCTTTGATGATGTTTGTGTAGAAGCATTTGGAATACTTAAGAAAGCTTTGATCACTGCACATATTGTTCAGCCACCTGATTGGAATTTACCCTTTGAAATTATGTGTGATGCTAGTGATTATGTTGTAGGTGCTGTTCTAGGGCAGAGAGTTGATAAGAAACTAAATGTTATTCAATATGCTAGTAAAACTCTTGATACTACCCAAATAAATTAATCTACTACTGAAAAAGAATTCTTAGCAGTTGTATTTGCTTGTGATAAGTTCAGACCTTATATTGTTGACTCTAAAGTTATTGTTCACACTAATCATGTTGCTAGTAAATAACTTATGGAAAAGAAAGATGCTAAACCTAGACTTATTAGATGGGTTCCCTTTCTTCAAGAATTTGATTTGCATATTATTGATAGAAAGGGAGCTGAGAACCCCGTTGCAGACAACTTTTCTAGGCTAGAGAATGTTCTTGATGACCCACTACCTATTGATGATAGCTTTCCTGATGAACAATTAGCGGTCATTAATGCTTCTCGTACTGCTCCTTGTTATGTGATGTGTCTCCGTCGTATTTATAATTTTTGATTGTTCCATGCGAATATTATTCAACTTTTATATACTTTTGGCAACTTTTTATACTATTTTTTGGAACTAACATATTGATCAGTGCCCAGTGCCAGTTCCTGTTTGTTGCATGTTTTATGTTTCGTAGAAAACCAATATCAAACGGAATCCAAACAGGATAAAAACGGACGGAGAATTATTTTGGAATATTTGGGATTTTCCGGAGGAAGAATCAACGCGAAACAGTGGCTGAGGTGGCCACGAGACAGGGGGGGGCGCCCCCTACCCATGGGCGTGCCCTGGGCTCTCGTGGGCCACCCTTAAAGCGGTTGACGCCTTCTTTTGCCGCAAGAAAGCTAATTTTACAAGAAAAATCTAGGCGCAAGATTCACCGCAATCGGAGTTACGGATCTCCAGATATAAAGGAAACAGTGAAGGGGTAGAATTAGAGAATGCAGAAACAGAGAGATAGATGCAACCTCGGAGGGGCTCTCGCCCCTCCCAAGCCATGGGAGCCAAGGACCAGTGGGGAAACCCTTCTCCCATCTAGGGACAAGGTCAAGGAAGAAGAAGAAGAAGGGGGCCTCTCTCCCCCTTGCTTCCGGTGGCGTCGGAGCGCTGCCGAGGGCCATCATCATCACCGCGATCATCACCAACACCACCGTCATCTTCACCAACATCTCCATCATGTTCCCCCTTCTATATCCAGCGGTCCACTCTCCCGCAACCCGCTGTACCCTCTACTTGAACATGGTGCTTTATGCTTCATATTATTATCCAATGATGTGTTGTCATCCTATGATGTCTGAGTAGATTTTCGTTGTCCTATCGGTGATTGATGAATTGCTATGATTGGTTTGAGTTGCATGTTTTATTATTGGTGTTGTCCTATGGTTCCCTCCGTGTCGCGCAAGCGTGAGGGATTCCCGCTGTAGGGTGTTGCAATGCATTCATGATTCGCTTATAGTGGGTTGCGTGAGTGACTGAAACACAAACCCGAGTAAGGGGATTGTTGCGTATGGAATAAAGGGGACTTGATACTTTAATGCTATGGTTGGGTTTTACCTTAATGAATCTTTAGTAGTTGCGGATGCTTGCTAGAGTTCCAATCGTAAGTGCATATGATCCAATTAGAGAAAGTATGTTAGCTTATGCCTCTCCCTCAAATAGAATTGCAATAGTGATTACCGGTCTAGTAACATAGTCAATTGCTTAGGGACAATTTCACAATTCCTACCACCACTTTTCCACACTCGCTATATTTACTTTATTGCATCTTTATCTAAACAGCCCCTAGTTTATGTTTACGTGCTCTTTATTATCTTGCAAACCTATCCTATCACACCTACAAAGTACTTCTAGTTTCATACTTGTTCTAGGTAAAGCGAACGTCAAGCGTGCGTAGAGTTGTATCGGTGGTCGATAGAACTTGAGGGAATATTTATTCTACCTTTAGCTCCTCGTTGTGTTCGACACTCTTACTTATCGAAAACTGTTGCGATCCCCTACACTTGTGGGTTATCAAGACCTTTTTCTGGCGCCGTTGCCGGGGAGTCATAGCGTAGGGTGAATATTCTCGTGTGTGCTTGTTTCCTTTATCACTAAGTAATTTTTATTTGCTGTTCTTAGTTGTTCTTTATCTTTAGTTATGGATATGGAACACAAAATACCAAAAAAAATTAGATGTACTTCCTACTCATGTAGATGGGGTAACTCCTAAACCCCCCGATTCTCATTATGTGAAAGATATTATGTACTACTATGATAATCCTGAGAAAGCCCCATTCAACTTTATAATGAGAGACACGTTGGATCAACGTGAATACTTTAGGGATTATCGCTCGACACAAAAAGGGAAACTATTATGGGATCAATTTATTATGTTGCGTTGGTATGCCTGTAATCTATGCTTGAGATATGATATTACTTGTTGCTCTAGGATGGAGGCTCCACACCTCCCCTTTTCATGCAAATTTAACGATAATGAAACCTTAGCTTCCTATGCTAATGGTATATATGATTACTATGATGTGGAACAAATAGAAGAATTTGTTGCTTTTAAGGCTGCCTATGATATTGAAGCTTTGTTTGAAAAGTATGAAGCTTTTGATGATGATGGTTCTAGGCCAGAAAATCTTGCTATACTTGGATATTGCTATGAAAATTATGAATACAATTACTATATTAATGCTTTTATGAAGAAAGTCAACGCTGTCCAAGAAGAGACTAACATTTTGCAGGAAGCTATGGAAGAAGAAATTGATGAAACAGTGAGCTCATTGGATGAAAAAGATGATGAGGAGAGCGAAGAACAAAAGGAGGAAGAGCGGATTAGCTACCCGTGCCCACCTTCTAATGAGAGTAACCCTCCAACTCATACATTATTTAATTCCCCTTCGTGCTTACCGAAGGATGATTGCTATGATCCCTTGAATTTGTTTGAAATGTCCCTTTTTGATGATGCTTGCTATGCTTGTGGCCAAGATGCCAATATGAATTATGCTTATGGAGATGAACTTGCTATAGTTCCTTATGTTAAACATGAAATTGTTCCTATTGCACCCACGCATGATAGTCCTATTATCTTTTTGAATTCTCCCGACTACACCATATCGGAGAAGTTTGTGCTTATTAAGGATTATATTGATGGGTTGCCTTCTACCATTGCACATGATAATTTTGATAAATATAATATGCATGTGCTTGCTGCTCCTACTTGCAATTATTATGAGAGAGGAACTTTATCTCCACCTCTCTATGTTTCCAATACGATAGAATTGCAAGAAACTGTTTATACTATGCATCGGCCTTTACTTGGTGTGCATGAATTGTTCTTTTATGACATGCCGATGCATAGGAAGAGAGTTAGACTTCGTTGTTGCTTGATATATGTTACTTTGTGCTCACTACTGAATTTCAAATCATTGTTAATTAAAATTGGCTTTGATATACCTTGGGATCCGGGTGGATCCATTACTTGAGCACTATATGCCTAGCTTAATGGCTTTAAAGAAAGCGCTGCCAGGGAGACAACTCGAAAGTTTTAAGAGTCATTTATATCTGTTGAGTGCTTTTATATTGTTTAAAAACAATAAAAAATAAAGAGGGGAACCTAAAAACTTTTCAAAAAGGAAAGTGAAAGTGAGAGAGACAAGCATTGCTGAAGTGGGAGCTAGCCTTGAACTTTGTTCATGCTCACGGAAACTTTGTGAATCTTGATTATAGAAACTTTTCATCAAAAATAATTATCCCCTTGTACAATTCCATTGTATTTTAAAAATAATGTGCCAAGGTTTGCCTTTAGGATGTTTACAATGCTTGTTGGTTTGTACGGTGCATGACAGAAACTTTGGCTGTAGTGCACGATTTTACATTTTTAACTGGAAAGTCAAACGGTTCTGATTCCTTTTTCACTGTATTTATGTACAACTTGTTTATTTTTCCTAATTTAGGTAGAAATTTTGGGGTATCATAAGTATGGTGAATGTTCAGATTGCTACAGACTGTCCTGTTTTTGACAGATTCTGTTTTTGATGCATAGTTTGCTTGTTTTGATGAATCTATCAATTTATATTAGTGGATTAAGCCATGGAAAAGTTATATTATAGTAGACACAATGCAAAAACAAAATATGAATTGGTTTGCTACAGTACTTAGAGTGGTGATTTGTTTTATTATACTAACGGATCTTACCGAGTTTTCTGTTGAAGTTTTGTGTGGATGAAGTGTCTAAACGATGAGGTCTCGATATGAGGAAAAGGAAGAGAGGCAAGAGCTCAAGCTTGGGGATGCCCGAGGCACCCCAAGTAAATATTCAAGGAGACTCAAGCGTCTAAGCTCGGGGATGCCCCGGAAGGCATCCCCTCTTTCTTCAACAAGTATCGGTATGTTTTCGGATTCGTTTCGTTCGTGCATTATGTGCAAGTCTTGGAGCGTCTTTTGCACTTAGTTTTCATTTTTATTTTATGCACCATGCTGGTATGAGATAGTCCTTGGTTGATTTATGGAATGCTCATTGCACTTCACTTAAATATTTTGAGTATGGATTTATAGAATGCTTCATGTGCTTCACTTATATCATTTGAAGTTTGGATTGCCTGTTTCTCTTCACATAGAAAACCGCCATTTGTAGAATGCTCTTTTGCTTCACTTATATTTGTTAGAGCGTGGGCATATCTTTTGTAGAAAGAATTAAACTCTCTTGCTTCACTTATATCTATTTAGAGAGATGATAGGAATTGGTCAATCACATGGTTAGTCATAAAATCCTACATAAACATGTAGATCGCTGAATATGATATGTTTGATTCCTTGCAATAGTTTTGCAATATAAAGATGGTGATATTAGAGTCATGCTAGTGGGTGGTTGTGGATTGTAGAGACACTTGTGTTGAGGTTTGCAAGTCCCGTAGCATGCACGTATGGTAACCGTTGTGTGACAAATTTGAAGCATGGGGTGTTTCTTTGATTGTCTTCCTTATGAGTGGCAGTCGGGGACGAGGGATGGTCTTTTCCTACCAATCTATCCCCCTAGGGGCATGCGTAGTAGTACTTTGCTTCGAGGGCTAATAAACTTTTGCAATAAGTATATGAGTTCTTTATGACTAATGTGAGTCCATGGATTATACGCACTTTTACCTTTCCATCATTGCTAGCCTCTTCGGTACCGTGCATTGCCCTTTCTCACCTCGAGAGTTGGTGCAAACTTTGCTGGTGCATCCAAACCCCGTGATACGATACTGTAGGACCTTGAGAAGAGGTGTCTAGAGGGGGGGTGATTAGACACTAAGTACCAAAGTTGCAGTTTTTAAGTTTCTTTAAAGTTTAAGTGGAGTTTAGGCACAAATTTAACATTCACAACACATATCAAGAAAGCATGCAAAGAGTATATGAGCAGCGGAAAGTAAAGCATGCAACTTGCAAGAATGTAAAGGGAAGGGTTTGGAGGATTCAAACGCAATTGGAGACACGGATGTTTTTGGCGTGGTTCCGATAGGTGGTGCTATCGTACATCCACGTTGATGGAGACTTCAACCCACGAAGGGTAACGGTTGCGCGAGTCCACTGAGGGCTCCACCCACGAAGGGTCCACGAAGAAGCAACCTTGTCCATCCCACCATGGCTGTCGCCCACGAAGGACTTGCCTCACTAGCGGTAGATCTTCACGAAGTAGGTGATCTCCTTGCCCTTACAAACTCCTTGGTTCAACTCCACAATCTTGTCGGAGGCTCCCAAGTGACACCTAGCCAATCTAGGAGACACCACTCTCCAAGAAGTAACAAATGGTGCGTTGATGATGAACTCCTTGCTCTTGTGCTTCAAATGATAGTCTCCCCAGCACTCAACTCTCTCTCATAGGATTTGGATCTGGTGGAAAGAGGGTTTGAGTGGAAAACAACTTGGGGAAGGCTAGAGATCAAGATTCATATGGTAGGAATGGAATATCTTGGCCTCAACACATGAGTAGGTAGTTCTCTCTCAGAAATAGGATGCTGGAAGTGTAGGTTCAGTCTTATGGCTCTTTCCATGAATGAAGAGGAGGTGGAGGGGTATATATAGCCTCCACACAAAATCTAACCGTTACACACAATCTACCAAACTCGGTGGGACCGAATCGTTAAACTCGGTCAGACCGATTTAGCAAATAATGTGACCTTTAGGGTTTTCGGTGGGACCGGAATGCAAATCGGTGGGACTAATTCGGTTAGGGTTAGGGCATAACGTAATCTCGGTAAGACCGATTACACAAACTCGGTGGGACCAATTTTGGTAATAAGCTTTCCAGAGAGTTGGTCAGGCAAACTCGGTTTGACCGATTATCAAACTCGGTGGGACCGATTTTGATAATAAGTTAACCAGAGAGTTTGCATTGTAATCTCGGTAGTACCGATTGCTCAAACTCGGTGAGACCGATTTTGATAATGGACATACACAGAGAGATTACAATCCCATCTCGGTGAGACCGAGATCCCTATCGGTGAGACCGATTTGCCTAGGGTCTGAGGCAGTGGCTAAGACATCCAAACTCGGTGGCGCCGGATAGAAAGAATCAGTGGGGCCGAGTTTGACTTTAGGTTTAGGACATATGTGTGGAAGTGGGAAAGTAGTTGAGGGTATTTGGAGCATATCACTAAGCACTTGAAGCAAGAGGCTCATTAAGCAACACCTCATCCCTCCTTGATAGTATTGGCTTTTCCTATAGACTCAATGTGATCTTGGATCACTGAAATGTAAAATGAAGAGTCTTGAGCTTGAAGCTTGAGCCAATCCTTTGTCCTTAGCATCTTGAAGGAGTTCCCACATCCTTTAGTCCATGCCACTCCATTGTTGAACTTATCTGAAACATACTAGATAAAAGTGTTAGTCCAACAAGAGATATGTTGTCATTAATTACCAAAACCACCTAGGGAGCACTTGTGCTTTCAATCTCCCCCTTTTTGGTAATTGATGGCAACATACATCAAAGCTTTAGATAAAGATATAAAGAATAGCAAGTAAAGCTTTGGAAAGACATGTAACAAGCATAGGCTCCCCCTACATGTATGCAATCATGTGAATATGAAATATAGAAGCATGTGATAGCATAACCATGATAGAGCAGGCAATGTGTTACATGTATCTTGGCTATATGCATCAGAGCAAAAAGTATTAAAGAGAATACCTTCATGCCCATGATTCCTTCTTGCAAACAGTATGTACATCAGCAAGAATTCCTCATACACATGATTGTGATGCATATACTTACCTTGTGGTCTTGAGTTGGCTTAGGATGGAATGAACCTGTGAAAACAAGGTTAGATAACACAGATGCATCTACTAGCCAGAGCAAACAGAAGAAACCACAAGAATACCAAGACTGGGATGACATGTAGAGAGTGAGTACTGAGTACCACATTGGATTAGACATGTCCCCAAGAGTAAAGATATGCAATGAATTTAAATCATCTCTTTCCCTTAGATGTCTTGCTCCCCCTGAATCTAACATGGGATACTAGGAGAAGATAGGGAACAGAAAATCAGAGCTGAAGGAAAACAGAGCTAATGTATGCTAATGCAAAATGAGCACAACAGATCATATGAACATGTCTCTCCACTCAAGAAGACATGTGGACATCTCTCCTCTTGAACACCAAGCATCTGGGATCCTTGAGAAATACTTTCTATTTAAGTATTCTCTCCCCTGGAGACCTCTCTCGTCTTTTGAGGGTCTCTCCCCCTAGAAGGTCTCTCTCTCCCTTAAGAAGAAAGGTGATAAGTTTTGATGCTCTCTCTCTATCTCCAAATGATAAGCTTTGATGTTCTTTCTCTCCCCCTTTGACATCAATTTCCAAGAAGGGTCTTCTGGAGTCTGTCGAATGGGTTTGGTCCTTGAGACACAGAACAAAGCAATGATGAAAATGTGATGCTTGTAGAGGACAAGATTCATTGAGTGGAGCTGGATCAGAAGAAACACAAAATATGTGGCAAAGAGTTTTCCTGTTATGAAATCGGTGGCACCGAGTGGTATGCTTCGGTCGTACCGAAAAGATTCAGTTGGACTGAAAATAACAAATCGGTGTAACCGAGTTCATCACAGAGAAAACACTTGTCACCTCAGCTCACTAGACTAGTAAGATCTCACAAAGATTTGCAAGGAATTAACTGAAAGATATGTAAGGAATTAGATGCAGAAAATGCAGAGAAAACAGAAAGAAATCTAGATGAAGTTGAAAGGGGAAACACATATGCATGAGACAAATGCAAAAACTCAGAAAAGGACACAGGAGAACTTCATCTAGAGATGGTCGGCGACAAAGTCACCTATGTTAGAGTATATTGACTTAGGAGTCAAGTGAGATCACTTGATCATAGGCCATACTCATCGTTTAAGCTCAAAATGGGGTTGCCATTTTTCGTTTAAGCATCTTGATGTATTCACATCTTGTCGAGTTGCTTTAACTCATGACTCGGAGTAAAGCTTCTCTAAGATGGAATAACATACCTTGGTTGGTGGTGTTGTCCATGTAGTTGAACTTGCGTGGGTTGCTCAAGGTTGATGTAGCTCATCAAGAATTTGGAGCACCACTTGGAATTTGAGTCCATCTACCTACATGGGTTAGTTCTTGCAAGGAAGAGCACTTGTATATCCAAAAATGACAATCATGAAACTCAACATAGAATTTGTCAAAGGATATGTTTGAATGGTTTCGTGCTTCCTTGTCTTCAACCACCTTGTGTAGAGACTTGGTGATGTAGAGATTGCTCAAGATATGAGTAGGTTTCAACCTCATGGAATTTGATTCAACCAAGTACCTACATGGGTTAGATAACATGCAAGATACAAATATATCCAAGACATAAGTTTTTCATCATAAGAGAAATATCAAGGATTAGTCATAAGCTCATGTCTTGCATGTATCCAATGGAGTTTCTACTCCAAGTTTGAAGCATCAATGATGTTCAATTCTCCTCTTAACCTGCAAAACACTTTCTCATCAAGAGGTTTAGTGAATATATCCGCTAATTGCTTTTCGGTGCGAACATGCTTAAGATCAATGTCACCCTTAGCAACATGATCTCGAATGAAATGATGACGAACTTCAATATGCTTAGTTCGAGAATGTTGCACAGGATTATGACCAATTTTGATAGCACTTTCATTATCACAAAGCAATGGAACATGTCTCACATATATCCCATAATCTTTAAGAGTTTGGGTCATCCAAAGTAATTGAGCACAACATGAACCAGCGGCAATATATTCAGCTTCGGCGGTGGATAAGGATACCGAGTTTTGTTTCTTGGAGGACCAAGACACAAGAGATCTACCAAGAAATTGACAAGTACCCGAAGTGGACTTTCTATCAACCTTGTCTCCGGCATAGTCCGAGTCGGAATAGCCAACAAGATCGAAAGAGGCCCTCTTAGGATACCAAATGCCAAAATTTGGTGTATGGATTAAGTATCTCACTATCCTTTTCACGGCCTTAAGATGACATTCTTTAGGAGCAGCTTGATATCGTGCACACATGCACACACTTAGCATAATATCGGGACGTGAAGCACATAGATATAACAATGAACCAATCATAGAGCGATAAACCTTTTGATCAACCGGTTCACCATCTTTGGTTAAGTCAAGATGTCCACTAGTAGGCATGGGTGTAGTCATACCTTTGCATTCTTGCATATTGAACTTCTTGAATAAGTCCTTGGTGTACTTTGTTTGCGAGACAAAAGTACCTTCCTTAGTTTGCTTGATTTGCAAACCAAGAAAGAATTTGAGTTCACTCATCATAGACATCTCAAACTTCTCCGACATTAGCTTCCCAAACTTTTCACTAAAATGAGGGTTAGTTGAACCAAATATAATATCATCAACATAAATTTGGCACACAAAGAGTTCACCATTAACCCTTTTAGTAAAAAGAGTAGAATCAATTTTCCCAATTTCAAAGCCTTTTTCAATAAGGAACTTGGTCAAGCATTTATACCATGCTCTAGGAGCTTGTTTAAGTCCATAAAGAGCTTTGTGAAGTTTGTAAACATGATTGGGTTTCTTAGGATTGACAAAGCCGGGAGGTTGTTTAACATAAACTTCCTCCTCTATTTCACCATTTAGAAAAGCACTTTTAATGTCCATTTGGTACAAGGTGATATCATGGTGATTAGCATAGGCAAGTAAGATGCGAATGGACTCAAGTCTAGCAACGGGGGCGTAAGTCTCACCATAGTCCATACCTTCGACTTGTGTGTAGCCTTGGGCGACGAGACGTGCTTTGTTGCGAACTACTTGTCCATCTTCATCTTGCTTGTTGCGAAACACCCATTTGGTACCGATGATGTTGTGGTTGTTGTCGGGCTTCTCAACCAATGTCCAAACTTGGTTCCTCTCAAAGTTGTGTAGCTCTTCATGCATAGCATTTATCCAATCCGGATCTTCCAATGCTTCTTCGACCTTCATAGGTTCAATGCTAGAGATGAAAGAATAGTTTTCACAAAAGTTAGCTAAACGAGTTTTAGAGCGAGTGATTCTCCCGGTTTGAATATCATTGTAGATTTGCTCTACGGGATGGTCTTTAGCAATTCTTGCTCGAACTCGTGAAAGCTTTTGCTTGGGTCTTCGTTGAACATCTTCTTCATCTTGTTCTTCTTCTTGGCCTTCTTCATTGTTGGCGTTGTCGTTCTCTTGTCGTGGTGGAGAAGGAGGTTGTTGACGTTCATCTTGATGCACTTCCTCGTTTTCTTCATCTTGGTGTGTCCCACTTGTG
The DNA here is from genome assembly GCF_018294505.1 of Triticum aestivum. Taxonomy (NCBI): domain Eukaryota; kingdom Viridiplantae; phylum Streptophyta; class Magnoliopsida; order Poales; family Poaceae; genus Triticum; species Triticum aestivum. The sequence goes on from NC_057804.1 coordinate 52,415,571, forward strand.
GATGCTTCCGTATCAACTCTTGGTTCACCTTGTCGTGAAGTAGAAGCTTCCACTTGGACGGACGAGGTACTCTCCTTCACCTCCGTTGGACGGACCTTGCCAATAGACAAGTCTTGGATTGCTTCCGAAGGATCTTTGTCTCCTACATCAATTGGCAATTGCTCTACTTGCGAGCCGTTAGATTCATCAAACTTCACATCTACCGTCTCTTCAACCTTTCGGGTGAAATTGTTGTAGACACGGTAAGTGTGAGAGTTTGAGCCATAACCTAGTAGGAAACCTTCATGAGACTTAGGAGCAAATTTAGAACGACGATGCTTATCAAGAATGTAGCACTTTGAGCCGAATACTCGAAAGTATCCAACTTGGGGTTTGTTACCGGTGAGTAGCTCGTATGCCGTCTTGCCGAGTAGCTTGTGAAGATACAAGCGATTTGTTGCATGACAAGCTGTCTCAACCGCTTCTGCCCAAAAGTGCTTCGGCGTCTTGTACTCATCAAGCATCGTTCTCGCCATTTCGATGAGCGTCCGGTTCTTCCTCTCAACAACTCCATTTTGTTGAGGTGTGTACGTAGCCGAGAACTCGTGTGAAATCCCTTCTTCGTCAAGAAAGGTGTCCACATTTGCGTTCTTGAACTCCGTTCCGTTGTCGCTGCGAACCTTCTTGATCTTCACTTCAAATTGGTTTTGGGCCTTCCTAGCGAAGTTTTTGAAGATCTTTTGGACCTGCGATTTATCATCGAGAAAGAACACCCACGTAAATCTGGAAAAATCATCAACTATAACTAGACCAAAAGAATTTCCACCGAGACTCTTGTAAGAGTTGGGACCAAAGAGATCCATGTGAAGTAGCTCGAGTGGCCTCTTCGTGGTCATGATGTTCTTCACGGGATGCCTTCCTCCAACCTGTTTACCTGCTTGACAAGCACTGCAAAGTCTATCCTTATCAAATATGACATCATTAACTCCAAGGATATGATTCCCCTTAATAAGCTTGTCAAGGTTTCGCATACCAACATGACCTAATCGTCTATGCCATAACCAGCCTTTTGAGGATTTAGCAATGAAGCAAGTTTTAGGTTGAGCCTGTTTAGTGAAATCAACAATGTATAGATCACCTCTACGCACACCAGTAAAGACCATTTTATGATTATCTCGACGAAACACTTGGCAATCTACTTCAGTAAATAGAACATTGAAACCGAAATCAGCAAGTCTAGATACTGAAAGTAAGTTGTAACCAAGAGATTCAACGAGCATAACATTTTGTATGGAGCTATCATGTGAGATGGCCACCTTACCAAGGCCAACCACCTTACCCTTTGAGTTGTCACCGAAAGTGACATACTTTCGAGGACTATCATTATCAGCAAGCTCACGAAACATGTCTTTATATCCGGTCATGTGATCGGTACATCCACTGTCAAGAACCCTTTCCTTTCCTCCTGACATATATCCCCGAAGATTTGCCATAAGACCAAAATGTCTCATTGCATCATCAAGATCGAAGTCACTATCATCATCCTCATCATAGTATCCATGTTCGACATCGTCATGTGGTGGATCAAATCCTAGAGAGGGTGATTCATTAGAATGAGTTTGACAATAATCTTGTCTATGAATTCTTATAGCTTCGGAAATAATGTCACTAATAATACCAACATTTCTTTTGGCACGCATAAGGTTTGTAAGGTCAAATAGACGATCACCAAACATAGGATCACTAGTATTCATTTTACTCAAAGCAATAGACTTATGGAGAATTTCATCTAGATTTTTCAAGGAATAATCTGGAAATCGTTCCTCAAGAAATTTCCATATGGTGTAGGCACACTTAAAAGTAGGCAAACATCCAATCAAGTTTCTAGGCAATCCTCTAATGATAAGTTCGGCAGTTCTAAGATTCCTAACCATGTCAATTGACTCATCATGGGTTGGATGCATAGGATCAACATAAGGTGCACAAGGGCTAGCAATGTACTTGTTAAAATGATATTGATTGAAAATAACAAGCATCTCATTTTTCCACTCACGAAAATACTCTCCATCAAGAATAGGCACTCTATGTCTAAGACTCCCCAAAGTAGACTCATCCATCTTCCTCCAATGGTGATTAAACCAAGGCAATGGAGACCAATGCTCTGATACCACTTGTAGGACCTTGAGAAGAGGTGTCTAGAGGGGGGGTGATTAGACACTAAGTACCAAAGTTGCAGTTTTTAAGTTTCTTTAAAGTTTAAGTGGAGTTTAGGCACAAGTTTAACATTCACAACACATATCAAGCAAGCATGCAAAGAGTATATGAGCAGCGGAAAGTAAAGCATGCAACTTGCAAGAATGTAAAGGGAAGGGTTTGGAGGATTCAAACGCAATTGGAGACACGGATGTTTTTGGCGTGGTTCCGATAGGTGGTGCTATCGTACATCCACGTTGATGGAGACTTCAACCCACGAAGGGTAACGGTTGCGCGAGTCCACGGAGGGCTCCACCCAAGAAGGGCCCACGAAGAAGCAACCTTGTCTATCCCACCATGGCCGTCGCCCACGAAGGACTTGCCTCACTAGCGGTAGATCTTCACGAAGTAGGCGATCTCCTTGCCCTTACAAACTCCTTGGTTCAACTCCACAATCTTGTCGGAGGCTCCCAAGTGACACCTAGCCAATCTAGGAGACACCACTCTCCAAGAAGTAACAAATGGTGCGTTGATGATGAACTCCTTGCTCTTGTGCTTCAAATGATAGTCTCCCCAACACTCAACTCTCTCTCATAGGATTTGGATCTGGTGGAAAGAGGGTTTGAGTGGAAAGCAACTTGGGGAAGGCTAGAGATCAAGATTCATATGGTAGGAATGGAATATCTTGGCCTCAACACATGAGTAGGTAGTTCTCTCTCAGAAATAGGATGCTGGAAGTGTAGGTTCAGTCTGATGGCTCTCTCCACGAATGAAGAGGAGGTGGAGGGGTATATATAGCCTCCACACAAAATCTAACCGTTACACACAATCTACCAAACTCGGTGGGACCGAATCGTTAAACTCGGTCAGACCGATTTAGCAAATAATGTGACCGTTAGGGTTTTCGGTGGGACCGGAATGCAACTCGGTGGGACCGATTCGGTTAGGGTTAGGGCATAACGTAATCTCGGTAAGACCGATTACACAAACTCGGTGGGACCGATTTTGGTAATAAGCTTTCCAGAGAGTTGGTCAGGCAAACTCGGTTTGACCGATTATCAAACTCGGTGGGACCGATTTTGATAATAAGTTAACCAGAGAGTTTGCATTGTAATCTCGGTAGTACCGATTGCTCAAACTCGGTGAGACCGATTTTGATAATGGACATACACAGAGAGATTACAATCCCATCTCGGTGAGACCGAGATCCCTATCGGTGAGACCGATTTGCCTAGGGTTTGTGGCAGTGGCTAAGACATCCAAACTCGGTGGCGCCGGATAGAAAGAATCAGTGGGGCCGAGTTTGACTTTAGGTTTAGGACATATGTGTGGAAGTGGGAAAGTAGTTGAGGGTATTTGGAGCATATCACTAAACACTTGAAGCAAGAGGCTCATTAAGCAACACCTCATCCCTCCTTGATAGTATTGGCTTTTCCTATAGACTCAATGTGATCTTGGATCACTGAAATGTAAAATGAAGAGTCTTGAGCTTGAAGCTTGAGCCAATCCTTTGTCCTTAGCATCTTGAAGGAGTTCCCACGTCCTTTAGTCCATGCCACTCCATTGTTGAACTTATCTGAAACATACTAGATAAAAGTGTTAGTCCAACAAGAGATATGTTGACATTAATTACCAAAACCACCTAGGGAGCACTTGTGCTTTCAGATACGCTCTATCACACATAAGCCTCATTATATCTTCCTCAAAACAGCCACCATACCTACCTATCATGGCATTTCCATAGACATTCTGAGATATATTGCCATGCAACTTCCATCATCATCATATACATGACTTGAGCATTCATTGTCATATTGCTTTGCATGATCGTAAGATAGCTAGCATGATGTTTTCATGGCTTGTCCGTTTTTTGATGTCATTGCTATGCTAGATCATTGCACATCCTGGTACACCGCCGGAAGCATTCATATAGAGTCATATCTTTGTTCTAGATATTGAGTTGTAAGTAAATAAAAGTGTGGTGATCATCATTATTAGAGCATTGCCCCAGTGAGGAAAGGATGATGGAGACTATGATTCCCCCACAAGTCGGGATGAGACTCCGGACTTTATGAAAAATAAAAGAGGCCAAAGAAGCCCAAATAAAAAAGAGAGGCCAAAGAAGCCCACCAAAAAGAAAATAAAAATAATAATAATAATAAAAGGGGAAAATGAGAGAAAAAGAGAGAAGGGGCAATGTTACTATCCTTTTACCGCACTTGTGCTTCAGAGTAGCACCATGTTCTTCATATAGAGAGTCTCTTGAGTTATCACTTTCATATACTAGTGGGAATTTTCATTATAGAACTTGGCTTGTATATTCCGATGATGGGCTTCCTCAAATGCCCGAGGTCTTCATGAGCAAGCAAGTTGGATGCACACCCACTTAGTTTTCAGTTTGAGCTTTCATACACTTATAGCTCTAGTGCATCCGTTGCATGGCAATCCCTACTCACTCACATTGATATCTATTGATGGGCATCTCCGTAGCCCGTTGATACGTCTAGTCGATGTGAGACTTTCTCCCTTTTTGTCTTCTCCACATAACCCCCACCATCATATTATATTCCACCTATAGTGTCATGTCCATGGCTCACGCTCATGTATTGCGTGAAAGTTGAAAAAGTTTGAGATTATTAAAGTATGAAACAATTGCTTGGCTTGTCATCGGGGTTGTGCATGATTAAATACTTTGTGTGATGAAGATAGAGCAACAGCCAGACTATATGATTTTGTAGGGATAACTTTATTTGGCCATGTTGTTTTGAAAAGACATGATTGCTTTATTGGTACGCTCGAAGTATTATTGTTTTTATGTCAAATGATAGACTATTGCTTTGAATCACTCGTGTCTTAATATCCATGCCATGATTAGACATATGATCAAGATTATGCTACGTAGCATTCCACATCAGAAATTATCTTTTTTATCATTTACCTACTCAAGGACGAGCAGGAATTAAGCTTGGGGATGCTGATACGTCTCCGTCATATATATAATTTTTGATTGGTCCATGCCAATATTATTCAACTTTTATATACTTTTGGCAACTTTTTATACTATTTTTTGGGACTAACATATTGATCCAGTGCCCAGTGCCAGTTCCTGTTTGTTGCATGTTTTATGTTTCACAGAAAACGAATATCAAAAAGAATCCAAACGGGAAAAAAATGGACAGAGAATTATTTTGGAATATTTTGGATTTTTCGGAGGAAGAATCAACGCGAAACAGTGTCCGGGGTGGCCATGAGACAGGGGGGCGCGCCCCCTACCCCTGGGCGCGCCCTGAGATCTCGTGGGCCACCCGTAGGGCGGTTGATGCCCTTCTTTTTCCACAAGAAAGCTAATTTTACAAGAAAAATCTGAGCGAAAGATTCACCCCAATCGGAGTTACGGATCTCCAGATATAAGGGAAACGGTGAAGGGGTAGAATCAGAGAACGAAGAAACAGAGAGATAGATCCAATCTCGGGGGGGCTCTCGCCCCTCCCAAGCCATGGGAGCCAAGGACCAGTGGGGAAACCCTTCTCCCATCTAGGGACGAGGTCAAGGAATAAGAAGAAGAAGGGGGGCTCTCTCCCCCTTGCTTTCGGTGGCGCCGAAGCGCTGCCGGGGGCCATCATCATCACCGCAATCTTCACCAACACCGCCGTCATCTTCACCAACATCTCCATCATGTTCCCCCTTCTATATCCAGCAGTCCACTCTCCCGCAACCCGCTGTACCCTCTACTTGAACATGGTGCTTTATGCTTTCATATGATTATCCAATGATGTGTTGCCATCCTATGATGTCCGAGTAGATTTTCGTTGTCCTATCGGTGATTGATGAATTGCTATGATTGGTTTGAGTTGCATGTTTTATTATTGGTGCTGTCCTATGGTGCCCTCCATGTCGCACAAGCATGAGGGGTTCCCACTGTAGGGTGTTGCAATGCGTTCATGATTCGCTTATAGTGGGTTGCGTGAGTGACTGAAACACAAACCCGAGTAAGGGGATTGTTGCGTATGGGATAAAGGGGACTTGATACTTTAATGCTATGGTTGGGTTTTACCTTAATGAATCTTTAGTATTTGCGGATGCTTGCTAGAGTTCCAATCATAAGTGCATATGATCCAAGTAGAGAAAGTATGTTAGCTTATGCCTCTCCCTCAAATAGAATTGCAATAGTGATTACCGGTCTAGTAACATAGTTAATTGCTTAGGGACAATTTCACAATTCCTACCACCACTTTTCCACACTCGCTATATTTACTTTATTGCAACTTTATCTAAACAGCCCCTAGTTTATGTTTACGTGCTCTTTATTATCTTGCAAACCTATCCTATCACACCTACAAAGTACTTCTAGTTTCATACTTGTTCTAGGTAAAGCGAACGTCAAGCGTGCATAGAGTTGTATCGATGGTCGATAGAACTTGAGGGGATATTTATTCTACCTTTAGCTCCTCGTTGGGTTCGACACTCTTACTTATCGAAAACTGTTGCGATCCCTACACTTGTGGGTTATCAGTATGCTGATTATGCTAATTACATTGTTGCTAAATTTATACAACCAAGTTTCACATACCAGCAAAAGAAAAAGTTCTTTTATGATTTAAGACATTACTTCTTGGATGACCCACACCTTTATAAAGAAGGAGTAGATGTTGTCATTAGACGTTGTGTACCTGAGCATGAATAGGAACAGATCCTACGCAAGTGTCACTCCGAACCACATGGAGGACACCACGCTGGAGACAGAACTGCACATAAGGTATTGCAATCCGGTTTTTATTGGCCTACTCTCTTCAAAGATGCTCGTAAGTTTGTCTTGTCTTGTGATGAATGCCAAAGAATTGGTAATATTAGTAGATGTCAAGAAATGCCTATGAACTATTCACTTGTTATTGAACCATTTGATGTTTGGGGCTTTGATTATATGGGACCTTTTCCTGCCTCCAATGGATACACACATATTTTAGTTGTAGTTGATTACGTTACTAAGTGGGTAGAAGCTATTCCAACTAGTAGTTCTGATCATAACACCTCTATTGATGCTTAAGGAAGTTATTTTTCCGAGATTTGGAGTCCGTAGATATCTCATGACTGATGGTGGTTCGCATTTTATTCATGGTGCTTTCCGTAAAATGCTTGCTAAGTATGATGTTAATCATAGAATTGCATCTCCTTATCACCCACATTCTAGTGGTCAAGTAGAGTTGAGCAACAGAGATCTCAAATTAATTTTGCAAAATATTGTTAATAGGTCTAGAAAGAATTGGTCCAAGAAACTTGATGATGCATTATGGGCCTATAGAACTGTGTATAAAAATCCTATGGGTATGTCTCTGTAAAAAGGGGTATGTGGAAAAGCATGTCACTTACCTCTTGAACTTGAACATAAGGCATATTGGGGTATTAAAGAGCTCAACTATGACTTCAAACTTGTCGGTGAGAAGAGGTTATTTGATATTAGCTCACTTGATGAATGGAGAACCCAAGCCTATGAAAATGCCAAGCTATTTAAAGAAAAAGGTTAAAAGATGGAATGACAAAAGAATACAAAAGCGTGAGTTCAACGTAGGTGATTATGTGTTGCTATTCAACTCTCGTTTAAGATTTTTTTTAGGAAAGCTTCTCTCTAACTGGGAAGGTCCTTACGTTATCGAGGAGGTTTATCGTTCCGGTGCCATAAAAATCAACAACTTTAAAGGCACAAGTCCGAGGGTGGTGAACAGTCAAAGAATCAAACATTATATCTCAGGTAATCCTATCAATGTTGAAACTAATATTATTGAGACTGTAACCCCGGAGGAATACATAAGGGACACTTTCCAGAACGTGTCAGACTCTGAAAAGGAATAGGTATGTGGTACGGTAAGTAAACCGACTCCAAAACAACTCTAATGGCAATTTCTCTTAGTTTTGGAATATTTAAGAATTTTGGAAAGAAAGAAGTAATCCGGGAAGGACACGAGGCCTCCACGAGGGTGGAGGGCGCACCCACCCTTACTGGGCGCGCCCCCTGTCTCGTGGGCACCTCGTGTGCCTCCCGGACTCCGTTTTCTTGCACATTACATATTTTGGTCAGTAAAAATTCATTATATAATCTCCCAAAGGTTTGACCATCGTATCACGCAAAAATCTTCTGTCTTTGTTTCAAGTTGTTTTTCTGACAGATCTAGAGCATCATGATGTCACCTTCCTACAACAATGAAGACAAGGATGCTTGGCTATTGAAGATAGAGCTGAAAGAGAAGAATCGGAGGAGATCAACAAGGATGAAGGGATCAAGAAGGACATGGAGGATCAAGCTCCGGCAGCGAAAGAAGAAAACATCCTTCAACCTTTACCTAACCTATTTACCCCAACTGAGATTGAAGCTTTCAAGATGATTGAGTTAGCTCATATACAAAACAAGCATCTCACACAGGAGAATATTTTATTGAAGGATCATATCGTCGCACTCAAGGGCATTATCCGCAAATTGGAGGAGCTTTTACTCTCAATGTGCGATTATCCACCATCATCAACATCGCCTTCATCACCTCCGAGGACATAATCACATGGGTATGGGCACTCCCCTTGGCAACTGCCAAGCTTGGGGAAGGTGCCCCGCTATCGTAACACCATCACACTCCTATCTTTACCGTTTTACTTAGTTCGATCCTTTTAGTAATATCTTGATCTAGTAGATTGAAGTTTTGGTATGAATTAGTTTTGAGTTTTGCTTTGTGATCTCTTTATGTAATTGAGTCCTTGAGCTATCTATAATAAAGATTACTGTTGAGTCAAGGGCTTTGCTATCTTGCTATGATCTTGAGAAAATAGAAAGAATAAAAAGAATAAAAGAGTTCATATTAACCTTATGGATATTAATGACTTCACAAATAGAAAGTATGAGGCTTAAAAGTTGTTGAGAGTTGACAAACATAGTTTTGGTCATCGTTGCAATTAATAGGAAGTAATAAAGAAAGAGAGGTTTTCACATATAAATATACTATCTTGGACATCTTTTATGATTGTGAGCACTCATTAAGTATGACATGCTAAAGAGTTGATGTTGGACAAGGAAGACAACGTAATGGTTTATGTTTTCTCACATCTCAGTTAAAGTATATTGTCATGGATCATTCAAACATGTTGAGCTTGCCTTTCCCCCTCAGCTAGCCAAAAATTCCTTGCACCAAGTAGAGATACTACTTGTGCTTCCAAATATCCTTAAACCCAGTTTTGCCATGAGAGTCCACCATATCTACCTATGGATTGAGTAAGATACTTTAAGTAAGTTGTCATCGGTTCAAGCAATAAAAATTGCTCTCTAAATATGCATGACTTATTAGTGCGGAGAAAATAAGCTTTATACGACCTTGTTATGGAAGCAATAAAAGCGATGGACTACATAATAAAGGTCCATATACAAGTGGCAATATAAAGTGACGTTCTTTCGCACTAAGATTTTGTGTATCCAACCATAAAAGCGCATGACAACCTCTGCTTCCCTCTGCGAAGGGCATCTCTTTTACTTTATGTCTTTTACTTTATGCAAGAGTCAAGGTGATCTTCACCTTTCGCCTTTTCATTTTATCCTTTGGCAACCACCTTGTGTTGGAAACATCCTGATACATATATCCAATTGGATGTTCGTTAGCATGAACAAATATAGTTGACATCACCCAAAGGTGAATACGTTGGGAGGCAACACAATAAGCCCCTATCTTTCTCAGTGTCTGATTAAAACTTCATAACCATAAGTATTGGGTGAGTTTTAGCAATTGTAGAAGACTATATGATAGTTGAGTATGTGGACTTGCTGAGAAGCTCTATTGTTGACTCTTTCTGATGTTATGATAAATTGCAATTGCTTCGATAACTAAGATTATAGTTTCTTAGTTCCTAATGAAGTTTATGTTCCATACTTGACATTGTGAATAGATTGTTACTTGAGAATAAGAAATCATATGACAAAATCTATATATGTTGCTGTTGTAAGAATGATCATGACGCCCTCATGTCCGTATTTTATTTTTATCGACACCTCTATCTTTAAACATGTGGACATATTTTTCAATTTGGGCTTCTGCTTGAGGACAAGCGAGGTCTAAGCTTGGGGGAGTTGATATGTCCATTTTGCATCCTGCTTTTATATCAATATTTATTACATTATGGGTTGTTATTACACATTATGTCACAATACTTATGGCTATTCTCTCTTATTTTACAAGGTTTATCATGAAGAGGGGGAATGCCGACAACTGGGATTCTGGCTCAAAAAGGAGCAAATATTGGAAACCTATTCTGCATAGCTCCAAAATTCCCGCAACTCCATGAAAGTTATTTTTGGATTTAATAAGAATTATTGGGCAAAGAAAGTACCGGAGGGGGCCCACACCCTGGCCAGGAGGGTGGGGGCGCCCCCCCCCCCCCTACTGGGCGCGCCCTTGTCTCCTGGGCCCCTGGTGGCCCTCTGGTGCCCATCTTCTGCTATATGAAGTCTCTTATCCTGGAAAAAATCATAAGCAAGCTCACGGGACGAAACTCTGCCGCCACGAGGCGGAACCTTGGCGGAACCAATCTAGAGCTCCGGCGGAGCTGTTCTGCCGGGGAAACTTCCCTCCGGGAGGGGGAAATCATCACCATCTTCATCATCAATGATCCTCTCTTCGGGAGGGGGTCAATCTCCATCAACATCTTCACCAGCACCATCTCCTCTCAAAACCCTAGTTCATCTCTTGTATCCAATCTTGTATCAAAACCACAAATTGCTACCTGTGGGTTGCTAGTAGTGTTGATTACTCCTTGTAGTTGATGCTAATTGGTTTACTTGGTGGAAGATCATATGTCCAGATCCTTAATGCATATTAATAGTCCTCTGATCATGAACATGAATATGCCTTGTGAGTAGTTACGTTTGTTCCTGAGGACATGGGTGAAGTCTTGCTATTAGTAGTCATGTGAATTTGGTATTCATTCGATATTTTGATGAGATGTATGTTGTCTCTCCTCTAGTGGTGTTATGTGAACGTCGACTACATGACACTTCACCATTATTTGGGCCTAGAGGAAGGCATTGGGAAGTAATAAGTTGATGATGGGTTGCTAGAGTGACAGAAGCTTAAACCCTAGTTTATGTGTTGCTTCGTAAGGGGCTGATTTGGATCCATATGTTCCATGTTATGGTTAGGTTTACGTTAATACTTATTTTCTAGTTGCGGATGCTTGCAATAGGGGTTAATCATAAGTGGGATGCTTGTCCAACTAAGGGCAGTACCCAAGCACTAGTCCACCCACATATCAAATTATCAAAGTACCGAACCTGAATCATATGAGCGTGATGAAACTAGCTTGATGATAATTCCCATGTGTCCTCGGGAGTTCTTTTCTCATTATAAGAAATTGTCCAGGCTTGTCCTTTGCTACAAAAGGGATTGGGCCACCTTGCTGCACCTTACTTACTTTCATTACTTGTTACCCGTTACAAATTATCTTATCACAAAACTATCTATTACCTACAATTTTAGTGCTTGCAGAGAATACCTTACTGAAAACCGCTTGTCATTTCCTTCTGCTCCTCGTTGGGTTCGACACTCTTACTTATAGAAAGGACTACGATAGATCCCCTATACTTGTGGGTCATCAGTAGGCAATTTGACAGAAGGGTTATGCAGAATATCCAAGAAATTGTTAGGTGACACCGACTTAAGCTGAGACCCCAACCGACTTAAGGCATCAGCCGCCTCATTTTGCCTGCGATCACTGTGTTCCACTTGATAGCCCTTGAAGTGCCCAGCAATAGCATGAACTTCACGTAGATAAGCCGCCATGAGTGGGTCCTTAGAATCCGATGTGCCTGAAACTTGCTGAGCTACCAAGTCTGAGTCGCCAAAACATCTCACCCGGCTTAAGTTCATCTCCTTAGCCATACGAAGACCATGGAGCAAGGCTTCATACTCAGCTGCATTGTTAGTACAAGGAAACATCAACCTTAAAACAAAACAAACTTGTCACCTCGCGGGGAAGCTAAGACAACTCCAGCCCCCGAGCCCTCCAATTGTTTGGACCCATCAAAGTGAATAGTCCAATATGTGTTATCTGGCTTCTCTTCAGGCATCTGCAGCTCTGTCCAGTCATTGATGAAATCCACAAGTGCTTGAGACTTGATAGCGGTGCGAGGCACATATTTCAAACCATGAGGTCCAAGCTCAATGGACCACTTGGCGACCCGCCTTGTAGCTTCACTGTTTTGAATAATATCCCCTAAGGGAGCATAACTAAACACAGTGATGGGAAGACCCAGAAAATATTGCTTAAGCTTCCGGCTGGCCATGAACACCCCACAAACTAGTTACAATGACAGCCCGGGCGTTAGCAGCCACATATAATAACAACGGCTCTTTATCAATGGGAGCAGCAAGGACTAGTGGCTCAGCTAGCTGTTTCTTCAAAGCTTCAAACGCGTCATTAGCAGCATCACTCCAGATGAAATTATTTGTTTTCTTCATCATCTGGTACAGTGGTATGGCCTTCTCACCCAACCGGCTTATGAACTGGCTTAAAGTAGCGATACGACCCACCAGACGTTGAACATCATTGATACATGCCGACTTTGCCAGGGAGGTAATGGCCTTGATCTTCTCCGGGTTAGCCTCAATGCCTCTGTTAGAAACCAGAAAACCCAAAAGCTTGCCTACTGGCACACTGAGGGAGTCCTATATTAAGGGGTATTCGGACAGCCAAACTATATACTTTGGCTAGACTGTTGGACTATGAAGATGCAAGATTGAAGACTTCGTCCCGTGTCCGAATGGGACTCTCCTTTGCGTGGAAGGCAAGCTTGGCGATTCGGATGTATAGATCTCCTTCTCTGTAACCGACTCTGTGTAACCCTAGCCCCCTCCGGTGTATATATAAACCGGAGGGTTTTAGTCTGTAGGATAACAACAATCATAATCATAGGCTAGCTTCTAGGGTTAGCCTCTATGATCACGTGGTAGATCAACTCTTGTAATACTCATATCATCAAGATCAATCAAGCAGGAAGTAGGGTATTACCTCCATCGAGAGGGCTCGAACCTGGGTAAACATCGTGTCCCCAGCCTCCTGTTACCATTAGCCTTAGACGCATAGTTCGGGACCCCCTAACCGAGATCCGCCGGTTTTGACACCGACATTGGTGCTTTCATTGAGAGTTCCACGGTGTCATCGTTATAAGGCTCGATGGCTCCTCCAATCATCGGCAACAATGTGATCCAGGGTGAGACTTTTCTCCCCGGACAGATCTTCGTATTCGACGGCTTCGAACTGTGGGCTCGCTTGGCTATTTGGAGTAGATCGACAGCTACGCCCCTGGCCATCAGGTTAGGTTTGGAAACTTGAACTACACGGCTGATATTCGCGGAGACTTGATCTTCGACGGATTCAAGCCTGTGTCAGGAACGCCGAACAGTCACGACGTGCATGACTTAGATCTGCCCTCGGACGGTATTCGGACTATCGCGCCTGCAGCTGCCCCGTCCTTTAATTCAGAGCAGATCGCGCCATCCGAGGATGGGTGGATGGACCCCGCCACGGAGACCGCACACTCATCAGCGTTGGAGCTGAACACAGGTTCCACCTCTAAGGAAACCTGTGTCACCGGACCCCCGGACTTGTCTCCGGTCTTAGGTTCCGGACCGCGTGCGTCCGTGCCTATCGAATCTGATTGGGCACTGATCATGGAGTTTACCTCCGCGGATATCTTTCAACACTCACCATTGGGTGACGTGCTAAATTCATTGAGGTCTCTCTCTTTATCAGGAGACTCTTGGCCAAACTATGTCTGGCTCAAATGGGAAGCGGACGACAAAGAAATTAGTTACCCACCCACCACCCACTTAATAGCCACTATCGATGACTTAACCGACGTGCTCAACTTTGACTCCGAAGACATCGACGGTATGGACGATGATGCAGAAGAAGAACAGGAACCACCGCCCACAGGGCGCCGGACAGCCACCTCATCATATGATATATATATATATATATATATATATATATATATATATATATGGTGGACACCCCAAAGAAAACAATGGTAATGCGGCAACAGAGGATAATCCCTCAGGGATGCAGTCAAAGCATGGGCGTCATCGGCGCCGCTCTAAGCCCCGCCACAGCAATACCGACATAGGAGACGATAGAAATCCGGATGGTGTGGACGACAAATACAACCCCGACCAGCCTAACTTCGAGCAGGTCGAACAGGAGGATGGGCAAGCTAGCCCAGATGAACAGGCAACGGACGGAGACTTGGAGAACGACTATTATACGCCTCTCTCCGAAGACGAGGTGAGCCTCGGCGACGATGAATTTGTCATGCCTGAGGATCCCATCAAGCATGAGCGCTTCAAGCACCGGCTTATAGCCACTACAAAAAGCCTGAAGAAGAAACAGCAGCAGCTCCAAGCTGAACAAGATCTGCTAACAGACAGATGGACCGAGGTCCTAGCAGCTGAGGAATACGGACTCGAGCGCCCAACCAAAAGTTACCCGAAGCGCAGGTTGCTACCTCAACTTGAAGAGGAGGCGCTAGAGCATACACTACCAGCGCAGGACGAGGCTGGCCGGCCAGCTCACGGCCGAGACAAAGCGGTGCACCAGCCTGAACACCAGCCCACACCCCACCGCCAATATACTACGGCTAGGGGCTACACGCAAGACCTGCGAGACATATTAAGAAACAAAGCAGGACAGCTAAGATCGATCTACGGATCGCGGGGGCGCGCCACAACACGTGAAGATAATCGTCATGCCGGATACACCCAAAACAAGTCCGGCCGGGCCGACATAGCCCGGCATAGAGGCGCCGCACACCCCCTATGCTTCACCAATGAAGTAATGGATCATGAATTCCCAGAAGGGTTTAAACCCGTAAACATCGAATCATATGATGGTACAATAGACCCCGCATTATGGATCAAAGATTTCCTTCTCCACATTCACATGGCCCGCGGTGATGATCTACATGCCATCAAATATCTCCCACTTAAGCTCAGGGGACCAGCTCGGCATTGGCTGAATAGCCTGCCGGCACACTCCATCGGCAGTTGGGAGAACCTGGAAAATGCATTCCTTGACAACTTCCAGGGCACTTACGTGCGACCACTGGACGCTGATGACTTAAGTCACATAACCCAACAACCCGGAGAGCCAGCCAGGAAATTCTGGACTCAGTTCCTAACTAAAAAGAACCAAATCGTTGACTGTCCGGATGCCGAGGCCCTAGCGGCCGTAAGCATAACATCCGTGATAAGTGGCTAGCCCGACACCTCGGCCAGGAGAAGCCGAAGTCCATGGCAGCCCTCACGAGACTCATGACCCGATTTTGCACGGGCGAAGATAGCTGGTTGGCTCATAGCAACAACATAGCAAGCAATCCTGTCACATCAGAGGCCAGAGATAGCAACGGCAAACCTTGACGCAACAAACATAAGCGTCACAAAAACAATAATGACGCCAAAGACACGACAGTCAATGCCGGATTCCGTGGCTCTAAGTCTGGTGAGCGGAAAAAGCCATTTCAAAAGAATAATTCGGGCCCATCCGGCCTGGATTGCATACTTGACCGACCATCCAAATTCAAGGTACCCCAGGAACGGCAGCCAATCATACCAACAGAGAATGTTGGGTCTTCAAACAAGCCGGCAGGTTAGGTGCCAAAATCAAGGGGAAGGGGTCTCAAAGCGATGAAGATGACGAGGAGCACAGATCACCGAACAAAAGAGGGCAGAAGCAATTTCCCCCGCAAACCAAAACGGTGAACATGATAAACACCATCCACATCCCAAACGGGAATGGAAGTGCACTTTTCAGGACATCAACTTGACGGAGCGAGTCGCCCCCATAGTATAAAAATACGACCGATCACTTTCGATTGTACAGATCGTCCGACCAATACCAACCAGGGCAATTCAGCCGCACTTATCCTCGACCCAATAGTTTGCGGGTTCCATGTCACGCGAGCCCTTATGGGCGGAGGCAGCAGTCTAAACATACTGTATCAAGACACAGTGCGCTAGATGGGTATAGATCGCTCGATGATCAAACCCACTAAAACCTCCTTTAAAGGTGTCATACCAGGTGTGGAGGCCATGAAGCAAATATGCCCTAGAGGCAATAATAAAGTTATTATTTATTTCCTTATAATCATGATAAATGTTTATTATTCATGCTAGAATTGTATTTACCGGAAACATAATACATGTGTGAATACATAGACAAACAAAGTGTCACTAGTATGCCTCTACTAGACTAGCTCGTTAATCAAAGATGGTTATGTTTCCTAACCATGAACAATGAGTTGTTATTTGATTAACGAGGTCACATCATTAGTAGAATGATCTGATTGACATGACCCATTCCATTAGCTTAGCACCCGATCGTTTAGTATGTTGCTATTGCTTTCTTCATGACTTATACATGTTTCTATGACTATGAGATTATGCAACTCCCGTTTACCGGAGGAACACTTTGGGTACTACCAAACGTCACAATGTAACTGGGTGATTATAAAGGAGTACTACAGGTGTCTCCAATGGTCGATGTTGGGTTGGCGTATTTCGAGATTAGGATTTGTCACTCCGATTGTCGGAGAGGTATCTCTGGGCCCTCTCGGTAATACACATCACATAAGCCTTGCAAGAATTACAACTAATATGTTAGTTGTCAGATGATGTATTACGGAACGAGTAAAGAGACTTGCCAGTAACGAGATTGAACTAGGTATTGGATACCGACGATCGAATCTCGGGCAAGTAACATACTGATGACAAAGGGAACAACGTATGTTGTTATGCGGTCTGACCGATAAAGATCTTCATAGAATATGTAGGAACCAACATGGGCATCCAGGTCCCGCTATTGGTTATTGACCGGAGACGTGTCTCGATCATGTCTACATTGTTCTCGAACCCGTAGGGTCCGCACGCTTAAGGTTACGATGACAGTTACATTATGAGTTTATGCATTTTGATGTACCGAAGGTTGTTCGGAGTCCCGGATGTGATCACGGACATGACGAGGAGTCTCAAAATGGTCGATACGTAAAGATTGATATATTGGAAGCCTATGTTTGGACATCGGAAGTGTTCCGGGTGAAATCGGGATTTTACCGGGTTACCGGGAGGGTTACCGGAACCCCCCGGGAGCCATATGGGCCTTCATGGGCCTTAGTGGAAAGGTGAAAGGGCTACCCATTAGGGCTGCGCGCCTCCCCCTTCCCCTAGTCCTATTAGGACTAGGAGAGGTGGCCGGCCACCCTTCTCCTCTTTCCCCCTTTGGGGATTCCTAGTTGGAATAGGATTGGAGGGGAGTCCTACTCCCGGTAGGAGTAGGACTCCTCCTGCGCCACCTCTCCCTGGCCGGCGCCTCCTCCCCCCTTGGCTCCTTTATATACGGAGGCAGGGGGCACCTCTAAACACACAAGTTGACACAAGTTGATCCACGTGATCGATTCCTTAGCCGTGTGCGGTGCCCCCTGCCACCATATTCCTCGATAATACTGTAGCGGAGTTTAGGCGAAGCCCTGCTGTTGTAGTTCATCAAGATCGTCACCACACCGTCGTGCTGACGAAACTCTTCCCCGACACTTTGCTGGATCGGAGTCCGGGGATCGTCATCGAGCTGAACGTGTGCTCGAACTCGGAGGTGCCGTAGTTTCGATGCTTGATCGGTTGGATCGTGAAGACGTACGACTACTTCCTCTACGTCGTGTCATCGCTTCCGCAGTCGGTCTGCGTTGGGTACGTAGACAACACTCTCCCCTCGTTGCTATGCATCACATGATCTTGCGTGTGCGTAGGAAATTTTTTGAAATTACTACGAAACCCTAGAGTGGTATCAGAGCCAGGTTATTGATGTTGATGTTATTTGCACGAGTAGAACACAAGTGAGTTGTGGACGATACAAGTCATACTGCCTACCAGCATGTCATATTTTGGTTCGGCGGTATTGTTGGACGAGACGACCCAGACCAACCTTACGCGTACGCTTACGCGAGACCGGTTCCCTCAACGTGCTTTGCACAGAGATGGCTTGCGGGCGACTGTCTCTCCAACTTTAGTTGAACCAAGTATGGCTACGCCCGGTCCTTGCGAAGGTTAAAACGGAGTCTATTTGACAAACTATCGTTGTGGTTTTGATGCGTAGGTGAGATTGGTTCTTACTTAAGCCCGTAGCAGCCATGTAAAACAAGCAACAACAAAGTAGAGGACGTCTAACTTGTTTTTGCAGGGCATGTTGTGATGTGATATGGTCAAAGCATGATGCTGAATTTTATTGTATGAGATGATCATGTTTTGTAACCGAGTTATCGGCAACTGGCAGGAGCCATATGGTTGTCGCTTTATTGTATGCAATGCAATCGCGATGTAATGCTTTACTTTATTACTAAACGGTAGTGATAGTCGTGGAAGCATAAGATTGGCGAGACGACAAGGATGCTACGATGGAGATCAAGGTGTCGCGCCGGTGACGATGGTGATCATGACGGTGCTTCGGAGATGGAGATCACAAGCACAAGATGATGATGACCATATCATATCACTTATATTGATTGCATGTGATGTTTATCTTTTTATGCATCTTATCTTGCTTTGATTGACGGTAGCATTATAAGATGATCTCTCACTAAATTATCAAGAAGTGTTCTCCCTGAGTATGCACCGTTGCCAAAGTTCGTCGTGCCCAGACACCACGTGATGATCGGGTGTGATAAGCTCTACGTCCATCTACAACGGGTGCAAGCCAGTTTTGCACACGCAGAATACTCAGGTTACACTTGACGAGCCTAGCATATGCAGATATGGCCTTGGAACACGGAGACCGAAAGGTCGAGCATGAATCATATAGTAGATATGATCAACATAACGATGTTCACCATTGAAAACTACTCCATCTCACGTGATGATCGGTCATGGTTTAGTTGATTTGGATCACGTAATCACTTAGAGGATTAGAGGGATGTCTATCTAAGTGGGAGTTCTTAAATAATATGATTAATTGAACTTAAATTTATCATGAACTTAGTACCTGATAGTATCTTGCTTGTTTATGTTGATTGTAGATAGATGGCTCGTGCTGTTGTTCCGTTAAATTTTAATGCGTTCCTTTAGAAAGCAAAGTTGAAAGATGATGGTAGCAATTACACGGACTGGGTCCGTAACTTGAGGATTATCCTCATTGCTGCACAGAAAAATTACGTCCTGGAAGCACCGCTGGGTGCCAAGCCTGCTGCTGGAGCAACACCAGATGTTATGAACGTCTGGCAGAGCAAAGCTGATGACTACTCGATAGTTCAGTGTGCCATGCTTTACGGCTTAGAATCGGGACTTCAACGACGTTTTGAACGTCATGGAGCATATGAGATGTTCCAGGAGTTGAAGATAATATTTCAAGCAAATGCCCGAATTGAGAGATATGAAGTCTCCAATAAGTTCTATAGCTGCAAGATGGAGGAGAACAGTTCTGTCAGTGAGCATATACTCAAAATGTCTGGGTATAATAATCACTTGATTCAATTGGGAGTTAATCTTCCGGATGATTGCGTCATTGACAGAATTCTCCAATCACTGCCACCAAGCTACAAGAGCTTCGTGATGAACTATAATATGCAAGGGATGAACAAGACTATTCCCGAGCTCTTCGCAATGCTGAAAGCTGCGGAGGTAGAAATCAAGAAGGAGCATCAAGTGTTGATGGTTAACAAGACCACTGGTTTCAAGAAAAAGGGCAAAGGGAAGAAAAAAGGGAACTTCAAGAAGAACGGCAAGCAAGTTGCTGCTCAAGAGAAGAAACCCAAGTCTGGACCTAAGCCTGAAACTGAGTGCTTCTACTGCAAGCAGACTGGTCACTGGAAGCGGAACTGCCCCAAGTATTTGGCGGATAAGAAGGATGGCAAGGTGAACAAAGGTATATGTGATATACATGTTATTGATGTGTACCTTACTAGAGCTTGCAGTAGCACCTGGGTATTTGATACTGGTTCTGTTGCTAATATTTGCAACTCAAAACAGGGACTACAGAATAAGCGGGCACTGGCAAAGGACGAGGTGACGATGCGCGTGGGAAATGGTTCCAAAGTCGATGTGATCGCAGTCGGCACGCTACCTCTACATCTACCTTCGGGATTAATATTAGACCTAAATAATTGTTATTTGGTGCCAGCGTTGAGCATGAACATTATATCTGGATCTTGTTTAATGCGAGACGGTTATTCATTTAAATCAGAGAATAATGGTTGTTCTATATATATGAGTAATATCTTTTATGGTCACGCACCCTTGAAGAGTGGTATATTCTTATTGAATCTCGATAGTAATAATACACATATTCATAATGTTGAAACCAAAAGATGCAGAGTTGATAATGAAAGTGCAACTTATTTGTGGCACTGTTGTTAAGGTCATATCGGTATAAAGCGCATGAAGAAACTCCATGCTGATGGACTTTTGGAACCACTTGATTATGAATCACTTGGTACTTGCGAACCGTGCCTCATGGGCAAGATGACTAAAACACCGTTCTCCGGTACTATGGAGAGAGCAACAGATTTGTTGGAAATCATACATACCGATGTATGTGGCCCGATGAATATTGAGGCTCGTGGCGGATATCGTTATTTTCTCACCTTCACAGATGATTTAAGCAGATATGGGTATATCTACTTAATGAAACATAAGTCTGAAACATTTGAAAAGTTCAAAGAATTTCAGAGTGAAGTTGAAAATCATCGTAACAAGAAAATAAAGTTTCTACGATCTGATCGTGGAGGAGAATATTTGAGTTACGAGTTTGGTGTACATTTGAAAAACTATGGAATAGTTTCACAACTCACGCCACCCGGAACACCACAGCGTAATGGTGTGTCCGAACGTCGTAATCGTACTTTACTAGATCTGGTGCGATCTATGATGTCTCTTACTGATTTACCGCTATCTTTTTGGGGATATGCTTTAGAGACGGCCGCATTCACGTTAAATAGGGCACCATCAAAATCCGTTGAGACGACGCCTTATGAACTGTGGTTTGGCAAGAAACCAAAGTTGTCGTTTCTTAAAATTTGGGGCTGCGATGCTTATGTGAAAAAGCTTCAACCTGATAAGCTCGAACCCAAATCGGAGAAATGTGTCTTCATAGGATACCCAAAGGAAACTGTTGGGTACACCTTCTATCACAGATCCGAAGGCAAGACATTCGTTGCTAAGAATGGATCATTTCTAGAGAAGGAGTTTCTCTCGAAAGAAGTGAGTGGGAGGAAAGTAGAACTTGACGAGGTAACTGTACCCGCTCCCTTACTGGAAAGTAGTTCATCACAGAAAACTGTTTCAGTGACACCTACACCAGTTAGTGAGGAAGCCAATGATAATGATCATGAAACTTCAGATCAAGATACTGCTGAACCTCGTAGATCAACCAGAGTAAGATCCGCACCAGAGTGGTACGGTAATCCTGTTCTGGAGGTCATGCTACTAGATCATGATGAACCTACGAACTATGAAGAAGCGATGGTGAGCCCAGATTCCGCAAAGTGGCTTGAAGCCATGAAATCTGAGATGGGATCCATGTATGAGAACAAAGTATGGACTTTGGTTGACTTGCCCGATGATCGGCAAGCAATTGAGAATAAATGGATCTTTAAGAAGAAGACTGACGCTGATGGTAATGTTACTGTCTACAAAGCTCGACTTGTCGCAAAAGGTTTTCGGCAAGTTCAAGGAATTGACTACGATGAGACCTTCTCACCCGTAGCGATGCTTAAGTCCGTCCGAATCATGTTAGCAATTGCCGCATTTTATGATTATGAAATTTGGCAAATGGATGTCAAAACTGCATTCCTGAATGGATTTCTGGAAGAAGAGTTGTATATGATGCAACCAGAAGGTTTTGTCGATCCAAAGGGAGCTAACAAAGTGTGCAAGCTCCAGCGATCCATTTATGGACTGGTGCAAGCCTCTCGGAGTTGGAATAAACGTTTTGATGGTGTGATCAAAGCATTTGGTTTTATACAGACTTTCGGAGAAGCCTGTATTTACAAGAAAGTGAGTGGGAGCTCTGTAGCATTTCTGATATTATATGTGGATGACATATTACTGATTGGAAATGATATAGAATTTCTGGATAGCATAAAGGGATACTTGAATAAAAGTTTTTCAATGAAAGACCTCGGTGAAGCTGCTTACATATTAGGCATTAAGATCTATAGAGATAGATCAAGACGCTTAATTGGACTTTCACAAAGCACATACCTTGACAAAATTTTGAAGAAGTTCAAAATGGATCAAGCAAAGAAAGGGTTCTTGCCTGTGTTACAAGGGGTGAAATTGAGTAAGACTCAATGTCCGACCAATGCAGAAGATAGAGAGAATATGAAAGATGTTCCCTATGCATCAGCCATAGGCTCTATCATGTATGCAATGCTGTGTACCAGACCTGATGTGTGCCTTGCTATAAGTTTAGCAGGGAGGTACCAAAGTAATCCAGGAGTGGATCACTGGACAGCGGTCAAGAACATCCTGAAATACCTGAAAAGGACTAAGGATATGTTTCTTGTATATGGAGGTGACAAAGAGCTCATCGTAAAAGGTTATGTTGATGCAAGCTTTGACACTGATCCGGACGATTCTAAATCGCAAACCGGATACGTGTTTACATTAAACGGTGGAGCTGTCAGTTGGTGCAGTTCTAAACAAAGCGTCGTAGCGGGATCTACATGTGAAGCGGAATACATAGCTGCTTCGGAAGCAGCAAATGAAGGAGTCTGGATGAAGGAGTTCATATCCGATCTAGGTGTCATACCTAGTGCATCGGGTCCAATGAAAATCTTTTGTGACAATACTGGTGCAATTGCCTTGGCAAAGGAATCCAGATTTCACAAAAGGACCAAACACATCAAGAGACGCTTCAACTCCATCCGGGATCTACTCCAGGTGGGAGACATAGAGATTTGCAAGATACATACGGATCTGAATGTTGCAGACCCGTTGACTAAGCCTCTTCCACGAGCAAAACATGATCAGCACCAAAGCTCCATGGGTGTTAGAATCATTACAGTGTAATCTAGATTATTGACTCTAGTGCAAGTGGGAGACCGAAGGAAATATGCCCTAGAGGCAATAATAAAGTTATTATTTATTTCCTTATAATCATGATAAATGTTTATTATTCATGCTAGAATTGTATTTACCGGAAACATAATACATGTGTGAATACATAGACAAACAAAGTGTCACTAGTATGCCTCTACTAGACTAGCTCGTTAATCAAAGATGGTTATGTTTCCTAACCATGAACAATGAGTTGTTATTTGATTAACGAGGTCACATCATTAGTAGAATGATCTGATTGACATGACCCATTCCATTAGCTTAGCACCCGATCGTTTAGTATGTTGCTATTGCTTTCTTCATGACTTATACATGTTTCTATGACTATGAGATTATGCAACTCCCGTTTACCGGAGGAACACTTTGGGTACTACCAAACGTCACAACATAACTGGGTGATTATAAAGGAGTACTACAGGTGTCTCCAATGGTCGATGTTGGGTTGGCGTATTTTGAGATTAGGATTTGTCACTCCGATTGTCGGAGAGGTATCTCTGGGCCCTCTCGGTAATACACATCACATAAGCCTTGCAAGCATTACAACTAATATGCTAGTTGTGAGATGATGTATTATGGAACGAGTAAAGAGACTTGCCAGTAACGAGATTGAACTAGGTATTGGATACCGACGATCGAATCTCGGGCAAGTAACATACCGATGACAAAGGGAACAACGTATGTTGTTATGCGGTCTGACCGATAAAGATCTTCGTAGAATATGTAGGAACCAATATGGGCATCTAGGTCCCGCTATTGGTTATTGACCAGAGACGTGTCTCGATCATGTCTACATTGTTCTCGAACCCGTAGGGTCCGCACGCTTAAGGTTACGATGACAGTTACATTATGAGTTTATGCATTTTGATGTACCGAAGGTTGTTTGGAGTCCCGGATGTGATCACGGACATGACGAGGAGTCTCGAAATGGTCGAGACGTAAAGATTGATATATTGGAAGCCTATGTTTGGACATCGGAAGTGTTCCGGGTGAAATCGGGATTTTACCGGGTTACCGGGAGGGTTACCGGAATCCCCCGGGAGCCATATGGGCCTTCATGGGCCTTAGTGGAAAGGTGAAAGGGCTGCCCATCAGGGCTGCGCGCCTCCCCCCTTCCCCTAGTCCTATCAGGACTAGGAGAGGTGGCTGGCCACCCTTCTCCTCTTTCCCCCTTTGGGGATTCCTAGTTGGAATAGGATTGGAGGGGAGTCCTACTCCCGGTAGGAGTAGGACTCCTCCTGCGCCACCTCTCCCTGGCCGGCGCCTCCTCCCCCCTTGGCTCCTTTATATACGGAGGCAGGGGGCACCTCTAAACACACAAGTTGACACAAGTTGATCCACGTGATCGATTCCTTAGCCGTGTGCGGTGCCCCCTGCCACCATATTCCTCAATAATACTGTAGCGGAGTTTAGGCGAAGCCCTGCTGCTGTAGTTCATCAAGATCGTCACCACGCCGTCGTGCTGACGAAACTCTTCCCCGACACTTTGCTGGATCGGAGTCCGGGGATCGTCATCGAGCTGAACGTGTGCTCGAACTCGGAGGTGCCGTAGTTTCGGTGCTTGATCGGTTGGATCGTGAAGACATACGACTACTTCCTCTACGTCGTGTCATCGCTTCCGCAGTCGGTCTGCGTTGGGTACGTAGACAACACTCTCCCCTCGTTGCTATGCATCACATGATCTTGCGTGTGCGTAGGAAAATTTTTGAAATTACTACGAAACCCTACAGGCCGGTCGTATAGGCTCCATCATTCTGGAGGTAGTCTTCGGATCACCAAACATTTACCATACCGAAGATTCAGTCTTTGACAGTGTCCCTCTCTGCGGTAATCATCACACACTGCTGGGGAGAACCGCGTTGGCTCAATTCAATGCGGTACCACACTACGCCTATGGCAAGCTCAAAATGCCCGGCCCTTGTGACGTGATCACAATTAAGGGCAAAGCCGACCTCCACCTCAGCGCTGAAGAGCATAGCGCCACTTTAATGACAGAAGCAACGACTGGCGCCTTTCAATTGAACCTTGATTCGACAACTAAACACTCCAACATAAGTTGGGAAGGGACACATCCCGCGGCTCAACCGCTCTGTGGCACACAAATGTTTCTAGCATTCTCTTTGCAGGGTCGCTTTCGCATAGGACAGGACTGGCGACCGGGAATCAGCTTGGACACGCAAGGGAATCCCTAGATATTCCCCTCGAAGACAATCCGGATACACTCCTGATCCGCACACAGCTCCTTCCCGCCTGATCTCAACAGGTTCCGCCGTCACACTTCTCTTTATAAACTTACTTTTACTCATATGCCTAGACGTATTGCTCGAAATTTGTTTGATGCTTCTCTGCTATCATTTCTTATTGGCACCTTTCGTTATAACGGCATCCGTACATCATGTCATGCCTTAAACACGCCAGGGGCTTCATTGTACCCATATCATGGCACTAAAGTCCGATCACCTTCTCCGTCGTTTGGCACCCCGAACTTATAGCATTATATGCATCAGCTCTGAATCATGTCTTGGGTCAATAGTTGGGTTTTCCCGGCTCCCATGTTTTTGTACCTTATGTTCCGCTATATCGGCTAAGGTAGCACTGGGAGAACTACTGTGATTGTGTCCCGGTTATTCCGGACGAGCACCTCAGTAGAGAAAGCCGAAAACTGACTGTCATGATACGGCGAGAGCTTGTCAGCTGTTCGAGAGGTTGTACAATCTTTAAAGATTTATTCCGCTTAATGCCATAACCAATGCAGCGTGCGATGGATCGGTTTTTTCTCCCGATCAGGTGCTTATAGAGCCCCTCATGCGGTCTTCCGAACACCAGGGGCTGCGCCTACCATACTTTTGACAAACTCCTATGGCTAAATGAGAGTGATAAAGCCCTATAGTCTGATTGCCTGGTTCGTTGTGCTGAACACCTCCTTCAAGGACCCAAAAATGGGAGAAAGAGTGCTTAGGTTTATCCCGAACACCCCCGTACTTCCTACGTGGGGGCAGAAGCCGACGACTGGCCAACTCTCAGGATTAATATATTTCAAAACCGCCGCACAGGATGAAAAACTTTTACATAAACAAGCAATAAACAATATAACTGACCTTGTTTAGCATTACAAATGACAAGCATGACCGTACTCATGGAAATATAATGTCTTTGGTGCATTTCTCCGCTCCTTTCAGGACACTATCGTAATATAATTCGGGCTTGCGGTGCTCCTTCCCCTCCAGCTGTCCCTCAGTCATCAGCTTTTCCGCATCTAGCTTTCCCTAGTGCACTTTTGCATGGGCGAAGGCCATCAGCGCACCCTCCATACAGACCGACCGCTTGATGACTTCAAGTCGAGGGCAGGAACTCACCAGCCGCTTCATGAGCCCGAAATAACTGCTTGGAATTGGCTCGGCAGGCCATAGCCGGACATTCAAATCCTTCATGGCTAGTTCGGCCGCCTTGTGCTGCTCGATTAGCTGCTTCAGCTGATCGGTAAATGGCACCGGATAATTCGGCGCCAAATACTGCGACCAAAAGAGCTTCTCCGTAGTCTTCTTTTCTTCGGCTCGATAGAATTGGGCGACATCAGATATGTTGCGTGGCAGCTCCACAAACACCCCTGGAGAAATTAGAATTCAATTTTCAACTTGATTTTCTCCTTTCACAAAATAAAGACCACTTTGTATGAGCAAAAGCCTTACCAGCCGCAATCTTCCTCGCCTCCTGAATTTCCTTCAGAGCACCTTAGGCTTCTTCCCGAGCATCATTTGTGGTTTGGAGAACTTGGGTGAGTTCTGATTCTTTCCTTGATAACCTCTGCTCCAAAGTATCACTTTTCTTCACGGCATTATGAAGCTCTCGCTCAGCTTCAATGACCCTGGCCTCGTGTTTCTCGCAAAGAGCCTGCTCTGCGGCTGCTTTCTTTTCGGCTTTGGCCATAGCCTTCTTAAGCACCTCAATTTCGGCCATCGCCCCTAGAGCGCACAAAAAAATACTTCCATCAGGCACACTTATTCAGTTGTGCGGAATGGAACAAGGTCTCAGCATACCTCGATTATCCTCCAACTGCTTCTTCAATAGGCCAAGTTCTTCTTCGGCCCACTCCAAACTCTGCTTCAGTCTAGATACCTCTGCAGTATGCGAGGTGGCAGTCGCTTCAGACGCGTGCTTATAAACGAAGAGATATATGTCATCAATTGAGTCTCCTGTGGACGGAAATTTGATCCTCTGTCCGGTTCTTTCTTTTGACGAACAGTGTATCAGGGGCTATTATCCATACTATGACAATCTTTAAAACCTCATAAAACATACCTCAAAGCCTTTTATAAGGCTGGTGTAGGATTCATTCAATCCACTTTCAGCGGACTGAATCTTCTCAATCACCGCACCCATAAGGGCGCGATGTTCATCAATGATGGAAGCGCTTTTTCGCGCTGTCGATAGGCTGCCCTACACCTCTTGTTGGACAGAGGTTGTTGGCGGAGCAGGCACACCCCCTCTAGCTGAGGGAGGCTGCCTTCCTGACTCAGGAGACTTAAAGGTCTCCGGGACTATGTCCGGATGTGGGCCGAATTCAAGATCGCCCCTGCCGTCGACGGTCATGGGAGCCGTCGCTCCCATATATCCGGCCCCTGAAGTTTGGCCTCCCTGGTATGGGTCCTTCTGGGACGACACCTCGGTGTCATTCCTATGCTTAGGGGAAGGGGCCTTTGGGGTGTCTCGCTCTCTATGGCATCTGAACTCAGTGAATCCTCCGACGATGATTGTTCGGTGCAGGACCTTGCCGGACTGCAAAAATTATGGCGCAAGTTAAAATATTACTCCTTAATAATCCTGGATGCATAGGCGTGTTTGGATTTCCTGTACTCACGAGTTCACCAGGGGCTGGGCCCTGGGATCCCACTCCGGGCTGCTATCGGCAGCAGTGGCGGACGCCTCCGGAAGGGGGGTTTTTCCCCTCTTAGGCGATTCGGCCTCCAAGGATGAGGAGGCTGTCCTTTTCTTTCTTCCCCTTACAGGGGATTCATCTTCCTCCTTCTCCTTGTCCTCTTCGGAGGAAGAATGGGCATTGGAGTCTTCGGATTTTGTGTCCGGAGCGCCACAGCGAGGAAGGCCGCCCCTGGTCTCCTTGGCCTCCTTCTTGGCCTTCTTCTCCGGCGCCTAGTAGGGTGCCGGGACCAGCATCTTCGTCAGAAGCGGGCTGGCCGGTTCTTCTGGCAATGGGGCCGGACAGTGGATCCTCCCCGCCTTCTTTGTCCAACCCTAGGAGAATTATCGGAAGCATATTAAGCATGTTCCTCAGGATATGCGAATGAAACATATGAATTGTCGGACATGGTGATGACTTACTGGACTTGCGGGTCAGGACAGTTCGTACCCGCGGTCCTCGGTAGAGTCCGGCCACGATTTGCCGGACTTAAAGAGCACCTTCTAGATGTCTTCATGCGAGGAACCATAGAGAGCCCGCAGGGTCTGGTGCTCGGCCTGGTCGTACTCCCATAAATTGAAAGCCCGGTTCTGACAGGGAAGAATCCGGCGAACTAACATCACCTGGACTACATTGACGAGCTTGATGTTCTTGTCTTCCATACTTTTGATGCGTGCCTGGAGTACTGACAGTTCGTCGGACAAAGACCAGGTCAGGCCCTTCTTGGGCCAGTACGTAAGCCGCAAGGGAGCTCCGGATCGGAATCCGGGAGCAGCGGCCCAATTTTTGCCGCGTGGCTCAGTGATGTAAAACCACTGCTGCTGCCACTCCTTGATGGAATCATTGAAAGTGCCTGTTGGCCATATGACCTTGGGCATGTTGCTCACCATGGCGCCTCCGCACTCGACGTGTTCGCCGTTTACTACCTTGGGCTTTACATTGAAAATCTTCAACCATAAGCCGAAGTGTGGCGAGATGCGGAGGAAGGTCTCGCACACGATGATAAACGTCGAGATATTGAGGAAGGAATTGGGGGATAGATCATGAAAATCGATCCCATAATAATACATGATACCGCGAACAAATGGGTGAAGGGGAAACACTAGCCCGCGAATAAAATGAGGAAGGAATACAACCCTCTCGTGGGGTTCCAGAGTGGGGACGATCTGTCTCGCCGTCGGAAGACGGTGGCTGGTTTTCTTGGCCAGGTACCCGGCCTCTCGAAGCTTTTTGATATCCTTCTCCTAATGATAGAGGCCATCCATTTGCCTCCTGCTTTGGATCTGGATATTTCTGGAAGACCTCTTTGGGTGGAGGAGTCGAACGCTTGGGCGCTAGAGCTCGAGCGAAAGGGAAGGTATGAGAAGAAGGCGTGGGTGAGAAAGAGGGGTCCTTATCTCTTTATAAAGGCGGCAGGAACCGTACGCCTCCCCACTTGCCTGGTGAAACTCCCTTGTTCTCCAAGCGCCATGATTGATGGCGCGGTTGGGTTACCCGCACCCGTATTGATGAGAATCCTGCGATAAGGGGACCCGATCTCTGCTTCGACAAGACGTGCCCAGAAAACCGCCTCGCGATATGCTCAGTGGCTGGTTGAGAAAAACGGTTCGAATGATAACCGGGCCATAACGTGATATCACGCTAGGAAAAGTTGTCGACAGATTAGATTCATGGAATATTATGCTCTCTACGGTGGTATGTGGAATTTATTTTGCAGAGCCGGACACGATTCATGTGTTCGAAATTTATCTTGGAGTATTTGAAGATGGAACCCGCCTTGTAATGCTGAAGACAATCTGCACGCCGGACTCATCGTCATTGAAGCCTGGTTCAAGGGCTACTGAGGGAGTCCTGTATTAAGGGGTATTCGGACAGTCGGACTATATATTTTGGCCGGATTGTTGGACTATGAAGATGCAAGATTGAAGACTTCATCCCGTGTCCGGATGGGACTCTCCTTTGCATGGAAGGCAAGCTTGGCGATTCGAATGTATAGATCTCCTTCTCTGTAACCGACTCTATGTAACCCTAGCCCTCTCCAGTGTCTATATAAACCGGAGGGTTTTAGTCCGTAGGACAACAACAATCATACTCATAGGCTAGCTTCTAGGGTTAGCCTCTATGATCTCGTGGTAGATCAACTATTATAATACTCATATCATCAAGATCAATCAGCAGGAAGTAGGGTATTACCTCCATCGAGAGGGCCCGAACCTGGGTAAACATCGTGTCCCCAGCCTCCTGTTAGCATTAGCCTTAGACGCACAGCTCGGGACCCCCTACCCGAGATCCGCCGATTTTGACACTGACACGCACCAAAAACACACTTGGCCGGGTTAAGCATCATCTTGTAGACCCGGAGATTATTGAAGGTCTCCTTCAAATCATCTATCAAAGTTTCCTTCTCTCTGGATTTCACCACTATATCATCCACATAAGCATGAACATTGCATCCAATCTGATCGTGAAGACAATTCCGCACAGATCGCTGGTAAGTCGCCTGGGCACCCTTGAGTCCAAAAGGCATTGATACATAGCAGAAGGCTACAAAGGGAGTGATGAAAGCTATTTTCTCCTGGTCCTTAGCTGCCATCTTGATCTGATGATAACCAGAGTAAGCATCCAAAAAGCTCAAACACTCACAACCCGCTGTAGCATCAATGATTTGATCAATACGAGGGAGAGCAAAAGGATTAGCCGGACATGCCATATTTAAGTCCGTGTAATCCACACAGATACGCCAAGTGCCATTCTTCTTAAGCACCAGCACCGGATTAGCCAACCACTCAGGATGAAAGACTTCAACAATGAACCCAGCCACCAAGAGTCGGGCCACTTCTTCACCAATGGCTTTACGCCTCTCCTCATTGAAGCGACGAAGGAATTGCTTGACCGGCTTAAATTTTGGATCAATATTAAGAGTGTGCTCAGTGAGTTCCCTCGGTACACCCGGCATGTCAGAAGGTTTCCATGCAAAGATGTCCCGGTTCTCACAGATGAACTCGATGAGCGCGCTTTCCTATTTAGGATCTAGGTTAGCACTGATACTAAACTGCTTGGATGAATCGCCGGGAACGAAGTCAACTACCTTAGTGTCATCGGCCGACTTAAACATCAGCACCGGATCATGCTCTGTAGTAGGCTTTTTCAAGGATGTCATATCAGTCGGATCAACATTATCTTTGTAAAATATCAACTCCTTTGTTGCGCAGATAGACTCAGCATAAGCAGCATCACCTTGTTCACACTCTAGAGCTATCTTCCAACTTCCATGCACTGTGATGGACTCCTTGTAACCCGACATCTTGAGCTGTAAATAAACATAACACTATCATGCCATGAACTTGGCATAAGCCAGCCGTCCAAACAAAGCGTGGTACGGGCTCCTGATCTTGACCACTTCAAAGGTTAACTTCTCAGCCCTAGAATCATGCTCATCTCTAGTTCAATCTCGCCAATAGGGTATGCCGACTTACCAGGCACCACTCCATGGAACACAGTATTGGATGGCTTAAGACTTTTGTCGGTTAACCCCATGCGACAGAAAGTATCATAATAAAGGATATTAATACTGCTACCTCCATCCATGAGTACCTTAGTGAATTTGTATCAACCAACTTGAGATGCCACCACCAAAGCCAAGTGACCCGAATTATCAACCCGGGGCGGGTGATCCTCTCGGCTCCACATAATGGGTTGCTCAGACCATCGCAAGTAATGCGGAACTGCCGGCTCTACAACGTTCACATCCTCTTATGGAGCTTCTGGTCCCGCTTGCATAGACTTGTGGTGAAGATGTGATACTGCCCACTATTCAATTGCTTTGGATGGCTTTGATATCCAGACTGTTGCTGTTGTTGACCCCCTTGACCGTACTGTTGATTGTAACCGCCTTGATTACCTTGATGGTGTTGGTGACCTTGGAAGCCGGAATTAGAACCGCCACCTCCATAACCCGGTCCATGAGAACCGCCACCACCAGAACCTCACCACCCGGCCCATGGGGGTCTTGGAATGAATTAGAATTTTTGTAAGCCCTCATGATTGTACAATCCTTCCAAAGGTGAGTGGATGGCCTCTCCTGCGTACCATGCTTTGGGTAGGGCTCATTCAGCAACTGCTCAAGAGTGGGATTTGACCCACCTAACTTAGGAGGCAGCCTCCCCTTACGACATTGACCATTGTTCTGCGTATTAGTATTAGCTACAAAATCTGAGTTACCATCAGCATTGCGCTTGCCATTGCACCCTAACTCGTCGGGTTTTGCTGCGGACCCTTGGAGTTGTCACTCTTCTTTCCCTTTCCCGGCTTATCTCGTTAGACTCAGGGTCCTTGGTACCATCAGAGTCGGCATATTTAATTAGAGCCGCCATCAGCTGCCCCATATCATTGCAACCGCGTTTGAGCCACCCCAGCTTCTGCTTAAGAGGCAAAAAATGGCAATTCTTCTCTAACATTAGAACTGCATAGCCGACATTGATGTTGTTAGATGAATGTATAATAACCTTGACCCGACGCACCCAATAGGTCGTTGATTCACCCTCCTCTTGAGTGCAAGCAGACAAATCCACAATTGACATGGGCTGTTTGCACATATCTTTAAAGTTCTAGATAAACTGGGCTTTTAGCTCCCCCCATGATCTGATGGAATTGGCTGGCAGCCCTTTTAACCAAGTATGGGTTGTTCCATCTAGCATCATGGTGAAGTATTTGGCACATGTGGCATCGCTGACCTCCAATAGTTCCATGGCCATCTCATAACTCTCAATCCACGCCTCAGGGGGTAAGTCGGCTGTGTAATTAGGCATCTTACGAGGCCCTATGAACTCCTTAGGAAGAAGCTCAGTCTGTAGAGCCGACACCAAGCACGGTACACTTGTGGTTCTAGAGGTCACACCTGCCTCTAGCAAAACCATTGGATAAAACGCAAGGAGCTGGTGAACCACCCGCCGAGCCGCCTGCTCAGCCTCTTGACACACTCTGTCCTGATCGTCCAAACCATGAGCACTATCATGTGTTGGTTCATGCCCACACGGCTGGTTACGGCGGTGTTCATTACTTGATACGGCTGGTGAGTCCATGTGTCTGCTATAGCTCTGGCTTGGACGAGGGGTCGAATGAATCCTATCTCGGCTATAAGAATACGCCTCCTGCTTTACCAATGCCATTTGAAGAAGCTCCTTAACCCTTCGTGTTTCAACCGCCGTTGGAGAATCGCCTTCCACTGGGAGAGCCACCAATAATGTCGCTGCAGTGATCATGTTATCCAACGGGTTAGAATAACGACCTAGTGGTGTTGGCACGTGTTGAGGCGGAATGTTATTCAGATGCGGTGGCTCCGCCACGGGCGGTTGAGCCAGCGCTCCAGTCTTAGGTGTTGCATCCCGGTTTGTCCCCGGCAGGTTACTGGCCCCTGCTCCAGGTGTGCAAAAGAGATTTCTCGCCTCATAAACCGGAGGTAGACGAGACTTGTGCCTCCTCCTCATGACTTGATTTGAAGCATTCTGATCAATCGTAAGCCGTAAAGTTTCTGATTGAATCCGCAGTGCCTGAGCATCCAGGGAAGCTTTCTCTGCGGCCATCCTGACATTCTCGGCTGCCAAGTCTTCCTTGGCTTGTGCTACCTCATCACGTAGCTTTGCAATCTCCGCATTATGCTGAGCTTGATTCGCTAGATTGACCTCTGCTGTCAACAAATATGTCAGTTTATCCATCAAATTCGTTAAAACCTGAGCCGGCGGGCACACAGGGCCTCCTGCCCCAGCTGCTGCCGCTGATCCGGAGATCATTGCCGCCGCAGTCAAAGAATTCTGCACAGGCTGTGTTCCGACCATGAAGATTGCAACCCTGTTCGACGGCTCATATGGGTTCGGAATACTGTCGCCATCAGACCAGCCCCCAAGCTGCCGTCTTGCAATTGATATAATGAAGTAGTCTCACCTGCGGACGACTCACCATCAGAGTAGATGGCCGTCACACTGCCAGACATAGATCCTTCATCATATTCTGCTCCGTGGATAAATCCCACAAAGGCACGTTTCATGGCGGGCTGGGCTCAGGCGGGTCTTGCACGCTGAGCCGTCTCGATGATGTCGGTGCAGATGTCCTGCTCAGGGCCAGGCTCGCTGATCTTGCCAATGAAGACGTGAATTGCGCCGAAGGGGACCCGGTACCCGTACTCAATTGAGACGGCCTCGGGGCCCCAGCCTGCATCGTCGATGTAGAGCTTGCTGCGACGACTCTTGGTCATCTGGCCCATAGCGTATCCCTTGATCCCTTCGAAGCTGCCCTTTAAGAACTCAAAACCACTGTGTGCTAGCCCAACGGTGGGCGCCAATAGTCGTGGAATAGTCACGGGAGATGTCCTCGTGAAAGGACTTAGTCATGGAGCCATCGCAGTTGGTTAGCTTAAAGGGGTTAAACGGGACAAAGGACACAGGAGTTTATACTGGTTCAGCCCCTTGCGGTGAAGGTAAAGGCCTAATCCAGTTTGCGGTGGTATTGCTTACGTCTCGATTACCAGGGAGCGAATACGCTTTACCTAGCTTTCGATCTCTTGTTTTTTTTGCCCTCAACCGCCGCCAGGTCGTCCCTTTGTATACACAGGTTGACGATCAGCGGCTCACGGAGTCTCGGCCGGCTCATAGACAACGTGTCCAGCTTGGTGACTAACTATATATACCTTACAATACAAGTATTACACATATGGCAGTTTATTCCTACGGGCCTTAAGTCGCCCTTGGACCTTGGGCCCTTGCCTGTTAAACTGCCATCTCCGATATCCTCGTGGGATTTATATCTCGAGTCGCCATAGGTCTAACCCGGACCCTCCTAGGCGGGTCATACTAATAGTTATATCCCCAACGGGTAGTGTGCCGACGGCGATCACATCGACCTTGGAACCATTCCCGACGCGCATCTCACCTTGTCCTTAGCCAATCTTTTTTTAATTTGTAGCTCCTATTTTGAGTTAGAAATATGAGTAATTGAACCAGTATCAAATACCCAGACGCTACTACGAGCATTAGTAAGGTACACATCAATAACATGTATATCAAATATACCTTCGTTAACTTTGCCATCCTTCCTATCCGCCAAATACTTGGGGCAGTTCTGCTTCCAGTGACCAGTCCCTTTATAGTAGAAGCACTCAGTTTCAACCTTAGGTCCAGCTTTGGGCTTCTTCATAGGAGTGGCAACTTGCTTGCCATTCTTCTTGAAGTTCCCTTTCTTTCCCTTGCCCTTTTTCTTAAAACCAGTGGTCTTGTTAACCATCAACACTTGATGCTCCTTCTTGATTCCTACCTCCGCAACTTTGAGCATTGCGAAGAGCTAGGGAATAGTATTCTCCATCCCTTGCATATTATAGTTCATCACGAAGCCTTTGTAGCCTGCTGGCAGTGATTGGACAACTTTGTCAATAACACTATCATTTGGAAGATTAACTCCCAGCTGAGTCAAGCGATTATGATATCCAGACATTCTGAGTATGTGTTCACTGACAGAACTGTTCTCCTCCATTTTACAGCTATAGAACTTGCTAGAGACTTCATATCTCTCAACCCGGGCATTTGCTTGAAATATCAATTTTAGCTCCTGGATCATCTCATATGCTCCGTGACGTTCAAAACATCTTTGAAGTCCCGATGCTAAGCTGTAAAGCATGGCACACTAAACTATTTAGTAGTCATCAGATCGAGCATGCCAGACATTGATAATATCTGCAGTAGCTCCTATAGCGGGCCTCTCACCTAGCGGTGCATCAAGGACATAATTCTTCTGTGCAACAATGAGGATCATCCTCAAGTTACGGACCCAGTTTGTGTAGTTGCTACCATCATCTTTCAATTTAGCTTTCTCTAGGAACACATTAAAATTCAAGGGAACGGTAGCACGGGCCATCACTACAAAAAAAATACACTTCCGTGATGATACGTGTTTGTCACAGTAGGTCGCATTTTTTGTCATGCATGTACATCCATGACGATTTTATGACAGAATCAAGATAGTCATACCCGTGATGTCGTAGAAGTGTTCCATGACATTACCAAAATTATC
Source organism: Triticum aestivum (assembly GCF_018294505.1). Lineage (NCBI taxonomy): Eukaryota > Viridiplantae > Streptophyta > Magnoliopsida > Poales > Poaceae > Triticum > Triticum aestivum. Next base: position 52,451,835 of record NC_057804.1, read on the forward strand.
ATCACGGGAGTGTCCACTTCCATGACGATAAATCGCGCGTCACGGAAGTGCTTTCGTCAAGGGTGACCGACACGTGGCATCCACCATAACGGAACATCGTTAAGCTATCGGGTTGGGTTTTGGATCCGATAACCTGTTAACAACCGCGACCAATGGGGATTTTCCACGTGTAAAATCATCATTGGCTGGAGGAAACACGTGTCGGCTCACCATTGGGACAGATATCATCCGCTCATTGGACCGAAGGTGCCTATGATACGGCGACCGTGGCATGGCCCAATAGAGGCCCATTCCTGTGAAAAGGCCGGCCCGTTTGACTTGGTCAAAAGGTGGCGGGCCGGCCCACGGAAAGCCTGTTAACGGCCTGTTCGCATATAGCCCATTTACAGCCCGCTAACCTAGGGCCTGTCATGCCCTATCCGAATTAGGCCCAGTAGCGTCATCTGGGCCGTCCAATATGATTCAGCCCGTTTTAACTTCCGACCCATGTGTGGCCCATGACTTCTTTCGACCCATATCAGGATCTTTGTAACTCTTGGCCCATTAACGACCCGTGGTGAAACTGGCCCGTAATGAACAGTGTATCACTTTATACCCATTAACGGCTCGTTGTTCCACTGGGCCGTTTCCAGCCCAAGTTATCTTTCGGCCTTCTCAGGGCCCATTGATTCTTGGGCTCATTTGCAGCATTCTGTTACATATGGCCCGTTACTGTCATTTTCTGCTTGTGGGCCAAATTCATCCCGTCGTTACAGTCGGCCCGTTTGCGGACCATTAATACGTTGGGCCGTTCTCATGTCAAAATAACGTTGGGCTGTTTTCATAGAGTTATCAAATACGGCCTATTAACGGCCTGTTATGGTCCATGAATAGTATGTCCCATGATTGGCGAAATGATGATACGCCCCGTACAAGGCCCATGGATCCTACGGCCCGTATGAGGCCCATGGATAGTACAGCCCGTAGAAGGCCCATGGATCATACGGCCTGTAGAAGGCCCATGGACCCTACAGCCCGTAGAAGGCCCATGGACCCTAAGGCCCGTATAGAAGGCCGATGGATCCTACGGCCCGTATAGAAGGCCAATGGATCCTACGGCCCAACGAAGGCCCATGGATCATACGGCCTGCAGGAGGCCCATGGTTACAACAGTCCGTGTGTTGCCATGATTATTTTGGCCTACTTGCCAAAAATAGGCTATTGTGGCCACTAGAAAAAACAGAAAAAGAACAGCAGTGGCTACAAGCAAACAACTAAACAAGACAATAAGGAAATAAATAAGCAAGCAATTAATGCTAGCCTATTACCCCTATTACACATATTACATCCACTGGGCATCAAAGTTCACCACCAGTGCAAATATAGGGAACAAAGCAGCACATTACATACACTGGCCGTCAAAATTGGCCACCAGTGCAAATAAATGCGGCAGCAAAACAAGAGCATAACTGAAACAACTTCAGAAGAGCTCAAGAAATGTTATCCTAGCTATCTACCATGCTGTCAATAAGCTTAGCAAGTTGATTAGCTTTGTCCTGTTTGGCGCTAAAATCCTCCAACGCTTGCTGTTGCACCAGAAAGTATGCACCCGAATGCTCCAGGGACTTCTGCAGTCCTTCCGCTTCTTGTCGCAGCACAACTGATCGGTGTCTTTCAGCTTGTAGTTGAGACTCAAGAAACCGAACTAATTCATACAGTGAGTTTGAATAGCTTGTGCAAGCGGTACTGGCAAGTAACTCGAACACTAAACCAAGATAGGACTTTGGGGTTGTCTCGATGTCTTCAAGATAGTCTTCCCGAGCTGTTTTATCAGCTTTGTTGGAGACCAACAAGGATGTGTCACTATCCTGAACCTTATCTGCATTACTTGCTTTACCATTGCTTAATAAGGCACTCTTCCCCAATATTCTGTCAGCATTCTAAAAGAAGAAACAAGCAGACACATAACAAGTTTAGCATGTACTAGTATATGAAACTCCTTTCGGTGAACCAGTTCAGTAGTAAGGTGGACAGGATTAAAATACCAAGTCTTCTATTTCCAAGTACTAGTACATAATAAAAGCATCAAACAAACATATATCTATGTCCTATGGTCACTGCATTGTCTTGCCAAATCAAAATAGAGACATTGTTCAAATCATATCAGTTCAAGACAAAGCAGCAGTGAAAGAATACAAAGCGTGGGAAACTACACGGCACAACAAGATTTCAGATGGGTACCATGGGTCTACATGTACAACAACAGTATTGGCTCTGTTGTGATGCTAGTAATGTGCATGATATGAAAGTTAACTGTATACACAATTGAAATTGAAATCAACAGAGCTATTGATAACAGCAAACCTGTTAAAGAAACATGCGTGAACATACCTGCTGTGCCATTGGAGTTTCAATTGGATCATCCTTCAATTTAAAAATAAGTTTGTATGAGTAAATACAGTGATACAAGAGCAAAGCAATCATAGTTAAAAAAGGCGCGCCTAGGCTCTAGGCATTTGCAAAACGCATTGCGCATAACTACGCATAATATGTGCATAACTGCACATAAGCATGCGCTTTGGTCAGTAAACCGCAAGGCGGTGGCAAAATGCACAATTAACGCCTAGCGCTTTTTTGAACTATGATAGCAATGGAATCTTAAATTAGAACAGTTGTTCTTCAGGTTTAGGCACTTGTTCTACATGAACAGAGTATAGTAAGACGCAAGAATATAATACTTAAATATAGAAAATGAGCTCATAGACCTTACCACATTCTTGGTTCGGGACCAGTACAGAACAAGGCGTTCCCAGTCATGGTCCGGTAAATGTGTCTCAGGAGAACGTAAGGGAATTTGATGAGTTCCTTTGCCGGTGAAGTACGTTTTCTTCAAGTAATTCCGAAACTGCCACCAAGCATTCTTGAAGATAGCAGAGGTATTAGCACAGGTTACCTCATCCTAAGTTTCCAAATCGGTCCTTCTCTATAGAGAAAAATGGGAAAATTTGTTGTATTATAACCATCATGGAGGTAGGATGTATGGGACGAAGCAAAGTAATTGCCATGAATAACATTACTTACACATAACTCTTGGACAAACACCTGCAACTGGCATTTTCCTTCATCTTCAGTATAATATTTCCAAGATGGGAAGATACGCACATACGATTTAACAACATCAAATGTGATAGATGCTAAACTATGACTAGCTGGTTGTGCTTCCTCCTCAGGAATAGGTGTACTAACTAGTGGAGTTGGGGTTCACCGTGATAGTACTGGCCCTTTGGGCACTGGAGCTGCCTTACTAACTGCTCTTGTTTGGGAGCTCTGTGGTGGAGATGGTGTTGTGTCAACAGGAACTGGGTTACTATTGGCTGGGGTTGGGGTTAGATTGGGTGAAGCTGGTTCTCTATCCATCGCAGTAGGGGTACAATCTGCGAGAGTTTGGGTTATGTGTGGTAGGGCTGGGTCTTGTGCATGTACAACCGGGGTGCTATCTCCACCAAGAGGTAGCACTGTTTTATTTGAAGACCGTGTTTTTAGTCTGCTAGATACTGGCATCACCCGCTCCAATTCAAATGGCTGATAAACAGGAAACATGGTTGAATGTACAGACATTGTATGAGAGACAGATGCAATAGATAGTGTGGAAAAAAGGCATGAAATAGTTGACATGTATATTGTTTAACTAAAACGGATAGCATGCCATAATTTCACATATATGATTTCTATCTAAACTGGATAGCATAGCATAACATAATTCAAAGATATGATGAATAACTAAACAGGATCGCATGACATAATTCACCTACATGGTATCTAAGTAATCAGGATTGCATCATTTAATTCACATATGTGATTTATATGCTAAACAGAGGGCATTCGATATGATGTCTGAACTAAGAACATGGTGTTGAATATTGTGTATATGATGTCTAAACTATGCAATGCATGATATGAGCAGTATAACCGTGCTATGTTTGAGCATACACTAGTACGAATATACAGACATTGTATGAGAGACAAATGCAATAGATAGTGTGGAAAAAAGAGGGCATGAAATAATTGACATGTATATTGTTTAACTAAAACGGATAGCATGACATAATTTCACATATATGATGTCTATCTAAACTAGATAGCAAAGCATAACATAATTCAAAGATATGATGAATAACTAAACAAGATCGCATGACATAATTCACCTACATGTTATCTAAGTAATCAGGATTGCATCATTTAATTTACATATGTGATTTATATGCTAAACTGAGGGCATTCGATATGATGTCTAAACTAAGAACATGGTGTTGAATATTGTGTATATGATGTCTAAACTATGCAATGCAAGACACCGTATGCATGATATGAGCAGTAACCGTGCCACATTAGAGCATACACCTCAGTGGGGGGATAGGATTGGTCATCTGTCTCTGAATCCATCTCTGAGGAGCTATCGGGACCCAACAAGAGATCTACTTCGATAAGTAGCATTGTCTGCTCTAAAGGCCTTGTTTTCACTCCATATTTTTCCATCTCCCACCCAAATGGCTGATTCACAGGAAGAGTAGTTTAATGTACAAACATTGTCGACAAATGGAAATGTAATGAAGAAAAGGATGGGCAAGATATCATTCAAATATATGATGCCTGGTTAAACATGATGGCATTGCACATTTCACATATATTATGGCTGGCTAAAAGATATGAGACTGCATAATTCCCATATATTATATAGAAACTAAACAGGTGGCATTACAGAACATGTCTAAACTAAGCATATGACATATAGGATGTCAAAAGTAGGCACTACAAGGCAACATATGCATGATATGACTAACATCATCATGCCAAGGTAGAGCAAACACCTTGGGGGGTAAATAGGAGTGGTCAGCGGCGTCTGAATCCGCCTCAGAACAGATATCTTCCTCTGGGTTACAATCTGGAGAGGGGTGGGGAGGGTTTGCCATTGAACCCACCATGGAGCGATGTCTGCATGACATTGTATTGCCGCGCAAAACTCTTCTCTTTTTCTCTACATGTTCACCATGACTGTGTACAATATCTGACATGCATACGAAAAAATATGGTGAGATTATGTAAGGAGAGCATGCAGAAATTTAGAGTGATGGTAACAACCAGTGGATCGATGTTTTTCTGTTGAACCAAAATAGCCCTAATGGATCGACGTGAATGTATAGTAATAAGTGATGCAACAAGTGTACAACCTCTTTGCCGTAGCAGTGTCGACCTCAGCATCATTGGTTGGTCGCTAAAGCAGTTGAGGCAGAGGTGGCTGTCGGAGGTGTGGAGGAAGATCTGAGGAATCTGTAGACGCCGTCCAGGGCACTGCTCTATTGTGATGGATCGTTCTATCGTTGGAGCAGCTCCGGTGAGCCGTAAGACGTCATGGCTGAAGCAGCACAAGACAGACATCGTCAATCTCAAGTGGGATTCTAATAGCATCTCCCGTAGATGATGTAAAATGGATGTAAAATTAACATCACCAAAAACCACCTGACTACAACAGATGAGGTAAAAACTGTTGACTCTGAACTTAACTGTCGAAACTGAAATTTACTGTGGAATCTGAATGCTATTGTCGAAACTAAATGCAATGGTAGCAGAGAGGCACTTGACATGTAGTTTAGGGAGGGCCTGCAGTTCATCTTCAACCTGCACCCCCCTGAGCCGCCAGCCACCACCGGCCCAGCGCCTCCTCGCCGCCCCAAAACAACTCGCCACCGCCGCCCCAGCCAGCCCTCTAGGCCCCCCGCCCCCACCCTAAACCATAAGATAGATAGTGGGGTACCTCTCTGGCGAGCCCCCGTCCCCGTAGTGGGTGGTTCTTCCTTAACTCCGGCGAGCCCCCCCCCCCCCCAAACCCCTGAAAATCGACTGACCGAAAAGTCAATTCAGTCGACTGAAGTGTGGCTTAATCGGAGCAGAGCAGCAGCACGAGTCAGGGGGACAGCAGCAGCAACAGCTGGGCAAGCGAGCGATCGAGCAAGAGCCGGAGCAGTAGCAGCGGCGCGAGCGAGCGAGCGAGAGCCGAAGTAGCAGCAGCAGATCCGGCTGGTATGGCCCCCGCCGCCGAAGGGGCCTCGCACTGGGGGAGAGCCGCCTTGGGGATGTCGCTCGCAGCGCCGGCTTCAAGGTAGCCGCTCCATGGGGGTGCGGGATGGAGCTCCGTCGGTGCCGGGAGGTCGAGTTAAGGAGAAGGTGCGATGCGATGAGTGTACAACCTCTTTGGTGGCGCCGAGTAGGCCTCGGCTTCGTCCCAGGAGTCGGTGCGGATGTTGTGGTTCCGGTGGAGCAGGTTAAGGCGGCGCTGTGGGGATGGAGCAGCTGCGATAGATGAGGCGATCATCGGAGCAGCTCCTTGGAGGTGGAGGACGGGGCGGCTGAACCGGCGGGACAGCGAGATGGACGATGGATCCTCATCTGGGGAGGTGGACGAGGGACGTCGAGCTGTTGCGGTGGACGACATCGTCGGGGAAGAGGCTCCGGATGGGCAGCGGTGACGTGGCGGACGGAGGAGGGTGGGGTTTCGCGGCTGGAGCGGAGAGGTTATGGTGGCCTGGGATTTCGAATGGCGAAAGGGGGGCGATGGGAGGGGGTGAAGCATGACTTAGGGACGCGCTTGTCCAAAATGTAGGGTGTGTTACAAAAGTACCCCCCACTGATTTGAACTAGCGGCCCTTTCGGCTCGGGGTTAGAAGGGGGATTTCACGTGTCGGGATTTGGGAGCTGGAGGGAGTTTTCGCACGCATTCTAATTTCGGGATAGCAAGGCGAGGGTTGTGAAGGCGCCAGTTTTGAGAGCACGATATCTGAATTTTTGGGATATAACAAGACACGGGTTGAATTATAGGGACAAGCCTAACGTGTAGTAATATTGTACTTGTACGTACCAAATCAATTCGCACTTCCCTCAACCAAAAAGAAAACGAAAAAATAAAACTATTCTCACCACACAAAGAGAGAGTCTTGCCCCGTTTTACTATACAAATGCTATTCAAAGCTACTCCCTCCTTCCATCTATATAGGGCCTAATGCATTTTTCAATGCTAACTTTGACCAAATATTAGAGCAATGATATATGACATGCAACTTACACAGCGTTAAATTCATCTGTGAAAGGTTATTTCAATGATATAATTTTCACATTGTGCATGTCATGTACTATTAATCTTGTCAATAGTCAAAGGCGGTCTTGAAAATCTCACTACGCCCTATATAGATGGAAGGAGGGAGTATGAATCCATGTTATGTCCGATTAAATTTTTTCGCTTGCTGTATAATGCATGTAACCTACTCATACCAACATTTTAGTGCATTCCAAATGTCTATACTACCGCTGCAATTCTAACTAAATTTGAATTTGTTTCTCTATTTCAATAAGAATCTACAATCATGATTGTTGCCAACTTCAACAATCATAGTTTCCTTGCTATCCGCCAGATATAAATCAGACGGCCTATAATGCAGGATGGCAGGCACACCATCATCAACAACTCCGTTTTTTTATAAGAGTAGAGATAAAATATACTAAATGTAGTATAACATGTTCATAACCACACCATGTGTATCACTGTTATATATATTCACACATGCGTCGGTTTAAAACACTATGATAGATTCTTCAAATATCCGAATTCGCTTTTTTTAATGTAGTATATATGATCTCTATTCATCTTTTACACCCACACAACCCTCTTATCTTTGTAGCTAGCGCTAACTTTCTCTTGTGCATGCACACGCCCGCATCCCTCTCACCCTCCCTCAGCATTCTCTAGCTCCATCGTGCAAATTCGTCTTTTCACTTTTGGTCGTTCACCCACGGTGTGTGTAGGCCCCCCAGCTCCTTCTTTACGGCACACATCGATCGATATGCCTCTCTAGCCAGGTGTGCCTAGCACAAACACAAGCTTCCCCTCTTCTCTTGTCACCGTCCATGCCTCACTCCCACCACTCTTTTCATCATTCTCATACTCGCACACTCCTCCCCCCTCGATACAGTATGTCTCTCATACCACCTCCTACATGCATCCCTCTCTCTCTATCCTTCTCCTCGTGCCTCATTTGCTTCTAACACACACATGCATGTATACCGATCGATCTCCCAACATATACTTAGATCGACTTTAACTACCCCCCCCCCCATCGATCGACGTACCTCACAAGTTATGTCTCTCCTTTCTCTAACAAAGGGCGATTGATCTTCCTATGTAGTTACGTCTGCTTACCACAACCACATCGTCCCCCCTCATCATTCGTGCATGCCTCCTGACCCGTCTCTCACACGCATGTGCACAGACAACAAGCAGCCATCTCCTCTCTTATTGATATTGCGGGCGTGCCCTCCGTTTGTCTAGCAAGCCTATCCCACCATTTGTTAGAAGCAACTACACTACCACCCCCTGAAACACTCTAGCTCTGTCTCTCTCCCAACCTTATTCCTCTCCTGCACATATGCATGGATGCCGATCGATCTCCCTTAATACATGAGGCAGATCGATCTCCTTAATACATGAGGTAGGCCTCTCTCCTCCTCCACACATATACCAGCCATTGTACCTCTATAGTTAATTGGGCCTCCATCTTCCCCCACCACACACCGATAGTCGAGCACTACAGGTAGGTATCCATGCCATAGAGACAAACTACACATGTCCCCTCTCACGTTTCAGTAGGCCAGCCACTCTATATCTTTGACGTGGGCACACACAAATTCGATGACACTCTTTATCGATCGCGCGTGCACACACACACACATCATCCCTCTCTTCGATTCTATGTACACCTCAAGCCGATGATACCTCCACTCTCTTCTCGTGGATCGCCCCCTCTATATATATGTTATATCTAGGACTCTATTTCACACACATTGCATATGTTACATTTTTTGATTGACCCCCCCCCCCAAAAAAACTCTCACGAACCCACACACTATATCTCTCTAGGTTTGTATCTCTCTCACACAACCCCACGTAGGTGGTGTACGTATACAAGAAGAGAATAGGTGCACCGTGCACGTACTCACGCTTCGTGCCCAGCCACACCCGTGTGGGTACACGGTGGAGCTCATTTCTTTACGAAATGGCAGCCCACGTGCTAATTTGAATGCCTGTAGCGGTTTTTTACCTAGGGAGGTCGTGTACCATGCGTGCACGAAACAAAGTTCGACTTGACGCGTTGCCGCATTATTTTTAAATAAAGTTATAGCGCTCAATGGAATGTACACAGAATACAAACGATTTTTATGGAGAAAAAGGTAGTCCTCTCACTATATACAATGGAGCCTGCCTGCCTGGTTTGTCGCTCTTCAGAGTATCTCACACAAGGCTGCGGTGGCCTCTCTCTCTCTCTCACCGTTGGTCACTGATCCGGCCGCATCCCGTCTGCCAGGGGAAAGGGAGTGCGGTGGCCTCTCTCTCTCTCTCTCACACACACACACACACACTGTTGGTCACTAATCCGGCCGCATCCCATCCGCTGGGGGAAAGGGAGGAAGTGCATCGTTTCTCCGTTCGACGGTGCCGAGGCAGCACGTCTCGGTCTGTGGTACACGTGTAAGTGCATCTAGTGCCACCCCTAGTTGGTTTTGGAGTATTGACGACAAAGTTGGTTGAGGGACTAATGCGTTTGTGAGATTTGCAGGATAACGCAGGTAGTGTCCCTCATTGATTCGGTTTACCTATCGGAGATGACCCCTAAAAATGTATGAAGACATTGACGACAATGGTGGTATAAGAAGATATTCATATTGAAGACTATGACATGAGAAGACATTGCGTGAAGACTATGGAGCACGAAGACTGTGTGGTTTCGTTGTTTCCTTTTCTTCTTTGTTGAGTCATAGGAACCACCGTACTGTTAAGTGGGGTCCAAGTGAACTAAGTCAGAGTGACTGAAGTGATGCTCAACCCAAATCCTATGTCTTCGAGCGAAGACAATTGGAGCAAATCTTATCTAGAGTTGGATGAGTCAGCTTTGCTTGTAGCCCAAGTAAAGTTGTCGTGTGTGTTTGAAATCTGACCGTTGGAACACGAGTCAGTTCCTTAGTGACCCAGGGTCATTTCGGACAAATCAGGTCGGGTTGCCTAGTGGCTATAAATAGCCCACCCCCTACACCATAAATTGGTGGCTGCTCAGAGTTAATATATGGCTTTTGTCGTTTGAGAGCAACCCACCTCGAAGCATTTGAGAGAGAGAAATCCTTGCGAGGACAAAGCCCAAACACCCAGAGCCAAAGAGTGTTAGGCATCACTGAAGTCTTTCTGTCTGTGTGACCTTAAGACTTATTACACTTGAGGACTGTGTATCCTCCAGCCGGTTAGGCGTCGCGTTCTGAGCATCCAAGAGTCATTGTGGATTGCCGGGTGAACGAAGTCTGTGAAGGTTTGGAAGTCTACCTTGAAGACTTACCAGAGTGATTGGGCGAGGACTAAGTGTCCTTAGCTCAAGGGGAATAAGGTGAAGACACGGTCTTCTGAGTTGAATCTCAGCCTCCCTAACCAGACGTACAGTTGTCACAGCAACTGGAACTGGTCCAACAAATCCTGTGTCTTCAACAAGCAACTGGTTCTATCTCTTCCCTCCTTTACTTTGAGTTTGTCTTCGTGAAGTCATCGCTTATCGTCTTATCTGATTGACTTCATTGCTTGACTACTATTGTTGATTGGCTTCATGCTATCTTCCATCCTGATCCTACTACCTAGCTGCTATTAATCTTTGAACGTTAATGCTATTGCATACTTGATTATGGCTTGCTTGTTGTAGTTTATCTTCCGCTGCATATCAATTAGGTTGTTTCTATTGTTTGTCTTCGAAACTTCCATGTTTGGAAGACTTCCTAAAAATCGCCTATTCACCCCCCTCTAGTCGATAACTAGCACTTTCAACACGACGTTTTCTCTGACCAAGCTCCGGCGCGGCAGGGCCTACGCCACATGCTTGCAGATTCCACCCGCCGCTACTCACCTAGTTACATCCCGATGACCTCCAGGTATCCCCTCTGGCCTTGCTCCATTGCCCGTCTTCCCACGTCGCTGCATGTGGATCTTCCATAGTTCTTTACCCAAAATGTAGCTCGTCCGGCGTACTTTCCATATTGCATTCTCGTCCTCACACCATTTTAGACAAACACAACCGTGTTGTTATCTTCCCTTAGGACAAGGAATATGCTTCTTTTTTGTCGTCGCATGTGTCATCAACTGTTATTGGACAGTAATTGTTTCCTTTCTACCTCTTTTTTGCAAACAGGGCTATCCATTTGACCTCGTTGCTATTGCGACCTTTTGGTGAACTGCACAAATCACTTTTTTCTTAAGAGTGTTTTGTGTAGTTGTACTAAAATGTCACACGGGCAACGTCTCCACATTTCAGTGCGACTGCACGATGGGAGATTGGTTTTGCTCTATCCTCCTCATCCAAGTCCGAGCCTAATCTTCTCCAAGTAGTTAGTCTTAAGAGAGACTGCAAAGGTGACCGGCTTCTATTTGTGTGTTTATTGTTTCATCAGCAGTCCTCTATTATCGTAATCACACTTAATATCTTTGGAACAGGGACGCTCAGCTCTATTTTAGTGGAACTGCACAAAATGATCGGAATATTGCATGCTCCAGACAGCTACTTTTTTCCCAACACGCCTTGTTGATTTAGACAGAGCTGGGGGGACATTGCTGCCAATGAAAGCATGGATCAATTTTAATTTAACACCTTCTCACAACTCTGTCTTCAGTTGTGATGTAATTATTAGCTCTGATCTGCTAATAATTGACATGCATTAGCAAGGAAGTTAGTTTTTTATTGTATACTTGATTATGGCTTGCTTGTTGTAGTTTATCTTCCGCTGCATATCAATTAGGTTGTTTCTATTGTTTGTCTTCGAAACTTCCATGTTTTGAAGACTTTCCTAAAAATCGCCTATTCACCCCCCCTCTAGTTGATAACTAGCACTTTCAATTGGTATCAGAGCAACTCCCTTGTTCTGTGTGATTCAGTTTAACCACCTGGAGTTTAGCTATGTCGACTGCAGGATTGAGGAATGTATCTTGCCCCACCTTTGACGGTCATGAGTATCCCCGGTGGAAAGCCATGATGAAGAAGTGACTCATGGCTATGGACAGCGAACTGTGGACCGTTACCGAGATTGGTCTCACCGATCTATGCAAGATGGCGAAGGCTGATGACATTCTTAAGTACACTCTACTGAACCTCACTGCAAAGGATGTCATCTGCTCCTGCATGTCCCGAAATCAGTTCAGGAACGTCATGCACCTCAATCACGCGAAGCTAATCTGGGACCGACTTGCTGAGGTCTATGATAGTCATCTTAATCGTCATGATCCTTGGCTTGATGACTACAAGGAGTCTCTTAAAGAGATGACCTTTCCACCTGAACCGTCTTCATCTTCACCATGCCTCATGGCAGGGGGTGCTAAGGTAACTGAATGCTATCTTTCTGAAACTAGTGATGATGAATCAGGTGATGAATTTGGCCCCAGCTATGTCAAACTTGCTTCCCTTGCCACTAAACAACAAAGAGCTTTGGAAAAGATTCAAAACATGCTTAGTAAGAGCGATGATATGTTGGGCGAAGAAATGGATCAGTCAAAAGCTTTGGCTGATAGTCTTCAGAGACTTCACTCCAAGTTTGACGCCCTTCAAGATCAACATAATGCTCTCTTATCTGATCATGAGAAACTTTCTTCTGAATGTCTTCAAAGAGAGCAAGATCTTGAAAAGGTAAGAGTGGATTATGAAGTTCTTCTGAAGAAGCACGATTCATTACTCGCTCAACAGATCAGTCCCGCTCAGGAAGGATTTGAACCACCTTGCTTAAAATGCATTGAGCGTGATAACACTACCTCTATTGTTGAATGTCCCACTGCTGCTACTGTTGCTCTGTCTTCAACTACTGATGTGGTAACTAACCCCTCTTCTGAGGATACCACTACTATTTCTGATGAAAATGCTAGGTTGAAGACATTGCTTGAAACAGGGATGTATAAAAGTCTGAAAGGGCATCAGACACTTTGTGATGTCCTCAAAAAGCAGATTCTGAACCGAAACCCTAGGAAAGAGGGTGTTGGGTTCGAGAGGAAAATGAATGCTAATGGTTCCTACTGGAAGCCTAAGCAGTATCCCAAAACCACATGGATTGCTGCAAAGGAACCTTCAGTGGATCCATCTACTTTATCTGGATTTACCTGTGCTAATCCTATTATCATTGATGAATCCTTTGATGCAAACTATAAACTGTTCAAAAATCAGAATGGTGAAGTGTTTGCCAGGTATATTGGTACTAACTGCAGGAATGGACCTCCTATGAAGAAGATCTGGGTTCCCAAAAGCTGCCTTGAGAATCTTCCAGTGAATGTCATCATGACACCACCAGGGAAGAAGACAAACCCCAGACCAAAGGCATCATATGGTCCAACGGCTACTTACGAACACAGGACTCACTTGAGTCACCCTAACGCCAATGTTTTGCAGGGAAATCATACTCAGACTCATGAATATGAGCATGTGTCTTCAAATCGCTATGTTCATAGAACTAAGAACTTTTCTGCTTATTCACATGAGTATCATTCATCTTCTGCAAGGCTATTTGCTAGGGCTTCAAAGCCAAAATTCTCAGATGCTGCACTTAGACTCATTGCTTCTAAGCCACCCCTGAAAATGTGGGTGGTGAAGAAGAATTAACTCTCTCTTGCAGAATGTGGTCTCCAGCCAGCAATCAATGGCGTCCGATATAATTGCTGGGGACCTAAAACACAAAGGGACGCATGATAAAATAACTTAATATGTATTCCACATATGAATCGCTTACCTGACATACTGTGTGCTAACTCTCATCTATGATGTGATAATCCAAGTGTGCATCAAATGCTTATGCTTCACAACATACATTGTGAAGCCTATCCCTCTAACTGCACTGTAGGGTACACCAAAAGCTTCAGAATGGATTATTGACAGCGGATGCACTAATCATATGACTGGTGATCAAAGTCTTCTCATGGACTCAACCTTACGTCCATCCGACAAGAGTCAAATCACATTTGCTGACACTGGTAAAGGCAAAGTATTGGGTCTAGGTAGAGTTGCAATCTCAAAGGATCAACACATGGATAAAGTGATGCTTGTTGAATCCCTTGGATTCAACTTAATGTCTGTCTCAATGCTTTGTGACTTAAACATGATTGTGATATTTGGAAAATATCGTTGCCTTGTACTAATGGAATCTGACAAATCTCTAGTCTTTGAAGGGTATAGGAAAGGTGATCTATACATGGTAGATTTCTCAGCAGGTCCAAAACTTGCCGTATGTCTTCTTGCTAAAGCTTCAGAATGCTGGCTCTGGCATCGAAGGCTGGGGCACGCTGGCATGAGGAACTTGCACACTCTCGTCAAAAAGAAGCATGTCATAGGCATCGAAGGTGTCAAGTTCAAGAAAGATCATCTGTGTGGTGCCTGCGAAGCTGGAAAGATGACAAGGGCCAAGCATCCTTCGAAGACAATCATGACAACATCTCAACCCTTCGAGCTGCTACACATGGACTTATTTGGACCTACCCACTACTCCACCCTCACAACAACGGCGTGTCTCTATGGCTTCGTCATTGTTGATGACTACTCAAGATACACATGGGTGCACATAATTCTCTACAAGACTGAAGTACAAGATGTCTTCAGACGATTCGCCAATCGAGCAATGAACAACTATGGCGTCAAGATCAAGCATATCAGAAGTGATAACGGCACTGAATTCAAGAACACCGGCCTTGATCTTTATCTGGATACAATGGGAATCACTCATGAATTTTCTGCTCCATACACACCACAGCAAAATGGCATTGTTGAGCGCAAAAACAGAACCCTTATTGAGATGGCTCGAACAATGCTTGACGAGTACAAGACACCAAGAAAGTTCTGGCCTGAAGCCATTGATACAGCTTGTCACATCATCAACCGTGTCTACATCCATAAGCTTCTGGGCAAAACATCCTATGAGCTCCTCACTGGCAAGAAGCCAAATGTCAGCTACTTCAGAGTCTTTGGTGCTAGATGTTGGATCAAGGATCCCCATCACAAGTCAAAATTTGAACCCAAAGCTCACGAAGGCTTCATGCTTGGCTATGGAAAGGATTCGCACTCTTACAGAGTCTTCAACCTCTTCCACTACAAAATCGTTGAAACAGTGGATGTGCGATTTGATGAAACCAATGGTTCACAAAGAGAAATTCTGCCAAGTACACTTGATGAAGCTCCTTCCTGTGAATCTATCAAGTTGATGGGAACTGGTGAGATCATGCCCTCTGAAGCACAGCCTGAAGAGGAACTTATCATTTCTGCACCAAACCAACCTGAAGACAATGCTCAGACCGAAGACAATACTTCCAATGATGACAATGATCAGCATGAGCAAGGTCTTCGTCCAGTTCATCCTCGTGTTGCAAATGAAGTACAAATTGAGAAGATAATTGACAGCATCAATGCGCCTGGTCCGCTTACTCGCTCAAGAGCAACACAGTTAGCAAACTTCTGTGGGCACTTTTCATTTGTGTCAATATCAGAACCCAAGAAAGTTGCTGAAGCTTTTATGGAACCTGAATGGATTCAAGCCATGCAAGAAGAACTTCAACAGTTCAAGCTGAATAATGTTTGGGAACTTGTCAAGCGACCTGACCCTCGCAAGCATAACATTATAGGAACAAAATGGATATATCGAAACAAGCAAGATGAGCATGGTCAAGTCGTCAGAAACAAAGCACGTCTTGTGGCTCAAGGATATACTCAAGTTGAAGGAATTGACTTCGATGAAACATTTGCTCCTGTTGCTAGGCTTGAAGCCATTCGCATACTGCTAGCCTATGCAAATCATCACAACATCTTGCTATATCAAATGGATGTAAAGAGTGCATTTCTCAATGGCAAGATTGAAGAAGAAGTATATGTTGCACAACCACCTGGCTTTGAAGATCCAAAACATCCTGATATGGTGTACAAACTCAACAAAGCACTGTATGGCCTCAAACAAGCTCCTCGCGCTTGGTATGATACAATCAAAGACTTCCTGAAAAGTAAAGGCTTCAAACCGGGATCCCTCGATCCCACACTCTTCACGAAGACATATGATGGTGAACTGTTTGTGTGCCAAATATATGTTGATGACATAATCTTCGGCTGCACCAACCAGAAGTACAGTGATGAGTTTGGATTTATGATGCAAGAGCAATATCAGATGTCCATGATGGGTGAGCTGAAGTTCTTCCTTGGTCTTCAAATCCGTCAACAAAGAAATGGCATCTTCATATCTCAAGAAAAATATCTCAAAGATTGCCTGAAGAAGTTCGGCATGCAAGATTGCAAAGGTTACACGACGCCAATGCCAGCCAAACATCATCTTGGTCCCGACGACAATGGTAAAGAGTTCGATCAAAAGGTATACCGCTCCATGATTGGTTCTTTACTTTACCTATGTGCATCTAGGCCAGATATTATGCTTAGTGTTTGCATGTGTGCTCGATTCCAAGCGGCACCAAAGGAATCGCATCACTTAGCAGTGAAGCGAATTCTTAGATATTTGGCTTACACCCCAACACTCGGATTATGGTATCCAAAGGGCTCAAGGTTTGATCTGGTTGGATTCTCGGATGCTGATTATGCTGGTGACAAGGTGGATCGCAAGTCAACATCAGGCACATGTCATTTTCTTGGTCGATCACTTGTCTGTTGGTCTTCAAAGAAGCAGAACTGTGTATCACTCTCAACTGCTGAATCTGAATACATTGCTGCTGGATCCTGTTGTGCTCAGCTTCTGTGGATGAAGCAAACTCTCAAGGACTATGGCATCGATCTGAAGCAAGTCCCTCTCTTCTGCGACAACGAAAGTGCCATCAAGATTGCCAACAATCCAGTCCAGCACTCGAAGACAAAGCACATTGAAATACGTCATCACTTTCTCAGAGATCATGTTATGAAGAAAGATATAGATATCATGCACGTCAACACTGAAGAGCAACTGGCAGATATCTTCACAAAGCCCTTGGATGAGAAAAGGTTTTGCAAGTGACGGTGTGAGCTAAATATCTTGGAATCCTCTAATGTCCTGTGATCAGGCACATATCCTAACACTTATGCATGTTGATGACTTAGATGTGCAACACACAAAGTAATGTATATCTTCAATCAATGAAGATTTACACTCTGAGTGTGAATACATTAACATGGAATTTGACTTCGGAGCGCCACGATAATTGTGCGCCGTGTCTGGGTCTAATACTTCCTATACGGTGGGTAACGCCACCATGAAATTTCTCTGTTTGAAGTGTTTCACTCATGGCATTATTTTGCAAAGATTTCGCATTTGGTTTGTCTTCAGTTTCAATTTATCTTCGTGATTTTCTGCGCTATAGTGATTTGATTGCATATATATATATATATATATATATATATATATATATATATATATATATATATATATATATATATATATATATATATATACTAGCGTTCTGTCCTCTACAGCATTCACTTATACCTATGTCTTCAAGTTGAATCTTTTGAACTAAGTGAATGTGATCGGACCCTAATCTCTCTATGCTTCCTATCTCAAACTCTATCTGTCCAAATCATATGCATTCTATTGAAACTGTCAAATGTCTTCTTTGCATCCTTGTTAGCAGAAGACACAGAGACAAAACATCAACTCATATTTAAATGAATCATCTAAACTGTCGATATCCGGAGAAGCCGGAACGAACATCCAACATACTTGGCGGGTGTGAGAACGTGGGACAATTCTAAATGTGTTGCATGCTTTCCACGTACCCCACGGATGTGAACAGACAGGGGCACCTGCGTAATTGCGCTGTGCTGCACACCTACTTATAAATATGTGTCCCCTGCGGTAAAGAAATCCTTCTTCCACCTCTCCACCTCCGTCAAAACCCTAGCACCACCGCTAGCTCGCGACGACGCCGGCAACGAAGCGCTTAGCTGCCGCGACTTCTCCGACGCCGTCCTCACGCCGGCCGCGGACATCGTCCTCTCCACCGTCGCCGTAGGTGTCCTCCGTCGCCAAGTTAGGGCACGGTGGACTGAACTGCTCGGTCTCCTATTCTTCCCATCTAGCAGTTCATCGTGCGGTAATTATAACTCTATTTTTACCACCTTTTTGATCTTCATAGATTCATCCTACTTACCGAAAGTGGTTTCTCCCTACTCAATGTTAGATCTATTCTATCTGCATCTCATAATGCCTAGTCTATTCACTTAGATTTCCTATCTAGTTTGATTCCTCACTTGTACTTATTCACGGATTGGTACAAATCTGGAACCAACTCACCACATATAAGTGAATGTCTTCGCATCATGAGGTCAATGTCTTCAAACTGATTTATCTTCAAAATCTTCTGAGAATGCATATGACCTCTTCCCCTTCCCTCGCATCTCTAATGCTGTCACAGGTACATGTCCGTGGGAGAATCCCTTGGTTCTCATAGTCTGCATTCGTTTGCAGAATACTTACAGCATCATATCAATTCTCCTGAAGCCAGTTCCTGCTTGACCAGCAAGCGTAAATCTCTGAAGCCTCTGAACGTATTGAAGCGATTCAGCTTGAAGTTCATGGCTGCAGAAAAATCAGCAAGGAAGGGTGGCAGACAGCGTCGTGGGGAACTTCGAAGGATCTGCCTGAGGATCTGGCAGAAATGTATAAAACAGATCCAGAAGAAGATTACAATCAGCGCAAGACTCGAATCCAATGGATTCGACGCTATTGGGCTGAACAGTGGTACAAGTACAAGTTCGTCACCCAGGAGTACGCAGAGAAAAATGCTATCAAGAGCCCTTGGGGTGATATTCTCTATCGAGGCCTTCCCCCCAAGAACAAAGCTGGAGCCATTGCGCAAGAATTCTATCCTTGCATGGTCCATGGGCCACAGCCTGAAGAAGCCGACCCATCATCATTGCTCTGGTGTCGCGACAACAATCTCTTCAAGCGCAACTTCCAGTTTGCTATGTCTTCAGCAAAGGAAAACAAGAAGTCATGGGGATTAGACTTCAATCCTGGCCCCTCTGCTGCCCGTGAGGATGGGACACGTGAAGCTGAAGAGAATAGAATTGGCCCCTTTGCAAACCTTGATGGTCTCATCTCCTACGTCTTGGTTCATGGTGCCAGAGTGGATCATCCCAACAATGATGCTGATTCTGATGAAGCCCCTGCTCCTACTCCAAGGCCGAAGAAGCCAAAGAAGGTTAAGGTTTCATCATCAGCCGCACCTCCAAAAGCTTCTCGTGTGAAGCCATTGGCCACTGCACCTCCTGAAGCCAGTGTGCAGTCTGAAGATCAATCTCGTATCTCCAAGAAGACGGAGAAGAAAAGACAACTTGTCAGGCATACTGATCAAGCTCTGACTCCTGCTGCTATTCTGCGTGAAGAACCCATTGATCTATCAAGTGATGAAGATCTTGCGGATGATGCTCTTGAGCAGCTGATAAAGAGCAAGGAAGAAGCAGAAATCTTCAACAACTTGCCTCTCTTTGATGTGGCCATCATCCACAATTTCATTGATGAGTGGTTCGACACCCCAAACGTCAGCTTTGAAGATTTACAGCTTCCAATTGGCCTCAGCGTCTCTTTCAATGGCGCCATTGCTTCTGAGCTGGCTCTCGCTCAGCGAATCGTTGAGCTCAAGAACAAGATTGATTATGAGAAGGCTCAATTCAAGAAGCATGTGGCCAAGCTAAGTGTTCAAGACGTCCGGAACTTTAAGGTCATGCTGCATGAGCTTAAAGAAGCTTTTCTGAAGAAGCGCCAAGAAGTTCAAGGCTCTCGTGAGCGCATGAAGAGTTTGGCTGATAAGTGTGTGCTTGCCTACAATGAGGCTGAGAAGCGCAAGTCACTTGGCCGTCCTGGCATTGACCCCAGGATGGCAGCAAAGAAAAAGAAGAAGCTTCCTGCTGATCAGCCTGCGCCTTCAAGCCAAGAAGCTCCACGCATTATCTTCCCAAGTAGCATGACTGGCTCGAAGCCAAAGGTCACCACAACCGCTTCAGAACAGAAGAAGACGAGGGCTGCAGAGGCAGAAGCCAGAAAGAGGAAGAATACCGAAGCCTCTGATGCTGCTCCCTCCAAGAAGAAGCGCAAGACCAAGAAGAATCGGGCTGCTCCCACAGAGCCCCTTTTTGTTGAACCCATCTCAGTGATTCATCCTGCATCTGCATCCCAAGAACTTCACATGACTGTTCATGAGCCTGCTTCCACAGAGGCTCCTGAAGCTGAAGATATTCCAGCAGCTGAACCCACCGCTGCTGAAGACATTGGTCATCATGACAATGTTGAAGATGATGAAGTTCTTCCTCAGATCGAATACAATGTGGTATCATCGCCTGTTCGTACGAACAGCGAACTCATCAGCATTGGTCGTCCTCTGACGCCAATTGCACAGGATGATTCATGGGCTGATCGCCCGCAAGAACAAGACTCCCCCAACACTCCCCAACAACAACAAGTCACAACATCCGTACAAGCTGAAGAGGATGAGGGCCTGCCCACTCCATCTCCAAAAGCGTCGCCAGTACTTCAAAGGCTTCGCAAAGGACCAAGGCCTCAAGCTCCTCTTCCGAGCGTTCCAGAAGGAGAAGTGCATCATCAACCTGTTGCACGTCAAGTGTTTTCAGAAGCCACTCCTGCTGTGAATGTCTCTGCGTCTGAAGCACCTGCTGCTGAAGACAATCCGGCTGCATCAGCCGATGAAGAACGTCAAGAAGAACGTGTCTCTACTCCCCCCATTCCTGAAGAAATAGTTCATGAAGTGAACGTGTCAATGCCTGACCCTCCAGCTCCTCAAGTGGAGGTTGAAAATCCTGAAGCTGCCACAACCAACGCAAGTGAAGCCGATGACATTGTCATGGCTGAAGCTAATGTGGAGCTTGCAACAACCAGTGTGCCTGAAGCTAATGCGGCCACTGCACCTGAAGCTAGTGAGGCTACTGCTTCTGAAGCACCTGTTGTGCAGCCTGAAGCCTCAGTTGCTGCCACTGCTCCTGTTCCGCCACCAAGGCCCTATACAATTGAGCAGGCATATAACCACGGAGAGCTAACAACAGTCAGATGGCCCGTTCTGGTCCCTCCGCCTAATGTCTCTGGTCCTCAATTTGACTATCATGTTGAGCATAGGCCTCAAGTCCAGAAGCCCAAGCCAAGACTGCCAAGGTTTCCAGGTACTGCAAACTCAGCAGGGTCCTTCAATGCTAATGGCTTCAAGAGCCACAACACATTCTTTGATAGCTCGAAGAACCCCTACACGAAGCCAAGAATTGCATCAGATCGGTTCTGGAGTCATCAGCAGCGAAGCTATTACTCCTGTGTTCTGTATGATCAAGGGCGCATCTTCCCTCATATGCGCCTCGACACTGAAGCCATTACTGGACTCCCCTGCTTAGAAGAAGCACTTGACTGCTTTCGTGATGCTGGGCTGCTCAGTTTTGTCACAGATAAAGAACACTGGAATGAAGAACTATTGCTTCAATTCTATGCCACACTGCACATTCGCGGCTACAACAGAGATACGAAGACTTGGGTTCTCGAGTGGATGACCGGAAACGTTCATCATGAAGCCAAAGCTATGGATATCATCGAGCTTACAGGCCTGTCCACTCCCGGAGAACTCTATGAACCTGGCTGTCAACATCATCGCAATGCCCTGGAAAGCATCTTTCATAGGCCTGAACCCAATATGAGTCAGATGCTGAGCATGATGAAGCCTTTGCCCCGTGATGCTGAATATCCAACAGAGTTCTTTGTTGAAGACCTTGAGTATCTGCCACGCACCATATATCACATCATCAGGCGGACTCTATGGCCTATCAAAGGACATTCATCAGCGGCAAAGCTTGAAGGAGCTATGAAGACTTTGGTCTTCTACATTTTCAATGGCATCAGCTTCAATGCACAAGATTTCTTCATCAGACAACTTGCTGCCTCCGGCTCTGATCTCTTTGGTCTGAAGTTTTATGCTCCATGGGTCATGCGCCTCATAAAGCGACACTCTACTGTCAACTATCAACCTTCTGCTCGCAATCATGTGATTTTTCTACCTGAGGTTGATATGTCAGTTGAAGCTATATATCCTGACCCTGCCAAGAAGCCTCTTTGTCTTCAGAATGCCGAGCACCAAAGCTTCACTCAACCCATTGAAGGTGTTCAAGCAGCTACACGAATCTATCCATTGGCTGGAAATACTCGTCTGCCTCATCGAGCACCTACTGAAGCCACTGAAAGCACCATTGCCCAAAGGCCTCGGAAGCATTCTCGCGTTCTCAATGATCGAGAACTTCTTGTGGCCCTTCATCAGAAACAGGATAAACATCACTTTTGGCTCAAGAGACAGATGCAAAGCCTCTTGGTGGATGTCAATCGCATTCGCAACCTTGCCACCAAGAATGCCTTTGTTGCTCACGAAACTTGCCGGCGATCATGGAAGAGTTTGACCCTGCTTAGTGCTGAAGCAGATCTTCAAGACGATGGCTTCAATGAAAGATTTCAGTTTGACTCCACTCCTCCACGGAATGCTGTCTTACGAAGAACTCCATCTCTTGAAGACTCTGAATATTCTTCCTCCGCGGCAACGGTAAATGCCAGAGTGATCAATGATGAAGATGATGCTACTTCACCACCTCCTACTACTACTGCGCGCATCGACACTGCACCAAGTTCATCTGCACCGCCACCCAACGACGACAACCCTGCTGCTTCACCTACTCATCAAGAAGACGAGTAGATGCTCTATGTCTTCAAACCTTTTTGGTCATTACTGACAAAAGGGGGAGAAGCGTATGAGTTGATAGTCTTCAAGCGGGTTCAAATGGGCGGTTGCGTTATATTTTGCCTCGTGCTTACAACTCTTGCGTTTTGAAACATTTGGTTCTCTGAGTTGTAACACTTAAACTTGATGGTCGTCTGCTACTTATTTGCATTTCCACGTGCGATGATAACTTCCGCACTTAAATCATCCTGCAGACGTCCATTTTTCATTATGCATGTCATCCTATATGCTATATCATTTCATGCATGATGAATTATCTTCATAAGTTGAAGTGGATCTCCACAAGTACAACCTGCCATGTGCATTTGCATTCCAAAAGCAAAATTATTTATATGCACATCTTCAGGGGGAGCCCTTGCTACTTATGAAGACAAATTCCTATCCTTTACAATTTCACATACTTTATCCCCGTTGAAAACTTCAACCAGTTTGTCATCAATCACCAAAAAGGGGGAGATTGTAAGTGCATCTAGTGCCACCCCTAGTTGGTTTTGGAGTATTGACGACAAAGTTGGTTGAGGGACTAATGCGTTTGTGAGAATTGCAGGATAACGCAGGTAGTGTCCCTCATTGATTCGGTTTACCTACCGGAGATGACCCCTAAAAATGTATGAAGACATTGACGACAATGGTGGTATGAGAAGATATTCATATTGAAGACTATGACATGAGAAGACATTGCGTGAAGACTATGGAGCACGAAGACTGTGTGGTTTCGTTGTTTCCTTTTCTTCTTTGTTGAGTCATAGGAACCACCGTACTGTTAAGTGGGGTCCAAGTGAACTAAGTCAGAGTGACTGAAGTGATGCTCAACCCAAATCCTATGTCTTCGAGCGAAGACAATGAGAGCAAATCTTATCCAGAGTTGGATGAGTCAGCTTTGCTTGTAGCCCAAGTAAAGTTGCCGTGTGTGTTTGAAATCTGACCGTTGGAACACGTGTCAGTTCCTTAGTGACCCAGGGTCATTTCGGACAAATCAGGTCGGGTTGCCTAGTGGCTATAAATAGCCCACCCCCTACACCATAAATTGGTGGCTGCTCAGAGTTAATATACGGCTTTTGTCGTTTGAGAGCAACCCACCTCGAAGCATTTGAGAGAGAGAAATCCTTGCGAGGACAAAGCCCAAACACCCAGAGCCAAAGAGTGTTAGGCATCACTGAAGTCTTTCTGTCTGTGTGACCTGAAGACTTATTACACTTGAGGACTGTGTATCCTCCAGCCGGTTAGGCGTCGCGTTCTGAGCATCCAAGAGTCATTGTGGATTGCCGGGTGAACGAAGTCTGTGAAGGTTTGGAAGTCTACCTTGAAGACTTACCAGAGTGATTGGGCGAGGACTAAGTGTCCTTAGCTCAAGGGGAATAAGGTGAAGACACGGTCTTCTGAGTTGAATCTCAGCCTCCCTAACTAGACGTACAGTTGTCACAGCAACTGGAACTGGTCCAACAAATCCTGTGTCTTCAACAAGCAACTGGTTCTATCTCTTCCCTCCTTTACTTTGAGTTTGTCTTCGTGAAGTCATTGCTTATCGTCTTATCTGATTGACTTCATTGCTTGACTACTATTGTTGATTGGCTTCATACTATCTTCCATCCTGATCCTACTACCTAGCTGCTATTAATCTTCGAACGTTAATGCTATTGCATACTTGATTATGGCTTGCTTGTTGTAGTTTATCTTCCGCTGCATATCAATTAGGTTGTTTCTATTGTTTGTCTTCGAAACTTCCATGTTTTGAAGACTTTCCTAAAAATCGCCTATTCACCCCCCCTCTAGTCGATAACTAGCACTTTCAACACGACGTTTTCTCTGACCAAGCTCCGGCGCGGCAGGGCCTACGCCACATGCTTGCAGATTCCACCCGCCGCTACTCACCTAGTTACATCCCGATGACCTCCAGGTATCCCCTCTGGCCTTGCTCCATTGCCCGTCTTCCCACGTTGCTGCATGTGGATCTTCCATAGTTCTTTACCCAAAATGTAGCTCGTCCGGCGTACTTTCCATATTGCATTCTCGTCCTCACACCATTTTAGACAAACACAACCGTGTTGTTATCTTCCCTTAGGACAAGGAATATGCTTCTTTTTTGTCGTCGCATGTGTCATCAACTGTTATTGGACAGTAATTGTTTCCTTTCTACCTCTTTTTTGCAAACAGGGCTATCCATTTGACCTCGTTGCTATTGCGACCTTTTGGTGAACTGCACAAATCACTTTTTTCTTAAGAGTGTTTTGTGTAGTTGTACTAAAATGTCACACGGGCAACGTCTCCACATTTCAGTGCGACTGCACGATGGGAGATTGGTTTTGCTCTATCCTCCTCATCCAAGTCCGAGCCTAATCTTCTCCAAGTAGTTAGTCTTAAGAGAGACTGCAAAGGTGACCGGCTTCTATTTGTGTGTTTATTGTTTCATCAGCAGTCCTCTATTATCGTAATCACACTTAATATCTTTGGAACAGGGACGCTCAGCTCTATTTTAGTGGAACTGCACAAAATGATCGGAATATTGCATGCTCCAGACAGCTACTTTTTTCCCAACACGCCTTGTTGATTTAGACAGAGCTGGGGGGACATTGCTGCCAATGAAAGCATGGATCAATTTTAATTTAACACCTTCTCACAACTCTGTCTTCAGTTGTGATGTAATTATTAGCTCTGATCTGCTAATAATTGACATGCATTAGCAAGGAAGTTAGTTTTTTATTGTTTCCGAAAGAGCATCAATGGCAAGACACGCGAAACAAAAGCTGAAAGCTCACACCATTGTACAATTTCATGTTGCTGGAAAATTATTTGTATAGTACGTCAATTATGTAAACAAATGATGGAAGCTTGACAGCATTGCCAGAAGCCTCTTCACCATCCGCGTCCATGTGCCATGCACAAAATTATACTCCTTCATTCCTAAATATTTGTCTTTTTACAAATTTCAAATGGGCATATTTTAGAGTGTAGATTCACTCACTTTGCTTTGTATGTGTACTCCCTCCGTTCCTAAATATTCTATTCGTCTTTTTAGAGATTTCAACAAGTGACTACATACGGAGCAAAATGAGTGAATCTACACTCTAAAATATGCCTATATACATTTGTATGTGCCAGTCCATTTGAAATCTCTAAAAAGACAAATATTTGAGTACTCACTCGTTGAAATCTCTAGAAAGACAAATACTCCGAAGTATATTTAAGAACCGAGGGGGTAGTGCACAACCGCATGGGAAACTCAGCCCGGTCGTTGCGCCGCATTAATAGTGAGTAATGAGCAGTCAAATCATAAGCCCCACCTTTCCCACTGTAAGTTGCTCTGAAGAAGCAACCATCAATACGCTCTTCTTTGAATCCGCTCATACTACTCCATTTGTCACTGTTTATACAGCGCACTTCAAAAAAAAGAAAAAAATATGTGGGACCAAGGCGACTAGCGATCGGCCTGAAAAATAGCATTAGTAGTTATAGCACGGCGTCTATTACTAGAGGGAATAATGCGTACACACATGCATGCAGTGCTTCCACCCCGGGTACACACATGCATGCACTTACTCCACTCTGTAGTAGTACATAGTACATGGAGAGAAAATTGTGGACTTGATTGCGGTTACCACGCCCTAATTAATTGAGCATTAAACCAAACGCGTCTAAAGTCTCTCTGGTGGTGGAAATGCATTGAGAGAAATGCATCATAATGAAGCGCGCCCGGTAAACTGTGACGGAGGGAGGAGTAGTATGAAGGTGCAAAACCAAGTAGTCGTATGTCCAGCTAGTCAACGCACCTCCTCTTGGCATATCACTGACATGTGGGACATGAGTGTGAGCAAACCGATCTCAATTGACGACAAAGAGCCAACCCGCCATTCCTTGAGAGAGACGAGGAGCGAGAACACACAGACGGGCTCGCACGGAGGCCAAGATATATTTGAGTATGGTTGGTTGATCGATATCATTCATTACATGTTGGGCTGCCATTTTCCGCCCTTCTCCGGAATAAACGTGTACTTTATCAGAGATAAAAAAATAAGAGTACAGACGCTCCACCATGCGGTTCTAGTAGTAGTACTAATCGTACTACCGCGCTTGGCTCTTCGCCTCTTCGTGAAGTCGAACAATGATGGTACTCCGCATGTTGGGTACTATAGTGTATGCCTCTGACAATCTGACATCGAATGGACTGATGCATGTCCACCGAGGGTAGGTTGCATTAGTCAAAAGGCGTAAGCGAGCTTCACCTTGTACTGCAAGCTTCTCCTTGTTCTGCGAGTTGACGAGACACACCAAAAAGTAGTGCTAGTCCATACTCCCTCCTTTCCGATTAATATGGCTTAATCTTTTTTGCGGGTATATGAGAGAGCTTTATTCATATATAAGCATTCTTAGGACGATCAGCCAAGACACTGGTCACTAGGAAGCAAGGTACCCCACAAAAAAGAAGTAGGAAGCGAGGTGTTTCATCAAGCCAGCTCTCGGCCATATTCAAAGTGCAGCAAGCACGGTTCGCACGAAGATGCGCCGCAAGGTTTGCTGACCTATTTACATGCTGAATAACAAAAAAATAGGAAATATTACACAGCGCTACTATTTGTAATAGGATATGAGCCAGAATTAAGCGAGAATTGTGGCGAGTGTTCCATGCAATCAACTTCCATTATCACATGCGAGAACCCTCGAAGAGAACCAAATGTGTTGAAGATTGCTTTATCACATTTTAAAATTATAGTAAGAGTGCAGACGCTCCTCCATCCGGTTCCTAGTACTAGTATAGTACATAACTTTATAGACTATAGTAGTAGTACTAGTATTAGTAAACTTTGCGCTTAGCTGTTCGCCTATTCGGGAAGTCGAACAATAATAGCACTAGTAGTATAGTGTATGCTTCTGGCAATCTGACACCGAATTAACTGTTGCACGTCCATCGCCTGAGCGAGGGAGAGCTTGCATTAGTCAAAAGTTTCTCCATGTCCTGCGAGCCATCGCGCGCAAGCTTCTCTCGTCCTGCAACCTTCTCCTCGTTCGGCAAGTTGACGGGACAAATCAAAGTAATGCTAGTCCATACTGCGTCCTCTCCGGTTAATATGGCTTAATTTCAAACGAGATAAATATACTGTCTGTCACTATATATTTGTAAAAATACGGTTAGTGGACTTCATAATACGCTCACTGCGCTCAATATGTATATTTTCCGGTGTTCATACGGTCACTAGCTCACCCTGACTGAGTATGTGTGTGCATGCACGTGTAGGTTGAGCACTTGAGCGTGACCGTGTGTGTTCCGTCGTGTGCTCGGACATGCATGCATTAGGTTGTCGCGCGCGTTTTTGCATCCATGTGTACGTGTGACTGTTGCATACACGTAGGAGGAGTACGTGTAGGGGCCACTAATGAGCAGTCAAATCACACAGTAAGTTAGTCGGAAGAAGCAACCATCATTTCACTCTTGAATGACACGTACACAATATAAAATGGTTGATATGGAGAGAAAAACAAAACCACTATATATACACTAGCAGGAGCCTAAGCTACAAGCCTGCTTGCTTAGGTTGCTCTCTTCATAAGCATAGAACGACAGGCCTGATCCCGCAGCTGGGGAAAGGCAACAATGTTCTGTGTAGACGTGGTCGACATCGGCGAGGGAGAAAACCCACAGTCGGTGTGTCCCAATCGGGGATCACCGCGGTATGGGCCGATGTCGCGTCCCAACCGCCCTTCTAGCTACAACCCGACGTCCCAGGTATAGTCCATCTTCCTTTTGGCGCTGGCTTGCTCCACTGCCGTAGCTCCATCTCCATGTTGATATTTCTCTACTTCTACCGGCTTCTACTTGTGATGAGTTTATGTCTCATGAACTAGTGCCAGTACTATTATTCTAATCACACTTCTTCAATATCTTTGCCATCAGGGATGCTCAGGTCGATTTTAGTGGAACTACACAAAAGCATCGTATGATCCGACGGTGCCAGCCGTCTTTCCTTCGACAGGTTCTACCTGGCCAGGAAATTAAATCATGTTTAGGTTTTAGGGTTTAAGTCGTAGTGACCGCATTAGTAGTTTTTCTTTCGTACACGCTCTCACAACTTTTTTCTTTAGTTGTGAAGTAAATATTGGCTATGATATGTTTAGGGTTTAGGGTTTCATTGGATCGCGCCATCGAGCAAAACCAACGTTTAAATCACGTCTGTCATGTTCGTGTCTCACCCTCCTCCATGGCTCGACCCCACACGGTCGCTCGGCATGCCACTCACCACAAACCGAGTAGTATACGATAACTTTCCCGCCTGCTTGTCGATGGACCGCGCCATGGAGTACTAGCACTACTTGAAGAGATTGACGAGTTGGGGGAGGACAGCTAGCTATAGCCCGGACTCCCAAGAACTTTTTACATGCATGTTGTAGCCGGCTATTGAGACCTTTGAATGCAGAGCAGCCACGTGTACCCGGAAGCGGCACGGGCGACGCTCTCTCAGCCGGCACGCCGCTTCAATACCGGCGCCAGTGAGAGGTCGCGTCCGCTCTGGCTGGGCATGAATGCGGCACTGATCGTTTCGAGCGGGAAACACGCGCGGGAGATGAAGAGGGTTCGGGTTGGTCAGGACCGGCCGTGGCAGCGGTCCGGACGTGTGCAAACAAGAGATGTTGTACGTTAATATTGCTGCATATATAATTAACAACGTAAATAATGTGCCAGTTGGACAAATATGATTGGAGATGGAGATGGAAATGGAATTTTATGCAAACACGGATATGCATGTCTATGTCAATGTGTGTGTACGCGACGACTCTCGCGACCTGGAAGCGGGGGCGTGTTTTTTATCGAGTTTTCTTTCTTGGTACATTAGAAAATCAGTGTGTCTAATTCACATCTAGATGTTATTTAAGGATATCACATCTAAGCTCCCACAAGTATATAATGTAGCAACAAGAAACAAAAAAAACTAGGACAAAAAAATAGACCACAAACAGAGTGGACATCAACTTAGATGTGACATAACTATGTCACATCTATATGTGTCCTAGACAGACCCTTAAAAAAGTGTCTGCCAGTTTTCGTTTCTTTTTTCCGGGAACGCGCGTATTCTATTTAAAACCACTGCTATGGAGAGATTTTTTAAATCCATTATAGCCTCTTGTTTGATAGAGTTTCTCGCATCTTGCTCTCTCATCCTCTCCATATCAAAACAAGATGACAGTGTCCACTCTATCTCTCTCCTCACCGGTGGTCACAGATCCGGCCGAATCACATCCGCTGTGGGAGGTGAGGAGGTGCAGCGTTGACGTTGTTGTCGTCGGCGACGGAGGAATCCGATGTGCACCGTCCTCTCGGAGTTGGCGCTGGCGCAGACGAAGATCCTCCGCGCCCTTGTTCGCTGCCGTTGTGTGGGCAGATCCCGCCCGCCCGCCTAAACGACATCTCGCCCACCTGAGGTATATCTTCTTGTACTGGTCCAGCTCCCCAGGTTGCTGTGTGCAGGTTTTCTTCTATGCGACTACTCCCCAGCTCCACATGCATAGTAGCTAGGGTTCATCGGCTGGTCCAACATCACCTACTAGTACTATTATAGAGGAAGTGCCACTCAAAAAGTTGTCTTGATTTATGCCTCGGTGGAGGTATACATGTTGTTTCGAAAAAAGTACATGGTGGTTGTGCGGTCATTGTCCATATGGTGGTAGTACTATCACTGGTTAACTGAAGAAATGCTTTTTTTCGGGTATCCTAGTTTAGTTCCCATCAAGATAATTATGATGATTCTGTTTGTTGGTGTACTTTTCATTAATTCTTATTGACAATTGAGATGTCGTTGCTAACCCTTTTTTATATTTTTGGAAACAGGGATGCGTGTCTCCATACCGGGAATGTCTTCCTCAATTTTAGTGGAACTGCACAAAATTGGATGGCCATTGTTGTTCCGCCTCACTGTGCTCTGCCATGTGGTTCTTCCTTCCTCGAGCTTGATTACTGAGAAGAAACAGACCACAGTGAGGATTTGTTGAACTTCATAGGTGCCTCACCCAAACTTGATGCCAAATGGATGATGCATCAGCACGATGACCTATCGATGCTCATGGTTGCACCTCATGGTTGCGTCAGCTGGTGAATCTGATCGATTTTCAATGAAAAACAAGATGTCTTCCATCAGTGCTCTTTGCTTGTTACGCACAAAGATGATACCTTCGTCAGTTCACCTTGGTTGCGTTGGAGACGCAGTCGTCTTTCACGTTGGTGCAATTTTATCACACAATTGGCTATGAACCAAATGTTTCCTCGAAGAAGGATCGACGTTGGTACTAAGAGCATAAGTTTTGTATTGATTTCTAAGCCTTCTCACAAGTTTGTCTCCAGCTCCCTGTAATTTTATTTGTCCAGCTATTAACTTTGATTTAAAAAATGGTGTGGACTAAAAACCCGGATGGACGTAGTAGCCCTCCATTTTTATTTACTCCGCATATTAGATTTGACTGAAGTCAAACTTTGTAATACTCCCAAACCTTTCCGATAATTGAAATTAAAATTCTTTATTTGTACACACTCTCACACATTTCCGATAATTTGGCGCATGTGTGGTTGCTCACTTAAGGGACGGTAGTGTACCACACGTGAAGGACAGGAAGTGCGACCAGGACGCGTGAGCGTGGATCGTTAGTTCATCGGAAGTAGTACTAGTTTTCTTCACTGTACATTAAATAAAGAGTTTCATTTCGTACTTACACAATTTAAAACGATTGTTATGGAGAGAATAAGAAAACCACTCCACTATATATTAGTCGTATACACGAGAGTACTATATGGACGCAACTTCATTGACTTAGTGCACCTGCCTTTGGGTTTATGACAGGTGGGACCAAAATGTGGCTGGCTCACCTGTCATATAGCCAAAAGTAGGTGCAGTGAAGGCACCGGAGCTCAGTCCGTACTACAGTTGTGTATATATAAGCGGGAGCCTCAGCGCTTGTTCGCTAGGGTTTGCACTCTCCACACGCTCGCCGCACTACATATATGTTACACGCTGGAGGCTCAGTGTTCATTTGCTAGGGTTTGCTATATTCACACTCTCTCACCCTCTCTTCGCCAGATCTAAACAAGACTGCGTTGGCCTCTTGACTCTCTCTCCCCCCTCACAGCTGGTGAAGGAGGCATCTGTATCCCGTCGCACCGGGAAGGGGAGGAGGTGCAGCGTTCACTCTATCGCCTTCGGCGAGGGAGGCAATCCACTGTCGGCTGCACTGTTCTCTTTCACCCAGCGCTTGTGCGGGAGGGCCACCGACCCCTTCTTCCTCGCTGCCGTATGTAGTGTGGGCAGATCCGGCCTTCCGCCGCACGCCTTGCCACATCCCGACGACCCTAAGGTATAAGTTTCTTTGAAACTGTCATTGCTCTAGCTGCATGTGGATCTTTTTCGATCTGTAGTCGAATCT
This sequence comes from Triticum aestivum, assembly GCF_018294505.1. NCBI lineage: Eukaryota > Viridiplantae > Streptophyta > Magnoliopsida > Poales > Poaceae > Triticum > Triticum aestivum. The sequence continues at coordinate 52,484,053 of NC_057804.1, forward strand.
GGGTCTTGGTTCAAAGAGGAAACAAGGGTGCGGTGGGCTGGAGCAAGAATCTAGGATGTGGTTCAATGAGGAAAGGAGGGGCAGAAAGTAGTATAGACTGGCTATCCAGCCGCTTTGTAGGTTGAAAAGGGAAAAAGGGGGTAACCCAGTACACACATCTGTAAGGAACCGATCTCTTTGTTGAAAAGGGAAAGAAACTGGGGGGTCGGGTAGTTTGTGCAGGACTAGATTTGCTGCCCTCACATAGGAAAAAGGTTCAAAGAGAACAAATATGGGACCAACGCATATATGCTGCTTGGCTACATACTCTGCATCACCCATTTATACGTGTGGACGCACATGGTGTTGGCATGTCCCATACAACTATTTTGCTGTTGTTAATCTAAGAATGCTGCTGGAAAATTGAAGCAATGCCATTGTTAAAAGTAAATTACATTTTTAGCGAATTTTTCAAGAGAATGTATCTGTTAATATGAATGAATGCAACCGTTTTAAAAATTCTACTATCCTACTTTGTTTTCCATCCAAGATAAGTTAGATGCTTCTTTCTGTCACCGTTTGCTTCATCCTCCTTTATCGACAAGTAATTGTTTCCTTTTTTGCCTCTGTTAAAATAGGGGTATCGATTCAACTTGTTGTTATTGCGACATTTTGCTTCGCTACTCGGAACACTTATGTTTTAAGAGTGTTTTGTGCAGTTCAACTTGAATATCACACCGGTGACTTTGCTTCATTTTCGTGGAACTGCACAAAAGGAGATCGAGATTTGTTTCCAGTCTTCGTGGCGAGTTGTTTCAAATCTTGGTCTCATCCACATGATGTGCAGTGTGCTTTGAGATGTTGTGCTACTTGTTTTGGTACTGTTTTAAATAAATGTTGAATTGAAGCTATTGTATTGCTATCTTTCTCCATTAAGTAATGAACAAAAATGGGACCAACCGAGACATGATGCTTGTTGCTTTGTTACAACAAATTCAGCATCACCCCTTTATAAGCCAGTAATTGATCCTACTCTCAGAATTAACTACTGAATCTTATTTCAAAACTGCAACACTTGTTAGGGATTGGCGGGATTACCATTTTTGTGGCCACATGTTTCATCCTCCTTTATTAAACAGTAATTGATTCCTTTTTGCCTCTGTTTAAATAGGGATATCTATTCAACTTGTTGCTATTGCGACATTTTGCTTCGCTACGCGAAACAGTTTGCTTGATTTCAGTGCAACTGCACAAAATGAGATTGGATTTCCTATTCGTGTTGGCAGATTCGTATTTTATCTTGTCCGTCTCATGAAAGGTCAGTACAGGCCTTCATCCACATGATTGTGCAGTGTGCTTTGAGATGTTGTGCTACTTGTATTGGTATTGTTTTAAATAAATGTTGAATTGAAGCTATTGTATTGCTGTCTTTTCCCATTAAGTAGTGAACAAAAATGGGACCAACCCAGACATGATGCTTGTTGCTTTGTTACAACAAACTCTGCATCACCCCCTTTATAAGTAGATGGAAGCACATACTGTTGTTGCGCCCACTCTCCCCTGGAACTGTTTATGCTTTTCGTTAATCTAATGCCACTGGTAAAATTAAGCAATGCCACTCTCAGAATTAATTAACTATTGAATCTTAGTTCAAAACTGCAACACTTGTTAGGAATGGTACTATCCTGCTTTTGTAGTTCTTTCTACATGTTTAACCAAGGTATTGTTAAGATAATGTCTGTGTTAAAATGAATCAGTTGCATTGTTTTAGGAATGGTACTTTTCTGCTTTGTCGTTCTTTATACATGTTGAAACAAGGCATTGTTAAGATAATGTCTCAGTCAATATGAATGAATCACACTGATGGAGAATTGCTAGTCTCCTGCTTTGTTTCCCATTAAGATAAAGTAGATCAGTAGATGCTTTTCTTCTGGGAGTACAAGTCATCAACTGTTATTTCTCAGTAATTGTTTCCCTTATACCTATTGTTGCTTACAAGAATATCAAAATTAAAGCTTGGTTTTATTCCAACTTCGATTTTAGTTGAACTGCACAAAAGGAGCCAATGTGTCCAAGGCAAACTGTTGCATTACTGGGTCCAGTTGGTCGTTCCACTTTGCAGAAAGAAGCAGTCACTGTTTGCACTACATTACAGAAGGAATTACCGAGAAGCTTTACAGAGTATTATTAGACACCGGTGACATGACTAGTCTGCAGAGGCCATTGGCAATTTAACAACACGTGGAGTGCCCTGGGCAAAAGTTTCCCAAACAAGTACAAGAAGCTACGACAGGACTCCACGATCATAGGCATTACATATTTTGAATGGGAAAAGCTTGTCAAAGTTTAATCATTGATGTTAGCATGAAGACGTTAGTTTAATATATTGGAATTGGAAAACCTTGTCAAAATTTGCTCATTGATGTTAGCCAGAAGACATGCATTTGATATTTTTGAATGGGACGCCCTTGCTGTGAGCAGCGTCGAGTGTTTTTTCCTATTCCTGTGTTCAGTTTAGAAGTAAATAGTTACTCTGCTGAGATATTCCTGTGTTAAGAGTTTGTTCTGAATATTGTCTATGTAATGACAGGCCTTGTGTTTGATTGCAAACTTGAGCTTGGAATGTTGTCGCATGCGGCATCATGAGTTGTTCACCGTGCCTCCTGAGAATAATGGTTCATATTGTTTAGCATGTCGATCTAATGCCAGTGATTTGCTTGTTAAGAAGATCATCCTCTTCTGTTGTTTCCGTGCTTCCGAAGTTCATCGTCTGATGTTTCATTCATAGCCTATACGACAAGTCAGGTAGGTTAGACGTGAAACTATATGATGTTCCGACCAACTCGTGATATTAGGCCGTGATTGGATCGTTGTTTTCCAACTAAAACCGCTTGTAAAACTGACGCTTGTAAATTAAAGCAGATGGTCTCGGGCGAAGGCGCTTGGTTGGTCGATTTCGACTAGTAAAATATCAGAAGTACTTCACACACGATAAAAACGCTGAACGACACTCGGACGATTGCTAATCCAGTCATTAGTTGTTGTTTCAGCCTTGCCTATGGATGGCATGATACGCACGTCGTGCATCTATGGTCTGGTAATGCCGTCCATATAGCAGTGCTCGTAAAATATACACTGGTCTCTCAAATTACACGCGTAACCCGCCCGTTTTACTTACAGACCTCGGGCCCTCGGTTTCATTACGCCTGTATTTTACGCGTTGTTTCCGATGACGAGTAAATTACACTTGTATGTTAATACAAGTTTGAAATAAACCAGTGCTCCCAAACGCGGCCTTACCGTTTCATGTCGTCTCAGTTTCTCGAAGGTGCTCATAGGTGTCCGATGATCCTGGCTTCCTGAGTGAGCAGCGGGCGCTGTATCAGACCATTCGTAGGGCCCGCGAGGCCCTCTTCGTTGTCCTTCGAGTTGTTGCACTCACCGTGGCGCCGAGCATTGTTAACATCGTCAACGAACATGAGGATTTAGGAGATGACTTTATTTTGACTGAATGACACTAGGGACCCACTAGGGCCATTGCCGTACGTACGCAAGTGCCTCCTTATTATGTACAACTATATTTTTTTTGCTTTCTCCTGGTTTCCTGACATCACGGTCCCACACCATTGTCAACATATGTAGTCAATATAAACGAGAGAATTGCACAAGGTGCGGCTGACAGCTGGGACCAAGCAGCTCGAGCAGTATTTGTGTTTTTGAGGCGTGAGCGTTGCAGAGTTTTTCTTGGCGATGATTTCGTTGTTGTTCAGAGGAGAGCAGGGTATTAACTGGGCGGGCTATGGCCCGTCTAGCCCAGGCCAGATATCCAACCCAGATACTAATTTTTTCAAGATGAAAACGGCTAGCCCAGCTATACGTCTTTTTGAGGAATACCCAGGCAAGGTCAACTTGTTATTCTCCGCCCCGCTGGGCTGCAAATCTTTCCTAGGAGGGATGCATTAGGCTTAACCGGAAAATGGGCTTTAAAAAGTAATAAATGGGATGTAATTATAAAAACTGGGCAGTAACTATAAAAAATGCACCAAACACGAAATTAGTTTATAAAATATTATTTATGGATTTTCAAAATCTTAAATTTTCATTGTTGCGCGCGCAATGTTTCGTTGGATTTTTACGTAATACAAATTTATATTTAATCTGACTAGGAATTTCGGGATAAAAATATTTCGGATCCCATCAAAATGTGGGAAGTTTTATTGAATTCTGTCTTCAACGGTTGGTTGAAATTATTAATCGTTGTCCTAGCTAGAAAATGGGCTATACTTTTAACAAACTGTAAATGGGCTGTTGTAAATTCCATTAGAATTCAAAAATGGGCTGTACATTCTTACAAAAAGCAAATGGGCTATAAGGTCTCTGCCACACACTTGTGGGCCTACTAAGTGACGCGTCCCCTAAAAAATAAGTTGATGTGTATGCAAGGCTTTGTCAACTTATTATAGTCAACACACGGTTCTAGCAGCAGTGGCCATTGGATGTCTATCCAACGGATGTCGTGCTTCTTCTTCAATCTCGGATATTCTTAGCTTCGGCCGCCCAAAAAAAGTATTCCTCCCCCTGACATCTGGGGCGCACCATTTCGGAGGCTGGCCTGTGGGCCTATTAAGTTGGAGCGTACCAAGGGCTTTGTCAACTTAGTTAATAATAAACAATTCTAGCTTCAGTGACCGTACGATGTCCATCCAACAGCTGTAGTGCTTCTTCAACCTCTGGTATTCTTCGTCCAGCCGCCTAAAGCAGCGCCGGTCGTACCACCTGCTCCTACCTCTCGTGGCCGGCTGTGCTGCCGCGGAGGCCTCACCGCCCCCATACTACTCCCACCGCTGTCCAGGACATCCCTCCACTCACCCATACCCCCTGTTATTCTGCGGCGACGGCACCCTCACACCGCAGCCGAACCAGTGAACCCTCGTACTCCTCTCCATGCGGGCTTCCACTACTGCGTCTTCCCCGGCTCCGCGTCGTCCCCTTCCTAGGCCTCGCCGTCATCCACCGCCCTGGTGCTCTCGGCGCGGTGTGGTCAACGTGGTCAACGACCAACTTCCATTGGAAGAGTACTGTACGTGGAGAGGCTGATAGCTGGGTCCACGGCAGCCGCAAGGAAGTGCCTCCTTATTACGCGCAAAATAATTATTCCTCCACCTGACAGCAGGCACCCACCGGACGGGCCACCTTATTTCACGAAAAAAATGTTTCCCCCCTGACTACTGGGACCCGCTGGATGGGCCACCGTATTTCGTGAAAAAAATGTTCCCCCCGCTGTCAGCTCGGACCCACCGGAAGTGCCTCCTTATAACGCACAAAAAGTGAATACTCCCCCTGCTAGCTGGGACCCACCTTGGTGGGAGGCTGACTTGTGTCCTACTAAGTTGACAGGGATGGAAGGCTTTGTCAACTTAGTCAATATGAATGATTCTAGCTCCAGTGACCGTACGATGTCCATCCAACGGCCGTAGTGCTTCTTCAACCTATGGTCTTCGTGCTCCAGCCGCCCAAAGCAGCGCCAGTCGTGCCGCCTGCTCCTACCTCTCGTGGCCGGTTGTGCTGCCGCGGAGGCCTCACCGCCCCCTACTATTCCCACTGCTGGCCAGGCCCTGCGGCGACGGCAGCCTCACACCGCAGTCGAACGAATGAACCCTCATACTCCTCTCCGCGTGGGCATCCACTACCGCGTCTCCACCGGCTCCGCGTCGTCCCCTTCATAGGCCTCGTCGTCGTCCACCGCCCTGGTGCTCTCGGCACAGCATGGTCAACATGGTCAAGGAACGACTTCCATCGGACATGGACTATACGTGGAGAGGCTGACAGCTGGGTCCACGGCCGCAGCAAGGAAGTGCCTTCTTATTACGCGGAAAATAATGATTCCTCCACCTGACAGCAGGGACCCACCAGACGGGACACCATATTTCACGAAAAAAACATTTCCCCCCTGACTGCTGGGACCCACCAGCTACACCTTCGCACGCAAGGAAGTGCGTCCGGGCAAAAAAATGATTCGCCCCCCTGACTGCTAGGACCCACCAGCTACATCTTCGCACGCAAGGAAGTGCGTCCGGGCAAAAAAACGATTCGCCCCCCTGACTGCTGGGACCCACCAGCTACATCTTCGCAGGCAAGGAAGTGCCTGACAGTCAGGACCCACCTGGTCAAAGCGTACATAGCGTTGTCATTCTAGTCGCGAACGTGTATGTACATATATACTGGTGGATGTAGAGGTGCGCATGTGTCGTAGTAGAGGCGCACACGTAGCATGTACACGTACGTACAGTGGCCAGGGTGCAAGAAAGAAAATACGGCCACGTACATACATACGGGCAGGGTCTCGAACGCCTACTCGCGCATACGTATGGCCAGGGCTCGTGTTCATGGGGAGGCAACAGAATGCGTCTTGTTCATGGGGAGGCAATGGAATGCCTCGTGTTCATGGGGAGGCAACGGAATGCATCGTATTCATCGGGAGGCAACGGAACGCGTGGGAGCCAACCGGCTGGGTCAGAACGGAATGCGTGGTCATGTTCATCGGGAGGGCTTGGACGGAACAGGCGATGGAAACGAGGCTTGGCGTACCGCAGAACGGAGAAAACGGCCTTGTGTTCGACCGGCCATGTTCGAAACGGGATCCTGTGGCATACCGCAAAACGGAGGAAACGGACCACCTATGGTCAAAACGGGGGTCCTGTTGATCGGGAGGGGTGTGGCGTACCGCAAAACGGACGAAATGGACTTGTGTTGGAGTGCTACGGTCGAAACGGGGGTGATGTTCATCGGGAGGGGTGTGGCGTACCGCAAAACGGGACTCCACGGGATACTGTTCATCTCCACCGTCGACCTCCTCTAGCCTCCACGGGCTACCGTCGACCTCCTCCAGCCTCCACGGGCTCCTATTCATCCAGCCTCCACCGCGCGCTACTCCATCGGCTACTGTTCAACCACCCCTCCACGGGCACCCCTCCACCGTCTACTCTTCATCCAGCCCTCCACACCACGGGGTCCTGTTCAACCACCCCTCCACGGGCACCCCTTCACCGTCTACTGTTCATCCAGCCCTCCACACCATGGGGTCCTGTTCAACCACCCCTCCACGGGCACCCCTCCACCGTCTACTGTTCATCCAGCCCTCCACACCACGGGGTCCTGTTCATCCAGAGGCAACGCCACCGCTCACTGTTCATACAACCCCCCCCCCCCCACAATGCTCACTGTTCATCCAATCGATCAGCTTCAGTTAGCAGCAGTAGCGAAGTAATCGCTCGATCGGGTTCCGTTAATAGGCATCGATCGATCGCTCGGGTTCAGTAACGCGTAGCCTGTAGTGCAATCGCTCGGGTTCAGTTAGAGCCCAATGCCTCGCTTGGGTTCAGTTAGAGCCAACGCCTCGCACACACGCGCATACATGTACGAGAGAAACGCGCATCGCTCGGGCCCCGACCTCCCACCGTAATTGGGAACTCCCCGAAATTTTCCTCCCCCTCGCTTCTACCACGGTTTTTTTCATCATGGACGGCCCAAAGAATGTCATGCAGCTGCGTCTCCGGCCCGCCCAGGACGAAAAGCCCATTTTCTGTCATGATTTTTTGTCATGGAAGTAGGAGCCCACCACATCTATAATGATACCGGTTTTTGTCACAATTATCGTCATAGAAGTGTCATATGTATGACAGAAAAAAAATTCGTTCGGCCCAAAATGTCACGGATGTGTCTTTTTTTTGTAGTGCATTGATCTACAACATAGATATGCAAACACTATTAAGACTAAGTTCATGATAAATTTTAGTTCAAATAATCAAATTACTAATGAACTCCCACTTAAACCAACATCCCTCAAGTTGTCTAAGTGATACATGATCCAAATCAACTAACCCATGTCCGATCATCACGTGAGATGGGGCAGTCTTCAATGGTGAACATATCTATGTTGATCATATCTACTATATGACTCACATTCGACCTTTCCATCTCCATTGTTCTGAGACCATGTCTGTACATGCTAGGCTCATCAAGTTTAAGCCAAGTATTCTGCATGTGCAAAACTGGCTTACACCCGTTGTATGTGAACATAGAGTTTGTCACACTCGATCATCATGAGGTGCTTCGAATCGACGAACTTTAGCAACGGTGCATACTTGGGGAGAACACTATTATATTTAAATTAAGTGAAGGGGTCATCTTATAATGTTACCGTTGTTCTAAGCAAAATAAGATGCATAAATGATAAATATCACATGCAATCAAAATTGTGACATGATATGGCCATCATCATCTTGTGCTTTTGATCTCCATCTCCAAAGCATCGACATGATTTCCATCATCACCGGCGCGACACCTTGATGTCCATCATTATGTTGGGGTCGTCTCGCCAACTATTGCTTGTACAACTGCTAACGCATGGCGATAAAGTAAAGCAATTACATGGTGCTTAAAGTTTGACACACAGGTCATACAATAATTAAAAATCAACCCTAAGGCTCCTATCGGTTGTTGATATTACAAAACATGATCATCTCTTACAACAATGTATATCACATCACGTCTTGACCATATCACATCACAACATACCCTACAAAAACAACTTAGGTGACTTCTACTTTGTTGTTGCAAGTTTTACGTGGCTACTATGGGTAACTAGCAAGAACCATTCTTACCTACACAAAACCACAAGGTGATTATAAAGTTTGTTGTTTTAACCTTCTACAAGGACCGGTCGTAGTCAAATTCGATCCAACTAAAGTAGGAGAAACAGATACCAGCCAGCCACCTTTATGCAAAACAAGTTGCATGTCAGTCGATGGAACCGGTCTCATGTGCGTGGACGTAAGGTTGGTCCGGGCCGCTTCATCCAACAATGTCGCCGAATCAAAATAAGACGTGTGGTGGTAAGCAATATGAACATCACCACCCACAACTCCTTTGTGTTCTACTCATGCATATCATCTACGCATGGACCTAGATCATGGTGCCATTGTTAGGGAACATTGCATGGAAAACAAAAAAATCAACGCACACAAAAGATCTATCCATGGAGATGCATGGCTATGAGAAGGGAGAGTGTGTCTACATAACCTCGTAGACCATTAAGAGGAAGTGTTCATCAACGCGGTTGATGTAGACGTACACCTTCATGATCCGTATGATCAAGTACCGAATGCACGGCACCATCGCATTCAGCACATGTTCAGCTTGATGATGTCCTCGCCTTCTTGATCCAGCTAGACGGGCGAAGTAGTAGATGAGTTCCGGCAGCACAACAGCGTGGTGATGGTAGTGGTGAAACTATTGATCACCCACAAGTATAGGGGATCAATCATAGTCCTTTCGATAAGTAAGAGTGTCGAACCCAACGAGGAGCAGAAGGAAATGACAAGTGGTTTTCAGCAAGGTATTTTCTGCAAGCACTAAAATAGCCGATAACAAGTAGTTTGATAGCAAGATAATTTGTAACGAACAAGTAACAATAATGGTAAATAAAGTGCAGCAATGTAGCCCAATCCTTTTGTGCAACGGACATGCCAAAACGGGCTCTTATGATAAGCAAAGTGTTCTTGAGGGTACACGGGAATTTCATCTAGTCACTTTCATTATGTTGGTTCGATTCATGTTCGCTACTTTGATAATTCGGTATGTGGGTGGACCGGTGCTTAGGTGTTGTTCTTACTTGAACAAACCTCCTACTTATGATTAACCCCCTCGCAAGCATACGCAACTACGAGAAAAGTATTAAGAATAAATTCTAACCATGGCATTAAACTTTTGGATCCAATCGGTCCCTTATGGAATAGCGCATAAACTAGGGTTTAAGAGTCTGTCACTCTCGCAACCCATCATCTAATAACTACTCCACAATGCATTCTCTTAGACCCAAATATGGTGAAGTGTCATGTAGTCGACGTTCACATGACACCACTATGGCACCCCGGCTCAGAGAAACCGGAATGCCCCGTATTCCAGCCCAGAGATTGAGGAGAAGTCTTCTGGAATACGGCAGTGCTTAGCATAGAACAAGTCTCTTTATTATAAGCTATATGGATGCAAGGGATTACATCGGCACGGCGACACTACGCCAGCCATGGTTGCTCCATGCAAGCAGCAGAACAACACGAAGCAGCGGAATAACTCTAGCAGCGGAACAACGACAACGGTGATGAACTCCACTCCACAGGGACTCTGGCTGGAACGTGTATCCTAGCTCGCAAACAAGGGATCCATGGCAAACAAGCAATCATATTCGGCATGACCTGCAAACTGGCATGACACGCCAGGTCAGTACATTGAATGTATTTGTAAGCTCACAGCAACCAAGAGCAATCAAGACAAACAACAACATGGCAATTACACATAAATAATGATTAACATGATATCATCGGAACAACATGGCATGAACAACATGAACATGATACAACTAGAACAATATGAGCATGGCATGAACATATGAATCTGACGATACTAGCATGCAACATGATGACACTATCATACATCACTTACTCTGCTCGGGTTACCTCATAACCATCACATGCATCACTTACCACCGCGGACATCACACGATCATCTTAGGATCCAATCAAGCATGGTATAAACAATACCATAGCAATCATTACATGACCACAAGAACCTTGACTTTTACCCATGATTCTCACATAACTCCATGAATATCCAATAACTCGGTATCCTCGATACCACGGTGATCCTCTCACGATCACGTAAAGATCAACCAACTTCTCTCATCATCGAACTAGGGTTGTTATTAAGCACATCATTATTATTACGGTTGGCCCATAGTTGACCAACTACGAACTAGGCCCTTATCTATGGGCGCGACTACCGATAGATTTAACACACACTCAGCAGAGGTTAGTACATTGTACCCACACGACAGAACCCATGGCCTCATGCTCCCATTCGATGGACCAATGGCATTCTAACAAAACCGAGCTATTGCCCATGACACTCTCCCGGCCACTTCGACCAAATCCCCATTGGGATAAGTCATGGGTGGCCCCATGCCTACCAAAGGCATCAACGGCCACCATCATGGCAAAAAATTAAACGGTCCCAAGCGGGGACATGATCCATACAACAACAATGGGCACACAAGGCTTATGCCGTCCTACCCGGCCATGGTAGCACCCATGCAAAACCTTCCCTCGTTGGAGGCACCAGCGAGAGGCATAACAATAGACCCAGTTAGGTCCTTCCCATAAAAGGAAAATGCGGTTGCACTGGTCAGCTTGATATGGTGGCAGCATGACTCAGCCAATAGTTGTTCAAGTTCAATTAAGTCTGGTTAAACTTGAATGCAATAAGCTGCGTCACATGAAAATAACATGATGCAACTACAATGCATGAGCATGATGTCAACATAAGCATGGGGTGCAGCATAACTATTAACCAGATCAACAACCATGGATCATATCCAACTGAGCATGGTATAATGATGAGCATGAATATCACAAGTATAACACTACTCATAGCATAACATGACCACTAGCATCAAGAATAAATACCATGCAAGAATACATCAATAACATTACCGAGTAAGCACTTAACCAACTAACAGCAAAGGAACAATGCATATCAATGGTACTCGGTAACCGACAATAGTCATGCACCGAAGAACATGACCAACCCAACATGTACTACTAGCAAGTATGAACATATGAAAATAATACTACCAAGTAGAACATGATAACCAGGTGCATATGAACATAGCATAAAAGTAGACACAGATCCATAGCATAACCGAAACAACGATAGCAGTAGCAAATAAAAAACAAACAATTATTAAAGATTCAAGTTGAAAATCAATGCAACTGCATGGCTATCATGCAAATGGTAGTTGTGGCTTGCCTGGGATGAAGAAGGCTCTGGGGAGAAGTGCGGTGAAGCCGCGAAAAGATTCGCTGGAAAAGATTCTCTCTTGAAGGGGGCTGATTAGGGCAAGGGCATCAAGGTCATTTTCAGTGTGGGAACACATCATGAAAATAGTATCAACAGAACGGGCTCGACGAGACAAAGATGTGGGCGTTGGATTCACCTCAATCGGAGTCTCAAGCAAAAACGTTATGGACGTTCGTTCGTTGTCAGAAAAACAAATAAAAGAATATACATTTGTGTTACTAATAGGCGAACGTTCATAATTTAGAGGTTTTGGCTAGCGGCTCGAAAAACAGAATGTGTATTCCGAGAAATACGTCTCGCAGAAGAGAAAGCGTAAAGTGCACTCAAGAAGCATAGAAGTACGCTTACTCGAAGGGAAAGCATATTTACAGAAATACGTCTCCACCTATCCTAAACAGTAGTGGCGGGCCATCTCCTGGGACGCTGACAGGTGACCCACCTTATCCACTTCTGTATCTTCTTCCTCTCTCCTCTTCCCCCGACAGGAACAAAGGAGAAGCAGGGGAGGCCATGGCATCAGCGACGGGCAGGGTAGCTCCGGTCATCCTCGCGGAGCAGGGACTGCCGGCGGACTCGGGAAGAGCTGCTCGAGGTGGCCTGATGTCTGCTAGAACTACATCTGTATTTCCCCAAAGAGGAAGGGATGATGCAGTATAGCGATGGTAGGTATTTCACTCAGTGATGAGACCAAGGTTATCGAACCAGTAGGAGAACCTCCTCACACCAAGTAAACAACACCTGCACACAAATACCAAATACTCGCAACCCGACGTGTTAAAGGGGTTGTCAATCCCTTTCGGGTACGACGCCTCAAGATAGGCAAATAACGTGAGTTAAAAGTGGTAGATAGGAATAGATCGCGGAACAAATAAATTGCAGCAAGGTATTTGATGTCTACTACACAACCCTCTTCTTGTAGACGTTGTTGGGCCTCCAAGTGCAGAGGTTTGTAGGACAGTAGCGAATTTCCCTCAAGTGGATGACCTAAGGTTTATCAATCCGTAGGAGGCGTAGGATGAAGATGGTCTCTCTCAAGCAACCCTGCAACCAAATAACAAAGAGTATCTTGTGTCCCCAACACACCCAATACAATGGTAAATTGTATAGGTGCACTAGTTCGGCGATGAGATGGTGATACAAGTGCAATATGGATAGTGGATAAAGGTATTTTTAATCTGAAATTATAAAAACAGCAAGGTAGCAAGCGATAAAAGTGAGCGTAAATGGTATTGCAATGGTAGGAAACAATGCCTAAGGTTCATACTTTTACTAGTGCAAGTTCTCTCAACAATAATAACATAACTAGATCTTATAAATATCCCTCAACATGCAACAAAGATTCACTCCAAAGTCACTAATGGCGGAGAAAAAATGAAGAGATTATGGTAGGGTATGAAACCACCTCAAAGTTATCCTTTTTGATCTATGTATTCAAGAGTCCGTAGTAAAATAACATGAAGCTATTCTTTCCATTCGATCTATCATAGAGATCATACTAGAATAACACCTTAAGACACAAATCAACCAAAACCCTAATGTCACCTAGATACTCCATTGTCACCTCAAGTATCCATGGGCATGATTATACGATATGCATCACACAATCTCAGACTCATCTATTCAACCAACACAAAGTACTTCAAAGAGTGCCCCAAAGTTTCTACCGGAGAGTCAAGACAAAAACGTGTGCCAACCCCTATGCATAAGTTCACAAGGTCACTGAACCCGCAAGTTGAACACCAAAACATACATCAAGTGGATCACGTGAATATCCCATTGTCACCACAGATAAGCACGGCAAGACATACATCAAGTTTCCTGAAGTCCTTAAAGACTCAATCCGATAAGATAACTTCAAAGGGAAAACTCAATTCATTACAAGAGAGTAGAGGGGGAGAAACATCATAAGATCCAACTATAATAGCAAAGCTCGCGATACATCAAGATCGTGCCAAATCAAGAACACAAGAGACAGAGGTAAAACACATAGCTACTGGTACATACCCTCAGCCCCGAGGGTGAACTACTCCCTCCTCGTCATGGAGAGCGCCAGGATGATGAAGATGTCCACCGGTGAGGGATCCCCCCTCCGACAGGGTGCCGGAACAGGATCCCGATTGGTTTTTTGTGGCTACAGAGGCTTGCGACGGCGGAACTCCCGATCTATTGTTTTTTCCGATGTTTTTAGGGTATATGGAGATATATAGGTGAAAGAAGTCAGTCAGGGGAGCCACGAGGGGCCCATGAGGGTGGAGGGCATGCCCGAGGGGGTGGGCGCGCCCCCTGTCTCTTGGCCTCCTCGTAGATTCCCTTACGTGCACTCCAAGTCCCCTGGATTGCTTCCATTCCAAAAATAACTTTCCCGAAGGTTTCATTCCATTTGGACTCCGTTTGATATTCCTTTTCTTCTGAACACTGAAATAGGCAAGAAAACAGCAATATGGGTTGGACCTCTGGTTAATAGGTTAGTCCCAAAAATGATATAAAAGTGTAGAGTAAAGCCCATAAACATCCAAAACAGGTAATATAATAGCATGAAACAATCAAAAATTATAGATACGTTGGAGACGTATCAAGCATCCCCAAGCTTAATTCCTGCTCGTCCTCGAGTAGGTAAATGATAAAAACAGAATTTTTGATGTGGAATGCTACCTAGCATATTTCTCAATGTATTTCTCTTTATTGTGGCATGAATGTTCAGATCCAAATGATTCAAAATAAAATTTCATATTGACATAAAGGATAATAATACTTCAAGCATACTAATAAAGCAATCATGTCTTCTCAAAATAACATGGCTAAAGAAAGTTATCCCTACAAAATCATATAGTCTGGTTGTTGCTCTATCTATATCACACAAAGTATTTAATCATACACAACCCCGATGACAAGCCAAGCAATTGTTTCATACTTTAGTAATCTCAAACTTTTTTCAATTTTCACGCAATACATGAGCGTGAGCCATGGACATAGCACTATATGTGGAATAGAATGGTGGTTGTGGAGAAGACCAAAAGGAGAAGATAGTCTCACATCAACTAGGTGTATCAATGGGCTATGGAGATGCCCATTAATAGATATCAATGTGAGTGAGTAGGGATTGCCATGCAACGGATGCACTAGAGCTATAAATGTATGAAAGCTCAACAAAAGAAACTAAGTGGGTGTGCATCCAATTTTCTTGCTCACAAAGACCTAGGGCATTTTGAGGAAGCCCATCATTGGAATATACAAGCCAAGTTCTATAATGAAAAATTCCCACTAGTATGAAACTGTCAACATAGGAGACTCTCTATCATGAAGATCATGGCGCTACTTTGAAGCACAAGTGTGGTAAAAAGGATAGTAGCATTGTCCCTTCTCTCTTTTTCTCTCATTATTTTTCCTTTTTTTCTCTTTTTTTCTTTTTTTTATTTGGCCTTCCCCTTTTTTTCATTTGGCCTTCCTCTTTTTTTTGTTTGATGTCCGAAGTCTCATCCCGACTTGTGGGGGAATCATAGTCTGCATCATCCTTTCCTCACTCGGACAATGCTCTAATAAAGAAGATCATCACACTTTTATTTATTTACAACTCAAAATTACAACTCGATACTTAGAACAAGATACGACTCTATATGGATGCCTCCGGCGGTGTACCGGGATATGCAATGAATCAAGAGTGACATGTATGAAAAATTATGAGGTGGCTTTTCCACAAATACAATGTCAACTACATGATCATGCAAAGAGCAATATGGCAATGATGATGCGTGTCATAATAAACGGAATGGTGGAAAGTTGCATGGCAATATATCTCGGAATGGCTATGGAAATGCCATAATAGGTAGGTATAGTGGCTGTTTTGAGGAAGGTATATGGTGGGTGTATGGTACCGGCAAAATTTGCACGGCACAAGAGAGGCTAGCAATGGTGGAAGGGTGAGAGTGCGTATAATCGATGGACTCAACATTAGTCATAAAGAACTCATATACTAATTGCAAAAATCTACAAGCCATTGAAAACAAAGTACTATGCGCATGATCCTAGGGGGATAGATTGGTAGGAAAAGACCATCGCTCGTCCGTGACCGCCACTCATAAGGAAGACAATCAATAAATAAAATTATGCTCCAACTTCATCACAAAGCGGTTCACCATATGTGCATGCTACGGGAATCACAAACTTCAACACAAGTATTCTTTAAATTCACAATTACCCAACTAGCATGACTCTAATATCACCACCTCTATATCTCAAAACAATTATCAAGTATCAAATTGATCATAGCATCCAATTCACTTT
This sequence comes from Triticum aestivum, assembly GCF_018294505.1. Lineage (NCBI taxonomy): Eukaryota > Viridiplantae > Streptophyta > Magnoliopsida > Poales > Poaceae > Triticum > Triticum aestivum. The sequence continues at coordinate 52,500,226 of NC_057804.1, forward strand.
CTATGATAGTTTTTATTATACCCAACTTGGATGCCCATCATTCTAGGACCAATTTTATAACCATAGCAAATATCATGCTATTCTAAGAGACTCTCAAAATAATATAAGTGAAGCATGAGATATAAACAATTTCTACAAAATTAAGCCACCGCCGTGCTCTAAAAGATATAAGTGAAGCACTAGAGAAAAAATTATCTAGCTCAAAAGATATAAGTGAAGCACATAGAGTATATGACAAACTACTCCAAAAAGATATAAGTGAAGATCAATGAGTAGTTAAATAATTATGTGACTATGTGAGGACTCTCTCTTATTTAAGTATTTCAGATCTTGGTATTCTATTTAACTAGCAAGCAAAACAAAACAAAATAAAATTGCAAGGATAGCACAACTCATGTGAAGAAGCAAAAACTTAGGTTCAACCGATACTAATCGATAATTGTTAAAGAAGAAAGGTGGGATGCCTACCGGGGCATCCCCATGCTTAGATGCTTGAGACTTCTTAGAATATTATATTGGGGTGCCTTGGGCATCCCCAAGCTTGAGATTTTGTGTCTCCTTAATTCCTTTCATATCCCGGTTTCCTAAATCTCAAAAACTTCATCCACACAAAACTCAACAAGAACTCATGAGATAAGTTAGTATAAAACAATGCAATAACCTTATCATTTTCTACTGTAACAAGTCACAAAAATTATTATTCAACATTGCATACTAAATTTCTCTGCATATTTAATACTCCTATCCTCAAATAGAATCATTAAACAAGCAAGCATATGCAAACAATGCAAACATAACAGCAATCTACCAAAACAGTATAGTCTGTAAAGAATGCAAGATTCATCATACTTCCCTAACTCCAAAAATTATAAGAAAAATACTACGCTGTAGAAGATTTATCATATCTGATTCTGAAAAAAGTTTCAACATTATATCACTCTCTGACTTTTCTAGGGAATTTTTGCAACAGCGGTGAACTTTCTGTTTTGAAACAGCAACATGTATACTTGCCAAATAAGCATGGTAAAGGCTATCCTTGACATTTTTATTGAAAATATAGATGCAAAACATTATTCTAAATAACATCAAGCAAATACTAACGAAATAAATTGACGCTCCAAGCAAAAGACATATCATGTGGTGAATAAAAATATAGCTCCAAGTTAAGTTATCGATGAACAAGGATGAAAGAGGGGATGCCTTCCGGGGCATCCCCAAGCTTAGGCTCTTGGTAGTCCTTGGATATTACCTTGGGGTGCCTTGGGCATCCCCAAGCTTAGGATCTTGCCACTCCTTATTCCATAGTCCATTGAATCTTTACCCAAAACTTGAAAACTTCACAACACAAAACTCAACACGAAACTCGTAAGCTCCGTTAGTACAAGAAAACAAACCACCACTTTAAGGTACTGTAATTAACTCATTCTTTATTTATATTGGTGTTAAACCTACTTTATTCCAAATTCTCTATGGTTCATACCCTCTGATACTACTCATAGATTCATCAAAATAAGCAAACAACACATAGAAAACAGAATCTGTCAAAAACAGAACAGTCTATAGTAATATGTATCATTCGAATACTTATGTAACTCCAAAAATACTGAAATAAATTGTTGGACCTGAGGAATTTGTCTATTATCATATTCAAAAAGAATCAACCTAAAATCACTCTCCAGTAAAAAATGGTAGCTAATCTCGTGAGCGCTAAAGTTTCTATTTTTTACAGGAAGATCACATAGACTTCACCCAAGTCTTCCCAAAGGTTCTACTTGGCACAAACACTAATTAAAACATAAAACCACATATAAACAGAGGATATATGAATTATTTATTACTAAACAGGAGCAAAAGCAAAGGACAAAAATAAAATTGGGTTGCCTCCCAACAAGCGCTAACGTTTAACGCCCCTAGCTAGGCATGATGATTTCAATGATGCTCACATAAAAGATAAGAATTGAAACATAAAGAGAGCATCATGAAGAATATGACTAGCACATTTAAGTCTAACCCACTTCCTATGCATAAGGACTTTGTGAGCAAACATCTTATGGGAACAATAATCAACTAGCATAGGAAGGCAAAACAAGCATAACTTCCAAATTTTCAACACATAGAGAGGAAACTTGATATTGTTGCAATTCCTATAAGCATATGTTCCTCCCTCATAATAATTTTCAGTAGCATCATGAACGAATTCAAAAATATAACCAGCACCTAAAGCATTCTTTTCATGATCTACTTGCATAGAAATTTTACTACTCTCCACATAAGCAAATTTCTTCCTATGAATAATAGTGGGAGCAAACTCGACAAAATAACTATCATGTGAGGAATAATCCAATTGAAAACTAAAATCATGATGACAAAATTCATGGTTATCATTGTTCTTAATAGCATACAAGTCATCACAATAATCATCATAGATAGCAACTTTTTTCTCATAATCAATTGGAACCTCTTCCGAAATAGTGGATTCATCACTAAATAAAGTCATGACCTCTCCAATTCAACTTTCATAATTATCACAATAAGATTCAACACCCTCCAAAATAGTGGGATCAATACTACCTAAAGTTGACACTCTTCCAAACTCACTTTCATCAATATAATCATCATAAATAAGAGGCATGCTTTCATCATAACAAATATTCTCATCCAAACTTGGGGGACAAACAATATCATATTCATCAAACATAGCTTCCCCAAGCTTGTGGTTTTGCATATCATTAGCATCATGGGTACTCAAAGAGTTCATGCTAACAACATTGAAATCATGCTCATCATTCAAAGATTTAGTGCCAAACATTTTATAGATTTCTTCTCCTAGCACTTGAGCACAATTTTCCTTACCATCATTCTCATGAAAGATATTAAAAATATGAAGCGTATGAGACAAATCAATTCCATTTTTTTGTAGTTTATTTTATAAACTAAACTAGTGATTAAACAAGAAACTAAAAGACTCGATTGCAAGATCTAAAGATATACCTTCAAGCAATCACCTCCCCGTCAACGGCGCCAGAAAAGAGCATGATGTCTACTACACAACCTTCTTCTTGTAGACGTTGTTGGGCCTCCAAGTGCAGAGGTTTGCAGGACAGTACAAAATTTCCTTCAAGTGGATGACCTAAGGTTTATCAATCCATAGGAGGCGTAGGATGAAGCTGGTCTCTCTCAAGCAACCCTGCAACCAAATAACAAAGAGTATCTTGTGTCCCCAACACACCCAATACAATGGTAAATTGTATAGGTGCACTAGTTCGGCGATGAGATGGTGATACAAGTGCAATATGGATAGTAGATAAAGGTATTTTTAATCTGAAATTATAAAAACAGCAAGGTAGCAAGCGATAAAAGTGAGCATAAATGGTATTGCAATTGTAGGAAACAAGGCCTAAGGTTCATACTTTTACTAGTGCAAGTTCTCTCAACAATAATAACATAACTAGATCATATAAATATCCCTCAACATGCAACAAAGATTCACTCCAAAGTCACTAATGGCGGAGAACAAACGAAGAGATTATGGTAGGGTACGAAACCACCTCAAAGTTATCCTTTTTGATCTATCTATTCAAGAGTCCATAGTAAAATAACATGAAGCTATTCTTTCCGTTCGATCTATCATAGAGATCATACTAGAATAACACCTTAAGACACAAATCAACCAAAACTCTAATGTCACCTAGATACTCCATTGTCACCTCAAGTATCCATGGGCATGATTATACGATATGCATCACACAATCTCAGATTCATCTATTCAACCAACACAAAGTACTTAAAAGAGTGCCCCAAAGTTTCTACCAGAGAGTCAAGACAAAAACATGTGCCAACCCCTATGCATAAGTTCACAAGGTCACTGAACCCGCAAGTTGATCACCAAAACAAACATCAAGTGGATCACGTGAATATCCCATTGTCACCATAGATAAGCACGGCAAGACATACATCAAGTGTCCTCAAATCCTTAAAGACTCAATCTGATAAGATAACTTCAAAGGGAAAACTCAATCAATTACAAGAGAGTAGAGGGGGAGAAACATCATAAGATCCAACTATAATAGCAAAGCTCGCGATACATCAAGATCGTGCCAAATCAAGACCACGAGAGAGAGAGAGAACAAACACATAGCTACGAGTACATACCCTCAGCCCCGATCGTGAACTACTCCCTCCTCGTCATGGAGAGCGTCGGGATGATGAAGATGGCCACCGGTGAGGGATTCCCCCTCTGGCAGGGTGCCGGAATAGGGTCCCGATTGGTTTTTGGTGGCTATAGAGGCTTGTGGTGGTGGAACTCCCGATCTATTGTTTTTTCCGATGTTTTTAGGGTATATGGAGATATATAGGCGAAAGAAGTCGGTTAGGGGAGCCACGAGGGGCCCATGAGGGTGGAGGGCGTGCCCAGGGGGTGGGCGTGCCCCCCTGTCTCGTGGCCTCCTCGAAGCTTCCCTTACGTGCACTCCAAGTCCCCTGGATTGCTTCTGTTCCAAAAATAACTTTCCCGAAGGTTTCATTCCGTTTGGACTCAGTTTGATATTCCTTTTCTTCGAAACACTAAAGTTGGCAAGAAAACAGCAATATGGGCTGGGCCTCCGGTTAATAGGTTAGTCCCAAAAATCATATAAAAGTGTAGAGTAAATCCCATAAACATCCAAAACAGGTAATATAATAGCATGGAACAATCAAAAATTATAGATACGTTGGAGACGTATCAGTATTTTTTTATTTTTGGTTTAATAGATCTGAAAATAAATGCAAAGGAAAATAGATCGCAAAGGCAAATATGATGAAAAGAGACCCGGGGGCCATAGGTTTCACTAGTGGCTTCTCTCGAGGAAAAAAGCAAATGGTGGAAAAACAATTACTGTTAGGCAATTGATAGAACTTCAAATAATCATGACGATGATCATTATATAGGCATCACGTCCAAGATTAGTAGACCGACTCCTGCCTGCATCTACTACTATTACTCCACACATCGACCGCTATCTAGCATGCATCTAGTGTATTAAGTTCGTGGAGAAACGGAGTAATGCAATAAGAACGATGAAATGATGTAGACAACATCTATCTATGTAGAGATTGACACCAACGTTTTATCCCTAGTAGCAACGATACATACATGTCGGTTTCCCTTCTGTCACTGGGATCAAGCATCGTAAGATCGAACCCATGACAAAGCACCTCTTCCCATTGCAAGATAAATAGATCAAGTTAGCCAAACAAAACCCAAATATCATAGAAGAAATATAAGGCTATAAGCAATCATGCATATAAGAGATCAAAGATGACTCAAATAACTTTCATGGATAAAACATAGATCTGATCATAAACTCATAGTTCATCGGATCCCAACAAACACACCACAAAAAGGATTACATCATATGGATCTCCAAGATACCATTGTATTGATAATCAAGAGAGAGAGAGGAAGTCATCTAGCTACTAACTACGAACCCGTAGGTCTACAAAGAACTACTCACGCATCATCGGAGAGGCACCAATGGAAGTGGTGAACCCCTTCGTGATGGTATCTAGATTGGATCTGGTGGTTCTGGACTCTGCGGCGGCTGGAATTGATTTTCGTCGACACTCCTAGGGTTTCTAGAATATTGGGGTATTTATTGAGCAAAGAGGCGGTTCAGGGGGTACCCGAGGTGGGCACAACCCACCATGGTGTGCCCTAGTGGGTACTGCCCTCCTCGAGGCACCCCAGGTGCAGCTTTGTCCCACTGGATGTCTTCTGGCCCAAAGCAATCCTCAAATAGTTTTGCTGCGTTTGTACTCCGTTTGGTATTGATTTCCTGTGATGTAAAAACAATGCAAAAAACAGCAACTGGCACTGGGCACTATGTCAATAGGTTAGTACCAAAAATGATATAAAATGATTGTAAAACATCCAAGATAGATAATATAACAACATGGAACAATCAAAAATTATAGATACGTTGGAGACGTATCATGACCGCAGACACAGACGGTGGTTGACCTTGGGGGCGGCAGCCTAAGGCACTCCGGCAAGAATCTAAGAGGGCGTGTAGGGTCGCCGGAGTGAGGGGCTTCTAGTGGTGGTGATGGCAGGGAGGGAATAGCTCGGTTGGCTCGAGGTGGTGCGGTGGCAGAGAGGAGGAGACGACAGTCAGCCTTGGGTGCGCAGCCAGGGTGGAGTCCGATGGGGGCGATGCAAGGAGGAGGTGCGCCGGACTATGGTGGAGCAGGTGGTGAGTGTTTGGAGGTGGAGGGGAGGCCTGGACTTGCCGGAATCAAGTCGACAATACGGCGGCCATGGCGGACGGCGGCAGCCAGAGAGTGGAGAGAGAGCTCAAGGGTACTTGAAGGGACGAGGAGGGAGTGGCGAAGTGCAGAGGGGCTCGAGGGGCTACATATAGCCAAGGGGAGGCTCTGGAGAGCTCGGGAGGGCTCAGACTAAGCGCCAATGGAGGTCAGTGGGATGGCAGGTCACGGGCACGCTCGATGATGGCTAAGCAACGGCGAAACAAGAGATGGGCAGAGAACAGTGCAAAGCAAACGCTCATGGGGAAGCTCTAGGACAAGATGATGCATCAAGATGACGAAGGAACAGACGAGAACAGGGGCGGGAACACTCCAGACCATGCGATTTGGCACGTCTGCCCCATGATCACCGCGTGCACACAACCATGGCCCATGCTCTAGACTATCAAACAATGTCTGGGAGATAGACCATTCTAACCTGAGTGCCAAGGAAGGAACAACGAAGGGCAGGGCCAAAGAAGAGATTTGGGATTAGGTCCAAACCAGCTGAACAGCAAGGTGTTTGATGCCATCTGTAGAAGATTGGTCGGGAGGATTAGATTGATATTTGACTGGGGTTTATCACTTACTAAGGTCATTAAGATGGCAGAGTTTCAGCTCATTCAGAGGGGTTTAGCTAGTACTTGTAGTGCAAAGTGCCATACTGACCAAAATAGCAAACTTTGAAGTAGCACTCACATACTACTTTTGTATTGAGCTGAATTTGGCAAGGCAAGGTTATTTGGTCATATGAAGATTTTGTAAAAGTTTCATACCAAATGGACATGCCAAAATAGTACTTGCTTCACAAACATCCCCACTGACCAGAAACTTGCAATAATTTTGGAGGGAAAATGGCTTAAGGAAATGATCCCAAATTTGGTGGAGAGATGTTATATGGATAGGATCATGATCTGGTAATTTTTCAGAATTAATGAAGAAATATAAATTATACTTGCTTCACAACTTGAAAATATTAACAGAATCAAATATTTGAAGCTGTGCTCACATAGATGATTGGATAGCACTGAAAATTGGAGGAGGGCAATGATATGAGCACATGAAGGAGTGTGCAAAATTTCATCTCTTTTGGATAACCCTAGCTAGAACTTCCTTCACAAAGGCTTCCCTCAGATAGGAACTTTGAAAAATCACTGAGGAAGATGGGCTAAACAAATGAAATTGAATTTTGGCACAGGGCAATTATTTGGACAGGGAAAGATGTCCAAAAAGTTTGGGGTCACTTGAGCAAAGATAAATAGCACTTGCCTCACAATGTGCCATTTAGGGCAGAATAGGAAAGGAATTATTTGAGGATTATTTTTGAACATGGCAAGGAAACGTTTTGCCATATTTGATCAAGATATGACCCAAACAATTTATGAGAATTATTTGGGAATTTTTGGAGTGATGGATGTCGGTGTCAAAACCAGCGGATCTTGGGTAGGGGGACACAAGCTGTATGTCTGAGGACCAATGGTAACTATGGACAAAGGACATAGTGTTTACCCAGGTTCGGGCCCTCTTAATGGAGGTAAAAACCCTACTCTTGCTTGATTATATTCGAGGGTATAGGGGTTACAAGAGTTGATCTACCTCGAGATCGATTCGGCTGACCCTAGATTAGGTAGCCTAGCAATGTTGTGATCCTGTCTCCGATCTACCCTCCGGTTTATATAGACATCGGAGGGGCTTAGGGTTGTACAAAGCCGGTTTTACAGAAAGGAATAACATATCTGGACACCTATACTTGCCATCCACGCATACGAGAATCCCCACCGGACACGAGAGGTGATCTTCTGCCTTGTATCTTGACGGCCCATCAGTCCGGCCCACATTGATAGACCGGTCGCCCAAGGACCCCCTAGTCCAGGACTCCCATAGTAGCCCCTGAACTTGTCTTCAATGATGATATATTCGGTGTTCAGATTGTCTTCGACATTGCAAGGTGGGTTCCTTGAAGAATATACATCGGCTTTCCTCCGTAGAAGAATTATATCCGGCTTTTCATAATGAACACAACCCTTAGCCGCGAAGGCAGGATATAAAAAATGAAAACGGTGTCTTTTACAGACAACTTTTTCGATGAAGCGTCAGACTTGACCCTTCGGCATTTTGAACCATTTTCACAAGCCGCGTTCCGTGTTTCGAGGCCACGCCTCATTGGCATGTCCTGTCAAAACAGAGATCGTGCCCACTTAATATGGGATTGTACATCAATGATATTTGGGTAATCCAACCATTTGCAGCACACGCCTTCATTAGGAATAGGAGAGATTCAAGGCACGAGTTGGGGGCGGTTGGTATTTTTACTGCCTATAAGAGGGTAGTGGATTTTTACTTTCTCCCCCACGCCTTCACATCTCCTCAGCCTTCCAATGTCCCAAGCTCTATGCACCCGCAAAGTCTCCGTCTTTCTCACCACCACCACCTCCTCCGACCATGGCCGGAGCTTGCTCCAAAGGCAAGTGGGAGGCCTCCTCCATGACGGAGAAGGATATAAAAGATCTCCGGAGTGCGGGGTGCCTCGCCGATGATATCAAGCACAGGTTTCCCCCCGAAGATGAAGTCATTCCCGCTCCAGAGCCCGGCGAACGAGTCGTCTTCCTTTCCCACTTACTTAGAGGGTTAGGTTTTCCACTCCACGTTCGTCCGCGGACTCATGTACTACTACAGGCTAGATTTCCACGATCTATCCCCGAACTCTTTCCTCCACACCTCGGTGTTCATCGTCATGTGTGAGGCTCTCCTCCGCGTCCACCCACAGTTCGGCCTATGGCTCAAGGTCTTCAACGTGAAGCTTAAGGTGGTCGACGGGCAGCACGCAGACTACGGCAGAGCTATGATTAGCAAGTTGTCGAACACCATATGGCCCAAGGGGGCCTTTGTGGAGATCATGAAGATCTGGCAACAGGAGTGGTTCTACATCACCGAGCCGTGCCGCACTAAGTGGGCGGCCATTCCGGAGTTCAGATCCGGACCCCCATGCGGATCACCTCCTAGAACGCGAAGGGCCTCGACTGGGGGTCCCAAACGGAGGTGCAGGCACTGCAAATGCGCATCACTAACGTGCTAGGGAAGAACGATGGTCTAACCAACGTGGTTCAGATCATGCTCTTCCGCCGCATTCTTCCCTGCCAGCGCCGGGCTTCCCCCATGTGGGAATTCAAGCCAAAGGAGCCGTGGACGCTACATCATTTCCTCAACACCACGCATGAGGGAATGTGGAAGCTACTTTTCAAGGCGTAGAAGAACAGCTGGCCCATGGAGACCAAAGACATCGGCCTCAATGCCACGAATCCGGCCTCTCCAACAAGTATTCGATATTTCCGAAGATTTACCTAGTTCATATATATATATGTTTAATCTATGCTGAATTCATCAACCCGTCCTTCGTTACAGGGCTGGACCAAGAAGTCGGAGTGGATTAAGAGTCTGGCTCCATTCTGTGAAAACCCAGTCACTCCTCAACTGGAGGAGATGCTAGTCCCGACGCCTTATAAGCCGCCGGAGAAGAAGGCCAAGAAGAAGAGCAAGGGGCCCAAGGACGGACCCCGCCGTAAAGGCCTTCTAGAAGCTGTGTCCGGAGAGACCGAGCCTGTCTCGTCCCACAAGGAAGACGAGGACGAAGAGGAGGAAGAGGAAGAGGAGGAGGAAGAAGAGGAGGTGGAGAGCGACTCCCCCCTCAAGACGAGGAGGGGAAAGAGGACGGCCTCTGAGAACCTGGAGGGGGGACGCCGAAGAAGGGGAGGGTGGTCCTCTCAGATAGTTCAGACTCAGAGTCAGAATATAGCCCGGAGAGGGTCCAAAGGGAGAATCCCCTAGCTAAAACGTAAGTGTCAGAACCTTACTCGTTCAATTATTGCTTTAATCCGCCTATGTCATGCCCAATCCTTTTTATGCTTTTCATCCCTCCGCGTGAGATCCTGATCCCTTCCACTTCGGAAGGGAACTCTCTAGCCCTTGGAGAGGCGGAGAGCGATGGGCCATCTCGCGCCTCCCCCCTGCCATGGAGGACATCGAGATGTCATCCCAAAGGCCATCTCCTGGCAGGGGAGGGGTGGACGAGACCATCCATAAGGCGCCGAGGACAACACCTCATGCATTGTAGAGCGGGGCACGGCGACCCCCATGACCACCGAGGTTGGCGGGCTTCAACAGTCCGGGACCTTGTCGAACACCGCCCCAGAGATCAGTATAGCTCCGGGTTCGGACCAACATCCCCCTTCGAAAGAGGGGGGAGGAGCAGGAGCTCCATTGGTGGCCTCTGCCAATCCGGAGGCCACTGACACTATGCAGGAGGCACTGCAACGTGCCTCCATCATGGAGGAACAACGCACCCTGATGGGTGCGGTCATGGAAAAGGTTTGGTCCGCGAAGAGCAGACTGACCGAAGCCTTCAACGGCCTATTGATAGGCTTTGAGGTAGGCGATGTAATATTCTGTACTAGATTTTATTCTTTGTACACATATATGTGTTAGGTGAAACTTATGTGTAGACAGTAGCCCCTGAGACTATGTCCCGATTAGGACAATCCGGACAAAGGATCAAAACAGGTTAATAACGTGCCATATATATTGTTGGACAGGCTTCGATGTTGGCAGCTACTGCCCAGGCCGCAGAGATAGCCAAGCTCAATCGGAAGCTTCAGCTATCCGACGAGGAACTCGACCGCATCAACAAGTGGTTTAATGAAACCCAGGGTATGTTAAAGTACTTCATACCCGAAAGTGATGTTTGTATTAGTCATGTAAACTGACTAAAAATGTTATAAACTACTCACAGTTGGTGCAGCTGAGGTCGAGTCCCTCAAGAGCACCCTCGTCGAAGCCAAGAAGGAGGCGGAGGTGAGAAAGGAGGCCGCGGACAAAGCGTCCAAGGATTTAGAGGAGGAGCAAACCACCCGCCGACGGCATGAAGCGCGTGTGGGGGAGTTCGAACAAAAACTCAAGGACGTCATCGCTAGGTGCAAGTCCTTGGAGCAGAAGAGTTCGGAGCAGGCCTCCGAGCTCACCAAAGCTCTTGAGCGCCTAAAGGATGCCCGGGTTGATGCCCAGGGTGCTCGCCAGGAGATCCAAGAGGCAAGGCAGATTGCGGCTGGTAAGGCCTTTATCATGCAGAGTAGATATACTAGTAAGAGATATTTTACTGACCCGAGTTTGGAGTTCTCCAGGCGCCTTTGCGGATCTGCCGAGGAGTATTGCGGATGCCACCGCATTCTTCCGAGCCGAAGAGGGGAGCTCAACAGAGAAGTTGTTCTGGTCGCAGTACCTTGCACCAGAGCTTCCAGTGCCCCTGAGTTACCAGCTAAAGCAGATGTCCAAGCTGCACAAGGTGGCCGGACTGGCTATGAAGGACGTAATAGTCTGTCTATGGTTGGCCGAGGCCATACCTAGCAGCCACTTCGGACTCGTGAAGTGGCTGGTGGAGGCGCCTCCTCGGATCGATGCCCTTAAGCGGTCATGCTGCATAGAAGGTGCTCGGATGGCCTTCGCCCGTGTCAAGATGCAGTGGGCGAAGATGAGGGCCACCGAGATTGCCACCGCAGGGCCACCTGAAGGCAAGGAACACTGACGCCTAAGAAGTACTTCGATGAGGTCCTCGAGGGAGCCCGTATTGTAGAGGGCCAATGCTCCAAGGACATCATATTTGAGTAGTTGTGCACGGTTTGTAATGAACTCATGATGTAAAAATGTTTATGCTTTTTATAATTAGTTTATCCTCCTATTTGGCCGTTTATATGTCTGAAAGTTTACCAGTCGTCGGCTTCAGCCCCCATGTAAATATTACAGGGGTGTTCGGGAATGCATGACATCACTTAATCCAACATCTTGGTACGATGTAGGAGCCGTCTTGCAGAGTGAACTAGGCAATCAGACTATGCGGATTTAGCACTTTCACTTAGCCATAAGACTCCATATGTGGCGCTAAATACTAGCCCCTTTACATGAACGGCAATCCGGAGTGCGACGCCTTTGCAACACGGCTGGTCGAAAACCCAGCCCCTCGTATAACACGACATAAATCACGAACGATTCGTAGTACAACACTAAGTCACCGGATCGTTGACCCGCTCTCGCCCATCATGACAGTCAATTTTCGGCTTTCTCTACTGAGGTACTTAACCAAACAAACCAGAAATACAATCGCAGTAGTTCTCCCTTTACTACCTTAGCCGAACTTGCGGAACGTAAGGTGGCAGACACAGGAGCCGGGCAACCCAACTAAAGACCAAAAACATGATTCGGAGCCAATGCATATAATTCCATATCCGGGACGCCGAAGAGTTCCCTATAGGTTTTCGGACTTAAGAATTTTGCGGGGCCGAATATAGCCCCTAGTATGAAGACCGTGTCAAACCACGTATGTCAGTCGAACATAAGGGGGACCACAAATGACAAGGAAAAAACCAAGACCCAACCAAGAAGGTGATAATCATCTGCGTCCTTTATATCTTTATTGATACGTCGATGACAGGCAATGTCATTCAATATTAAGGTCATATTACATGTCCAAAGAGAAAAAGAAAAGATTTTACATAAGGGAAAGTCTAACACAGAGCCTATAAATCATAGTTCAGAAAATAAACTCCAATGATGCCCTACCGCACGTCTGTGCCTTTTCTCCTTAGCAGTAAGTCCTTTGAGAGGAGTATTTGGTGGTTGGGACGCGCCAGCCTTAAAGGGATCTCCTGCGACAACCATCTCGCAAGTAGGGCTCTTGATGAACCTGCGTTAAAAGAAAAAAAATATGCGGTCCAACTATGGTCAAGGTGTGCAATGGACCTCTTCCGTAGTGTGCCTCCGGCTCCACCCAAGGTATTTTTAGTGCGTAATTTTGTACGTGCGGTACATAAGCCGCAACCTGGTGGGGCGATCGGCGGAGGCTGGGCTGCTAATCCAGGTCCGGATCCATTGATTTATCGCAATTATGCACGGACCGGACTTGTTTGGGTACATCATTGGCTTTATTGGCCGGTGAACTGTTTGGCTTGATAAGGCCGCCATATACTTCAGCTGCAAGGGCCGCAGTGTGCTCTTCAGTATGGAGGGAGCGCTCCATGTTAGCATTGACTGTGATAACGCAACGAGGTCCAGGAATTTTAAGCTTTAAGTAAGCGTAGTGCGGGACTGCGTTGAAGCGGGCGAAAGCAGTTCGTCCGAGCAGTGCATGGTAGCCATTGCGGAAAGGGACGATGTCAAAGATTAACTCTTCACTGGAAAAGTTATCTGGGAGCCGAATACTACCTCCAGTGTAATTGAGCCCGTACAACGGGCCTCCACTCCTGGTATCACACATTTAAAGGTAGTGTTACTAGGCTTGATTCGTGATGGGTCGATCCCCATCTTACGGATAGTATCTTGATAAATCAAGTTGAGACTGCTTCCTCCGTCCATAAGGACTCTAGTGAGATGGTATTCATTAATAGTTGGGTCAAGAACCAAGGCGGACGAACCCCTGTGACGGATATTGGTTGGGTGGTCCCTGTGATCAAAGGTGATCGGACAGGCTAACCATGGGTTAAACTTAGGGGCGACAGGCTCTACAGCATAGACGTCACGTAGCGCGCGTTTGCGCTCCCTTTTGGGGATATGAGTGATATATATCATGTTCACTGTCTTCACCTTGGGGAGAACTGCTTCTGACCCCCGATGTTCGGCTGACGGGGCTCGTCATCATCTTCTCTTGGAGGCCCTTTTCCCTTGTGATCAGTATTGATTTTACCGTCCTGTTTGAAAACCCAACAATTCCTGTTGGTGTGATTCACAGGCTTATCGGGTGTCCCATGAATCTGACAGGGCCTCTTGAGAATTTTATCTAAGCTGGATGGCCCGTCCTTATTGCCTTTGAAAGGTTTCTTCCGCTGACCGGACTTAGGACCGCTGAATCTAGCATTGACTATCGTATCGTCTATGTCGTTGTTGTTATTCCGGCATTTATTTTTCTTGCGGCGTGGTTTACCATTGCCATCCCGCACCTCGAAAGTGATGGGGTCACTTGAGCTGTTGCTTCTACGAGCCAACCAGCTGTCTTTGCCCACACAGAAGTGGGTCATGAGTGCCGTTAAGGCTGCCATGGTCTTCGGCTTTTCCTGCCCAAGGTGTCGGGTGAGCCATTCATCACAGACGATGTGCTTAAAGGCCGCTAAGGCTTAGGTGTCCGGACAGTCCATGATCTGGTTCTTTTTAGTTAAGAACCGACTCCAAAGCTTGTGAGCTGATTCACCTAGCTGCTGAATTATGTAACTCAAGTCGTCAGCATCCGGTGGCCGGACATAAGTGCCCTGAAAGTTAGCCCTAAAATCATCTTCCAAGTCTTCCTAGGTTCCAATGGAGTTTTCTAGGAGGTTGTTTAGCTAGTGGCGTGCTGGTCCTTTCAGCTTTAGAGGAAGATATTTAATGGCGTGGAGATCATCTCCTCGAGCCATGTGAATATGGAGAAGAAAATCTTCAATCCAGATGGCCGGATCCGTCGTCCCATCGTATTGTTCGATGTTTACGGGTTTAAACCCTTCTAGGAATTGGTGTTCCATGACCTTATCAGTAAAGCATAGGGGGTGTGCGGCCCCTCTATATCGTGCAATGTCGCGGCGGAGATCGGCTGACATCCGAGTTTGGTTCTGATCCTGAACATAGTAACGATTGTCACGCCGGGCTTCAAAGCCATTGTCTCGCGCCGGGGCACGGCCCCTTTGATCTGTAGATTGATCTAGTCTAACTAGCTTTATTAGCTAGGTCATGTTGCAAGTCATACGTGTATCCCGTAGTTGCTTTCTTCCTGCCTCTTCGGCGAGGAGGTGCGGGCTGGTGTTCGGCTTGATATGCCGCTTTGTCCCGTTCACGTGGTGATCAGTCTGGTTGATCTACTTGATCATATTTCGACGGTATTGGCTCGAGGGCTTCGTCATCAAATTGAGGCAGCAGCTTGTGCTTAGGGTAACTTTTGAAAGGTCGCTCTTGGTCGTATTCCTTAGCGGCCAGGACCTTAGTCCACCTTTCATTAAGTGTATCTTGTTTGGCTTTGAGTTGCTACTTCTTCTTCTTCAGGCTCTGGGTTGTGGCGATGAGCTGTCGCTTGAAGCATTCTTAGTCGAGAAGTTCCTCTAGGACAATAAAGTCTTCATCACCAAGGCTAACCTCCTCTTCGGATTCTGTCATATAGTTGTTGTCCTTCGCATCTTTGTTGTCAGCGTGTTTGGGACTATATTCACCCTCTTCCCGCTCGTCCTGTTCGGATGTGGGCTCAATAGGGTATTTGGGATCTTTGGCACCATCCGGAGTCTTGTTGTCCCCGGTGCCAGTATTACTATCCTTCACCCGACGTGATCATGGGCGGCGCCGCTGACATCGGCGCTTTGGTGGTTTATTGACGGGTTTGTCCTCATCTAGGATCGGGTTATCCTCGCCGTTCTTTTTATCCGAGTGTCCACTATGTACACATCTTATGTTAAGGTGGCCGTCCAACGCCCCGTGACGGGTGGGGCTTGTCTTGGTTTGGTGTCGGCATCATCGTTCATGCCGTCGATGTCTTCGGATGCATAGTCCAATATGTCGGTTAAGTCCTCGACAGTGGCTATTAAGTGGGTGGTGGGTGGGGCATAAAATTCCCCGCTCTCAGCCCCTAGTCCAAGCTGGGTATAGTTCAGAGGTAAGGCCGCCGTGATGGCGAGAGACTGCATCCACCCCAATGCTTCATATAAGAGCAGAAGTGGGACCGGAAACTATGGATCTGCTGGGCTAAGTTCGGCATGGGACGCCTAATCAGGCCCGCTGAGTGCAGACCTCGGTAGTTCTGGATGGTTGCCCAGAGCCAAGTCTAAGATTGCATCTGGGTCTTTGGTTGGGAGTTCCACAAGGGGAAGAAATCTGGCGGGGCTCGCGCTTCCGTCTTCGGACGATGAGACCTGCCTCAGATCTAAGGCCGAGGTGGGTGTTGGTGTCGGCCCCTGAACGGGATTTGACAAGGGATCCAAAGAGTCTTCTTGGCAGGGACGCAAAGTGGCGGCCGAGGCTGCAAACCTGTTGAAGACTAGGTCTCCTTGGACGTCAGCAACATAATTCAGGATTCCAAACCTGATCTAGTGGCCATGGGCATAACTATCAACCTGCTCGAGATGACCGATCGAGTTGGCACGAAGCACAAAGCCATCGAACACAAAGAACTGCCCAGGGAGAAAGGTTTCCTTGGACGTAGCATTATCGTTGACGAAGAGATGAGCCATCGATCCTTTTGTCGATGATACATCAGAGCTCTCAATGAAAGCAGCAATGTGGGTGTCAAAACCGATGGATCTTGGGTAGGGGGCCCAAGCTGTATGTCTGAGGACCAATGGTAACTATGGACAAAGGACACAGTGTTTACCCAGGTTCGGGCCCTCTTAATGGAGGTAAAACCTTACTCCTGCTTGATTATATTCGAGGGTATAGGGGTTACAAGAGTTTATATACCTCGAGATCGATTCGGCTAACCCTAGATTAGCTAGCCTAGCAATGTTGTGATCCAGCCTACGATCTACACTCCGGTTTATATAGACACCGTAGGGGCTTAGGGTTGTAGAAAGTTGGTTTTACAGAAAGGAATAACATATCCGGACACCTATACTTGCCATCCACGCATTTGAGAATCCCCACCAGACAAGAGAGGTGACTTTTTCCTTGTATCTTGACGGCCCATCAGTCCGGCCCACATCGATAGACCGGTCGCCCGAGGACCCCCTAGTCCAGGACTCCCGCAATGTAAATATAGGTTGCTTCACAACCTAGGGCAGAGAGGGTTATTCCTTCAATAGAAAAAGGAATATTCCCAAGGAAAAGAATATTGGGGTTGGTCCAAGATGGAAATGGCAAGGTCTAGGGAAGGATTTGGGGATAACAAGGCACTATGGAAAGAAAGAAGAGGTCATCTTCTTCAGTTTCCAGACCACATAGCCACGGAAAAAAACTCAAGCGAAATACTCAGAAAATCAAAAGAAACAGAAAGGGCCAAAAATCAGGGTGTGACAAACCTTCCCCCCTTAAAGAAATCTCGTCCTCGAGATTTGGTTGCTCAGGAAACAAGTATGAATATAGTGACTTAAGGAAATTGTTTCCAACTCGGGTATCCTTTTTCCTTTATTGATTGTTCCCATTAAATTCTTCATCTGACTTACCTGACTGGCTCTGGGGTTGTTTGCTTCACTGCATCCATATCCTGACAGATCTTACCTCACATGTTCATGCTTATACTGGCTCCAATTATCTTTTGTATCTGCTGACTTAGCTGAGTGTGAGAGATTATCATGACTGAGATATATGTCTACCTCACAAGTCCAAGAGTGATTTCCGATTGTTGTGTCTGCACTGACAATCTTCCATGAAGTGGTGATCAGATTTTCCTGATGAACACCCTAGCTCTGACTCCTTGCATTGGGTTTCTCCATTAAATGCATATCCTCTAGGTTCAAAATAGTTATATGAATCATAACCATCCTCCTGACGGATTCTGACTTCTCGTAGGAGTTTCTGAATCATCTTAACTGGCTCCACTGTCATGAGTGTCAGACTCATGCCAAATATTTAACTGTCGCCTGTCATGGCCATCATAAAGGGGTATGGGCTGACATGATAGAGTCCGCAGACTTGACTGGCGGTGGTTCTGGCAGTAGAATTCCGGTCATGACAGTCTACCTTTAATGATTCACATAAGAGAGGGCCCATGCTTCTAGACTGTTATTCATCATACCGATTACTCATGCTGTAGGAATATCCATGGGGATAGTTGTGTGATGCTTTACCATAACTGTTGGAGTCAAACCATTGAATTGACCTTTGATCTGTCTTCACAAACCCAGATATTCGATAGTGACAAGTCTGAGCATATGTTGTTGACTAAGCGGGTTGTCTAGATATGGGTTCCTTACCCAAATTGAGTAGACCCCGCAGGTGAATATTCATGGTGATCAATACTGACTCAGACTATTGGGGGTATCTACACCATCTGGGTCATGCAACAATTTTCATACTTGTATTGTCGGTCTTTGCTCCTTCATTATTGTTTTCTTTGTATGGATCCTTGGCTGGAAGAGATTGGTCATATTGCGTCTTTGTATGACCATAGGTACTGTCGAGTGCAATATCTCGACAATCGTAACTTACCCTTGTTCATGCACTGTGTGATAGGAACTGTACCCGGTTCACACGTACTTGCATCTAGCTCATTTTTGTTGTAAAGCATACCAGGTGGTCACGAATGATATCACCTGATCGGGTATGAGGAATCTGGCCTGACTGAGTACTGCCAAAATTCGTTGTCTCATGTTACTTTTCTCCGAATCTTATTAGTCCTTGCATCACCAACTAGCTTTCCTTCTCATGCATAACTGGTGAGGTTTTCGGATTCATACCTTGACTTCATCATCATAGCATTGACTTGCAAGAACTTGGCAACATGCTTCACAACATGAGAATTTGATTCCTAAGACAGACTTGTATTCTGACTGATTCTTGCTTCTGACCAAACTGTTGTGGACCTGATTCTTGGGATTCACTACCATATATTGTCAATTTGCCGTGTAATATCTTGTACCAATGTTGTACTGAGGAAGATTGGATGACTTATGCTAGAAGCCATCAGACTATCTTGCTGAGGAAAACTGGGTATCGTGCTTCAGAAGCTTCCCCCCTTAAAGACTTGTTGGGGCATGACTTGGTACCTTATGCCGAAATTGTTTGCGGTTGCTTCCTGAAGAAGGCAGGATACCTTGCCTAGGAAGTCACTCATATAGCGTATTGAGGAATCGTGCCTTGGAAGCTTCTCTGGTAGCTTCTGAGGGAAGACTGGGTTGCTTACACCAGAAGCTTCTCATTGTGATATGCGGACCGATTTCCACAAATACATACCATCTTAATACTTCTGCTGTTGATTTCTTGTATGAACCGGGGTTTTGCTGGACTATCCTCCTTTCTGAGTATATGGCACATCCTTGCCTTCTTCCAGGCATATCGTGCTTCAAAATCATCCTCAACGAAGAATCAAACCTTGCATCTGAACCATACCTTTGACTGAGATTATACTGTCGATCTTGCACACAATTCATCTTCTTGTTGATTTGATCATTTCTGCTATGAAAAGTGCACCCTGAGGCAAATTTGATTACCCGTACTGTTGTGAGGAGTGCACACTAATGCAAACTTGATACTAATAGTCCACCAAGGATTTCTTTTGCATTCAGACAAGGTATTCCAAAATTTACTGCAGTATGTTGATAATTCCATTATGTTTAGTTGAGTTTCCAAATATATGCATTCCTTGCTGACTCTTAGGGTCCGGTGTCGGTTGACGTGCAACTTTAATAAGGGGGAAATATGTAACACCGGAGGCCCAAAGAAAGAAACAAAAGAAATGACAATACAAAAGCACACAAGCATACTAATAAGATAAATAAGATAAATAATCAAGCAACATCACATATTACTGCTACTCACACAATAATATGCATGCATACCTAAGCACACAAATCTCGTGGAAACTCCAGGGTTACGGTCTAATATGTTGTGGTGGTGTGCACGAAAGTGAATCTGCGTGTGGAAGGAGTTGGTGTAACCAAGGCTACACCAAGCGATGGCTGAACTCCGGTTGCAACTTGATGGGTACGGAGGCGAATGTGGACATGGTGATCAAGTAGCAAGACGCAATGGTCACGACGACATCATCATCAAGCATACGAAAGGGAACCGTACACATCCAAAGACTAGAATGACAGGGCAAGATAGGGGAGGAAAAGCAAGGCTTGATGGCATTGCCCTTTTCTGATAACAAAGATCAGTAGGGGTTGCCGAAGGGATGATATGGAAGGCACGATATGGGATAGAGACATGTCTATCACCAAAACGATATGGGTGGATGGTGGAAAGATATCGACGCGATACCTTAGCATAACTCCTGCAAATGGTGTCGGGAACACTTGGTACCAGGGCATCACTCTGCTGGGACAGCGATGACACCGAACATCAAAGAGCATGCATGCTAAGGAGGGTGCAGGTAGTGGATCGAAGCTAAAACGACCTACACTCACAATAATAACCGTTAGCGACAAGATAATAATCTGTATGCATGCTATGCAACAAACAAATGAAACAATCAAGTGCAACAAACCAACTAGGCTCTATATTACCGCATTCTAACACTCGCATGGGCTAGGGCATCCACAGCCAGACCTGCTCTGATACCAAGCCTGGTGGCACCCTGGCTCGAAGAAACCGGAACGCCCCATATTCCAGCCCAGAGATCGAGAAGTCTTCTGGAATATGGTGCTTCTTAGCATAGAACAAATCATCTCTTTATTACAAGCTATATGGACACAAGGGATTACATCGGCATGGCGACACTACGCCAGCCACGGTTGCTCCATGCAAGCAGCAGAACAACACGAAGCAGCGGAATAACTCTAGCAGCGGAACAATGGCGACGGCGATGAACTCCACTCCACAGGGACTCTGACTGGAACGTGTATCCTAGCTCGCAAACAAGGGATCCATGGAAAACAAGCAATCAAATTCGGCATGACATGCAAACTGGCATGACACGCCGGGTCAGTACATTGAATGTACTTGCAAGCTCAAAGAAATCAAGACAAACAACAACATGGCAATTACAGGTTAATAATGATTAACATGATATCATCGGAACAACATGGCATGAACAACATGAACATGATACAGCTAGAACAATATGAGATGGCATGAAAATATGAATCTGACGATACTAGCATGCAACATGATGACACTATCATGCATCACTTACTCTGCTCGGATTACCTCATAACCATCACATGCATCACTTACCACCTCAGACATCACAAGATCATCTTGGGATCCAATCAAGCTTGCTATAAACAATATTGTAGTAATCATTACATGACCACAAGGAGCTTGACTTTTACCTGTGATTCTCGCATAACTCCATGAATATCCAATAACTCGGTATCCTCGATACCACATTGATCCTCTCACGGTCACATAGAGATCAACCAACTTCTCTCATCATTGAACCAGGGTTGTTATTAAGCATATCATTATTATTACTGACGACCCATAGTGTGACCAACTACGAACTGGGACCCTATCCGCGAGCGCGGCTATTGATAGATTTAACACACACACTCTACCGAGGTTAGTACACTATACCCACACCATGGAACCCATGGCCTCACACTCCCATTCGGGTGTACCAACGACATTTCGACAAAACCGAGCTATTACCCTTGACACTCTCCCGGCCACTCCGACCAACTCCCCTTTGGTCTAAGTCATGGGTGGCCCCGTGCCTACCAAAGGCATCAACGGCCACTGTCGTGGCAAAACAATAAACGGTCCCAAACGGGGACATGGATCCATACAACAACAATGGCACACAAGGTTTATGCCGTCCTACCCGGCCAAGGTAGCGCCCGCGCATAACCTTCCCTCGTTGGAGGCACCAGCGAGAGGCATAACAATAGACCCAGTAAGGTCCTTCCCATAAAAGGCAAATGTGGTTGCACTAGTCAGCTCGATATGATGGCACCATGACTCGGCCAACAGTTGTTCAAGTTCAAATAAGTCCGGTTAAACTTGAATGCAATAAGCTGAGTCATATGAAAATAACATGATGCAACTACAATGCATGAGCATGATATCAACATAAGCATGGGGTGCAGCATAACTATTAACTAGACCAACAACCATGGATCATATCCAACTGAGCATGGCATAATGACGAGCATGAATATAACAAGTATAACACTACTCATAGCATAACATGACCACTAGCATCAACAATAAATAAGATGCAAGAACACATCAATGACATTACCGAGTAAGCACCTAACCAACTAACAGCAAAGGAATAATGCATATCAACGGTACTCGGTAATCGACAATAGTCATGCACCGAAGAACATGACCAACCCAACATGTACTACTCGCAAGTATGAACATATTAAAGTAATTCTAGCAAGTAGAACATGGTAACCATGTGCATATGAACATAGCATGAAAGTAGACACAGATCCATAGCATAACCGAAATGATGATAGAAATAGTAAAACAAACAGACAGATATTAAAGATTCCAGTTGAAAACCAATGCTACCGCATGGCTATCATGCAAATGGTGGTTGTGGCTTGCCTGGGGTGAAGAAGGCTCCAGGGAGAAGTGCGGTGAAGCCGCGAAGAGATTCACCGGAAAATATTCTATCTCGAAGGGGGCTGGTTAGGGCAAGGGCATCAAGGTCATTTTCAGTGTGGGAACACATCATGAAAATGGTATCAACAGAACGAGCTCGACGAGACGAAGATGTGGGCATTGGATTCACCTCAATCGGAGTCTAGAGCAAAAAAGTTACGGCCGTTCATTCGTTAGCAGAAAAACAAATAAAAGAATATGCTTTTCTATTGCTAACGGGTGAACGTTCATAACTTAGAGGTTTTGGCCGGCGGTTGGAAAAACAGAAAGCGTATTCTGAGAAATACATCTTCGCAGAAGAGAAAGCGTAAAGTGCATTGAAGAAGCACAGAAGTACGCTTACTCAAAGTGAAAGCATATTTACAGAAATACGTCTCCACTTATCTGAGTCAGCAGTGGCGGGGCCAGCTCTTGGGGTGCTGACATGTGGGACCCACCTTAACCACTTCTCTCTCTCTCTCTCTCCCTTCTCTTCTTCCTCTCTCTCCTCTTCCCCCGACAGGAACAGAAGAGAAAGCAGGGGAGGCCGCAGCGTCGGCGACGGGCCAGGCAGCTCCGGCCGTCCCTGGCGGAGCTCGGTCCGCCAGCGGACTCGGGAAGAGTTTCCACACCCATCTGGATTGTTCGCAAGTGCCGGGGAGGGGCGGGAGCAACGACGGCTCGAGGTGACCGCGGACACGGGCGGCGGTTGACCTTGGGGGGGCGGCCTGAGGCACTCCGGCAAGAATCTGAGAGGGCGGGGAGGGTCGATGTAGTGAGGGGCTTCTAGTGGTGGCGACGGCAGGGAGGGAAGAAGTCGGTTGGCTCGAGGTGGTGCGATGGCAGAGAGGAGGAGATGGCGGTCGGCCTTTGGTGCGCGGCCAAGGTGGACTCCAGTGGGGGCAAGGCGAGGATGAGGTGCGCTGGACTATGGTGGAGTGGGTGGTGAGTGATGGAGGTGGAGGGGAGGCATGGACTCTCCGGAATCAAGCCGGCAATACAGCGGCCATGGCGGCAACCAGAGAGTGGCGAAGTGCAGAGGGGCTCGAGGGGGCTACTTATAGCTGAGGGGAGGCTCTGGACAGCTCAGGAGGGCTCAGACTAAACGCCAATGGAGGTCAGTGAGATGGCAGGTCACTAGCACACTTGACGCCGGCTAAGCGACAGTGAAACAGGAGAGGGGCAGAGCACAGTGTGAAGCAGAGGCTCACGGGGAAGCTCTAGGACAAGATGATGCATCAAGACAACGAAGGAACGGACAAGAACACGAGCGGGAACACTCCAGAGCACGCGATTTGGCACGTCTGCCCCGTGATCACCGCATGCACACGACCATGGCCCATGCTTTGGACTATCAAACAATGTCTGGGAGATAGACCATTCTACCCTGAGTGCCAAGGAATGAACAACGAAGGGCAGGGGCAAAGAAGATATTTGGGCTTAGGTCCAAACCAGCTGAACAACAAGGTGTTTGATGCAATCTGCAGAAGATTAGTCGGGAGGATTATACTGAGATTTGACTGGGGTTTATCACTTACTAAGGTCATTAAGATGGCAGAGTTTCAGCTCATATAGAGGGGTTTAGCCAGTACTTGTAGTGCAAAGTGCCATACTGGCTAGAATAGCAAACTTTGAAGTAGCACTCACATACTAGCTTGGATTGAGCTGAAATTTGGCACGGCAGGGTTATTTGGTCATATGAAGATTCTGTATAAGTTTCATACCAAATGGACATGCCAAAATAGTACTTGCTTCACAAACATCCCCACTGCCAGAAACTTGCAATAATTTTGGAGGGAAATGGCTTAAGGAAATTATCCCAATTTTGGTGGAGAGATGTTATATGGATAGGATCATGATCTGGTAATTTTTCAGAATTAATGAAGCAATATAAATTATACTTCCTTCACAACTTGAAAATATTAACAGAATCAAATATTTGAAGTTCTGCTCACATAGATGATTGGATAGGGCTGAAAATTGGAGGAGGGCAATGATATGAGCACACGAAGGAGTGTGCAAAATTTCAACTCATTTGGATAGCCCTAGCTAGCACTTCTTCACAAAGGCTTCCCTCAGACAGGAACTTTGAAAAATCACTGAGGAAGATTAGCTAAGCAAATGATGTTGAATTTTGGCATAGGGCAATTATTTGGACAGGAAAAGATGTCCAAAAAGTCTGGGGTGAATTGAGCAAAGATAAATAGCACTTGCTTCACAATGTGCCATTTAGGTAGAATAGGAAAGTAATTATTTTAGGATTATTTTTGAACATGGCAAGGAAAGTTCTTGCCATATTTGATGAAGATATGACCCAAACAGTTTATGAGAATTATTTTGGAATTTTTGGAGTGATGGAAATATAGGTTGCTTCACAACCTAGGGCAGAAAGGGTTATTCCTTTAATAGAAAATGGAATATTCCCAAGGAAAAGAATATTGGGGTTAGTCCAAGATGGAAATGGCAAGGTCTAGGGAAGGATTTGGGGATATCAGGCCACTCTGGAAAGAAAGAAGAGGTCATCTTCTTCAGTTTCCAGACCACATAGCCACGGAAAAAATAAAACTCAAGGAAAATACTTAGAAAATCAAAAGAAAAAGAAAGGGCCAAAAATCAGGGTGTGACAACCACTAATCGAATCACAACATACATATCATCAAAATATCGAACACATATCAAGTTCACATGATTACTTGCAACATGACTTTTCGTGTGACCTCAAGAACAAAAGTAGCTAGTCATAAATGATAATCATGCTCAAGATCAGAGGGGTATTCAATAGCATATGGATCTGAACATATAATCTTCCACCAAATAAACCTTATAGTAATCAACCACAATATGTAATCAACACTACTAGTCGCCCATAGGTACCAACCTAAGGTTTTGGTACAAAGATTGACCACAAGAGATGAACTATGGTTTGAGAGGAGATGGTGTTGTTGAACATGTTGATGGAGATTGCCCTCTCCAGGATGAGAGGGTCGTTGGTGATGACGATGGCTTCGATTTCCCCCTCCGGGAGGGAAGTTCCCTCGGCGGAATCACTCCTCCAGAGCGCAAAAGTGCTCCTACCCAAGTTCCGCCTCGAGACGGCGGCGCTTCACCCCCAAAGTCCCCTCCTGATTTTTTTTCTAGGTCAAAATGACCTATATACCAAAAGATGGGCACTGGAGGTGGGCTGGGCTGAGCACAATCCACTAGGGCACGCCCTGGTGTCTTGTGTTGAATAATTCTCAGTAAACTTTCAGCTCATTTGGAGATGTGCAGAATAGGTAACTATGATGTAGCTTTTTTCAGGCCCAGAATTCTAGCTGTCGTCATTCTCCCTCTGTGCCTAAACCTTGCATATTATGAGATAAAAGGCCTTAGAATTAATCCATAAAGCATTATTATGCATAAAAACATTATAAATAACAGTAGGAAAACATGATGCAAAATGGACGTATCACTATCCGCAGGGCTTCGCCAAGCACAACGAACGTGGATGGAGGAAGAACTAGAACTAGAGGGAGACGGGGCATCACACACGGCTTGGGATCGTGGTGTGTGTGTTGCCCCTCTCCCTCCTCTCATATATATAGGTGGGAGGAGGAGGAGGCTGCCCAGGTGCACCCCTAGGGGGTCGACGACCAGCCCTAGGGTGCCTGCCCTTAGGCGCGCCCCTTCCTTATTTGCTCTCGGGAGGAAGGAAAGGGGGGAAGAGGGAAGGCAAGGGGAGGCCAACTCCCCTCCTTCATTTTCTCCCCAAGGTCAGCGTCCAGAGGTGGGGCACGCCAACCCCTTTGTGGGCTGGTGTGCTCCCCTCATTTGGCACATATGGCCCAATAACCTCCCGGGGCCTCCCGAAACCCCCTTCCGGTGGTCCGATGAATACCCGGTACATTTTGAAACCTTTTTGGACCAAATAGCATCATCCTATATATCAACCTTTACCTCCGGACCATTCCGGAGCTCCTCGTCATGTCTGTGATCTCATCCGGGACTTGAAAAACATTCGGTCACTATTTCACATAACTTGTATAATATTATATCATCAACGAACCTTAAGTGTACGGACCCTACGGGTTCGAGAATGATGTAGACATGACTGAGACGCTTCTCTGGTCAATAACCAATAGCGGGACCTGGATGCCCATATTGGTTCCTACATATTCTACGATGATCTTTTGTCAGTCGAACCTTTATGACAACATACGTAGTTTCCTTTGTCTGTCGGTATGTTACTTGCCCGAGATTCGATTGTCGGTGTCTCCATACCTAGTTCAATCTCGTCACCTGCAAGTCTCTTTACTCGTTCCGTAATACATCATCTCATAACTAAATCCTTAGTCAGTTTGCTTGAAGATTCTTGTGATGACGTATTACCGAGAGGGCCCAGAGATACCTCTCTGTCATACGAAGTGACAAATCCCAATCTCGATTCACGCCAACTCAACAGACACCTTCGGAGATACCTGTAGAGCATCTTTATGATCACCCAGTTACATTGTGACGTTTGATAGCACACAAAGTATTCCTATGGTATCCAGGAGTTGCATGATCTCATGGTCGAAGGAATATGTATTTGACATTAAGAAAGCAGTAGCGATAAACTGAACAATCATATGCTAAGCTAACGGATGGGTCTTGTCCATCACATCATTCTCCTAATGATGTGAGGCCATCATTAAATGACAATTCATGTCTATGGTTAGGAAACCTTAACCATCTTTTGATCAATGAGCTAGTCTATTAGAGGCTCACTAGGGACACAGTATTTGTTTATGTATCCACACATGTATTTAAGTTTCCGGTCAATACAATTCTGGCATGAGTAATAAACCTTTATCATTAATAAGGAAATATAATAATAACAACTTTATTATTGCCTCTAGGGTATATTTCCATCACTTAGCAACAATTGTCGCTACTCCTATCCACCTGATGAAGGGGTGCCGATAGCCCGAGCCTGGTACAAACAGACATCGCACAAATGCCTAACATCTAAAGACAGAGGCCCCAACCAATCCACATACGGGGTTTGCAGCACAAACTGGTCATCGCCGCCATCTTCCACCAATCCATCTTCAGAGCAGAAACTAATGCACTGACCTTGTCATGCATGTCTACCATCGATGCCACCATGACGCTAGACAACATCATCCTCCTGCGTGAGTCCATCTCCATGCATCGGACTCTGAATCTCCACAGCGCCACGCCGTCGAGATCTGACGCCATCAATGTGTAAGATGAAGCACCGCTCCACCAACGAAGTCGTCATTTGTTCCCTCGAGCCCGTGTGTACCTCCATGAGTGACTCCCCCAAGGGGGAATGACACCAGAGTGCCGCCGTCATCTGATCTACTGATCTAGGGTTTCCCCCGGAGGCAACAGAGAGTGGCCTTGAACTTCTCCATGGCGATGCCTTCAAGAAGGGAATGATGCAAATAGCGCTGCCATCGCCAGCCTTGGCAACAATCGAAGGCAAGTTTTCACCTAGATCTGTTTGAAAAAACTCCATTTCTCGTGCATGAGCCACCGCATCCTATGACGACCCCGGGAGCGGGATCCCAAGATCTTCCGCCACCGGCGCTGCCACAAGGACCCACCACCTGGCCATCATCCAGATGAAGAGGATGGCGCCACCACCGTGTTTGGATCCGACACCATGTCAACGCCTCCAGCCGCCCCCGATCACATCGGTGAAGGTGGACAGCCAACGGGTGTTCCCACCACCACTTAGGGCTGCCGAACGGCGCCCGAGCCCGACCACCCGAAGGATAACCGATTTGGGGTGGGAAACCCCAGATCCGCCGCCGCCAGCCCCCGCATCACCGTCGGGATCCCATCGGGCTGCCGCCTGTTGGGGATATAACTGGTGGGTATAAACCGCCTAGGAGGGGCCGGTTTATCCACAGAGAGACTACCAATATTGAAGCCCATGAAGTTATAGGAGATGGCGACTTATGGAGGATACCTGACAAAGGAGCCCAAAGCCCATAGGCGGGTTAGGTCACATAGACATAAACCGCCATGGGCGTGTAACTTGTAATGTAAGATAGGAAAGAGTAGATACCGAGCCAGACATGTATATGAACCGGCCTCGGGACTCTATAGACCGGCAGGCGTCAACCTATGTATATAAAGGGACGACCCAGCGGCGGTTTAGGGACAACACACAACAACTCGAGAGCCACGCAAAGCAGATTCGCTCCCTGGTCACCGAAACCCCATCAATTCCACCACAACTAGATCGTAGGCTTTTACCTTCACCGCAAGGGGCCGAACCAGTATAAACTCCCTGTGTCCTTTGTCCGGTTTAACCCCTTTAAGCTAATCTCATCGCGATGGCTCCATGACTAAGTCCTTACATTAGGACATCTGACGTGTTAATTCCACGACAGTTGGCGCCCACCATGGGTCCATCGCACGATGGTTTCAAGTTCTTAGAGGAAAAGTTTGAAGGGCTCAAGGAATATGCATTGGGCCGGATGACCAAGAGTTGTCGCGGCAAGCTCTACATCGACGACGTAGGCTGGGGCCCCGATGCTGGCTCAATCGAGTACGGGTACCGGGTCCCCTTCAGAGGAATTCATGTTTTCATCGGCAAGATCGACAAATCGGGCCCTGAGCCAGACATCTGCACCGGCCTCGTTGAGATGGCTCAGCGTGCAAGCCCTGCCCGGATTCAGCCTGCCATGAAGCGTGCGTTCGTAGGATTCGTCCCTGGTGCAGAATCTGAACCGGTATCCGACGGTGAGACGACGGTCTATTCAGATGGTGAGTCATCCACTGAGGAGACCGAGTCATTGTACCAAATGCCAGATGGCCGGTTTGGGGGCTGTTTCGATGGCGACAGTATTCCAGACCCCTTTGAACCGCCAAACCGGGTTGCGATCTTCATGGACGGTATGCAGCCCACGCCGCACTCCTCGGCTGTGGCAGCAATGATTTCCGGATCGGAAGCCGGGGCAGGAGGCCCCGCGCGCCCGCCGGCTCAAGTCTTGTCCGGTTTACGCCCTGGCGACGTTGTTGACCACAGAAGTTAATCCGGATAATCGAGACGAGCATAATGCAGAGGTCAGGAAATTGCGAGATCAGATAGCTCAGGCCAAGGAGGAGATGGCTACTGAGGAACCAGGATGGCGGAACAGCAGTCCGCTTTGGATGCTCAGGCGCAAAGGGTTCAGGCAGAATCTTATCGGCTCATGCTGGATCAGAATGCCTTGAAAGACGTGATGAGGAGGAGGCACCAGTCTTCTCTACCACCGGTTTATGAAGCATGGAATCTTTTTAACACACCAGGAGTGGGAACCAGTAATCCGGCAGTAGTGAACCGGGTTAAAGCACCAGATCAGCCGCACATGATGGACCCGCCTCGACAGAACCATGACCCGCCTCAGTATGTACCGGCACCGCTGGGTCATTTTCCTACCCCCTTGGATAACATGATTACTGCGGCATCAATATTGGTAGCTATTCCAATTGAAGGCGACTCGCCAGCAGCAGTTGAGACATGACGGGCCAGAGATCTCCTTCAAACAGCAATGGTTCAGCACTTATCCATATAGTCGGGACATGATTCATTCTACCCCTCACCCAAGCCGGAGTTACAGCAGGCATGTTGAAGAACCGACTGTGTCAAGCAGCGGACGAAATCATAATCCGCCCCAGAGGCCTAACCCGGAAGGAGGGAGAGCCACTGCCCAGGACATAGTGGACCAGGGCAGAGCATGTCGAGAAGCCGCATTAGCTGCGCAGGATGCGGCGCATCAGCTTACTCCGGTTCGTGCCACAACTTCAGTAGAACCAGGGGTTGTTTTCAGTTCTTTGGGGGTGCCGTGTCTCACTCCAGCTCTACGCAATGTACGGCTGCCCAAGGATTTCAAGGGTCCTCGAAAGGTGCCCAATTATACTGCGGATTTACATCCCGAGTCATGGATCGAAAGCTATGAGATGGCGGTGGAGATGCTGGATGTGGATGAAGCGGTATGTGCTAAATACTTCACCATGATGCTAGAAGGAACAACCCGTAGTTGGTTAAAAAGTTTGCCAGTTAACTCCATTGGGTCATGGGCCGAGTTAAAGAGTCGGTTTATCATGAATTTCAAGGACACGTGCAAGCAGCCTATGTCGATTGTGGACTTAGCTTCCTGTGTCCAAGGAGAAGGTGAATCTACAACCCATTGGGTGCGCCGGGTTTCAGAAATCTTGCATTCATCAGATTGCATCAAAGCTGACACAGCAGTCTTAACGTTGGAGGGCAATTGCCGGTTCAAGCCTTTGAAGTCGAAGTTGGGACGGCTCAAGCGTCATTGCAATGACATGGGAACACTTATGGCAGCTTTGGTTAAGTATGTCGACTCTGACAGTACCAAGGATCCCGAGTCTGACGAGGAAAATCCGGAGAAGGGAAAGAAGGGCGGCAACGCCAAAGGGCAGCGGCATAACCCGGCGAGCAATGGTAAGCGTAAAGTGGAGAATAGTTTGGATTTTGTGGCTAACACCAACGTGCAGGATAATGGCCAGTGTTGTAAGGGTAAACCACCCCAGCAGAGTGGAGGATTAGGTATCAACCTTGAGCGCCAGTTGAACATGCCTTGCCCAAAGCACGGAACGCGAGAAAAGCCAGCTACGCACCTCTGGAACGATTGCTTTATTATGCGAGAGTTCAAAAACTCGGATCTTTTCTGATATGATCAAGGGCCGTCTGGCGGTTCAGGACCCAGATCTCATGGGTCGGGTTACGGTTGAGGCGGTTCTAGCTTAGGGTTTCAGGGAAATCAAAATGGACATGGTAATCAAGGCAATCAGGGCAACCAGGGTGGTTTCAACCAGCAGAATAATCAGGGAAGTCAGCAACAGTCGGGTTATCAAAGCCACCCAAAGCAGCTGAACAGTGGGCAGTATCACGTCTTCACCACTAGCCTGTGCAAGCGTGATCAGAAGCTTCATAAAAGGGCAGTGAACTCCGTTGAACCGGCGGTGCCCCGTTACTTGCGCTTGTCTGAACAACCCATTGTGTGGAGTCAAGAGGATCATCTGCCCCGGGTTGATAATCCGGGTCATCTGGCTTTGGTGGTGGCGCCTCAGGTTGGAGGTTATAAGTTCATCAAGGTGCTCATGGATTGAGGGAGCAGCATCAACATCCTGTATTATGAAACCTTCTGTCGCATGGGACTTACGAATAAGAATCGTAAATCATCAAACACTGTTTTTCATGTTGTGGTACCAGGTAAATCGGCGTATCCGGTCGGTAAGATAGCTCTGGAGGTTGTGTTTGGAGATGATCGCGATTCCAGATCAGAAACCTTAACCTTTGAGGTGGTGAAAATCCAGAGCCCATATCATGCCCTGTTTGGGCGGCCGGCTTATGCTAGGTTCATGGCAAGGCCCTGTTATGTCTATCTACAGCTCAAAATGTCGGGTCATAAGGGGACCATTACGGTACATGGGAGTCGTAAGATTGCTTCGGATTGCGAAAAGGGTGATGCGGCCTGTGCTGAGTCGGTTTGCGCGACAGAGGAGTTGAAGTTCTACAAGGACAATGTTGATCCGGCGGACATGACTTCTCTAAAGAAGCCCACCATAGAGCATGACCCGGCCCTGAAGTTTAAATCGGCTGATGAGGCTAAGCTGGTTGATTTTTTTCCTGGCGATTCATCCAAGCAGTTTAGTATCAGCACTAACCTGGATCCGAAATAGGAAAGCACGCTCATCGAGTTCATCTGTGACAACCAGGACATCTTTGCATGGAAACCTTCTGACATGCCAGGTGTACCGAGGGAACTCGCTGAGCACACTCTCAATATTGATCCCAAGTTTAAACCGGTCAAGCAGTTTCTTCGTCGCTTCAATGAAGAAAGGCGCAAGGCTATTGGTGAGGAGGTAGCATGACTTTTGACGGTTGGGTTTATCATTGAGGATTTTCATCTGGAGTGGCTGGCTAATCCGGTGTTGGTGCTTAAGAAGAACGGCACTTGGTGCATGTGTGTGGATTACACGGACTTGAACAAGGCTTGTCCGGCCGATCCTTTTGCTCTCCCTCGTATTGATCATATCATTGATGCTACGGCGGGTTGTGAGCATTTGAGTTTCTTGCATGCTTATTCTGGTTATCATTAGATCAATGTAACAACCCAGATGTAACATGTCCCAGTTTGGCAATATATCAACTTGACCTCATCCAATTCTTGTGGGTTTTGTCATGCTTGGCCTCATCTTGTTTTGGTTATGTGTGTTATTCTTTTCTTTGTCATGCTCTTCTTACTATATTGCATTTGTGCTTCTTGTCACCATCATATAGTGCATTGTCATCTCATGTCATCTCATGTTGCATTTTGTCATTCATGTTGTTGCCATGAGCATCTTGGGCATGACCTTGTCCCCCCCCCCTTTTTCAACCATGGCACCATCATTTCTCCTCCTTCCTTCTCCTTCCTTCTTTTATCAAGTGCTATTTTTCCTTCTCTATTAATGTTCATCTTCTCCCTGTAAATCTTGCTCCTTGCCCTAAACCTCTCTGCCAAAGATAGCCTTTTTTGAAGTTGTTTTGGTCAGGTTTAAAAATGACACAAGTTTGAAAATATTTCAAACTTGTCTTATTTTTCTACCTCTAAAAAATCCCAATACAATTTATTAAAATAGTGGATAATTCCAGGAGTTGGAGAGTATTTTCTTTATGCTCTAACTCCTCTCCCCTTTTCCTGAGTTTTTCTGTTTCTATTTCTGTTTTTAAAAATAGAAATGAAGCAGCAGCAGCAGCCCCCCCCCCTGGGCCTCGGCCTCCCAGGCCGGCCCAGCTAGCGCCCCGCGCAGCCAGCCAGCCCAGCCAGCGCGCCAGCCAGCCCGCTCGCGCCCACGTCTTTTCTCACCCACGCAAGCGCGCACCCCCGCTGGTCCCTCGCCACATGGATAGATCGGCCCCGCTCGTCAGCGCCTCCACTGTCTCCCGCACCCACCTTTTCCCTCTCCTCTCGCCGTCGCCATGGGGACCGCGAGCACGAGCGCGCGTGAGCTCGCACCGCTCGCCCTAGCCCTTTTAAGCCCCAGCCTCCGTGTCCCTCGCGTCGCCTAGGGTTTCCCTCGTCCGCCGCCGCCGTTTCCAGGTGAGTTTAGCCACCAGATCCGCCGCATCCGCCCCGTCCCGAGCGCACCTGAGAGCGCGCCTCATCGTCGGCGTGCTCTCCGGCCACTCCAAACCCTGCAGTTCGTGTCCGTCTTCTTCCTCGTCATCGTCTCCTTCCACGACGTCGACTATGGTGCCCGGATGATGAGTTCATCGACGTCCCCTGCTTCCTCCTTCCTCTCGGTCAGAGAACGCGCTAAGATTTAGAGCTCCACCTCGTCACCGGCAGCTCGTCTCCATCGGCTTCTCCGTGTCCTTGGGTGAGCTGGGTAACGCGCCTCCCTCTCCCATCCTTCCCATGGCATGTAGGAGCCCGTATGATCGCATCTGGTCCATGTCTTTCCCGCGCTCGCAGTGCTCCGGCATTTCTGAATTTGTTTGTGTAGCGCGGTGCAACCGCAGCGTGTTTTGCGTGTCCCCGCTCTGGTTCCCCCTCGTCGTGCTCCCGTAGCGTGCTCGCGCACTCGTTTTCGCCTCGCGCGCGCCCTGCAAGCCTCCCGCAGCCCCGGCTTTTCCCTGCGACACCGTAGCTGCCGCTGCCGTTCGCCGTAGACGCCATGGCCCCGAGTCGAGCAACTGCTCGAGCTCGAGCGCCCCTGTTTTCCCTCGTAGATGCACGCGTCCGTTCCCCTTTCCGCACGGCCGCCGGAGTCCCTGTGCCCGCTGGATTGCCGTCGTTGCCCTCGTCGGCGTCGTCGTCTTCTCTGTTTGAAAACAGAGTGGCTCGACCTGGTGTTTACCTAAAAGGAGCCGGAGCCCCTTTCCTAACAGAACCACCTAGCTAGCCCAGTGGTTGCCGTAGAAGAGCCACACCGGGGAGACCCGGGTTCGATCCCCCGCGGGGGCAGTTTATTTTATTCCCCCCCCTTTTTCCTTTGCACTCTACGTATGACAGGGTGGCCCCACGTGTCATACTCTCTTAGGCTGTGTGTTTTATTTATTTATTTATTTAATTATTTGTTTTATTTTTTCCCAGCGAATATTCCATTCCTGGCATTCAGTACCTTTCCGATTCGGGCAAGTCCAATTCTGGACATTTCCAAATTTGGAAAGTGCCATTTCTGTCAATTACCATTTTAGGCAGGATTTATCTTTGTGCATTTGTGATGATTTTTCTACAGCAACCCTAACATATTATATATGTTTTTGGGGTAGAAAAATCCCACCAATCCATTGGTTGCATTAGTTTCTGCATTTGAGCAAGTTCATAATCATGCCATCTCACTTCTTAATGTTGTTTTGTCTCTTGTGTGCTTGTTCATGCAATTATGCTAGTTGGTTGTTTTGCACTTGAGTAGCTACATTGTCATGCCTACTTCATACTAGTACTTGTTCCATGCCATGACATGCCTGGTAATGAGTTGATCAAGCCTGTAGAGATGCCATGATGAATCTATTTTTGCTATGTCTAGTAATTCCACTAAGTCTGTTGAACTGTTATCTCTTGCAATATTGTCATGCTATTTTAGTCATGCTCTAGTGGTTTTTAGTTTGAGCTCAGTGTTCATGTTTCATAGGGCATCTCCTGTACATCACTGTTATGCATCTTGTTCATATGTTTGGGTGCTATAGCTTGTTCATACTTTGCATCCAAGTGGCCATGTTGCTGTTTGCATCATATCTTGTCTTGCTGGTCTTTTGCAAACCGTGTACCCGAATCCGGTGACCCTTATATCGGTTTCAACCGAAATCATCTCATCTTTCCAGCGGCATACTTGGTTTGCCAAGTTGATGCCTTGTTCAACATCCTTCCTTCCGAAGCACGCATACGCTTTGCATATCACCTCTCGCATATCATGACATGTTTTGCATCATGATGCCTGTCCATTGCACCGTGATTTATTGTGGTTCCTTGCTTGTGTTCTTGCTTTGGGTAGAGCCGGGAGACGAGTACGTGAATGAGGAACTTGTTGAGTACGCTAACGAGGATCCAGCCTTCGATAACTCTGAGAACCTTGCAGGCAAGATGATCATACCTTCGATATCACTTCTATATTTGCTTGCTAGTACTCGCTCTTTCGCTATGTTAGCCCTGCCTGCCTTTGTTTACCATGCCTACCTATTGCCATGACAGACCTCTAACCAACCTGTCCTAGCAACCATCGATTGGCTATGTCACCGCTTTTGCTCAGCCCCTCTTATAGCGTTGTTAGTTGCAGGTGAAGATGAAGTTTGTTCCTGGTCGGAACACGGATATTTTGGGATATCACAATATCTCCTGTTTAAATTAATGCACCTTATATACTTGGTAAAGGGTGGAAGGCCTGGC
This sequence comes from Triticum aestivum, assembly GCF_018294505.1. NCBI lineage: Eukaryota > Viridiplantae > Streptophyta > Magnoliopsida > Poales > Poaceae > Triticum > Triticum aestivum. The sequence goes on from NC_057804.1 coordinate 52,536,069, forward strand.
CTTATGCCCGGTGACTTGTTCCACTCTTGCCGCCCTAGTTTCCGTGATACCGGTGTTATGTTCCTTGAGTTTGCGTTCCTTACACGGTTGGGTGATTTATGGGACCCCCTTAACAGTTCGCTTTGAATAAAACTCATCCAGCAAGGCCCAACCTTGGTTTTACCATTTGCCACCTAAGCCCTTTTCCCTTGGGTTTTCGCGAGCCCAAGGGTCATCTTTATTTTAACCCCCCCCCCCCCGGGCCAGTGCTCCTTCGAGTGTTGGTCCGAACTGAGTAGACTGCGGGGCCACCTCGGGGAAACTTGAGGGTTGGTTTTACTTGTAGGATGTCTCATCCGGTGTTGCCCTGAGAATGAGATATGTGCAGCTCCTATCGGGATTTGTCGGCACATCGGGCGGCTTTGTTGGTCTTGCTTTACCATTGTCGAAATGTTTTGCGAACCGGGATTCCGAGACTGATCGGGTCTTCCTGGGAGAAGGTCTATTCCTTTGTTGACCGTGAGAGCTTGTGATGGGCTGAGTTGGGACACCCTTGCAGGGTATATAATCTTTCGAAAGCCGTGCCCGCGGTTATGAGGCAGATGGGAATTTGTTAATGTCCGGTTGTAAATAACTTGACACTTGACCTCTTTAAAATACATCAACCGTGTGTGTAGCCGTGATGGTCTCTTCTCGGCAAAGTCCGGGAAGTGAACATGGTTTGTGTTATGCTTGACGTAAGTAGTTTCAGGATCACTTCTTGATCACTTCTAGCTTCTCGACCGATGCGTTGCTTCTCTTCTCGCTCTCACTTGCGTATGTTAGCCACCATATTTGCTTAGTGCTTGCTGCAGCTCCACCATATTACCCCTTGTCCTACCTATGAGCTTAAATAGTCTTGATCTCGCGGGTGTGAGATTGCTGAGTCCCCGTGGCTCACAGATTCTACCAAAACAGATGCTGGTGCCGAGGATACTGGCGCAGATGGCGCAACTAAGCTGAAGTGGGAATTTGATGAGGCCCTTGGTCGTTACTATGTATCGTTTGCAGATGATCAGTAGAGGAGCCCAGTCGGGACGATCGGGGATCTAGCATTTGGGGTTGTCTTCTTTTCAGTTGAACTTGACCGTAGCCGGTCTATGAGTGTATTTGAATGATGTATGATCTTAATTTATGTATTGTGTGAAGTGGCGATTGTAAGCCAACTCTCTTTATCCCATTCTTGTTCATTACATGGGATTGTGTGAAGATGACCCTTCTTGCGACAAAACCACCATGCGGTTATGCCTCTAAGTCGTGCTCCGACACGTGGGAGATATAGCCGCATTGTGGGTGTTACAAGTTGGTAATCAGAGCCATCCCCGACTTAGGAGCCCCCTGCTTGATTGTTTGCTGGCGATGTTGAGTCTAGAACAAAAATGTTTTGAGTCTTAGGATTATATATATCGGAGAGTAGGATTCTTTTTACTCCTTAGTCCCTTCGTCGCTCTGGTGAGGTCTCCTGACGTAGATGTTTTGACTATCCTCTTCTCAAATTTTCACTAAAAAAAATTTAGGATCACGCGGGTATCTTGGAATCATTCCGATAGTTTTGTGACGAGAACATTGTTATTGGTGCCTCTTGACATTTAGGGGTTGTGGCAGTGTCCCGGGGAGTTGAGCTCCAAGGTGTTGTCGTCACAATTTTATCATTGCAGTTCTAGAATACCTGAGATTTGCCGACATCGAAAATCTGTTTTATGCAGTTGTTGGTGAAATAACCTCGATAACCCAGTACTGGGGCGAGCTCGGGAGTATTGCCATAACTAGTATAACGGATGCTTTTCGAAGGTTGAGGTACACGATTTCCGAAGGTTTCTTGGTTATGTGTTGACGGATGGATACAGCTGGATGTAGGGATTGTTAGTTTGGGTGAGATATTGTGCTTCCCCTGTATCCCCAACACTTGATTGCATAACCAGAAAGTTTCAGGAGTTTATAGGTGGGTTTCAAGTAGCTCTAGCATTTCTTCCACGGATATTTGGTTTGTGATTGGGTAATCCTTACCACTTATTTGTTCCAGTTGTACCTTGTTTATTTCATTCATCAATCTCTATTCAAGTGGTTTCTCACCTTAATGGATGTGTGATGTTTACTTTGGAATTCATTCGTTCATCTTTGTTCGAAGGTTTATTGTGAAGACTATATGTTGCAATTTCTATTCGTTGATTCACCTTGTCTATCTGTCTATCAAGATGCTAACGGATGTCACCCTCTTCAGGATGGCTCCGCCAACGCGTCAGAATACGAATCGCAATGATGGGAGTCAGGCGAACCCTCCACCTCCACCTCCGCCTCCGGAGGCATGGCAAGCTTTGATGGCAGCCTCTAACGCCCATGCTCAGATGATGATTCAGCTCATGCAAGAGCGCAACCAAGGCCAAGGCAACCAAGGGAATCAAGGACAAGGGCAGTTCAATCATCAGCCTCAGTTTCCAACCCTCAACCAATTCCTTGCAAATCAGCCGAAGTCTTTCAGCTACTGTGCCGAGGCCACAGACGCCGATGATTGGCTCGTGGATATCAACAAGCATTTTGAATGCAGCAATGTCAGGCCTGAGGACTATGTCAAGTTCGCTTCTTTTCAGCTCAAGGATCAGGCAGCTGATTGGTTCCAACAATACAAGGATTCCAGAGGTGGTCGAGTGATTACTTGGACTGATTTCTGTCGGGACTTTAAAGCTCACCATATTCCTACCAGTGTTGTTGAGAGCAAGCGTGAGGAGTTCCGCAATCTCAAGCAAGGCAACATGTCAATGTATGAATACAACAAGCAGTTTCAGAAACTTGCTCGCTTTGCTAAGCAAGATGTTCCAGATGAGAAGAGTATGATCTACCAGTTCAGAGGTGGCCTTAGAGAGGATCTGCAGTTAGCTCTCGTTCTTATTGAGCCTACTCAGTTTGATCAATTCTACAATATGGCACTCAAGCAAGAAGGTGCTCAGCTCAAGTGTGAGGCTTCTAAGAAGAGAATCAGAGATGCAGTGCAATCTTCTTCTTCCTCACAAGTGGCAGCTAAGCAGCAGAAGTTTTATCTTCCTCCTCCTCCGTTTCGTCAGCCTTACCAACAGAAGAACTCAGGTGGTCGTGGATCTTCCCACCCACCCAACCCAAGCTATCAGAACAAGTCTCAGCCTCAAGCTCCAAGGTCAAGTGCTCCTTATCACCGTCCGCTCTTAGAAGTGACTTGCAACAAGTGCCAGTAGAAAGGCCACTACGCGAACAAATGCTTGAATCAAAGGCGCCTTCCTCCTCCTCCTCCTGTGAGATCTTCAAGCAATGCAGTGGTCAAGCATAATCCAAAGCATGCAAAGGTGAACATGATGAATGCAGCTCAGGTAGAGGATTCTTCAGATGTGATCATCGGTAATCTTCCAGTTAATGATATTCCTGCTAAAGTTTTATTTGATACTGGTGCATTGCATTCTTTCATGTCATACCCATTTGCATCCGAGCACAATGTGGGCACAGAGGTCTTGACCAAAGTCATGCAAGTTGTTTCTCCGGGAAGACTTATGACTTCTAGTTTAGTTGCTCCTGATGTTTCCATCCAGATGGGCGACTATAAATTTCTGTCTTCTCCAGTTGTTCTTGGCGATTCTGATATTGATCTTATTCTTGGGATGGACTGGCTTTCTAAGCACAAGGCTCAGCTTGATTGTGCTGCCAGGAAAATTCAATTGACACACCCTTCTGAGGATGTTATAGTCTATGCCGCTCGTGATGAAACCATTCGGTTGTTTTCTCTCAATGAGAAGGGCGAATTGGATGCTATTTCTCAGATTCCAGTCGTTTGTGAGTATCAAGATGTCTTTCCAGAAGAGCTTCCGGGTATGCCTCCTCATCGGCCAGTAGAGTTCGTTATTGATCTTGAGCCTGGAACGGAACCCGTTTGCAAGCGTCCTTACAAGCTTGGACCCAAGGAGCTGAAAGAATTGAAGAAGCAGCTCGATGAACAAGAGCGTCTGGGTTTGATCAGACCGAGTTCTTCCCCATGGGGTTGTGGAGTTCTTTTTGTCCAGAAGAACGATGGCACGGACCGACTTTGCGTCGATTACCATCCATTGAACAAGAAGACAATCAAGAACAAGTATCCACTTGCCAACATCAATGAGCTTTTCGAGCAACTCAAAGGGGCTAAAGTATTCTCCAAGCTTGATCTTCGTATGGGTTATCATCAGATTCACATTCGTGAAGAAGATATCCCCAAGACAGCATTCAAAACAAGCTATGGTTCTTATGAATATACTGTCATGTCTTTCGGCCTTGTCAATGCTCCTCCAACGTTCTCTCGCATGATGAACTTTATCTTCAACCCTTACACCAATGAATTTGTTCTGGTGTATCTCGATGATATCTTGGTCTTCTCCAAGAATAAGAAGGATCATGCCAAACATTTGCGATTGGTGCTCGACAAGCTCAGAGAGCATCAATTCTATGCGAAGTTTTCCAAATGTGAGTTCTGGCTTGATGAAGTTCTTTATCTTGGTCACATCATCTCCGCCAAGGGAATTGTTGTTAATCCCGCAAAGGTGTCTGCAATTGTGAATTGGGAACCTCCTCAGAATGTCAAGCAGCTCCGCAGTTTTCTCGGTCTTGCAAGCTATTGTCGAAGATTCGTTGAGAACTTCTCTAAGATTGCAAAGCCTCTTTCCAACCTCCTCCAGAAGCATGTCAAGTATGTCTGGACGCCTGAGTGTGACGTCGCTTTCAACACCCTCAAAGAGAAGCTAGTCACAGCTCCTGTCTTGACTCCTCCTGATGAATCAAAGCCATTCGAAGTTTTCTGTGATGCAAGAGAAGAAAGTTGTGGCCTATACCTCTCGTCAGTTGAAGCCCAATGAAAAGAACTACCCCACTCACGATCTTGAGTTGGCGGCAGTTGTCCATGCATTGATAACATGGAGACATCTCTTATTGGGAAGGCAAGTGGACATTTTCACCGATCACAAGAGTCTCAAGTATATCTTCACTCAACCCAACCTTAACCTCAGGCAAACCCGATGGGTCAAAATGATTCAGGAGTACAATCCGAGTATCGAATATAGGCGAATGTGATTGCAGATGCTCTGAGCAGAAAGGCTTATTGCAACAGTCTAATTCTAAAGCCGTTTCAACCGGATCTCTGTGAAGCCTTCCGCAAGCTGAATCTTCAAGTTGTTCCTCAAGGCTTTCTTGCCAACCTCATAGTCTCTCCTACTTTGGAAGATCAAATTCGTGAAGCACAACTCCTGGATACCATGGTGAAGAAGGTGAAACATGGTATTGACAAGGGCATTCCTAAATACAAGTGCTATCGCTTGGATGACAAAGATACTCTTTTCTTCGAGGATCGAATTGTGGTTCCAAAAGGTGATCTGAGAAAAGTCATCGTGAATGAGGCACACAATTCCCTCCTATCCATTCATCCTAGAAGTACAAAGATGTACCATGACCTCAAGCAGTCATATTGGTGGACTCGAATGAAGCGAGAGATTGCTCAATTCGTGAATGAATGTGATGTCTGCAGAAGAGTGAAAGCAGAACACCAACGACCAGCTGGTCTCCTTCAACCTCTTGTTATTCCAGAATGGAAGTTTGACCATATCGAGATGGACTTTGTGACTAGTTTTCCTAAGTCCAAGCGTGGAAATTATGCTATCTTCGTTGTCATTGACAAGCTTACCAAAGTGGCTCATTTTCTTCCTATAAAAGAATCTATCACAGCAGCTTAGCTGGCAAAGCTATACACCTCCAGAATTGTCTCCTTGCACGGCATTCCACAATTGATATCTTCAGATCGTGGAAGCATCTTCACTTCTAAGTTCTGGGACTCCTTTCAGACGGCCATGGGCACCAAAATTCGTTTCAGCACAGCTTTTCATCCTCAAACAAGTGGCCAAGTCGAGCGAGTCAATCAAATCCTTGAAGATATGCTTAGGGCTTGTGTCATCTCTTTCGGTATGAAGTGGGAAGATTGTCTTCCATATGCCGAGTTCTCCTACAACAACAGTTTCCAAGCGAGTTCGGGCAAGGCCCCATTCGAAATTCTCTATGGCAGAAAGTGCCGTACTCCACTTAACTGGTCTGAGACAGGTGAACGCCAACTTCTTGGCAATGACATGATCACAGAAGCCGAAGAAATGTGCAGAGTCATTCATGAGAATCTCAAAGCCATGCAATCGCAACAGAAGAGTTACTATGATAGCAAGCATCGTGACTTGGCTTTTGAAATCGAAGACCATGTCTACCTCCGCGTCTCTCCAATGAAAGGCACTCGTCGCTTCGGTATCAAAGGGAAGCTTGCCCCTAGATATGTGGGTCCTTTCAAGATCATTGGCAAAAGAGGCGACCTCGCCTATCAACTTGAGCTTCCATCCAACTTTGCGAACATGCACGATGTGTTTCACGTGTCACAGCTTCGCAAGTGCTTCAAGACTCCTGAGCGCACTATCAACTTCGAAGAGATCGACCTCCAAGAAGATCTCTCTTATCATGAGCACCCCGTTGCTATTCTTGAAGAAACCGAGCGCAAGACTCGCAACAAGTCAATCAAATTCCTGAAAGTGAAGTGGTCACACCATTCCGACCGAGAAGCCACCTGGGAGCGAGAGGATCACCTCTGTTTCGAATATCCGGAGTTCTTTCAGTCCTAGATCTCGGGACGAGATCCTCTTGTAGTGGAGGAGAGTTGTAACACCCCAGATGTAACATGTCCCAATTTGGCAATATATCAACTTGACCTCATCCAATTCTTGTGGGTTTTGTCATGCTTGGCCTCATCTTGTTTTGGTTATGTGTGTTACTCTTTTCTTTTTCATGCTCTTCTTACTATATTTCATTTGTGCTTCTTGTCACCATCATATAGTGCATTGTCATCTCATGTCATCTCATGTTGCATTTTGTCATTCATGTTGTTGCCATGAGCATCTTGGGCATGACCTTGTCCCCCCCCCCTTTTCAACCATGGCACCATCATTTCTCCTCCTTCCTTCTCCTTCCTTCTTTTATCAAGTGCTATTTTTCCTTCTCTATTAATGTTCATCTTCTCCCTGTAAATCTTGCTCCTTGCCCTAAACCTCTCTGCCAAAGATAGCCTTTTTTGAAGTTGTTTTGGTCAGGTTCAAAACTGACACAAGTTTGAAAATATTTCAAACTTGTCTTATTTTTCTACCTCTAAAAAAGCCCTATATAATTTATTAAAATAGTGGATAATTCCAGGAGTTGGAGAGTATTTTCTTTATGCTCTAACTCCTCTCCCCTTTTCCTGAGTTTTTCTGTTTCTATTTCTGTTTTTAAAAATAGAAATGAAGCAGCAGCAGCAGCCAGCGCAGCAGCCCCCCCCCCTGCGCCTCGGCCTCCCAGGCCGGCCCAGCTAGCGCCCCGCGCAGCCAGCCAGCCCGCTCGCGCCCACGTCTTTTCTCACCCACGCAAGCGCGCACCCCCGCTGGTCCCTCGCCACGTGGATAGATCGGCCCCGCTCGTCAGTGCCTCCACTGTCTCCGGCACCCACCTTTTCCCTCTCCTCTCGCCGTCTCCATGGGGACCGCGAGCACGAGCGTGCGTGAGCTTGCACCGCTCGCCCTAGCCCTTTTAAGCCCCAGCCTCCGTGTCCCTCACGTCGCCTAGGGTTTCCCTCGTCCGCCGCCGCCGTTTCCAGGTGAGTTTAGCCACCAGATCCGCCGCATCCGCCCCGTCCCGAGCGCACCTAAGAGTGTGCCTCGTCGCCGGCGTGCTCTCCGGCCACTCCAAACCCCGCAGTTCGTGTCCGTCTTCTTCCTCGCCATCATCTCCTTCCACGACGTCGACTACGGTGCACGGACGATGAGTTCATCGACGTCCCCTGCTTCCTCCTTCCTCTCGGTCAGAGAACGCGCTAAGATTCAGAGCTCCACCTCGTCGCCGGCAGCTCGTCTCCGTCGGCTTCTCCGTGTCCTTGGGTGAGCTGGGTAACGCGCCTCCCTCTCCCATCCTTCCCATGGCATGTAGGAGCCCGTATGATCGCATCTGGTCCATGTCTTTCCCGCGCTCGCAGTGCTCCGGCGTTTCTGAATTTGTTGGTGCAGCGCGGTGCAACCGCAGCGTGTTTTGCGTGTCCCCGCTCTGGTTCCCCCTCGTCGTGCTCCCGTAGCGTGCTCGCGCACTCGTTTTCGCCTCGCGCGCCCTGCAAGCCTCCCGCAGCCCCGGCTTTTCCCTGCGACGCCGTAGCTGCCGCTGCCATTCCCCGTAGATGCCATGGCCCCGAGTCGAGCAACTGCTCGAGCTCGAGCGCCCCTATTTTCCCTCGTAGATGCACGCGTCCGTTCCCCTTTCCGCACGGCCGCCGGAGTCCCTGTGCCCGCTGGATTGCCGCCGTTGCCCTCGTCGGCGTCGGCGTCTTCTCTGTTTGAAAACAGAGTGGCTCGACCTGGTGTTTACCTAAAAGGAGCCGGAGCCCCTTTCCTAACAGAACCACCTAGCTAGCCCAGTGGTTGCTGTAGCAGAGCCACACTCGGGAGACCCGGGTTCGATCCCCCGCGGGCGCAGTTTATTCCCCCCCTTTTTCCTTTGCACTCTGCGTATGACAGGGTGGCCCCACGTGTCATACTCTCTTAGGCTGTGTGTTTTTTTTATTTATTTATTTTATTATTTGTTTTATTTTTTTCCCAGCGAATATTCCATTCCTGGCATTTAGTACCTTTCCATTTCGGGCAAGTCCAATTCTGGACATTTCCAAATTTGGAAAGTGCCATTTCTGTCAATTACCATTTTAGGCAGGATTTATCTTTGTGCATTTGTGATGATTTTCCTACAGCAACCCTAACATATTATATATGTTTTTGGGGTAGAAAAATCCCACCAATCCATTGGTTGCATTAATTTCTGCATTTGAGCAAGTTCATAATCATGCCATCTCACTTCTTAGTGTTGTTTTGTCTCTTGTGTGCTTCTTCATGCAATTATGCTAGTTGGTTGTTTTGCACTTGAGTAGCTACATTGTCATGCCTACTTCATACTAGTACTTGTTCCATGCCATGACATGCCTGGTAATGAGTTGATCAAGCCTATAGAGATGCCATGATGAATCTGTTTTTGCTATGTCTAGTAATTCCACTAAGTCTGTTGAACTGTTATCTCTTGCAATATTGCCATGCTATTTTAGTCATGCTCTTGTAGTTTTTAGTTTGAGCTCAGTGTTCATGTTTCGTAGGGCATCTCCTGTACATCACTGTTATGCATCTTGTTCATATGTTTGGGTGCTATAGCTTGTTCATACTTTGCATCCAAGTGGCCATGTTGTTGATTGCATCATATCTTGTCTTGCTGGTCTTTTGCAAACCGTGTACCCGAATCCGGTGACCCTTATATCGATTTCAACCGAAATCATCTCATCTTTCCAGCGGCATACTTGGTTTGCCAAGTTGATGCCTTGTTCAACATCCTTCCTTCTGAAGCACGCATACGCTTTGCATATCACCTCTCGCATATCATGACATGTTTTGCATCATGATGCATGTGCATTGCACCGTGATTTATTCTGGTTCCTTGCTTGTGTTCTTGCTTTGGGTAGAGCCGGGAGAAGAGTACGTGAACGAGGAACCTGTTGAGTACGCTAACAAGGATCCAGCCTTCGATAACTCTGAGAACCTTGCAGGCAAGATGATCATACCTTCGATATCACTTCTATCTTTGCTTGCTAGTACTCGCTCTTTCGCTATGTTACCCTGCCTGCCTTTGTTTACCATGCCTACCTATTGCCATGATAGACCTCTAACCAACCTATCCTAGCAACCATTGATTGGCTATGTCACCGCTTTTGCTCAGCCCCTCTTATAGCGTTGTTAGTTGCAGGTGAAGATGAAGTTTGTTCCTGGTCGGAACACGGATATTTTGGGATATCACAATATCTCCTATTTAAATTAATGCACCTTATATACTTGGTAAAGGGTGGAAGGCCTGGCCTTATGCCCGGTGACTTGTTCCACTCTTGCCGCCCTAGTTTCCGTGATACCGGTGTTATGTTCCTTGAGTTTGCGTTCCTTACACGGTTGGGTGATTTATGGGACCCCCTTAACAGTTCGCTTTGAATAAAACTCCTCCAGCAAGGCCCAACCTTGGTTTTACCATTTGCCACCTAAGCCCTTTTCTCTTGGGTTTTCGCGAACCCAAGGGTCATCTTTATTTTAACCCCCCCCCCCCCGGGCCAGTGCTCCTTCGAGTGTTAGTCCGAACTGATTAGACTGCGGGGCCACCTCGGGGAAACTTGAGGGTTGGTTTTACTTGTAGGATGTCTCATTCGGTATTGCCCTGAGAACGAGATATGTGCAGCTCCTATCGGGATTTGTCGGCACATTGGGCGGCTTTGCTGGTCTTGTTTTACCATTGTCGAAATGTTTTGCGAACCGGGATTCCGAGACTGATCGGGTCTTCCCGGGAGAAGGTCTATTCCTTCGTTGACCGTGAGAGCTTGTGATGGGCTGAGTTGGGACACCCCTGCAGGGTATATAATCTTTCGAAAGCCGTGCCCGCGGTTATGAGGCGGATGGGAATTTGTTAATGTCCGATTGTAGATAACTTGACACTTGACCTCTTTAAAATACATCAACCGTGTGTGTAGCCGCGATGGTCTCTTCTCGGCGGAGTCCGGGAAGTGAACACGGTTTGTGTTATGCTTGACGTAAGTAGTTTCAGGATCACTTCTTGATCACTTCTAGCTTCTCGACCGATGCGTTGCTTCTCTTCTCGCTCTCACTTGCGTATGTTAGCCACCATATTTGCTTAGTGCTTGCTGCAGCTCCACCATATTACCCCTTGTCCTACCTATGAGCTTAAATAGTCTTGATCTCGCGGGTGTGAGATTGTTGAGTCCCCGTGGCTCACAGATTCTACCAAAACAGATGCTGGTGCCGAGGATACTGGCGCAGATGGCGCAACTGAGCTGAAGTGGGAATTTGATGAGGCCCTTGGTCGTTACTATGTATCATTTCCAGATGATCAGTAGAGGAGCCCAGTCGGGACGATCGGGGATCTAGCATTTGGGGTTGTCTTCTTTTCAGTTGAACTTGACCGTAGCCGGTCTATGAGTGTATTTGAATGATGTATGATCTTAATTTATGTATTGTGTGAAGTGGCGATTGTAAGCCAACTCTCTTTATCCCATTCTTGTTCATTACATGGGATTGTGTGAAGATGACCCTTCTTGCGATAAAACCACCATGCGGTTATGCCTCTAAGTCGTGCTCCGACACGTGGGAGATATAGCCGCATCGTGGGTGTTACTATCAAGATGGCAGTTAAGGACCAGTAGAAAATAGCTTTTATAACTCCCTTTGGGGCCTTTTGCTATGTGTCTATGCCTTTTGGGCTCAAGACTGCCCAGGCGACTTATCAGCGATGTGTGCAGAATTGTCTTCATAATCAAATTGGGCGGAATTTCATGCTTATGTGGATGATATTGTGGTGAAGTCCAGGAAGAAAGAGACACTGATAGATGACTTGAAGGACACCTTTGATAACATTCGGGTTTATAAGATGATGCTTAACCCGGCCAAGTGCGTCTTCGGTGTTCCAGCGGGCAAACTTTTGGGTTTTCTGGTGTCTAACAGGGGCATTGAAGCTAATACGGAAAAGATCAAGGCTATTACGTCTCTGGCTAAACCAGTGTGTATCAAAGATGTTCAACGTCTGGCGGGTCGTATTGCAGCCCTGAGCCGGTTTATCAGCCGATTGGGAGAGAAGGCGATCCCTCTATATCAGATGATGAAAAAGATAGACAACTTTGTCTAGAGTTATGCTGCTAATGCGGCGTTTGAGGATTTGAAGAAGCAGTTAGCCGAGCCACCTGTTCTCGCTGCCCCGGTCGATAAAGAGCCGTTGTTGTTATATGTGGCTACCAATTCCCGGGCTGTCAGCGTTGCTATTGTGGTGGAGCGCAAGGAGGCAGGTAAAGAGTATCCGGTTCAGCGACCGGTTTATTATATCAGTGAGGTGCTCATTGAGTCGAAGCAAAGATAACCACATTGGCACAAGCTTGTGTATGGGGTTTTTATGGTGAGTCGGGAGCTTAAGCAGTACTTTCAGGGCCATCCCATCACTGTGGTTAGTTCCGCTCCTTTGGGGGAAATCATCCAAAACAGGGAGGCAACTGGACGAGTTGCTAAGTGGGCTATTGAGCTCAGACCTCACGGGGTGAAATATATGCCTTGAACGGCTATCAAGTCCCAGGAGCTCGTGGACTTCATCAATGACTGGACAGAGTTACAGGCACGAGAGGATAAACCGGATAACACATACTAGACTATTCATTTCGATGGGTCCAGGTAGTTGCAGGGCTCGGGGGCTGGAGTCATCCTTACTTCCCCTCGAGGTGACAAAATTCGTTATGTTCTTCGCTTAATGTTTCCTTGTACTAACAATGCAGCTAAGTATGAGGCCTTGCTCCATGGTCTTTGGGTGGCAAAGGAAATGAACTTAAACCGAGTACGATGCTTTGGGAACTCTGATTTGGTGGCTCAGCAAGTCTCTGGTACTTGGGATTCTAAGGATCCGCTCATGGAAGCTTATCGACGTGAGGTGGATATTGTTGCTGGTCACTTCAAGGGTTATCAGGTTGAGCACATTGATCGGCACAAAAATGAAGCGGCAGATGCTTTAAGCCGGCTGGGGTCTCAGCGTAAACCGGTGCCGCCCAATACCTTTCTGGATGTTTTGCATAATCTGTCGGTCAAGCTACCTACAGAGGAGGACCTGGCTATTCCTGATCCGGAGGCTCAGTTGGCGGCGGCTCTTCACATTATCCCAGATTGGACGGTTCCATATTTGGCATATATGAACCGTGCGAGTTACCAGAGGATGAAGTCTTGGCCAGACAGATAATCCAGCGGTCTAAGTCCATGACTATCCACAATGGCGAGTTACATCACTGCAGTGTCTCGGGGGCGTTTCAGCGTTGCGTTTCTCCTGAAGAAGGCCGTGAGATTTTGCGTGAGACCCACAAAGGCGATTGTGGTCACTATGCCGGTTCAAAATCCTTGGTGGCTAAAGCTTTTCGTCACGGCTTCTATTGGCTGACGGCTCATGCCGATGTTGAGGACTTGGTGAAAAGGTGCGATGGTTGTTAGAAGTTTTCACGCCGAGCTCATGTTTCGGCTCAAGAACTAAGGATGATTCCAATCACTTGGTCGTTTGCAACTTGGGGACTTGATATGGTAGGGCCTTTTAAGCGGTCCAAAGATAAGAAGACCCACCTTTTGGTGGCTGTTGATAAGTTCACTAACTGGGTTGAGGCGGAGCCAGTTAGCAAGTGTGACACAGCCACGGCGGTTCAATTCATGAAGAAGGTGATCTTCCACTTTGGTTTTCCACACAGCATCATAACAGATAATGGCACAAACCTCTCCAAGGGCGCTATGGAGAACTTTTGTCAACGAGAGCACATCCGACTTGATGTGTCGTCAGTGGCTCACCCCAGTCCAATGGTCAAGCTAAGAGGGCTAATCAGGAAATCTTGAAGGGCATCAAGCCCCAGCTTATGGTTCCTTTGAAGAGGACGCCGGGTTGTTGGGTGGAAGAATTGCCTTCTGTGTTGTGGAGCATTAACACCACCCCCAATCGATCTATAGGTTATACGCCTTTCTTCATGGTTTATGGGGCAGAGGCAGTTCTTCCCAGTGATATTCGCCATGACTCGCCTCGGGTGGCAGCATATGTTGAAGCGGACAACAAACAAGCACGCCAAGAAGCACTAGACCTGTTAGATGAAAAATGGGACATGGCGGCGGCTCATTCGACGATTTATCAGCAAGATCTACGGTGTTATCACAGCCGCCGAGTTAAGACTAGAACTTTCCAAGAAGGCGACTTAGTGCTCCGGCTCATCCAGGATCAGACCGATATGCACAAGTTATCCCCACCTTGGGAGCGACCCTTTGTGGTCAGCAAGAATCTGAACAACGGGTCATATTACCTTATCGATGTTCGAGAGCACAAAGACTCGCGCAAATCGGAGGAGGAGACCCGCCGGCCATGGAATATTGCTCATCTTCGGCCTTACTACACCTGAGCCATAGGCTCCTATCATGTACATATTTTTGACAATGTATATATTATGATCAATATAATAAACCGGCATCCTTGCTAAAGCAGGGCCTCTGCCATTCTTCTTTAAAGATTTCTCGATTACATGGGGCTTCTGCTTATAAAACGGAGTTCTGGTTGTCCATTAATCCGGCTATCAAGCCACAACAAAGCTTGGGGGCTTCATACCCACGGGGCCAAAGAGAGTTTGTTGCAAGGCATAGCTCAAACATAGGCACCCACTGAGCACAGATCAAAATGTTACCTGGGGGCTCTTTGCTTGCACAGCAACAAAGCGTCTTAGACCTTGTAACAGGCTATCAAGCCAGGCTTGGAAGCCAGGTGTATTCACCTAAAACCCCGGGTTATCCTGCCTTTTTAAGTAAGCCACTCCATCTAGGTAATCCTGGTATGACCCGCCGAATGTTTGACAAGTCAATCTTTTATAGACCCTAAACTTGTCAAAGTTAAAACAACGATTGGTTAATGTGAGATCCATCTTAAAAGGCTTTGTAAAATGGTTTAACTCAGTGGCCTGACAGCCCATGAAAAGCCTCGATTTAGGCCTGGCAGCATATGAAAAGCCTCGCATGATTTTATTTGACAAGTCCTTTCTTTTTCTGAGGTTTATGCTTAAATCGGTGTCTTATGACCCGGTCTGGTTTTGAGTTGCCAAGTACAAAGATACAAAGATGACCGGTGTCAATGACCCGGCTTGGCTTTCAACTATAAGTTGTCAATACAAGATCAGTTATAATCCAGTGTTTATCATAACCCGGCACGGTTTCATTACAAACCGGCAAATATGAGAAGAGTTATCATACTCCAGATTCGGGTTATCACCCTTACTTCAATCAGTTGGTAAACCAACGATGTGATTCAATATCACAGGTATGATTTATTTCATATTATTCTTAAAATCACAGCCTTGGTTATAAACCATGGCGTCATGTTAGGCATTATGACCCGTCCGGCGGTAAACCGCCAGGACACTTTCAAATTGTTGTCTGCAGGAACAGGATTGAATTAAAACTGCTAAAGATCATAAAAGCAGACATAGCATAATCATGACAGATTAACAGTATTATGCAGAGTGCATGATGGCACATCAGATCAAAGAAGTTTTTCAACTAGCCTATTACAAGGCGCTTTGATGCCCAAAAGGATAATTGTTTTTCACACGGATGCATTGTGTAGAAGCTAAACCGGCTACCGGATCATGATTCATCACCAGGCTGACATGAAGGCTATGGATCATTGTGAGTCGGTTCATCCTCCTCTTCTTCACCCAGCGGCTGGAAGTCAATGGTTGACCAATCGATCCTAGTTAAGGCTCTGAACACAGCTTCATCATTTATAAGGGTGGACGGTTCAACATCAGGGGCGTAGGTATGCTTACGGATTGGCGAGATAAGATCTTGCATATCATAAGTCGGCGCGTTAAGCCGTTTGTTGTCAGCATCATAAATCGACTAGTAAAAAGACAGATCAGTGTCTTCAGCCAGTTTGCTCGCCAATGGACACATCTCCCTCATTAAGGCCCTGAGGTCGTCATTATCAAAATCTTACCCGTCCTCTTTTTGGCTTGGATAGCCGTTTCCAATATCTTCCGGATCAAGGTCAGATATCCATGCCTTGGCCCGAGTTAGAGCAGTAAGAGCACCAGCCCTAGCAGCTGATCTTTTCAACTCCTCAATACAGGCAGGAATCATAGATAATTTCTCCAATGTTTCCTTGATTAACGTTGGGGGTGGTTTATTATGAGAAGTTGTGCAGATGACCCGTTGAGCACCGGTATATAACTGTTCTATCAGGGTATAAGCAGCCTTCAGTTTCTTGCGCATATCTGAGCCAAGATGTGTAATGTGGCTCCCTGCAATGGTCAAAATATTAGTAAACCGGCAGCATCATGGAGGTTGTTTATTTCAAAGCTTATGAAGAGGATATTTACCAAAGACAACAGTGGTCATAGCATTGACTTGTTGCTTCAAACCGGTAAGTTCTTCCACTACCGGATTAAGGGTTGCTTCAGCATCTTCCGCCCGTTTCCAAAGTTGCTTTTTCAACATCCCATCCTGCCCGTTCCTTTTTGAAGTTTTCCTTCAACTGTTCCATGGTTGTTAAGGTGCTGGTCAGCTCGTCCTTTGCTTTGGAAGTTTCTACTTGCTGGGACTTGATATTTTCTTGAAGATCAGCAATTTGAGATTCTTTTTTTGCTCAGATCAGCCTGGAAGAGACAGTTAATGAGTTGGTAGTGCATGTTTTAAGTCCCAAGCACATAATAAGTTATACACTTGGCACTTGGGGGCTAATGCCTATCACTTTTTCTCAACAAAATGGTAAAGTCCCAAGGCTTAATACAAGTATTAATCTTGGAACTTGGGGGCTGATGCCTAATTGCTCAAACAACGCAGTTGTGAAATTTTTTGGGATGATAAACCGGAATCTAAAGGTATTCAACAAGAAGGGTAAGCCTTACAACATGAAGTCCAGGTTCATCTTGAATAGATAAACCGGCCCTTGGGGCTACACAGGTGAAGTTGATTTATTATTCTATAAAGTCTCGGATCATCTTGAAGAGATAAACCGGCCCTTGGGGGTTACTAGAATTGATATTATCAATAAATCAGAAGGAAGGGATATTTATGAAAAGTTTGAACAGAAATTACCTCATAGCGCTCCTTCATCAGGCCTACTAAACCGGCTTCATAGTCACGTCTTGTGTACAGGCGGTTTAAGTATCCAGAATGCAGCTCTTGAGCGTCGAGGTGGGCATAGCTTGATAAATCAGTTTTCCACTTTCCCTTGTCCAGAGCAGCTTTTTCCTCTTTGGCGTTGTGTTTGGATAAGGCGACGGGATGGCCAGGGGAGGTATGACCAATGCCAGTAATGACAACATCATCGGCACCACCTTTGGCCGGGCTTAGGTGGATCATCAACACCTTTGGCTGGGCTTGGCGGATCATCAGCATGAGTCATTGGATCAGCATCCATGTGTTCAACTTTAGTTGCTTGATCTGGCATCGGCGGGTCATCTAGAATATTGTCCACATCTGGATTTGAAGGTTCAAGAGTTCTTTCCGGTTCATTACGACTAGGGTCCTCAGCTGGTGGATTCACTTCGGTTTTCTTTCTGGCTCTGGCTTTGGCCCTGGAAAGATAATAAATATGCATCAGAACAGAGTAAACGTTAAAATATAAAGGTATGATGGATTAGCAAAATCTGCTCACCCAGGAATTGTTTTAAGAGTTGGAAGTTCCGTCCCTGTTGAATCGCCAGAAGATGAATGGGAGGTTCCCTGGTAATTTGAGTCAGACGGATTAAGAGGATATCGGAAATAACCCGCCTTGGGACAAGGTATATCAGAAGTACAAAAGACCTCTTGACGGCGTTTTCGAATTGGGGTGTCTGGTAAACCGGAGGAGGTAACCACTTGGCCGCTATGCCGGGTTGTGCGGCGAGCTTCATGTTATTGTGTCTTCAAAAGAAAGTGTGGATCTGAATAAGCTAGAAGGTGTGAAAAAATTACTTTCCAGACTGCTCGACGGATTTTTGGTGTGGGCACAGGATTTGAGTCAGAAGAAAGAATAATTACCTCTACATCACCAGCATGACTGGCCTCCGCATCATCCTGGTAACGATCATTGTTAATAAGATGTATGAAAAAAGAACCAAGAGAATCAAGTTCTACCTCTGAATCTGGATCATCAAGATTTTCATCATTGTTCGGGCCTGAGGATTTGACAGTCTTCTTCTTTGCCGGTTTCTTCGTAAGTCTGATCTTAGGGCGATGAGTTTTCACCGGTTTATCTTGCGGTTTTGCCGGTTTATCCTGTGGCTTCCTTTTCCAGAACGGATCATTACCCTGCAAAGATGAACAAAAGGTTGTGAGGAAGTATTTAAAATAGGGCGGATTAAGACAAGAAGGATGCAATTCTTACAGCTGGCGGTTTATGGAGACGTAAAAGGGGCTAAGCCCTGTCTTGTTGCACTCAGATATTGGTTCATCCAACATCTTTTTGACAGCTTCGGTAATCTCGTCGTTAGATAGCTGAATATCAGTGTGCCGCTGAGGGTCTTTGACATCCCCAGTGTACTCACACATTAAACCGGTGCGACGGCTTAAGGGTAAGATACTCCAAGAAACCCAACAACGGACAAGGTCGATACCAGTTAAACCGTTTGCCATAAAGGCTCGGAGCTTTGAAAGCTATGGTGCGTATATGGCCCGTTCCTTTGCAGTAAGTCGTTGGGGAAATGGAAGTTTGCTGGTAAGCCGGTGGGCACGATAACCCGGTAGAGGATTTTCATCATCAGGAGCTGTGTTTCAGTAGTAAAACCAAGTCTGGTTCCAGTCCTTGGGGTGGCTATGATGTTTGGCGTGAGGAAAATTGACATCTTTCCTTTTCTGAATTGTTACACCGCCAAGTTCAGTATTAGGCCCGTCCGTAAACTCAGTACGATGGTTTAAGTAAAATAAATCTCTGAAGAGTTCAACAGTAGGTGCTTCTTGCAGATAAACCTCGCAAAACACTTGAAAATTGCAAATATTGGACACGGAGTTTGGTCTGATATCTTGAGGGTGGATTAATAACGCTAGCAAGCACGTCATGGAAGAACTTTGATACGGGAGGGCTAAACCCTCGATTCAGATGATCAATAAATACAATCACTTCTCCATCTTGGGGCTCAGGAGGATTTTCAGAACCATGGACCCGCCAGTGGATGTTTTGTTTGCTTGGTAAAGCGCCAGCTACAACATACCCGGTCAGCTGTTCTTCCGTAACCCGGGAAGGAACCCAGTTGCAGGCATAAAACAGTTTGGCCATTTCAATGAAAAGCTGGAAAAAAAATCAATGCCGGTTTAAGGTTTATGACTGACAAGTATAAAGCGGTGCAAAGTTATATGGAGAAGATGTTGAGGTCTATATACATATCAAGTCGGATCATGATATTAGAAGGGTTGTCGAGATGACGAATCAGCGGTTTAATAGAGGGCTAATGCTACCTGGTGGGTTATATTTTCTTAAAAGTTAAACCACCTACAGTGGTATGGAAGGAACAGATCTGAAAATTACTAAGTGTTACAGAAACAGGTTTCGCAGACTGATGTTATGATTATAGATCTACCACAGTTCAAAAAAGGAAAAAATTCAGAAACCCTAAGTGCTGACAGCGGAGCAGTTCAGGGATTCAGATGGGATCTCTTGCAAAAGGGGAGGTGTTCAAGTATTAAAAATGAGTGCTAGGATTAGTACTGCGAGCGGCAAACACTAAGCTTTGCGTCAACAAGCTAAAAAACAGGGGAAGTAAGAAGGAATGGCGAACTCTGATGAACACCGACGGATACAAAAAACCCTAATGACAGATCTAGGGTTGAAGGAAAGAAGACTTACCGGCTTCACAGGAGCAGCGGAGAGGTACCGCGATTCTCTAGTGCGCTCAGGTCGATGCAGCGGCCAAGGGTGGTGCGGCGGTTGAAGGTCGAGGACGGCGGCGGAGCTTCAGGACTCGGGCATCGCAAGGTTGAAG